>NC_138772.1:97524578-98124578 GCF_965119305.1 Pelophylax lessonae
TGAAAAGCATTGGGGCAATACACATATGTCTCAATATAGAATCTCTGTGCAAGGACTGAGACCATATCAGGAAACCTGGGTGTACTGAATATAAGGAGCCCTGTTCGATCTCCGACCACCTATTAGGAGCCATAAGATAGCCCCGGAGATGGGAAGCATAATAATATTTAATAATATCAGGGGCACCCAGCCCTTCCCTTGTCCTCAAGGAAAAGACCACAATGCGATGGGTTTTCCCATTCCAAATAAATTTAAGAAAACCTCTTTTGAGGTCTTGAGGTTGGGACATAGGTATGGCGACCACCAAAGTCTAAAAGAAATAAAGTAACCTGGGTAATATGGACAGTTTTAAGCATTAACTCTGCCCAGAAGAGAGAGGGGATAATTTGTCCATTGATGAAGGGAACAGAAAATATCCTGAATTAAGGGTGGATAATTAGTTGAATATAGGGTGGAGTTGGAGGGAGTCAAGTTTATGCCTAAATATTTGGGGGATTTATGTACCGTATGCATGTCTATGCATAGGTCTATTTTCTCCCTGCGGACCTCCACATTTACACTGCGATCGGCAACTTCTACATCTGAACAACGCTCAAAAACTAACCTGCGGACATCCTCATGGAATGATCCCTCCTCTCTCACTGAGTTAACCTGTTTGAGTCATACATCATGTTTATTGTTTGTAATGTCTAATTTGTTTTGTTTATAATCTCAATAAACAGATTAAAAATATATATATTTAAGAGCTGGTTCACATTAGAGCGATCCGACTTGCTGGGGTGACCTCACAAGTCGCAGGGCGCAGCTCGCACCGCGACCTCGGAGCGGCCGGCACGGACTTCATAACATTGAAGTCAATGCAGGTCGCTCCGGGTCACCCCAAAGAAGCTCCGGACCCTTTTTCTAAGTCGGAGCGACTTGTGTCGCTCCTATTAGAACGGGTCCACAGCTTCTCTATGGCAGGCAACCTACGGTGACCTGTCAGGCGACCAAGTCGCCTGACAGGTCGCCCCAGTGTGAACCGGCTCTAAGGGATTTAGAACACCATTTATATGGATATGTTTGTTCAAGTTGGGCCAGAAGAGTTGGAGGTATATGTAATGGTAGGGCCTCTGTCTTTGTTTTACTGACCCTGTACCCCGATAAAACACCAAATGAAGATAAAAAGGCCATGTAAAGTACCCGGTGGTATAGGGTTCCCTCTACTTTGCACAAAATTTTTCCGGACACACCGAACCTTTGCTGGAGGTGCCAGAGTGATGTGGGCACGATACTCCACATTTTCTGGTCATGTCCTCGTCTACGCCCTTTCTGGCAAGCCGTCCGGGCCCTCTTGGGGGAACTATCGGACCGGGAAATCCCGGATACTCCGGAGTTCTTCCTACTTCAGGTCTCCTCTACACCGATCTCGAAAAGTAAAAAATCGATTATCCCCCATGTTCTGAGTGCTGCCAAGGCTTGCATCCCGGTGCTATGGAAGACGACTAGAGTACCGACTATAGGGGATTGTATGCGCAGGATGGAGGACGTGAACAGAATGGAGGACCTCACCCTCACGAGGCAGCATCGCAGGGAGCGGTACGATAGGATTTGGGGTTTCTGGAATGTCTTCGTGCTCTCTGACAAGGGCAGGTCTCTGATGTGCGGCTGATCTTCACCTCGGGAGTGCCCGTGGGTTTTGTCCATGCGGGGAGTTGCCCCTTCTGCCCCCCCCGTCCCCCCCCCCGTCCCTATCCTTTCACCATCCTTCTTTGTCTTCTCTGTGTGTCACCCATTCTCGGGCTCTGTTCCCTTTTATCTTTTCCATTTTTTAGATAAAATTGGGGAGCGACGGCCGGAAACGGTTATTCTCTCTCCGTAATGCAGCTTCTTCATATGCTTGTATTAGTGCCTGGCTATCTGTGAATCGGGTTGGATGTGCCTGCACCTTCCCCGCCCTCGGGGATGGGTCCTATGATTTCGCCAGGACCTTCATTGATCTTCGATCTGCTGTTTTAGTATGTTTCTTCTTTCAATGATATGTTTGTTACATATGTCTGTATGGTACCTGTCACAGATTGTTTCTCGACTGTTGTTCCTTTTTCATAAATAAAATATTTGAAAAAAAAAAAAAGGCCATGTAAAGATGGAAGAGACAACAGGGGGCTAGTGAGAGTCAACAAAATGTCATCTGCAAAAAGAGACAACTTATATTCCCTCTGTATCATCAGAACCCTACGAATACCTGGATTAGATCAAAAGGCCTCGGCTATAATAAAATAAAAAGCAATGGAGAGAAAGGACAACCCTTCCGAGTGCCATTTGTCATAGGGAAGTGAGGCAACAGGAAAGAAGACATCTGGACCTGAGCTGTAGTATGAGAATATAATGCTTTTAGTGTGTCAAAAAAAGGCCCCCTAAACCCATATTGAGTTAAAGTGGAAAACATATATGGGCAACTTAGCCTATCAAAGGCATTTTGGGCATCTAAACTTAAGATAAGGGCTGGACGGGGGAATTTATTTAGATTTATCAGGTCTATAATACGCCGTGTATTGTCTCCAGCATGTCTGGTCAGCACGAAACCCACTTGATCCTTATTGATTAGCTTGGGAACAAACTGAGATAGTCTAGACTCTAGAGGCTAGAATTTTCTTAAAAAGTTTATAGTTTAATAGAGCTATGGGTCTATAATTGTAAGGAAGGGAAAGGGTTCTTACGAGGTTTGGGGGTGACAGAAATATATGAGTGCAAAAACTGTGGATGTGGGGCTTTCCCTTTAAATAGGGTGCCATAGAGGTCTAACATATGTGGGGCCAGGATTCACCAAGTTGGGGGGGGGGGATTACTTTTTCACATAGGCCGGTTTGGACAGCTTTTTTTCCCTTAAAGCGGAGTTCCGGGCACAAAATCTGTATTTTTTTTTTTGTGCCTCTCCGCTAGCTACACATAACCTGAAAAGGAATTGGATAGTTATTTTTTTTTTTTGTATACTCACCTTGTAATCGAAGATCGTAAATACTCACCTCTGACTGCTTCCTCCCTCGGAGCCGCGGCTCACCCCGTCACTTCCTGCCTCGCTATGATTCCTGGGAGCTGAACGTCACAGCTCCCAGGAATCAATGCGACGGCACCGGCCCCGCACGTCACTTCCGGGCGACGCCGCATTCCCCTGCTAAACAGCTTCTGGGCATGCCCAGAAGCTGTTTAGGAATGCGGCGCCGCACCGGAAGTGACGAGAGGGGCCGGTGCGGCGCATTCTGGGAGAAGAAGACGCGGAAGAAGACAGAGAAGAGGATCGCGCCGGCTTCAGCTGCCCACAAGAGAGATGGAAACGCTGTGGAAGAAATTTTCAAAGTAAGTATTTCTTCTAAAAGGTAAGTGCGAACCGGGACAGATCAGAGGCTAGCCATTGTGGAATGTGCTAGCCCTGACTGTCCCGGGGGTATGTTCATTAAAAAATGAGATCTGTGCCCGGAACTCCGCTTTAATAAATTAAATCATCATTTAAAAACAGCATTTTATTCAGGTTATCTTTGTGTAATATTAAACGTGTTTGATGATCTGATTCATTGAAGTTTTAGAAATATGGAAAAAATATCTGGAAGGGGGAAAATACTTTTCAACAGCACTGTACAGCCTGCACACTACAGCAGCTACTGTCATAGTCTACAACAAAATGTCTGCCCCCATGGACTGGAGACATTCTACTTCACAGACGTTTCATGGAGATTATTATGCATTCCATTGGCTGAGTCCTCCCGGCAGTCACGTGGTCTCTTAGCCTTTGCCCTAGTCCAGAGGGGCGTGGTCTATTATAGGATGGTCATTGCCGTGGGCGTGTCCAGTATCCCGCGTGTTGTGCTGGACGGGAAGCTGGGTCTGAGCACTTTGTGACCCTGTGGTTTGGGCCGCCCTGATTCTCAAACAATTTTTTTGCTATTATTTGACTCCGCTGTTCTCCACGGTGCTCTGTTTGGCTGACCAGACGGGTCAGTAGCGGGCGGTGTCCTCCGGTGTGCAGGCGATCAGCAGATGGTGCGACGCGGTGGTGCTGTGCCCTGATTGGACAAGAGATGTTGTGTCGCGCGCTGGGGGCGGGACTGCTGGGCGGAGCGCGTGTGTTGGTGAAGAGCACCTCGGCTGGCTGCGGTGTGAGCCGTGCTGTGCAGGAGAGAGTGTGCGGAGTGCCGGGGAGCAGGTGAGAGCGAGCGGGGGAAGCTCCAGTAATGGCGGGGTGTCAGTGCCTGGCGGGCTTACCTGAAGGTGACAACCGAAATGGAACTAAACGTGTGTTCACAGCAGTGAGCGGACACTGAGCCTGTACTGTACGGAGCCTGAATACCGGACCTGTGCTCTGCATTACACTGACATCCCCCAATACTCAACTGCTTACCTCTGAGGACCGAGGCCTGCTATTCTTTCTCTCTGTCACTGTTTATCCAATCAGCCTGTCTGTACCGGTAAGGGGCCAGCGGAGTGGAGGGGGCTGCCAGTAGGGGGCCAGCGGAGTGGAGGGGGCTGCCGGTAAGGGGCCAGCGGAGTGGATGGGCCAAATAAGTGTTCCATATTAGTAATGAGCAAATATTGAGGCTATGACTAATGCACCAATAGAGCATCTAGGGAGGCTGTCTATACCAGTAAAGCGCCAATAGAGTAACTATAGACTGTAACAAGACACACAGAGGAGTTCTGAATTACCATAAAACCATTTTATTGCTTTGATGAAGAGGGGTCTGCCCTGGAAAGGTAGAAGCCTCCCACCATGCACATGGGCATCACTTGTATTGGACTATACTTGTTGAATCACTGATGTGCCTGTTTATAGTTATGTTTGTGAGAATATTTTAATTTAAATAAAATGGTTTTATAGTAATGCACGAGATTGGCGTGCCCTGTCTGTGTGTTTTATTACAGCCCCAAAGCTTGTTCAGCACCAGACGTTCAACAAAGTGTCTGATCTGAAGAGTACACCGGATCGGCTATTGACTTTCTTTATGTATGCAGGAATAGTGGGCTAGCTACTCCTTTAGTGCTGATGTTTTTTTTTTTTTTAAGAGTAGCTATCGAGGCTGTCCATACCAGTCATGCACCAATAGAGCTGCTAGTGAAATTGTACCAGTAATGTCTCAGTTGAACAGCTAGCAATGCGGTCCATCTCAGTATTGAGCCAATAGAGGGGCTAGTGAGGCTTTCCATACCAGTAATGGGCCAATAGAACAGTCCACTGCCAGCAGTCACAAACTTGTTACTACCCAAAGGGAGACGCACACTGCTACTCAGGGATCCATATTGTCTAGGCAGAGGAAAAGTCCCACTATGCCTGTAATACCAGGTGGCTTGACTCTCTAACTCGTAGAAATTATTGACGAATAATTCTAAAAAAATAAAAGGGGAACAGTGATGTAAGAGGCTAGTACACAGGGGTTTGCCCTTTGCACACCTTAAGATTTTGGATTGCAGCAGTGGCTCATATAGATAGCAAATATTTGCTCATTGCCTGGTGGAGAGGTATGTATTCTATTACTTCTTTTTACAAGGTTATTCTGTGACCCCTAAAATCCTATAGGTTATCCACACTAAAACACATAAATTCCAAATGAATAGCCGCTTTAGCAATCTGTGACACTAGATACAAGACTTGTGATAAATATTTGAAGCGGCACTAAAAAAATTGAACTCCATATTGTGAAAACACAAAAATGAATCAATGGGACATCAAACTTTTTAGGTGAAAAACGTGTGTGAAGAAAATCACACAAAACTATATAAAAAGTGTCCATGAGAGCCCATACACAAGGCTTAAAAGGAAAAATATATGTGAAGCAAGAAAATTCAGAGGAAACAAATCATCCACGATTCACTTACTTCACCAGTGTCCCCACAATCATGAGCTTCCGCCACCAGCTGACACCAAGCATTAAAGAGGAAGTAAACCCTCCAATGATACTTTACCTATAGGTACTGTAAATATCTCCTAAACATGCACCGTTGATGAGATATTTACCTTACATGCAGCCAGTGATGTCACTGGCGCATGCGCTCTGAAGGAACGGCCGCTGGTGCCGTTTCTTCAGAGACCTGTGCCGTGACTGTCAGCTTGCGTGCGCGGGAGTGACGTCACCGCGGCTCCGGCCAATCAGATGGCCGGATGCCGCGATCCCGGAAGACGGGCGAATGGACATGTCACCCGTCAGAGGTAAGCGGGCGGCACGGCGGGGGCTCGTTCTAAGGTAAGTATTTCATAATGAGCTAGTATGCGATGCATACTAGCTCATTATGTGTTTCTCTTACAGATTGTAAAAAAAAAAAAATTTAACAGTTTACAACCTCTTTAAAGCCTCTTACCGGATTCTGTGGACCTTCATATAGAGTATGTTCAAATGCGTGTTACAACTCTTTATGAAGGGGAAACTCCAAAGCACCAAACCTGATCCTGTCAGGGTTGGTTCATTAGCAGGATGAAAAATAAAAAGCATATGCACCCATAGTGTAACCCATAAAATAAAAAAACATTTATTCAAAAAATAACAAGTGAAACTTGCAAAGGGAATCATGCTAAGCAAATTCTTGGGCAATAGGTTTAAAAAAAAAATTGCATATAGTAATAAAAACAGATATAATTGCTCTCCCAAAAAGCAGCAGGCTGTGTGGCTGCATCAAACTCTCTCACTGGTCAACAAGCGTGAGTGATGATGAAGTGTCGTAGCCACGCCCAACTAGTTTCGTCAGAGATGACGTCAGGGGGACTCGTATTGTACACACACTTCTGTAACACATTCACTTTTAAGGCCCCTTTCACACAATCAGACTGATCGGGTCCTTCTTTCAGGCGGATCTCACCGGGCCACCCATTCTCCTCTATGGGCAGGGGGATGTCACCTGCGTGTGTCTGCTGACATCTGTCTGGCATCCTATCCAACGAGATCTGCAGAAAACAGACAAATGGCGATACGTTTGCCATCCATCCAGCGAATCGGATAAAAACGGACAGGCTGTCCATCCGATCTCCCCATAGAGGAGAGCGGGACTCGGGACAGGTCTGCCTCTCACAGTGAGCGGAGACGGATCTGTCATCTACCCGCTCAGCGGGGATCAATGGAGCAATCCCTGCTGAGCTAGCAGAGTCCGCCGAGCGGATCCGCCCTGTGAGAAAGGGGCCTTGGAGGCATGGAGGTTGCTTTGCTGCTTCTCATTTATACACGCATTATCAGTTACCTCTAGCAGATTTCTACCAAGTGTTGTAAATTTTGTATTGACTCTGTAAAGCAGGGTTCCGTAAAGCTGTAGGGTTCCTCCAGAGGTTGCTGTGTGTTCATTGACAGGTGTGCAACTCCTGCCTCTCAGTGACCACTGACATCAGTTATCTTTTTAGCTCTCTGTAAAGAGGGGATTCTTCCCAAAGATCACCAATGTACGAAGCATTCCTCCTAGTAACTTATCCTAGTGTTCGATTAAATGTAGATATGGTATTTATTAACATGGGCTTCCTGAGCTTGGAAAGTTGTTCCAGGGGTTCCTCCTTGTTAAGGTTGAGAGAGGCTGCAGCAATGTATAGTAATAGCTAGGTATACACTATATACAACATGAATAAGAGGTTACACAACTTGTCTGTTTACCTTTTGATTTGTGTATTGTAGTTTGTTATTAATGCTAATGTGTTTTTTGCTATTAGAAGACATCTAGCAGCCATGCCTGAGGTAGACACAGACTCCCTGGATGAGAAGCAGGTCCAGCTGCTGGCTGAGATGTGTATTCTAATAGATGAGAATGACAAGAAGATCGGAGCTGACACCAAGAAAAACTGCCATCTGAATGTCAACATTGACAAAGGTAAGATGGTTAAGACTAAATAGAAGTTCCTAGTTGCCATTCTGATTTGCTGTCTGGGCTAAGATTAAAGTGCTTGTAAACTCTCCCCCACAACTTTATCACATTTAAATCAGCATAAAAATGCCTAATGATAATAATGTAGAACCTTACTTTCTCAGTGTTGTAATCCGTCCTGTTATTTATAATGATGCCACTGAGGCATGCGCATTTCTCCCATGATGCACAGCATGCTCTGTGTGCCGTCTGTCCGTTAACAGGATGCCGTGTCTGTAATATGCACTCCCTGCGACAAAGCCCTCAAACCCCACGAGACTGCAGAGCCATTCAAAGCACGGTCACATGGGGTATAAACCTGGGCATCGGACTGCATACTGCAGTAGAGATCAGCTGCAGCATAACACTGACACAGGCAAACATTACAAGATCAGCACAAGTGATAATGTGGAGTAAAACAAGTCAGGTATGAGTTGCAGTACAGCAAGGGCTACATGAAAAGGCAGAAATACACTACTGCGGACTCCAAAAACAATACTTAAGATGGCACTACCCTACCCCTTGTAGGCACGATTTTTTTTAAAATAATTTTGAATAGTAACATGCCATTGGGGAGTTACAATGGCTATAGTTTGAGAATAATACAATGGACTAGATGAAAAGAAGCATCGGAGTGGAAGAGTTTACTTCCTCTTTAATGGCTGCTTTCATATTATGTACCCAGTTATGATTCAGAGCTGCAGATGTTAAGTGTGTCCTGCATTTGTCCACATTAATCGCTCATATTATTATATTTTCAGTGTCCACGACACTTTCCTTTGTAGAAATTACATTGTAGACTCTGGTGTGAAGCCATGTCAATGCTTTTGTTTTTCCTGTTCTGCGCAGCAACTTATGTTCTGTTTTTTCACTTTTTTTTTTTTTTTTATTTTTTTTTCTGTAAAAATGGAAAACCTATTTTCAATAAATACAATCTGATTTAAAACCAGTTCCTGTAGCTGTGTATTTAAAAGTGTGTCTGCCCAATGCTAAAATTTAGGCTGCGTCTTGGTCAGTTGAATCATCAACTGGATTATAGATCTTACTACTATTAATGCAATGCTAAGATCTCCTAACCAGAGCATCCGTTTCCTTAGCCTCACCTCTATAATAAATGTGAATTGGAGGGGTGAGACTGCATCATGATAAACATATGAGATAGGAGAGTATGGAACAGAGGAGAGTGTACTTGTGATGCCAGGTACTGTTTTACCCGCTATGTGTCTCCAGAGGGCTTATCAAACATGTACTTATCCTCCCCCTTTTCACTGAACCAATTTCAACATTATAAATTCCCATTTACTATAGGGATTCAAACTTCAAGTCCTATTAGCTCGGCTAATCAGTTAGGTGGAGTTTTGAACTCGGGAAAGAGAAACCTTGCTCATCAACCAGTTGAAGAGATTATGAAAAAAAAAAAAAACAATGGCTTCGATCTAAAAAAAAAGAATTTAGTTGAGTCTTCAAATAAAGATGTTGCACTTTTTCAATGTTGTGTCTGGCATTTCCAAATGCCTTCCTGTCACATCACATTTCTGTTTTGAGTGTCTATGGCAACGTTTCTCAGCCTTTTTTTCAGTCAAGGCACCCTTTAGAAAATATGGACTGTCTCGAGGCACCCCTTTCTAAAATGTAAAAGCTGTTTTAATAGTTTTACATAATGCAGCAACATCCACAAGTCCAAGTAGGACACCCAACATTAGAGGTGATTTATTCTTGCAAAGCAAATACACTTTTGCAAACTGGTGCTGACTGGTATTCCAATGTTTCTCTTCTCCCTCAGTTTTTCTCCCATCACTCAGCTAATGTGACCCCAAAGTTTATGGAGAGGGGCAGGGGAAAATCAAACAAGGATGCTATGAAGGCAACTAACATCTTCCTCCTTAACCGGTGATGCCATTGTTCATTTGGTTGCCGGCAGCTAGAAGGTTGTAATGATAACTGAAAACCTTTGACTTAGTGTAACTAAAAAGGAAACTTTCATCCACACGCCGGCATGTTTACAATTTGTGGGCAATTTTTAGTTAATTTGCCAAGGCACTCCCAAAGAAACCTCAAGGCACCCTGGTTGAAAAAGGCTGACCTAGAGAGCTCCAAACACTGGCACACTCTTACACAAATGGCAACCAGTTTCCTGGTCATTGGCTCCAGCCTGCTGCATTCTGTGCCTTACTATATGGCCATCATTGTGCTGGCTGGTCTCACTAACCAGTAGTGGGTGCAAGAAGGGGTAGACTGGAGTAAGTGACAAAGCAATTGATTGCTCCTTGTGTTGGAGGATGTTTACTTTTCAGGAATCACGGAGAGCCCTCTGAGGCAATCAATCACAAATTAATAAAGAGGAGAGACCCCACAGTAGCATCTGTATTGCTGCAACCAAAGTACAAATAGAGCAGTGAGGATACTTTTGGCTCAGGGTACGAGAATTCTGAATGAGACTCTTGCTTTTGAATTTGTACTGTTATCTTGAAAGGATTTCTAAGTTGCCATTCTTATTCTTTACAGGTCTGCTGCACAGAGCGTTTAGCGTTTTTTTATTTAATACAGAAAATAAACTACTGTTACAACAGAGGTCAGATGCCAAAATAACGTTTCCAGGTCTGTATCATCAGAAGAACGTAGCAAAACTTTAACTAATCTTTGCATTCAGGGAATTCCACTTGGCGAGCTAACCCAGCATGTGAAATAGGTTTTTAATCTCTTCCCAGCATATATATGGCTGGTAGTTGTTGGCACCAAACTGCCACAGTTATGCATCCCTGGGACTCTGCTGAGAGGGCACTTCTAGCACAGTGAGCTGTCAATAACCGCTCCTGATCACGTTTGCGATCAGGAGCCAGAGTGACAGGCTCCTTTTCATGTGACTACTGTGACGGTGATCACATGATCAGGAAGCTACCTCTGCCTTCTGACATTGAGGACCACTTAAAGGTCCTCTGGGAGACTGCAGCAAGGAATGAAGATTTACAGTGCACCACGGTATATGCAATCTGAGCCTAGAAAAAAAAATAATAGCTAGTGGGAGCGTTGGAGTAAACAAACTCACCATATTTAGTGTGGTCACTGTAACCTGGATAAACCAAACAAAAAAATGTTCTGCAGTACAACCCATGCAGCCAACTAAAGGATTGCTTTAATGATACGTGTAGCATCTACTCGCAATTTATAAAAAAAAAAAAATTAAAAAAATATTTTATTGAAGATGACTATCAAAAATAACCCTTCACCAGTAAAATGGCAACATTGTCAAAAATACCTCACACTACAGCCAGTATAGTATTAAAAGGTTGTGAACAATAACCACAGGGATTGTGAAAATCCACTTTAAACTTCCTAGGTATTATCTCTAAAAGACAAAAATCTCATTTAAAATATTTAAATCATGATTTTTTTTTTTTTTTGTATAAATAGTGAATAGATGCCACATATGTAATCCTTCAGCTGGCTGCAGTGGCACTGCAGCAACATAATTTAATTTCTTTTGCTAGGTAATCTGAGCCTATGAGCACAGAAGCATTTATATTTAACCCTTACTGGTCCTGAGGCTAGTTGCCAGTTTGGCATCTTTACAAAATTGTAGATACCTATTGGCCCCAACATCTGTGGTGCAGTTTGGTGTGCAAAAACAAATTGTCAGGGCATTGCCAGTGCCACCCTGCACTGTGGGCGCAAAACACATTATTGTGCACTAGAGGTTGATGTTGAGCTTCCTCTATGGGGGTTGCATTTTAAACTTTCTCTAAACTATTGTTTGACACCAAAAAAGTGAAAAGAATTTAAGAAATATTTTAAACTGTGTACTTTAGGAAATTATTTATCCCTAGGTGCACGAGGAAAGACACCATGGCATATGTTATAAACAACCATGTAATCACCGTGTAATAGTTCACATGGTGATTATGAACGTTGCTGATTAGTTCTCAATTGTAAATGGAAACACGGAGCTGTCAGGGACAATTGTACTTGCTGCTAGCTGTAAAGGTGAACCTAGATTAGCATTTCCTTTGCACATGACATCATGTAGGGGAAATGTAATCTATAGACTGTAAACGAGAACATAAAGCCTGCTATCCCTGGGCAAAGCTGTAATTTTAAGTTCTCGTGTGATGTGGTTAATGAGCATAAAGTCCTTTGACAAATCTTTCATATATGCTGTACACATTGGCCACATGTTTGTTTTTAAACCTAGTTCCTGTCGTTTGCATTTCCTGACCTCTCAGGTTGTTTCACAAACACATGCTGCAGTCATCCCCTCAATACACCCCTGGAAACAGAAGAGCAAGATGCTATAGGGGTCCTTCGAGCAGCACAAAGACGACTGAAGGCGGAGCTCGGAATACCAATGGAGCAGGTAAAAACCCATTTATGGTTGAAATGTACTAGACAAGGCACAGAGATTTGGTACCGACGAAAAGCTGTGGGTTATTATTCAAGACAGATTTACTATAATTTTTAACCACTTCCTACTCGGCCACTGCACACAAGCGACAGGGTGGGACAAGCGCCGCTCTGAGAGGACGTACGGGTACGTCCTGCCACTCTTCCTGTGTGGCCACAGGGCCATGCAGCAGCGCGATCCTGTGATGGCTGTGTCCCTCGGAAAGGAAAAGTTGTATTTGTCTCAAAATAAATGATAAAAATTTAATTTGGGTGCAGTGTTGCATGACTGTCATTCAAAGTTTGAGAGCTCTAAAACTGAAAATTGGCCCGGGCAGCAAGGGAGTGAAGGTATCCAGTATTTGAGTTGCTTAAATTGATTATAACGAGCCTTATATATATTTATTATGTATGCAGGTTTTTTAATAAACTTTGTATACTTCCTGCTCTGTTCAATGGTATTGCACAGAGGGGCCCCTCATCTTCTGGTTCTTCCCCTCCTCCAAATGCCTTCTCAGCAAGCTGCTTGCTTTGGGGCTCCTGTGTGCGTCCATAGACACACATACAGTGGGGATCGGGCTTGCCCCCCCCACTCCCACCTCACTGTTTTTCACCTACAGCAGCAGGAGCCAAATGGCTCCCGCCGTTCTCAGTAGAACCTGTGAATGCAGGAAGAGAGGAGAGCAGGACTGCCAGCAAGGACAGCGCTGGATTGAGAGTGGTGTCAGGTGATTATTTAGGCATAGGAGAGGAGGCAGGCACTTTCGAAGGTTTTATAAATATTTTTTATTTTTTTTCCCTTCATGCAGGAATCCTTTTAAAACCGCTTTAAAATTTTACTGTAAGTTCATTCTTCCAGCCAGCAGTAATATTAATAGACTAATGCCGACAAAGTTGCATGTTAAAAATTAAGCTTGTCAGTACCGGTTTTAAGCATGTTCCTGTCCAGGTCTATGGTGGGCACTGGTTTGAAGAAAGGAAAACACAAATGCAAGGATCTTTTATCTTTAATATAGAGAAAAGCTTCATACATTCTTTTTATCGTTTTTTATATTGTCTCTGTATTTGCTTGTGTCCTGGTTTTGTAATAGTTTCTCATTAATTCTAGTATTGGCTGTTTTCCCAGCAAGCTACAAATTAGTCATGTGTTTTGCAATGCTTAAAAACTGAATTTTTGTAAAATCTTACCGTAAAATTCCTTTCTCTGAGTCCTCCGACAGTCGCCGCCCACTCACAAGTCTTCACCAATGGGTATTGACCTTTGCTCCGCAGGAGTAGCTAGGCACAAGATTTGTTAATAACAAAAGCTTTTAGCATACACACCCCTAGGGGCTGTCCCACTAGTCAATACCTCCCTGCACCAGCATTCCCAACTCAGTTTGGTAGCATAGCAGTAAGAGTACACAAAAACCCCAAAAGAGGGGCAGGGGGCGGCGACTGTCGGAGGACTCAGAGAAAGGAATTTTACGGTAAGATTTTACAAAAATTCAGTTTTCTCTTACGTCCTCCGACAGTCGCTGCCCACTCACAAGTCTTCACCAATGGGATGTCCCAAAGCAATGTAGACATGAGGGGTGGGAGACGCAGCCGCATATCAAGCAACGCAGTACCCACATCAGAGAAAGGAACCTTACCATAGTAAGGAACCAACCGGGCAACAGGAACACGTGCTCAACAGGAGCACAACCCAGGAAAAAACAAGTAACCCAGGGGCAAAACACCCCAACCGCCAAAGACCCAAAAACAAGGGTCCCTAAGGCACTGCCGCACTGAGAACTTTATGGCCAAAAGAGGCATCGGCGGATGCCTGAACATCCACCTTATAGAACTTGGAGAAGGTGTGAACGGACGACCAAGTCGCCGCCTTACACACCTGGGCCACTGAAGCCTGATGCCGGAAAGCCCAAGACGTACTCAAAGACCTAGTAGAGTGCGCCCTCACAGGGAAGGGAGGAACCCTCTCCTTCAAGGCATAGGCCTGCACAATGGTTTGTCTGATCCATTTGGCGATTGTCGCAGCCGACGCCGCCATGACCTTCCGAGGTCCCTCAGGAAGGACAAAGAGGGAATCTGACTTGCGAAAGGATCCAGTGGACGACAGGTAAACCCTGATCGCCCTGACAACATCCAAGGAATGTAAGGCAACCTCCTTAGGATGTTTTGGCTTCGCGCAGAGCGAAAGTAAGACAATTTCTTCATTAAGGTGAAAATCCGAGATCACTTTCGGCAGAAAGGACGGGTTAGGTCGCAAGACCACCTTATCCTTGTGAAGTACCAAGTAGGGAGAGCTGCAGGACAAAGCCGCTAGCTCCGACACCCTGCGAGCCGAAGTGATCGCCACCAAAAAAGCCACCTTATTGGGCAAAAGAGGCAACGAGATCTCCCTGATCTTTTCAAAGGTAGCATGTTGCAACGCGGACAGAACCAGGTTCAAGTCCCACGGAGGCAAAGGCTCCCTCCTCGGAGGGGCCAAATGGCGCACTCCCTGAACAAAGGTGCGAATCAACGAGTTTGACGCCACAGGGCGTTGAAAAAGAACGGTCAGCGCAGAAATCTGGCCCTTAATCATGGCCAGCGCCAAACGCTGGTCCACTCCAGTTTGGAGGAAAGCCAACACTCTCGACACCGAGTACGAGCGAGGGGAATACCCCCTGGACTCACACCAGGCAAAGTACGCTTTTCAAGTACGGTAGTAAATCTTCCCTGAAGAGGCTTTCCTAGCCTTGATCAGGGTGGGAATGACCTCAGGGGAGAGACCCCTATCCTTCAGGACCTGGCTTTCAACAGCCAGGCCGTTAAAGCCAGCGACTGTAAAGCAGGATGGAATATCGGCCCTTGAGACAGAAGGTCTTCCCGAAGCGGCAGGCGCCACGGAGGGTCGACTGCCAGATTGACTAGGTCTGCGTACCAGGACCGGCGAGGCCAGTCCGGTGCCACCAGAATCACCGTATGCGGTGCCGAGGCTAACCTGCGAAGGAGCCTGGACAGCAGCTGAATCGGGGGGAAAGGCATACATCAGACGATACTGATGCCAGGGCGCCACCAACGCGTCCGCCCGAGGATCGCGCGTTCTTGCCACGAACCTTTCCACCTTGTTGTTTAGACGAGACGCGAACAGGTCCACATCTGGGGAACCCCACTTCGCGCACAACATCTGGAAGACATCCGGGTGTAGGGACCATTCCCCCTGGTCCAGGGTCTGGCGGCTCAGATAATCCGCCTGCCAGTTCTCCACCCCCGGTATGTGAACTGCCGTTATTGCCGGGACGTGCGTCTCGGCCCAAGACAGAATGTCGGCCACTTCCCGAGCCGCTCGGGCACTCCTGGTGCCCCCTTGATGATTGATGTAAGCCACCGCGGTGGCATTGTCCGTCTGAACCCGAACCGGACGGCCCTGAAGTCGTTCCGACCATCGCAGAAGGCAAAGCTTTATCGCTCTCAATTCCAGAATGTTGATCGGAAGGGAGGATTCCTCCTCCGACCATATCCCCTGGGCGGACAGAGTGCCCAGGACACCACCCCGGCCCGACAGGCTGGCATCCGTGGTGACCACCGTCCACAGCCATGGACGAAAAGACTTGCCCCCCCGACACCGCCGGGGACTGGAGCCACCACAGAAGACTCTGGTGAGGCGTCTCAATGAGACCCGCAGATCCAAGGACTGTGGTCGCCCATCCCACTTGGCAAGAATCTCCACCTGGAGATCCCGCGTGTGAAACTTGGCAAAGGGGATCGCCTCGAAAGCCGAGACCATCAACCCCAGACATCTCATGCATGTCCGGAGAGACGAGTTTTGGTTGTCCCTGAGGGACCTGAACCTCGCCCAGTAGCGTCCGGAGCTTGTCTTCCGGTAGGAAAACCTTCGCTTGAACAGAGTCCAGAATCATCCCCAGATAGGGAAGGCGAACCGAAGGACACAGTCGACTTCGGAATGTTTATGGTCCAACCGAACTCCTGCAGCGCCTGCATCGTGGTGGACAGGTCGGTCAACAGGCTCTGGCTGGCATTCGACCTTGTCAGGAGATCGTCCAGATACCCCAAGACCGCAATGCCCTGTGCCCGCAACAGGGCCAGGACCGGCGCCAGCACCTTGGTAAAAACCCGCGGAGCCGAAACGAGACCAAAAGGTAACGCCACGAACTGGTAGTGTTCCTCCGCAATGGCGAATCGAAGGTACCTTTGGTGACCCTCGAAAATGGGGATGTGTAGGTACGCATCCTTTAAATCGATGGAGGCCATGAACTCCCCCGGACTCATGGCAGCCACCACTGAGCGCAGGGATTCCATGCGGAACTTCCGAACATGCACAAAGCGGTTCAGAGCTTTCAAGTCCAGAATCGGACGCACCTTGCCCTCCTTTCTGGGCACAGTGAACAGATTGGAGTAAAACCCCCGAAAACCTGTCCCGATGAGGCACCGGAACCACCACCCCCTGGGCCCGCAGATCCTGCAAGCGCTCCGGAGACAGCTGAAGATTTGAAGGAAAAAATCTGCCCGCCGGCCGAGAAAGGAATTCGATCTTGTAACTCCAATCGGCCACCGCCTGGGCTGACATAACTGAAGCAAAAATAGGCTTGAGCATAGAGCCAGCAACCATGTATGCATGACGGGCAAGAGACTCCAATCTCCTGTCTGTAGGGTCCCGGAAAACCGGAGTATCCTCAGTAGGAACCAGGGTAGCCTTGTTCAAAACGGCTACAGCGTGATCCACCTGGGGCGCCACACACCAACGCTCGTCGGTGGAGGGCGCGAATGGATAAAGCAGCTTAAACTTATTAGGCACTGTAAAGGGCTTCTTTAAGTTGCGCCACTGTTCATTAACCATGTGGTGAAACTACGCAGGGCAGGGAAAAACCTGCGCTGATTTGCGGGTCCTGTGTGTCCCAAAAGAGGACACCCTAGCAGGAGGAGTGGGCTCATCCTCCAGGTGCAGCGTCTCCTTAATGGAGGCAATCAGCTCATCCATGAGTGCAAGCTCTTCAGGCGAGCCAGGGGGAGAAGTATCAACCCCCTCCACCTCTGCCTCCCCCTCAGACCCCATAAGGTCCAGAGATGAGCGAGACCCTGAGAAGGGCACGCCAGCCACATCGCCCTCTGAATCAGAGGAAATGGATAACCTGGCCCTCTTAGCAGATCGTTCAGCCATCAGCACATGCATCTGAGACACTAAGGATGCCACTACAGTGGCCAGATCAGCCCCCTCGGGGGTGCAGCAGCCCCCTGGTCCCCCACCAGGGCGGGGGGAAACTTGCTATCCTGAGAATCCATGTCCCAAACAGGAATGAGAGAAAATAGGTACTGGCCCTTTAACACCACGGCGAGCGCAGCCCACCGTATACTAACTGTATGCACCGACCCCACAGGGACAGAGAACACTGAGTTAGGAAGGACAGTACAATGGAGGAAAAAACCTGGAGAGAGCACAACAGGCTGCTGCCACCGATCGCTGTTCCAGAGAGAAGAGGAAGTGATGCAAGAACCGGCTGAACATATAAAGCCTATGAGGCTACGGCAAAATGGCTGCTCGGCATAAGGGAAAGAGGCTACAGTAATATGGCCGCCGACATGTGCCCGAAAAAACGAGCGCGCATGTCCACGCCAAAATGGCGCCGGTTGGCGCCAAAACACAGCGCTGCATCAGGTCCAGAGAACCTGGTCGCCCACTAGTACAAAATAATGGCGGACCGCAATAGCGGCCGCCGCTGCCACATGTCTGCACACACATCGCTCCCAGATGAATTCACACAGCAGAGCGGGGAGAGTTCCCCCCCCGCAGCCCATAAGGCATGCTAACCCCCAACAGGGATCTACCAGGGAGCCCGCACCTAACAGACATGGGGGGGGGGTATACACACAGCCACAGACTGACACCCCAGACAGATGGTCCCCACACAGAAGGTGCTTACCGTACCGGATGGCGTGGGGAGCAGTCTCCAGGTGACAAACCGCTATCCTGAATGACAGGGAGTGCCGCAGCCAGGACGCAGCGGACCGCAGCACGAGACTGCAGAATGGCGTCCAGTGAGGTAGCCACCTCCACAGGCAGCATCCCTGCAGCGAACAGGGATGGGTCGTTCATGGCGCCAGGGCGAACCGTAGCTGAACGCTCGATGGCAGGCTGGGGATCCATCTGGCCCTCAGCCCTGGGATCCAGGGCGGCCAGTCCGAGACCCAGCTCCGCATGACACATCTTCATCCGAAGATCCCTAACTAAGAGCTGACAAAATAACAGCTAGTAAAGTAAAGAGAAAACACATGAAATAAAATCAAAAAAGGTAGAAGGCTGAGACTGAAGCCCCAGCACAGGAAAGCCTGCTACTCCTAAGCTAGGCAAGATCAAACTGAGTTGGGAATGCTGGTGCAGGGAGGTATTGACTAGTGGGACAGCCCCTAGGGGTGTGTCTATGCTAAAAGCTTTTGTTGTTAACAAATCTTGTGCCTAGCTACTCCTGCGGAGCAAAGGTCAAGACCCATTGGTGAAGACTTGTGAGTGGGCGGCGACTGTCGGAGGACGTAAGAGAAAAGGAACTTAACCCAAACCAACATCACCTATTTTATTAACCCTCCCCTCTTGCCTGTATAGTCAGGTTGTTACAGGAAGATACTTTTTTTTTATATAGAGTTTTCGTGAAAATACGTCTGGTGCGCTAAATACTAGGTGTCATTCCCAAGTGAAGTAACTTAGTGACAAAAATAAATAAGATGACAGTATGCTAAAATATCTATCAAATATTCATCAAAGTGAAAAATAAATTCATAAATATGTGCTCCACATAAAATATTGTGCAAATTCCCCCTAAGAAAATGTCAAACAAATTTCCAGTTCTAAGTCCAAAGCCTTGAGTGCAAAAAACTTGTTGCTGGATAAAGTTCAAACAGTGCTCCCATGTTAATGTGACAATTCAATATCCCACCACCTAGCAGCAGATTTAAAAGTAAGGGCAAAAAGGCAGCCACCCTGATAGGAAAAATATATACTCTCTTCCCACACCTCTCAAAAAGGGTGAATGGGCTTCTTACCAGATGCTGAAAATTCTATAGCTTATGATAATTTTCTTATTGGTATTTTTTCCTCCCGTCACTCCTGATCCCCTCTGGGGTAGATATGCTGCGAATCTCCTATGGTCTCACACTCCATCCGGTCCCAAAATACTCTCACCTGCAGACAGACTGGGACGGGGGGCAGAGCAGGGACTGCAGATAGGGACAGGGCTAGAGGTCTTTCTCTCATCTCTCTCGCTCGCGCGCTCTCTCTCGCTCTCTCAGCCTCGCAAATATCCAGATATGATTTGTGATGTTACCATTTTCCAGCTGGCTGTTGCTGCAGCACCCTTTTATCTCTTAAAAAGCCTATTCCAGGAATGTGAAGGTCAGTGATTGCAGCGCTGCTATTTTAAATATATAAATAAGTGTTCATAAAACAATTTTAGAAAATGGTGATTAAACCATTCATGTAAACCATCAATAAAGTGCTATTCGGTGCAATTATTGTGCAAAATATCAAAAATAAAAATTAAAATATAAAGTGCAGATATTACAATGTAAAACTCCAAAAAATGCAAACTGAGTGTAAACAGTCCATAAAACAGTTCTTTGCGGTAACAGAAGCAGGATAATTCTTTATTTCATGAGGACACCTGAGAATACCGCTTAAAGAAGGATCGCTTCCAACAGAGTCCAAACAGCTTTGCAAGAAACAACAGCTCACTCCACTATAATCTGCTTTAAAAACACCACATAGTGGTAAGTAGATACCCTAAGGGGGAGACCCCGAAGTTGCAAGACCAAGTATCCTGCTTCTGTTACCGCAAAGAACTGTTTTATGGACTGTTTACACTCAGTTTGCATTTTTTGGAGTTTTACATTGTAATATCTGCACTTTATATTTTAATTTTTATTTTTGATATTTTGCACAATAATTGCACCGAATAGCACTTTATTGATGGTTTACATGAATGGTTTAATCACCATTTTCTAAAATTGTTTTATGAATACTTATTTATATATTTAAAATAGCAGCGCTGCAATCACTGACCTTCACTCATTTAAAGCACTAGCACTTTTATTGCAGCAGGCAGCTAATTTATAAACACTTAATTGGATAATTATCACACATCCCATAAGCGCGAGGTCCACAGTCCCGATATATTCCAGGAATGTGTGTGATGGGAATATTGAGGATTGCTCCCTTACAAAAGGTGTCCCCATCACAGCATCTCTGTACCTTTTTTAGCACCAGGCAGGAGGCAGAGCAGGCTGTTGGTCCGAATGGAGGAAGTTCCACTTTGTCCTCCTGTGATGATTCGGACAAGGCATGCATGTGGCGTCATTGTTAGGATGCTGGTGGTCCTAAAACCCAATCCCTGCAGAAAGGGGGGAGAGCTGGCCTTCCAGAATAGAACAATTACTTGGTTTGGACCACAGCAGTTTATCATTTAGCAATGCTTCTTTTAAGTGTACCTGTTTGCTGCAGTAGTTGCATTGGATAGCCCCCTTTTTTTTTTTTTTTTTTTTTTTTTTTTTTTTCCCTCCCTTTTTTAGTATTAAGATAAAACTTTTTTTTTTTTTTATTTTATTTTTATTTTTTTTTTTCTTCCAGTGACCTATTTAGCTTTGTTTGTGTGGTGCTTAATCCTAAAACAATTATTTCAATTTTACAGGTGACTCCAGATGAACTGCGATACCTGACGAGAATTCACTACAAAGCTCAATCCGATGGCATCTGGGGAGAGCATGAAATAGATTACATCCTATTTATACAGAAGGATGTCACTCTAGATCCAGACTCCAATGAGATTCAAAGCCACTGCTATGTATCCAAGGAGGAACTGACACAGTTATTGGAAAAGGCTAAGCAAGGAGAAGTAAAGATTACACCATGGTTCCAGCTGATTGCGGACACTTTTCTGTACAAATGGTGGGATAACTTGGAAAATCTGAAATCATTTGAGGATCATGATAAAATCCATCGAATGTGAAGGAGACCACCAAATACTTTATTGCATGTAGTCTGAAGTATGTGCTGCTGACACGGAATAAGTGTGGCACTTCCTTTACAGATTAGTGTAACATCAGGTTTAATGCTTAAAAGCTGCACACTGAGCAGTTTTCTCTAGATGTGTAAAGTACAAGTCGGCTAGTAAACTCTGATACCATACATGAAATGGAGTAGGCGGGGGCTCATTTATAAAGGCTGGAGATGTTACTTATAGCAACCAGATTCTGAATTTCAACTTTTGATTAGTAAATTAAAATTGACATTTTAATTTGGCTGTGTGCAATAACCAGACTTTACACCATTTATACTTTAGTCCTAAAGTGATTTCCAAATATTTATTTAATTCAGCATTTGATGCAAAAAGTAATTTTACTATCTTTTCTGTTTTTATTAATCTCAATAATTAAACAAATTAAACTTTTCTCCTTGATGCTCGTGTGTTATCAGTTCATATGGTTTCTAAGCCCTGTATGGAGTCATGGTTCTGGAATCCTTTTTTTTTGTCTAACTACTTGCCGACCAGCCGCCAGCTCTGTCCCACGAAACGGCATACCTGTACGTCGCTTTGCTTCGTGAAATAGAGTGGCGCGCACGCCGATTGGCCACAGTGGGAGTCAATCAGCGGGGTCTGGTGGACGCAATGTCCGCCGGGCACCCGCGATCGCTCCCCATGGACACAGAGCGGTGGTCTGTCAATGTAAACGCAGCATACTGCTGTTCTGTCAATAATGAACACCAGGATCCTGTGTTACTTTTATTTAGGAACTCAGGTCTCTGTGCACACAGTTAGAAAGCACCTCTAGGGACACATTTAACCCTTTGACCACCCCTGGTGTTAACCCCTTCTCTGCCAGTGTCAGTACAGTAAGAGTGCATATTTTTAGCACTAATTATTGTAGTAATGTCACTGGTTCCCCCAAAAGTGTCAAATGTCCGGTGTCCAATCTGTCAGCGCAATGGTACAGTCCCGCTAAAAACCACTGATCGTCGCTATTACTAGTAAAAAAAATAAAAATGACAAATCTTTTCCCTAGTTTGTAGACGTGATAACTTTTACGCAAACCAATCAATATACACTTATTGGGATTTTTTTTTTTAACAAAAATATGTAGCAGAATACTTATTGGCCTAAAATGATGAAAACATTTTGATTTTTCATTTTTTGTTTTATTTGGAATGTTTTATAGCAGAAAGTAAAAAAAATATTGGTTTTTCAGAATTGTCGCTTTTTTTGTTAATAGTGCAAAAAATAAAAATCGCACAGGTGATCAAATACCACCAGACCTAAACACTTTCAATTTGTATGCAATCATGCATGCCCTTGCACTACATAGTTTAAGGTAAATCTAAAGGTAATTGAATAAGAAAATTGTATAGTGTATGGCCAGCCTTAAGCTCATTGACAGACGTAGTCTTCTTGATTCTCAAGAGCTGGGTTATGTTGTCTCCGCAGGAGTAGGACTAGGCAGAATGACAAAACGTTCTGGCTCCACCCTAGGGGGCAGTCCCTGAGGGTATATCCTCCCTCTCTCTGCTACAGGGAATCAGTTCTGTTTAAAGCAGTACAGAGAAATTAACCCAACCCAACTCAATGATAGAGGGGCGGGTACTACGTCTGTCAATGAGCTTAAGAGAAAAGGATTTTACGGTAAGTTCTTACAAAAATCCATTTTTCTCTATCGCTCATTGACAGACGTAGTCTTCTTGATTCTCAAGAGCTGGGACATCCAGAAGCAGTGCCACAAATGAGGGGTGGGATTGACAAAATCAAATCCAATCTAGTAGGCCCAACCGGTGCCAAACTAGAAGTTTTAAAGGCTCATTATAAACAAAGAATGAGACTAAAGAAAAATTTTCCAACGGAAAAAACCCTCGAGGTAGACCACTGGTCTCCTCAAATTGCGGCCTGCAAAACCTTGCGGCCAAATGAGGCATCAGACGATGCCATTACATCAACTTTATAATGTTTAGAGAAGGTATGCACCGACGATCAGGTAGCCGCCTTGCACACCTGGACCACTGACGCCTGATGGCGAAAGGCCCATGACGCACTAAGTGCCCGAGTGGAGTGCGCCTTAACAGGGAACGGGGGCTCCCGACCCTTAATAGAATAAGCCTGCACTACCGTCTGTCTGATCCATCTGGAAATGGTCGCGGCAGATGCAGGCAACCCCTTTTTGGGTCCATCTGGGATCACAAAAAGTGAATCCGTCTTGCGAAACGAGTCTGTCGTTTTCAAGTATACCCTGATCGCCCGGACCACATCCAAGGAGTGCAAAGCAAATTCCCGAGGATGACTGGGCTTAGGACACAGGGAAGGTAATACAATTTCTTCATTCAGATGAAATTCTGAAACCACTTTTGGTAGGAAGGATGGATTCGGACGAAGAACCACCTTATCTCTATGAACCACCAGATATGGTGAACGACAAGATAATGCGGCCAGTTCTGACACCCTGCGTGCAGAAGTAATAGCCACCAAGAAGGCCACCTTCTGGGACAACGTGGGTAGAGGAATCTCCCTAATATCTTCAAAGGGAGGTTTCTGAAGAACCGACAACACTAAATTAAGATCCCAGGGAGGTAACGGCGCGTGCACTGGCAGAGCCAGATGTCGCACCCCCTGGATGAAATTCCGCACCAAGGAATGAGTAGCCAAAGGCTTCTGAAAGAAGATGGCTAATGCTGAGACCTGACCCTTGATAGTACTCAAGGCCAGTTTCTGCTCAACCCCTTGTTGCAGAAAAGCCAATATTCGACTAATCGAATAAGACCGAGGACGGAACCCCAAAGGTTCACACCATGCAATGTAGGACTTCCATGTGCGATGATAAATCTTTCTGGAAGTCGCTTTCCTTGCTTCAACTAGAGTAGGAATAACTGAAGCTGACAAACCTTTGTCCTTCAGCACCTGGGTCTCAATAGCCAGGCCGTTAAAGCCAGCGATCGTAAAGCAGGATGGAGGATCGGTCCCTGAGACAGTAGATCCTCTCTGAGAGGAAGTCTCCACGGGACGTCCGCCACCAGTCTGACCATGTCGGCGTACCAAGCTCGACGAGGCCAGTCCGGAGCTACCAGGATTACTGGGATTCCTTCCTCCTCTACCCTGCGAAGAAGTCTTGGCAGTAACGCGAGAGGAGGGAAGGCATATATTAGCTGGTATTGCCCCCACGGGGCGATCAGTGCGTCTGCGGTTTCTGCTAGAGGATCGCGGGAGCGAGCCACGAATCTCTGAACTTTCCTGTTGAATCGTGATGCCAACAGATCCACATCCGGGGTGCCCCACCGTAGGCACAACTGGTGGAAAACGTCTGGATGGAGGGACCATTCCCCCTGATCCAGGGTCTGACGGCTGAGATAATCTGCCTGCCAATTCTCCACCCCCGGAATGAACACCGCAGAGATTGCTGGAACAAATCGTTCCGCCCAGCGAAGAATGCAAGCCACTTCTTTGGCCGCTCGGACACTCTTGGTGCCCCCCTGGTGATTGACATAAGCCACGGCCGTGGCATTGTCCGACTGGATCCGAACCGGGCTGCCCTGGAGCTGCTCGGTCCAGTGAATCAGACAAAGTCTGATCGCTCTCAGTTCCAATACATTTATCGGTAATCTGGATTCTTCCGGGGACCAAAGTCCCTGGGCAGATAATTGACCGAGAATTCCTCCCCATCCGGATAGACTGGCATCCGTGGTCACTATCGTCCAATATATTGGCAGAAATGACTTTCCCTGGCTGAGCATTGGAGACCGAAGCCACCAAACCAGAGACTCTCTGGTCTGTTTGCTCAATCGTATCTGATTGTCCAGGGATTCCGGATTCCGATTCTATCTGAGGAGGATCTCTTGCTGAAGAATTCGGGTATGGGACTGGGCAAATGGGACTGCTTCGAATGAAGCCACCATCAACCCCAGAACCCTCATGCAAGTCCGAAGGGAAGACCAGCTGTTGGACAGTAAC
This sequence comes from Pelophylax lessonae, assembly GCF_965119305.1. Classification (NCBI taxonomy): domain Eukaryota; kingdom Metazoa; phylum Chordata; class Amphibia; order Anura; family Ranidae; genus Pelophylax; species Pelophylax lessonae. The sequence continues at coordinate 97,549,757 of NC_138772.1, forward strand.
AACTGGACTGCTGATTGAATCTTTCGAAGTTTCCCTACCGGAAGAAACACTCTTGTCCTGACTGTGTCTAGAATTAGACCCAGATATTCGAGCCTCTGGGTGGGAACCAGAAAGGACTTTTGCTGGTTCACCAGCCACCCGAATTCCTGTAAAGAAATCATAGTAATTTCTATGTTTTGTAGCAAGGTCTGAGGAGACTCTGCATGAAGCAGAAGATCGTCTAGGTAACCTAGAATCGATATACCTCTTTGGCGCAGAAGTGCCAACATTGGGGCCAACACTTTTGTGAAGACCCGCGGAGCCGTGGCGAGACCGAAAGGTAACGCCACAAACTGATAGTGGTTCTCCTCTACGGAAAAGCGTAGAAAACGCTGATGTCCTGCGAAAATGGGAATGTGAAGATAGGCGTCCTTGATGTCTATGGACGCTAGGACATCCCCTGGATGCAGGAAGGCTGCTACCGTGCGAATGGACTCCATTCTGAATCTTCTTATGTTGACGAAAGAATTGAGTGCTCTTAAGTCCAGAATTGGACGCACTTTGCCCTCTTTCCTGGGTATTGTAAACAGGTTTGAATAAAACCCTTGAAACCGTTCTGTCCAAGGAACGTGGACTACCACTCCTTGTTGTAGTAGATCTGTGACTGCTCTCCGCAGATCTTCTAGACGATCCGGAGATAGTCGGATATTGGAAGGGAAGAATCGCGCCGGTGGGAGAGATCGAAACTCGATCTTGTACCCTGACTTTATGACTTCGCAAACCCATTTGTCCGGGATTCTGGAAAGCCATGGATCCGGGAACCGGCGAAGACGTCCCCCCACCCCAGTTATGGGTGGGGGCGCACCTTCAGGCTTTGGATGGTTTATCTTCAGGTCTGGAGGGGGCGGGCTTTTGCTTGCCCGACCAACGACCCCTGACGCCTCCTGTAGGAACCTTGGAGGACTTAGTTTTTTCACCCGCTGGACGAAAAAACCTCTTGTGAGCAGAAAAAGAAGGCCCTCGTCTTTGACGAGTTCCTCTACCTTTAAAATTTTGCGGTAAAAAGGTGCTTTTTCCACCGGTGAGATCCTTAATGATCTCATCTAAGTTGGCTCCAAATAGACGTTCTCCTGAAAAGGGGATATTAGCCAATGCTTTTTTGGAACCTTGGTCGGCTATCCAACCTTTTAGCCACAGTGTACGCCTGAGAACCACTGCTGAGACTGATGCTCGCGCCATTAATGGAGTGGCGTCTAACGCCGCATCACATACAAACTGTAACCCCTGTATCATTTGTTCCAACAAATCTGATACCGCCTGAGGGACTTCTTCTAAGTCCCGGCGTAACCACTTGGTCCATTCAGTTACAGCCTGCGAAACCAGACCAATAGCAATTATTGGCCTGAAAGCTGATCCAATCAGGGAAAACATGGTGCGAGACATAGCTTCTATCTTGCGATCCACTGGATCTTTAAAAGACGGAGCGTCTTCTAAAGGAATAACCGTGGCTTTATTCAATCTAGCAATTGGTGAATCCACCACAGGTGGTTCTGTCCATTTCTTAATAAGGGTTTCCTCAAACGGATAACGCCTGTCAATGCGTTTGGAAATATTAAGTGCGTTTTGGCAGACGCCATTCTTCATCGATTGGATTGCCAAAACATTTGGGCAATGGAAAAACCTTTGCCACTTTGATGCGCTTTTTAGTCCCAAAGGGGATCTCAGTTTCAGCTATTTCTGATGGAATACCCTGTAACCTTAAAGTCTCTTGAACAGATACAATGAGTGCGTTTACCAACGCTTCCTCTCGGGCTATGGCGGATGCCGAAACATCCTCCTCACTGTCTGAAGAGACAGGACCCGAGACACCAATACCAGATGAAGTACCTGCAACTGCAGAAATAGGCTCAGAGTCTGAATCCGAGGTTTCAGATAATAAGGGGTTAGGCGGGGGTCGCTTTCTTGCGCCCTGTCCCTGACAAGCCACTTCCACCCGGGACACAAAAGTTTCCATAATGGCTGACAAAGATTCAATTGTCAATGGGGTGCTGGAGGATCCCGCAGACCCCTCGAGGGGATCCGGAGGAGATACATGAGTGGCAGGGTCCATGTTAATACAGGACACTTTTGCCAGCAATAAACAAAAAAACTTTTTTTTTTTTTTTTGTGTGTCTCCCCCTAGCGCAATAGCGCCCCTCAGAGTACCTGCTTCTCGATCCCAGAGAGAGAGAGAGGGACCCCCAAGGCTCACCAACCGATGCAGTGCAGTTTCCAACAAACTGCAGCCAGCGTCTGTCTTACACAGACTGGAAGGAGCTGTTTGCTTTTCCCGGGCAGAAGGCGTGGCTCCGCCCCCTGTGTACGCCTTCCGGCGTTCCCAGCCCTCCACGAGGAAGCTGGGCTCACAAAACATGGCCGCCCCCATAGAAGAGACATAAGACTCCAAAAACATGGCGGCCGGCGTGACCTGAGGACATACATGCATTCGGTCTACGGCAAAATGGCGGCGGACCGCCGATATCGTCTTCCCAGCACATCCACCTGCACTCTGCTGAGAGGTGACATATGGATCTACAGAGATACACTGCACATAAGGTAGGATTATACCTCCTATGTTTGCTGTAATGTTACAGTCTGCTGGGTAGAGTGTTAGCTCTTGAACCAAGTCCACTTCCCACAAACACATGCTGTATTACAAGGGGGACTTGTAAGTGTCAGATATATACTGACCATATATGGAGGGGCCCATAATATATACTGCCTCATAAATGAGGAAAAAAAGGGAACGTTTTACTCACCATACCGAACCGACAGGCACCCTCTCTTCATAATACCCTCTCCACCGAGGTGGGGGTTTGTGGACGCCTCGACTCTCTGGTCCTGGCGTCCAAGCGAGCTTTTAACTCGCAAAGTCAGTCCCTTTACTGGGACTCCGTCGCGGCCGACTCAGCGCACTGGTCTGCACGCGCTTTTAGGCAGAAACCGGGGTGACCACTGGATCTCACATCCAGCCCGTCGCCCGGCCCCGCATACTTACTTGAATATGTCGCGGCCGACCAAGCGCAATGCCTGGTCTGCACGCGCTCGTAGGCCGGCTGGGGTGACCACAAGTGTCGCCCAGTCCGGCATTTTTGCTTGAAGATCTCACAGGAAAAAAACACTGGAGAAAACTACCTAAAAAAATGTCTTTTTCTTAAAGAAAAAAAGTCTTGCCAGGACCAAAAGATCCCAGCAAGGAACTTAGGTCCTTACTCCTGACTAGACAGAAAAAAACTGATTCCCTGTAGCAGAGAGAGGGAGGATATACCCTCAGGGACTGCCCCCTAGGGTGGAGCCAGAACGTTTTGTCATTCTGCCTAGTCCTACTCCTGCGGAGACAACATAACCCAGCTCTTGAGAATCAAGAAGACTACGTCTGTCAATGAGCGATAGAGAAATTTTTATTTGGGTACAGCGTTGTACGACCGTGCAATTGTCAGTTAAAGTAACAGTGCCGGATCGCAAAAAATGGCCTGGTTATTAAGGGAGTAAAACCTTCGGGTCCAGAAGTGGTTAATCAATACTCTTCTCTATACCTCTGTCAGAGCGAGTTGGATTGCTGTTTGGTGGCTCTGCTTGACTTTTTTGGATTGTTGCGACTAGACCCTGCTCGACTGGACTTTGTGGGAATAGCCTGAAAATGAACTTCAGGGGTTAATGCTGAAGGACTGAATGCCAATATCTACCGGGTAGACTAGAGGGTCACATCTGCTCTGTGCCATACAGCAAATCCTGTCGTTCAGCACTGAGACAGCAACTCCCTGCTATTGCTTACAAAGAGTTATGTGAAACTCGTTCCTTTCTACAGTGACTTTGGCCACCTCTAGTCATCCAACTCTCATCTAACAGCTGTTTGGATTTCATGAGTACCTGAGGCCTTGCCTGGCCTTTTCATAGCTCTACTGCAACACAGCTGCAACATGTGTGATTATAGACAGGAGGGGAGGACTTTCTGCTCTACCTGGGGCCCTATACTCCACTAATGGCTCTGGTGCTGCTTGCAGCATGCCCACTAATGTAGCTGACGTCTGTAGCCTAAAACTATCTCAAGTTTTCTTTAGCCTAGTCGGTGTGGCCAGCTCCCGTGCCCATTCAGAGATTTTTCTTTGGTCGTGTTAAACTTTATGGCCCAAATCACCATGACTGACTGTAGACACGCTACAAGCTTGCTTCTGCCCCCTTCCTGCAGATTCTCCATGACAAGGGTGTCCAAACTTTTTTTCAAAGCAGGCCAGATTTGATCAAGTGAACATACGTGAGGGTCGACCATTTTGCCTGACATTCTTTGGACCAATAAAATTAAATGCAAATTATTTTATGATAAGCTTATAGCAAAAGGCATATTTCTCTGTCGCTCATTGACAGACGTAGTCGTCTTGATTCACAAGAGCTGGGTTTTGTTGTCTCCGCAGGAGCAGGACTAGGCAGAAAGAAAAAACGTTCTGGCTCCACCTTAGGGGCAGTCCCTGAGGGTATATCCTCCCTCTCTCTGCTACAAGGCATCAGTTTTTTTTTTCTGTCTAGTCAGGAGTAAGGACCTAAGTTCCTTGCTGGGATCTTTTGGGTCCTGGCAAGATTTTTTCTTTAGAAAAAATATTTTTTAGGCAGTTTTCTCCAGTGTTTTTTTCCTGTGAGATCTTCAAGCAAATACGCCGGACTGGGCGACACTAGTGGTCACCCCAGCCGGCCTACGAGCGCGCGCAGACCATTGCATTGCGCTTGGTCGGCCGCGACACATTCAAGTAAGTATGCGGGGCCGGGCGACGGGCTGGATGTTGAGATCCAGTGGTCACCCCGGTTTCTGCCTACGAGCGCATGCAGACCAGAGCTCCGCGCTGGGTCGGCCGCGACGGAGTCCCATTGGAGGGACTGACCTTGCGAGTTAAAAGTCTCGCTTGGATGCCAGTAACCAGAGAGTCGAGGCGTCCGGAGTGGTCCACAACCCCCCACCCCGGTGGAGAGGGTATTGTGAAGAGAGGGTGCCTGTCGGTTCGGTATGGTGAGTAAACGTTCCCTTTTTTCCTCGTTATGAGGCAGTATGAATTATGGGCCCCTCCATACATGGTCAGTATATATCTGACACTAAAAGTCCCCCTTGTAAATACAGTATGTGTTTGGTGGGAAGTGGACTTGGTTTGAGAGCTAACACTCTACCCAGCAGACTGTAGTATTACAGCAGACATAGGAGGTATAATCCTACCTTAATTGTAGTGTACCTCCTGCAGATCGATAAACCGCCACTTAGCAGAGATGCAGGTGGATGTGCTGGGAAAAACGATTTTGGCGGTCCGCCGCCATTTTCCCGTAGACCAGGTGCATGTATGTCCTCAGGTCACGCCGGCCGCCATGTTTTTGGAGTCTATTGTCTCCTGTATGGGGGCGGCCATGTTTGATGAGCCCAGCTACCTCGTGGAGAGCTGGGAACGCCGGAAGGCGTACACAGGGGGCGGAGCCACGTCCTTCTACCCGGGAAAACGAACACAGCTCTTTCCAGTCTGTAAAAGACAGACGCTGACTGCAGTTGGTTGGAAACTTCTCTGCATCGGGTGGTGAGCCTTGGGGGTCCCTCTCTCTCTCTGTGGGGATCGAGAAGCAGGTACTCTGAGGGGCGCTATTGCGCTAGGGGGAGACACATAAAAAAAAAAAGAGGTATTTTTTTGATTTAAAAAAAAAAAAAAGTTTTTTGTTTTTTCGGGCAGAGGTGTCCTGAATTAACATGGACCCTGCCACTCATGTATCTCCACCGGATCCCCTCGAGGTGTCTGCAGGATCCTCCAGCACCCCACTGACGGTTGAATCATTGTCAGCTATTATGGAAACTTTTGTGTCCCGGGTGGAAGTGGCTTGTCAGGGACAGGGCGCAAGAAAGCGACCCCCGCCTAACCCCTTATTATCTGAAACTTCGGATTCAGACTCTGAGCCTATTTCTGCAGTTGCAGGTACCTCATCTGGGATTGGTGTCTCGGGTACTGTCTCTTCAGTCAGTGAGGAGGATGTTTCGGCATCAGCCATAGCCCGAGAGGAAGCGTTGGTAAACGCACTCATTGTATCTGTTCAAGAAACCTTAAGATTACAGGGTATTCCGTCGGAAATAGCTGAAACTGAAATCCCTTTTGGGACTAAAAAACACATGAAAGTGGCGAAGGTTTTTCCATTGCCCAAACGTTTTGGCAATCCAATCAAAGAAGAATGGAGTCTGCCAAAACGCACCTCTGCTATTTCTAAACGCATTAACAGGCGTTATCCGTTTGAGGAAACCCTCATTAAGAAATGGACAGAACCACCTGTGGTGGATTCACCAATTGCTAGATTGAATAAAGCCACGGTTATTCCTTTAGAAGACGCTCCGTCTTTTAAAGATCCAGTGGATCGCAAGATAGAAGCTATGTCTCGCACCATGTTTTCCTTGATTGGATCAGCTTTCAGACCAATAATTGCTATTGGTCTGGTTTCGCAGACTGTAACTGAATGGACCAAGTGGTTATGCCGGGACTTAGAAGAGGTCCCTCAGGCGGTATCAGATTTGTTGGAACAAATGATACAGGGGTTACAGTTTGTGTGTGATGCGGCGTTAGACGCCACTCCATTATTGGCGCGAGCATCAGTTTCAGCAGTGGTTCTCAGGCGTACACTGTGGCTAAAAGGTTGGTTAGCCGACCAAGGTTCCAAAAAAGCATTGGCTAATATCCCCTTTTTAGGAGAGCGTCTATTTGGAGCCAACTTAGATGAGATCATTAAGGATCTCATGGGTGGAAAGAGCACCTTTTTACCGCAAAATGTTAAGGGTAAAGGAACTCGTCAAAGACGAGGGCCTTCTTTCTCTGCTCACAAAAAGTTTTTTCGTCCCGCGGGTGAAAAAATTAAGTCCTCCAAAGCTCCTTCAGGAGGCTTCAGGGGACGTTGGTCGGGCAAGCAAAAGCCCGCCCCCTCCAGACCTGAAGATAAATCGTCCAAAGCCTGAAGGTGCACCCCCACCCATAATTGGGGTGGGGGGACGTCTTCGCCGGTTCCCGGATCCATGGCTTTCCAGAATCCCGGACAAGTGGGTTTGCGAAGTCATAAGGTCAGGGTACAAGATCGAGTTTCGATCTCTCCCACCGGCGCGATTCTTCCCTTCCAATATCCGACTATCCCCGGATCGTTTAGAAGATCTGCGGAGAGCAGTCACGGATTTACTACAACAAGGAGTGGTAGTCCACGTTCCTTGGACAGAACGTTTTTTTCTAGGGTTTTATTCAAACCTATTTACAATACTCAGGAAAGAGGGCAAAGTGCGTCCAATTCTGGACTTAAGGGCACTCAATTCCTTTCTCAACATAAGGAAATTCAAGATGGAATCCATTCGCACAGTAGTAGCCTTCCTGCATCCAGGGGATGTCCTAGCGTCCATAGACATCAAGGACGCCTATCTTCACATTCCCATTTTCGCAGGACATCAGCGGTTTCTACGCTTTTCCGTAGAAGAGAACCACTATCAGTTTGTGGCGTCGTTACCTTTCGGTCTCGCCACGGCTCCTCGGGTCTTCATGAAGGTGTTGGCCCCAATGTTGGCACTACTGCGCCAAAGAGGCATATCGATTCTAGGTTACCTAGACGATCTCCTGCTTCATGCAGAGTCTCCTCAGACCCTGCTACAAAACATAGAAATTACTATAATTTCTTTACAGGAATTCGGGTGGCTGGTGAACCAGCAAAAGTCATTTCTGGTTCCCACCCAGAGGCTCGAAGATCTGGGTCTAATTCTAGACACAGTCAGGTCAAGAGTTTTCCTTCCGGTAGGGAAACTCCGGAAGATTCAATCAGCAGTCCAGTTGTTACTATCCAACAGCTGGTCTTCTCTTCGAACTTGCATGAGGGTTCTGGGGTTGATGGTGGCTTCCTTCGAAGCAGTCCCATACCCGAATTCTTCAGCAAGAGATTCTTCTCAGATGGAATCGGAATCCGGAATCCCTGGACAATCGGATCCGATTGAGCAAACAGACCAGAGAGTCTCTGGTCTGGTGGCTTCGGTCTCCGATGCTCAGCCAGGGAAAGTCATTTCTGCCAATATATTGGACGATATTGACCACGGATGCCAGTCTATCCGGATGGGGAGGAATTCTCGGTCAGTTATCTGTCCAGGGACTTTGGTCCCTGGAAGAATCCAGGTTGCCGATAAATGTATTGGAACTGAGAGCGATCAGACTTTGTCTGATTCACTGGACCGAGCAGCTCCAGGGCAGCCCGGTTCGGATCCAGTCGGACAACGCCACGGCCGTGGCTAGTGTCAATCACCAGGGGGGCACCAAGAGTGTCCGAGCGGCCAAAGAAGTGGCTTGCATTCTTCGCTGGGCGGAACGATTTGTTCCAGCTATCTCTGCGGTGTTCATTCCGGGGGTGGAGAATTGGCAGGCAGATTATCTCAGCCGTCAGACTCTGGATCAGGGGGAATGGTCCCTCCATCCAGAAATTTTCCACCAGTTGTGCCTACGGTGGGGCACCCCGGATGTGGATCTGTTGGCATCACGATTCAACAGGAAAGTACAGAGATTCGTGGCTCGCTCTTGTGATCCTCTAGCAGAGACCGCAGACGCACTGATCGCCCCGTGGGGGCAATACCAGCTAATGTATGCCTTCCCTCCTCTCGGGTTACTGCCAAGACTTCTTCGCAGGATAGAGGAGGAAGGAATTCCAGTAATCCTGGTAGCTCCGGACTGGCCTCGCCGAGCTTGGTACGCCGACGTGGTCAGACTGGTGGCGGACGTCCCGTGGAGACTTCCTCTCAGGGAGGACCTACTGTCTCAGGGACCGATCTTCCATCCTGCTTTACGATCCCTGGCTTTAACGACCTGGCTATTGAGACCCAGGTGCTGAAGGACAAGGGATTGTCAGCTTCAGTTATTCCTACTCTAGTTAAAGCAAGGAAAGCGACTTCCAGAAAGATTTATCATCGCACATGGAAGTCCTACATTGCATGGTGTGAACCCCTGGGGTTCCACCCACGTTCTTTTTCGGTTAGTCGAATATTAGCTTTTCTACAACAAGGGGTTGAGCAGAAACTGGCCTTGAGCACTATCAAGGGTCAGGTCTCAGCATTAGCTATCTTCTTTCAGAAGCCTTTGGCTACTCATTCCTTGGTGCGGAATTTCATCCAGGGGGTGCGACATCTGGCTCCGCCAGTGCGCGCGCCGTTACCACCCTGGGATCTTAATTTAGTATTGTCGGTTCTTCAGAAACCTCCCTTTGAAGATATTAGGGAGATTCCTCTACCTACGTTGTCCCAGAAGGTGGCCTTCTTGGTGGCTATCACTTCTGCACGCAGGGTGTCAGAACTGGCCGCATTATCTTGTCGTTCCTCATATCTGGTGGTTCATAGAGATAAGGTGGTTCTTCGTCCGAATCCATCCTTCCTACCAAAAGTGGTTTCAGAATTTCATCTGAATGAAGAAATTGTATTACCTTCCCTGTGTCCTAAGCCCAGTCATCCTCGGGAGTTTGCTTTACACTCCTTGGATGTGGTCCGGGCGATCAGGGTATACTTGAAAACGACAGACTCGTTTCGCAAGACGGATTCACTTTTTGTGATCCCGGATGGACCCAAAAAGGGGTTGCCTGCATCTGCCGTGACCATTTCCAAATGGATCAGACAGACGGTGGTACAGGCTTATTCTATTAAGGGTCGGGAGCCCCCGTTCCCTGTTAAGGCGCACTCCACTCGGGCACTTAGTGCGCCATGGGCCTTTCGCCATCAGGCGTCAGTGGTCCAGGTGTGCAAGGTGGCTACCTGGTCGTCGGTGCATACCTTTACAAAACATTATAAAGTTGATGTAATGGCATCGTCTGATGCCTCGTTTGGCCGCAAGGTTTTGCAGGCCGCCATTTGAGGAGACCAGTGGTCTGCCTCGAGGGTTTTTTTCCGTTGGAAATTTTCATTTGAGTCTCATTCTTTGTTTATAATGAGCCTTTAAAACTTCTAGTTTGGCACCGGTTGGGCCTTCTAGATTGGATTTTGATTTCGGTCAATCCCACCCCTCATTTGTGGCACTGCTTCTGGATGTCCCAGTTCTTGTGAATCAAGAAGACTACGTCTGTCAATGAGCGACAGAGAAAATCGGATTTTTGTAAGATCTTACCGTAAAATCCTTTTCTCTTAGCTCTTTGACAGACGTAGTACCCGCCCCTCTATCATTGAGTTGGGTTGGGTTAAATTCTCTGTTGCTGCTTTGTGACAGAACTGATGCCTTGTAGCAGAGAGAGGGAGGATATACCCTCAGGGACTGCCCCTAAGGTGGAGCCAGAACGTTTTTTCTTTCTGCCTAGTCCTGCTCCTGCGGAGACAACATAACCCAGTTCTTGTGAATCAAGAAGACTACGTCTGTCAATGAGCTAAGAGAAAAGGATTTTACGGTAAGATCTTACAAAAATCCAATTTTTCCATTTCATCACATGGATGACAAATCTAAACAGGTGTTAAATGACTCTGCCTTTTATATCTGAAGGCCAGATAAAAAAAAAAAAAAAACAGCAAGCTGAAATATGTCAGGAACATTGTAAAGTACATTACATATTATTGGTAAAGTACATTACATATTATTGGTAATAAAGGTTGTCTGTCACCGTTTAGTAAAAAAAATATGAACTGGAAGATAACACCAAGTATACATGTTGTGTCCAAATATATTTATAACTGATTTAGACCAACTGACATTAACAGAGATTTTACAATGTATTGATCTAAATTCAGAGTATGCGTGCTCCCTAATCAGTCACATATAAGCGCTATATGAACCCACTGATGAATAATGATGGCAGCAATAATAGTCATGATGCTTAATGTATTTTTCCAAATTACCTGTGGGGCCGTATTAAAGCGGGCCGCAATTGACCCGTGGGCAGGACTTTGGACATGCCTGCTCTATGAGATTTACCTGAGGCTTCTAAAGCATTGGCCCCAGACACTGTTTGTCTCTGGATTGCTCCAGTCTTTGACTGACCTGTACGGTCTTCAAATAACATAACTTTAGACCAACTTGTGGTGCCACTTTCAAGGATGCTACTTCTGGTGGAAAATTCAGTACAGTCCCTGGACAAACTAATTCGTTTGGCAAGGACGACCAGATTGTCCATTTGGTGCCTCAGGAAACCTGTTCTGGATCGGGAGCCCTATTTCTCCTGTTTTCTGCAAGATCCTATCAACAGATGCCAGCCTTCTTGGACTGGGGAGGAGTCCTGGGCAACTTGCCAATGAGGGGAACTTGGTTGTCAGTGGAATCTTGTCTCCCAATCAACATCCTGGAATTTTGAGCAATTTGGCTGTTTCTGTAGTCTTGGACTGCTGGAGATTCCTCTGGCCCAGATGCAGTCAGACAATGGCAATGTCAGTGGTGTATGAGATTGTCACTAGTCAGTGGGGTTCCCTGAAATGCATGGTTGGAATACCGAAGTGTTTTGCTAGAAGATATCCCTTTTTGAGGATTCTTTTCTGAAGAATCTGACTCGTTCAATTTTAAGACTTGTATTTGCTATCACCTTGGTATCCCAGACCTTAACAGAATGGGCTAAGATTTTGTGCCAGGATCTGGAGGGGAGTCAACATTCTTCTGAGTTGGCGGATCAGTTGATCCAAGGGTTACAGTATATTTGTGATTCATCCCTGGCTGGCAGGGTTTCTGTGACAGCGGTGACCCTTCGCCGCATGATCTGGTTGAAGTACTGGTCAGCTGACCAGGCTTCTAAAAGGTACTGACTGATCTTGCCTTTGTAGATGACCGTTCGGTGCCTCTTTGGATGAGATCATTAAGGGCCTTCCGGGAGGCAAGAGTTCTTTGCTTCCACAGTCTGCTAAGGGCAAGGAACCTCACCGTAAGAGGAGTCCCTTCTTTTCGGCTCACAATCGGCCCTTTCGTCTGTCTAGATCGCAGGAAAAGGGCTCGAGATTCACCCGTAATTTGCAGGAGGCACCAAGAGACCCTGGAATGGTAAGTCCAAAGCGGGCACGTCTGGTTCCACAGCCAAGCCTTCCCCCAGCCTGAAGGGGCGCCCTCACCCGCATCAGGGGTGAGGGGACGTCTTCATATTTTTTCCAGATGGGTCCACGAACTGATCGGTTCAGTTACAAGATCGAGTTTCAGTCCTTGCCTCCGGCAAGGTTCTTTTCTTCCAACTTACGCCTGTCTCCAGAGCGGCTACTGGGCCTCTATGGAGCTGTGCAGGACCTGTTAGCACAAGGAGTTTTTGCGCCAGTTCGAGTCAGAACGTTTCCAATGTTTTTATTCAAACCTGTTTACAGTTCCCAGGAAGGAAGGAAGGCAAGGTTCATCTGATCTTGGATCTCGAGGCTCTGAACCACTTTGTGTGGGCACAGTAGTAGCTTTCCTTCATCCGATGGCTTCTATCGCTCTGAAGGCCGCTTACCTTCATATTCCAGTATGTCGGGCATCAGCATTTTCGTTTGGCGTGGGCGAGGAGCACTTTCAATTTGTGGCATTACCCTTTGGTTTCACTTCAGCTCGAGTGTTCACAAAGATTTTGGCCCCAGTATTGGCCTTGTTATGGAAGAAAGGGGATCACTGTACTGGGTTACCTGGATGATCTGCTTCTGCGTGCAGAGTCTTCTTCTGCTCTAGAAGCCGACTTGGAGGTTACGGTGCAAACTCTGCAGGAGTTTGGGGTGGAAACTGAATTTTTTAGAAACCGGCACGGTCTCCCTCCACAAAGCTGGACTACTTGGGTCTGACTCTGGATTCAGCATCAGCCTGGGTGTTTTTCTCAGACAAAACTACTGAAGCTACAGGAGGCTGTTCGGCTCCTGTTGTTCAACCATCGATTGTCACTCAGGACTTGCATGCAAGTACTGGGTCTGATGGTCTCCACCTTGGAGGCGGTTCAGTTTGCGCAGTTCCACACCAGACTTTTGCAAAGGGAGATTCTGATCAAATGGAACAAGGATCCGCTGTCATTGGACAATCTGATTCTGTTGAGTCGAGGTTTGAGGGAGTCTCTCCTATGGTGGCTTCGCTCGCTGGCCTTGCGTCTGGGAAAATGCTTTCTTCCCTCGTATTGAACTATAATCACCATATGTCCGGATGGGGAGGTGTCTTCGTAGTGTGTTCGGCTCAAGGTGTCTGGACTCGGGAGGAGTTCAGGTGCTTTTCAACATCCTGGAAATTCGAGCGATCAGAATGTCTGTCTCAGTAGACGGATTGCAGGGGTGCCCTGTGTGGATACAATCGGACAATGCTGTGGCATAGGTCAATAAGGGGGCACAGAGTGCCCTGGCAGCCTGTGAAGTGGCTGGCATCTTGAGGTGGGCAGAACAATATGTTCCGGCCCTCTCTGCTGTGCGCATTCTCAGAGTGGAGAATTGGCAAGTTGGATCCGGGAGAATGGTCTTTGCCCGGAGGTATTTCATTAACTCTGTCTTTGGTGGGGGCCCCCCCCTATGTGGACCTACTGGCTTCCTGTCTCAACAGGAAGGTGCTGAGGTTCGTGTCAAGGTCTCGGGATCCTCTGGCCGATGCTGCAGGCACTCTGGTGGCCGCTTGGGGTCAGTATCTTCTGAATTACGCCTTTCCTCCAATTCAACTTCTGTTGAGACTGCTACGCAGAATCAAGGTAGAAGGAATTCCAGTCATTCTGGTGGCACCAGACTGGCCTCACCCATCCTGGTATGCAGGCCTGGCAAAGCTGGTAGCAGACGTCTCTTTTGAAACTTCCTCTCAGGGAAGATCTTCTGTTTCAGGGACCAATCTTCCATCCTGCTTTACGGTCGCTGGCTTTAACGGCATGGCTATTGAAAGCCAGGTGCTGAAAGACAGAGGGCTGTCAGTCAGTGATTCCTACGCTGTTGAAGGCTAGGAAATCTTCCAGGAAGGTTTATTATCGAGTTTGTAAGGCGTACATTACTTGGTGTGAGTCGCAGGGGGTTTCTCCCTGCTTCTTTTCTGTGTCTCGCCTGTTGGAGTTTCTACAATTGGGTGTAGATCCACGTTTGGCTCCGGGCACCATCAAGGGCCAGATTTCTGCCTTGGCTATTTTTTTTTCCCAAAGGCCGTTGGAGGCGAAATCCTTGGTTTACACCTTTTTTTGCAGGCATCTGGCTCCTCCGGTGCGATCCCTGGTACCTCCGTGGGGTCTGAATTTGGTTCTGTCGGTGGTTCAAAGGCCTCCCTTTGAAAATATTTGAGACATTCCTCTACTCACTGTGGCTTTCTTAGTAGCTATTACTTCTGCATGTCGCGCGTCGAAGTTGGCTGCGTTGTCCCGTCGGTCATCTTACTTGGGGATTCATAGGGACAAAGGGGTGTTACGACCTTGTCAGGCGTTCCTTCCTAAGGTTGTCATTGGGCTTATGTCCTAAGCCTAAATATCCTAAGGAAATTTGCTTTACATTCCTTAGATGTGATGAGAGCGATTAGAGTTTACCGGTTGGTGACTGAACCGATTAGAAAATTTGTTTGTTCTTAGGAATGGACCTTGTAAGGGGCAGGCCGCATCTGCTGCCACCATTTCTAAGTGGATCAGGCAGACTGTGGTTTAAGCCTGCTCCATTAAGGGTCAGGTTCCTCCTTTCCCTGTTAAAGCGCATTCTACAAGGGCGCTTATTGTCTTATGGGCCTTCCGTCATCAGGCGTCAGTGGTTCAGGTGTGCACGGTGGATAATTGTTCGTCTGTACACACATTCACAAAATTTTATAAAGTGGGTGTACACTACTTACATCTTGGATGCGGCATTTGGTCGCAAAGTTTTGCAGGCTGTTTGTGGAGGATTCCGCTTCTTGAGAGTGAAATTTTTTTTTCTGGTGGTGCACTCCAGTTGTTCTAGTTGAGCTACTGTTACCTGGTTGGCTATCTTTAGCCTTGTTGGGAATTCTGCGTTTGCTGTGTTTTTACCACCCCCTCATTTTGCACTGCTTTGGGACATCCCAATGGTCTGAAGACTTAAAGCTGTGTCTGTCAGTGAACGAAAGGGAAAACTGGATTTTTGTCTTACTGTAAAATATTTTTCTCTGAGGTTCACTGACAGATACAGCACCTGCTCTTCTTTTGGGGTTCAGCTATTTGTTGTTCTGACACTACTTGTTGCAAACTGTAGGTCCTACAGCAGGAAGTGATGGTATACCCTCTGGGACTGCCCCAGGGGCTTAACCAAAAAGATTTCCGCCTAGTCCTACTCCTAGAGAGCAAGAGCATAAGCCCAATGGTCTGATGACTTGAAGCTGTGTCTGTCAGTAACCTCAGAGAAAAGGATTTTACAAAAATCCAGCGTTCATTGACGGGCACAGCTCCGAATTCTTCTTAACCATTGGTTTATGCTGCCCTCTACAGAAGCAGGACACTAGGCAGGAAAAAACCTTACCTCACCTATGGGGCAGTCCCCGAGGGCATACACCCACTCACTCTGCTATAGGATTCAGTTTGTTTCTGCCTATTTTAGGAGTAGGACCTAGTTTGCTGCTGGGACTTCGGTCTTAGCATGTTTTTTAATTAAAAGGGAACCCTTTTTTTTTTTTTTTTTTTTTTTTTTTTTTTTAAAGCTAGTTATGTTCCTGAGAGAACTATAATCAACAGCCAGACTAGGTATTGGACTGGATATTCTAGATCCTTAAGGTCTCCCAGTCTGGCCAGCGAGTGTGTGTGTAGGTTATAGCCCAATGCTAGGCCTTGCCTCGACTGAGCCCCAATGGACAGGGGCTGGCTGCAAGTGAAACACCTCGCCGGGGACACACACGACCTGGTTCGGCCTGAGTCACAGCTTACCCCTTTGCGGTCAGCACCCCCAGAGTGGTGCCCATCCGGTCCATGGTGTGGTAAGTAGTGTCCCCCCCCTTCCCCCCCTGTGTGGTCCCTCAGGATGGATTCCTGGCCCGCTGGGGGTTAGTGACTAGGGCAGGGATGTCTTTTGGGCTCCCTGCGGTGGTTATAGGGGGGGGTGGGGTGGAGCGGATGTCTCTTCATCCACTGGTCTGTGCCCCAGGTGGCTGGATTGGGCTGAAAATTTAGTTTGCGGCCTACTCGCTGCGGACGGAGCTGGCTGTCTGAGCTCCTGAGTTGCTGATCGAGCTGACGTCGGACTCTCGACCAGATTGGGCCCTAAATTTAGGACACCGCTTTGCAGCCTAATTTCGACTGGCCAATTAAGCTGCTGGCCACGCAGGAGAAAGGACCTAAGCCAATTGGGTAATTTGGGGGTTCCAAGATTACATGGTCGGGTAAGCCGAGAACAGGCCCCTCCAGATCTGCGGACAAATCGCCCATATCTGGTGTGGGGGGATGTGTTTGTTTTCTGTCCGGAACCAGGGACCTCCTTGATTCAGAACAAATGGTCCCACGAGCTGCTCCGATCTGGTTACAAGATTGAATTCAGGTCCCGACCATGGGACAGATTCTTCCCGTCCAATCTACGCCTATCTTCAGATTGGTTAAGGGATCTACGAGAGGCGCGGTACAAGATCTGCTGTCACAAAGGGTAAATGTGCCGGTTCCGTCTCGGGAACGCTTTCAAGGGTTTTATTCAAACCTGTTTACTGTTCCCAGGACAGAAGGGAAAGTGCGTCCAATTCTGGACCTCAAGGCTCTGAATTGCTTTATGCGGGTACAGAGCTTTCGAATGGAGACCATTTGCACGGTAGTGGCGTTCCTACACCAAGGGGACTTTTTGACTTCTGACGATATCCCTATTTACACTGGACTCCAGCGTTTTCTTTGCTTCGCTGTTGGAGAGGAACATTATCAATTTGTGGCATTACCCTTTGGTCTCGCCTCCACCCCCAGAGTCTTCACCAATGTATTGGCTCTACTGTGACAGCGGGGGATTGCGGTATCTGGGGTACCTGGACGATCTCCTCCTAAGAGCAGACTCCCACTCAGTTCTGGTGGGCCATCTGTCAATCACTGTACAGACTCTGCAAGAGTTTGGTTGGACCATAGATTTCAGAAAATCTGCTCTGGTCCCAGCCTCCAAATTGGTTTATCTGGGACTGTCTCTGGACTCGGCGAGGGAAAAGTTGCAGAGGGCGATTTGGTTGCTGTTATCTGTCTTGCATGCAATCTCTAGGCCTGATGGTGTCTACCTTTCAGGCGGTTCTGTTTACTTAGTTCTAAACGAGACCTCTACAAAGGGGTATTCTTGTCAAGTGGAACAAGGATCCAAAATCTTTGGACAATGATTTGGTTGAGTCAAAACACAAGAAGTGCTATTCTGTGGTGGCTCTGTTCCTTGGCCCTGCGTCAGGGCAAGTTGTTCCTTCCATTGTATTGAACAGCGGTAACCACGGATGCTAGCCTGTCGGGGGGGGGGGGGGGGGGGAGTACTTCGGAAGCTGTGTGTCTAGGGGACCTGGACTCTGAGAGGAACTCAGAGCGATAATGCTTTGCTTGAGTCACTGGACATATAGTCTGCAGGGTTGTACAGTTTGGATTCAATCAGACAATGCCATGGTCGTAGTTTTACGTCAATCATCAAGGGGGCACCAAGAGTGTCCTGGTGGCCGAGGCTCTAATATGGGCAGAAATTTTTTTTCCAGCCCTCTCCACCGTGCTTATCCCCAGAGTGGCAGGCGGATTACTTGAGTGGTCAGGTGTTTAATCAGGGGGAATGGTCCCTGCACCCGGAGGTGTTTTCACCTGCTGTGTCCGGTGGGGGACACTCGATGTAGACCTGTTTGTGTCTTCGGTCAAAGAGAAGGTACAGAGGTTTGTAGCCAGGTCTCGGGATCCTCTGGCCGACGCCTTGGGGTCAGTATCGGCTGATCTATGCAATTCCCCAGCTGAAACTTCTGCGCAGAATAGAGGTGGAAGGGATTCTGGTGGCTCCAGACTGGCTCTCGCCAGTCTTGGTACGCAGATCTGGTAAGGTTGGTCGGTATGCTCCTTGGAGACTTCCTCTCAGGGAAGATCTGCTGTCTCAAGCGCCGATCTTCCATTCTGCTTTTCAGTCGCTGGCTTTAACGGCGTGGCTGTTGAAAGCCACATATTGAAGGATAGGGATCTTTCTGACTCAGTGATTCCTACACTGTTGAAGGGTAGAAAATATACCTCCAGGAAGATTTATCATTGTACGTGGAAATTGTACATCTCATGGTGTGAATTACTTGAGGTGCATCCACGCTCCTTTTCAGTGGCCAGGATTTGGGCTTTTCTCCAAAGAGGGATAATAAAGGACAGGTGTCGGCTTTGGCGGTGTTTTTCCAATGCCCTTTTGCTACGCATTCCTTGATTCGCACTTTTATTTAAGGAGTTCGCCATATGGCTCCTCCGATAAAGTTCCCGTTACCTCCATGGGACCTTTAACTTGGTACTTTCTGTTCTTCAAAAACCTTCTTTTGAAAACATTAGGGAGATTCCTCTGCGTACACTGTCACAGAAGGTAGCCTTTTTGGTGGCTATTACCTCTGTTCGCAGAGTTTCTGAATTGGCGGCACTATCCTGTCGTTCACCCTATCTGGTGTTCCACAGAGAGAAAGTGGTAGTTTGACCTAATAAGTCGTTTTTTTCCTAAGGTGGTTTTTGATTTCCATTTGAATGAAGACATTGTGCTGCCTTCACTCTGTCCTAATCCGTAGCATCCCAGGAAATTGTCTTGCATTCTTTGGATGCGGTTCGGGCAATAAGGGTTTACCTGGCGGTTACTGAGTCTTTCAGGAAGTCAGACTCCCTTTTTGTCCTCATGGAAGGACCTCGGAAGGTATTGGCTGCGTCTGCTGCAACCATATCCAGATGGATCAGGCAGACGGTGGTACAGGCGTATTCACTTAAGGGTCAGGTTCCACCTTTCCCTGTGAAGGCGCATTCTACTAGTGCGCTGAGTGTCTCTTGGGCTTTTCGCCCTCGGGTGTCAGTAATACAAGTTTGCAAGGCAGCAGCTTGGTCGTCTGTGCACACGGTCACAAAATTCTACAAAGTAGATGTGTTGGCATCCTCGGATGCTTCTTTTGGCCGCAATGTTTTGCCGGCTGCTGTTTAAAAGAAAAACATTTTTCTCTCTTTGAAGGGGTATGTTGTTTCTTAGGTGAGCTCGTTGTTCCTGGTTGAGCTCCATGTTACCTGGTTGGCTAAGTTTAGCCTTTGGGAAATTACTTTCTTTTCTGGGTTGGTTTCCCACCCCTCATGCAAAAATGCTTTGGGACATCCCAATGGTTAAGAAGAATATGGAGCTGCGTCTGTCAATGAACGATAAAGAAAACTGGATTTTTGACTTACCGTAAAAACCTTTTCACTGTAGTTCATTGACAGATACAGCACCCGCCCCTCTATTTCTGAGTGGGTTGGGGTTTTTTTCTTCTGACACTGCTTGCAGCAAAACCGAATCCTATAGCAGAGTGAGTGGGTGTATGCCCTCAGGGACTGCCCCATAGGTGTGGTAAAGTTTTTTTTTTTTCACCCTGCCTAGTGCTCTACTCCTGTAGGGGGCAGCATAACCCAATGGTTAAGAAGAATATGGAGCTGCGTCTGTCAATGAACTTCAGAGAAAAGGATTTTATGGTATGTCAAAAATCCAGTTATTTATTCAGTGTTGTCACATGAAAAGATGACACTTTACTACACTGTAAAGTAGTGCGTGTACAGCTTGTATAACCGTGTAAATTTGCTGTCCCATCAAAATAACTCAACACAGAGCCATTAATGTCTAAACCATTGGCAACAAAAGTGAGTACACCCCAAAGTCTCAATATTTTGTGTGGCTACCATTATTTTCCAGTACTGCCTTAACCCTCTTGAGCATGGAGTTTACCAGAGCTTCTCAGGTTGCCACTGGAGTCTTCTTCCACTCCTCCATGATGACATCTCGGAGCTGGTGTTAGAAAGCTTCCGCTCCTCCACCTTCTGTTTGAGGATGCCCCTGCAGATGCTCAATAAGGTTAAGGTCTGGAAACATGCTTAGCCAGTCCATTATCTTTACCCTCAGCTTCTTTAGCAAGGCAGTGGTCATCTTGGAGGTGTGTTTGGAGTCGTCATGTTGGAATACTGCCCTGCAGTCCCATCTCAGAAGGGAGGGGATCATGATCTCCTTCAATATTTCACAATACATGTTGGCATTCATGGTTCCTACAATGAACTGTAGTTCCCCAGTGCCGGCAGCACTCATGCAGCCCCAGACCATGACACTCCAACCCCAATGCTTGTCTGTAGGCACTTGTATTTGTACTCCTCACCTGGTTGCTGCCACACACGCTTGACACCATCTGAACCAAATACCTTTAGCTTGGTCTCCTCAGACCACAGTCCATGGCTCCTGTTATCCAAGTCCTTAGTTAGTCTGTGTGTCTTCAGCAAACTGTTTGCGGGCTTTCTTGTGCATCATCTTTAGAAGAGGCTTCCTTAAGGGATGACAGCCATGCAGACCAATTTGATGCAGTGTGCAGCGTATGGTCTGAGCACTGACAGGCTGACCCCCACCCCCCTTCAACCTCTGCAGCAATGCTGGCAGCACTCATACTTCTATTTCCTAAAGACAACCTGTGGATATGACGCTGAGCACATGCACTCAACTTCTTTGGTCGATCAAAGCGAGGCCTGTGCTGTGTGGAACTTATCCGTTTAAACCACTCTATGGTCTTGGCAATCTTCTTATAGCCTAGGCCAGTGATGGCGAACCTTGGCACCACATATTTTGGAACTACATTCCCCAAGGTGCTCATGCACTCTGCAGTGTAGTTGATGAACATCATGGGAAATATAGTTTTAAAACATCTGGGGAGCCAAGGTTCACCATCTTTATGTAAAGCAACAATTATTTTTTTCAGATCCTCAGAGAGGTCTTTGCCATGCGGAGCCATGTTGAACTTCCAGTGACGAGTATGAGAGAGTGAGCGCGATGACACCAAATTTAACACACCTGCTCCCCATTCACACCTGAGACCTTGTAAAACACAGTCATATGACACGGGGGATGAAAAATGGCTAATTGGCCCCAGTTTGGACATTTGCATTTAGGGGTGTACTCACTTTTGTTGCCAGCAGTTTAGACATTAATGGCTGTGTGTTGAGTTATTTTGAGGGGACAGCAAGTTTACACTGTTATACAAGCTGTACACTCAGTACTTTACCATGTAGCAAAGTGTAATTTCTTCAGTGTTGTCACATGAAAAGATATAAAATATTTACAAAAATGTGAGGGGGTGTACTCACTTTTGTGAGATACTGTATGCTTAGCCTGGTGTGAGTGTCACCTTTCTTGATGGGGATATTTCAGTTGCTTCTGCCTTATTTAGTGGGGTGCTGTTTGTTAGAGTAAGTATAAAGTTTTAGGTACTGTGGTATATGTCTTGAATCTTACCAGCATTTGGCCTCCGTTTACACATTGAGGTTTTTCTTTTACCCCCTTGGAGGAGCTGGGACTGGTCCAGGACATTTCCCACTGTTGGCGTTTTGGCTACATACGTAAGGTGAGGGTCAGCGGGGGGCTAGGTAGGGGAGAGTGGGCCTCCCAGCTCCTGCAGGGTAGTGGGTATTTGGGTGGGTGAAGGGTTTGGAAGGCCAAAAAGGTCCCTGTTTTGCGAGGGCTGTATAGGTGGCACCTGTGATACAATGTTTTTACTTGCATGTCTTGATACTAATAAAATAATATTTTGGGGAGGTAGCCGTGTGGGTGTATGTTCCCTTTATTTCTCCCTTTTTGTGTGGACTGATTAAGCACCAGGCATTGTATTTTGCATAACACACAAATAAACAGTCGTAGCAAAACCTGTACTGTAATAGTCACCTATGCACCAGTGGTTAGGGAACATAGCTTAGTGCAGTGTCATCTATACTGTTGGAGTAGTCCCAGTTCCTATAAGCTAAGTGAGCCTAGCCTACTGGTAGGTACATGGCTGCCCCCAGGAATGCCATGTTCATTGGCCAGCAAATATAGGAGGCTGAAGGAAAGAAAAAAAAAAAAACAAGCGTTCCAGTGGTTTCAGAAGGGTAGTTGTCTTTAGGGGATGGCTGGAACTTATCTCGCAGGAACATAGTTGGATGTGCAGATGGGTCAAGTTCAGGCAGCAGGCAGAGACAAGATCAGCAAACAGGCAAAGGATCAGACCAGGCAGCAGGTAGAAACATGGTGAATAAACAGACCATAGTTAGCACAGGCAGAAGCTACATTTCACTGGTGTGACAGTCATCAGAAACACTGTTGGTGACTGTGGGAATTGTGTAGCGGCTATCAGAAACACTGGTGATGCTGAGGATTAAGTGGGGTAGCAATCAGGAACACTGCTGCGGACACTGGGACTTGGTGTGGCAACAATCAGAGACACCGATGCTGGCTTATCAATGAGGCAAGAATGGAACAGTCCTCCCCCAAAATTCCAAAAAGTGGTATGTTTTCTATTGTGAATAAAATAAGGGTATATGAGATTGGCAAATCAATGCATTCTCTTTTTATGTAGATTTTACAGTGTCTCAGCTTTTTTTGGGTTGTAGTTTCACTGGTCTGGCAACACCATGGCTGGTGTAGTGGTGATCTTGGAATTGAGACTGGCTGCAGCATGAGAAGGGCTTGTTCACATGAGGGGGGGGGTTGTTGGGTATAACCGTGTGGTTGTATCACAGATTTGCCGCCCCTAAACCTCTGCCCTCCCTCCCCCTTAGCGGCAGGGGCCGGAGGTGTATGCATGTCAGGGCTGAGATGCTTTGCAGCTGCGGCAGGAATTATACCCCCTGTACGCCCGCTGTTCCAAGTGAATGGGAGTGTTTCTGCAGAGCCTAAGGGATTTAAGCAGGTGATAAGGCGATGTAATGCCCCCTTTACAGCCTGTCAAATGCTCTCTGGAGAGTGATCCCAACACAGTTGACTCTTCAGAGAGCATTGCACACATTAACAAGTCCTTATGGTGACACCATTACTGGTGTGGTGATGATCAAGTACAGTGACTAGTGCGGTGGGGAGTAGGGACACCGACTGGCAGCGATATCAGCAGCCAGACATTGTAGAGGATCACAGCCACAGCAGTACAATGTCACCATATGGCCATTTTTTGTTGAACTTATTTTACATACTGGCACCAGAGCAATGCAGTGTCACCATTTTGACACTGTACTTGGTCTGGGGGGGTGGGTGTGACTGGGATTTTTTTTTACATTATGATCACATGGTACCAGAGCCAATCAAAGCAGGCCCTGAACGGTGATCCACTGTCTGGTGGACACAGAACGAACTGCTGCACACCCTTCTGCTTCTGGGAAGATGTATCAGTACCTCCTCCCACAATGATGCTAGGCCCTTACGAGCCATTTATGTACAGTGGCCGGGCAGGAGGTGGTTAACGATTAGTCACATCCTGTTCATATCCCTGCTGCCTGCCTTTAACCTCACCATGGCTGAGAGAGTGGGGTGACAAACCTGTAATGCTTGAAATAGTACCCTGCGGCGAAAGCACTGATTCCTTAAACATTGTTTTAAAAAAAAAAAAACTAACTAAATGAAATTAGTTACGCCAAATGTACTAAAGCATCCTTAGTATTATTGAAAAGTAACGCTTCTCAGCCATTCAAAATTCTGCAATTCTTACATATGAAAAGCTCAGTTTCTTCCTTTGCAGTGTACAGCAGTTTGCCATGTAAGAGTAGTTAAAGAATGTAAAAGAAAACACACACTTTTAGCGGAGTCCATTTAGCTTTAATAAATATGATCTTATACGTCAGGGGTCTTCAAATTATGGCCCTCCAGTTGTTCAGGAACAACAATTCCCGTCATGCCTGTGAATGTCAGAGTTTTACAATGCCCCATGGGACGTGTAGTTCCATAACCGCTCGAGAGCCTTAGTTTGAGGATCCCTGTTATACGTCATATTTATTTGTCTCAGGGCACATTTCTAGATTTAAGGTTGCTTCAAGGCACTGTATGTTGTAAAATCCATCCAATTCTGGATAAGCGGTTGAAGGAAACCTAAAGTGGAAAATGAAGGGCAGTCCAGATTGTTCTTTTTTACAAAACTAAAATGGTCAGTGAGGTCAGGTGTGATGAGGAGGAAGCTGTACATTGCCAGCACAATGACCCCCCCCCCCCCAACCCCACTCAGTGTGTCAAGGAGGGAGCTGTAGATGGGCAGCATAGGGACCCCCATATGAAGGAGAAAGCTGTGCACTGACAATAACAAGTCCGCAGGGGAGGAGCAGCAGCAGAAGAGTGACGGTCAAACTCACTGGAGAAGGCCTTATCGTCGGTCTGTTTTGCCAGATTTTCTTTTACCAGCCAATAAATGTTTGGGTTTAAGATCAAACACATGCCTATCAGCCTCTCCTTTCCTGCTCATTTGGTTCATTTGCCTCTGGGATTTCTTCATTATGATCTTGGCTTTCTTTGCCATCTAAATAAATAAAAAACAAGGTGATGACAACAATGATACGAATATTCACAGCTAAAATTTAAACTGTAAATTACAAGGATGCCAAAAGCTGAAAGAATTAGGGGATGCACCGAAATGAAAATTCTGGGCCGAAACAGAAAACGAAAATTCAGGATGCCCTTGGCCGAAAACCATAACCGAAAATGACTTTTTTCCCCCAAAATTATTTTAAAATACTTTTTTCTAGTACATTGGGGAACAAAAGAGAGATATTGGAGAAAATCAGGGGATGCCTGGGATGCTAGAGAGGGACTATTATCGCATTGCTGAGACAATATAAATTCTGTCTGGAAGAGAAAGATAAGGAACAGGGAGAGAATACCGAGACAGTGACATTTTCGGTTGCCAAAATTTCGGTGCACCACTAGAAAGAATCCTCATTGCTGATCTCTGCTGCACATATAATTTGTACAGATCTAATGCACATAAGGTGTGGAGTGCTGAAAGGAATCTTCTGGTTTTCCCCAATGTCATAGTGCTGGCTTGTGGAACACCCTTCTGAAACCTTCGTACACACTCTGCTTAACCACCGGTAGGTTTTACCCCCTTTTTTTGCTATTCAGCACTGTGCTACTTTAACTGGCAATTGCTCGGTCATACAACACTGTACCCAAATTAAAAATGTATATACTCTTTTTTCACACAAATTTAGCTTTCTTTTGGTGGTATTTGATCACCACTGGGTTAAGCTACAAACTATGGTTTATATATCTATATATTTTTAAATTAAACAATTTCCTGGGCCCTAAAATGCCAGGACAGTAGAAATACCCACCACGTGATCCCTACCCACCACGTGATCCCTTTTTGGAAAGCAAACAGTTCAAGGTATTCAGAGTAAGAGGCATGGTGAGTTTTTTTAAAGTTGTAATTTTTTGGAAAATTAATTAAATACAATTTTTTTTCTGTCATACTGTCACCAGTGCAGTACAGAGTTGTCATGTGACTGGTGTGGCAGCGATCAGGAACAATGAATGGTGACAGTATGTACAAAAAATAAAAGTAAATATTTTTATCCATTTTTATTGCGATAGCCATGTAATAGCTGTGGGCCGATCACAGCATCACAACAGTAAGCAAAACAGTCATGAATGGAAGTCATTCATGGCTTTTTGTTTACATTGTAATCATGTGATCGTTATGATGAATCATAGCGATCACAATACCCCGGCCACTCACAGCGGCTAGGTAGCAAGCACCGTGATCCGTTATGCAGAATCGTGCAGCTGCGCATCCCAGGGGGTGCGTTATTGCGCACATGCTGGGCAACATACTGGTACATTGCCCAGCCTTGCTGTGCCGCCAGTCTCAAGTAAATGTACTATGGTAGGGCAGCAAGTGGTTTATCATAATATTCATCAACTGAGTAAGTCCTCTTTAACACTGAGCAGAATCCGCTTTGCTCAGCAAGGGGATCGGTCTGCTGATCCCTCCCTGAGTAGAGAAGGTCAGACGGATGACAGGTCCGTGTCTGCTCAGTTTATGCAGAGCGGACACGGACAGAACTCGCTCTGCTCTATGGGAGGTTGGGTTTAAATGAATCGGCTGTCCATTTACACCCGATTGCCCTGCGCCTAGATGAAGAGAATGATTTTTTTTTTTAAATAAATTGGAGGTATGCGGTGTAAATGGACACAAGTCTGTTTTACACCCACTAGTCCATAGGAATACAAAGAACCATCCAATCAGGTCCACCTGAAAAACGGACATGTGGACCTGATTGGATTGCCCGTGTCAATGGGGCCAAAAGAGATTTAAAAAAAAAAAAAACTATTGCAGGAACTAACATAGCCGAGTCCCCATAAGATCTGAGGCCAGATAATGGCATAATGTACCATTAACACTAGTGGCAGAAGTGGCCCTTAAAAGTACACTTGTCATGAGCTAAATACGGACACTGTCATCCCCCAAATGAGCCAAGGCTTTGTTCACACACACTATGTTGCACTATTTCATAAAAATTATACTCAACAATGAACATGTATAATTCTGTTAATAATATCCGATGAAACACATAAATTATAAAGTTTAATAGCTTCACTCAGACAGGGTTCTCACTTAGTAGATCTCAATATACTATTTTTTATTTTTAAGTTAGAAACACATTTTTCAGTATTTTTTCACTGAGCCCAGTCCTGCTCCCAGTTAGGTATTTGAAGGGTGTTAGAAGCCAATTACGAGGGTGAGACATAGAAAGGATTATGTATTATGGCCATGGGTTGAATTAGTCGTAATCCAATTTTTAAAAAGTTGTCCAGAGTTTACAAATTCTCCTGGATCATATTCAGCCTGTTTAGCTAAACTGACCCAGAGGGCATCCACATATGGGTGATTGGAGCTCACCTCTTTATAGTATTATAAAAGGAATACATAATAGCAAGTAGCCAACAATAGAGTCTACGATAACACATGGAGTATCACTGACCTTGGCATCACGAACTCCGGATTGGTCTCTTGGTGGCTTGGAGTTGCTTCTGCTGCGGGTAACAGATGTTGGTGGCTCAGACTCTTCACGTTTACGCTTTCTCTGGAGGCTTCTGGACCTTGCTTGTGCCGCATAATGTGTCTGTAAGACAGGAGCCAGTTACAAAAAAATGAACTCCAGGAACAGTTGGCAAATACTGTGTATACAACAAACCTAAAGAGACTACTATAGGGTGGGGGGTTGGAACTAATTCTGAAAGTATGAAGTGCAGGTTCCTAGAGGCGTGCATACCTGAAAAACAGAAAACCCATATCTTCCCACCATGGATGAATAGGTCATGCTATTCTGTCAGTGTAGCCTCAGAATGTGTTGCTAATCCCTACAAAATTATGTAGTCACATTCTAAACTCTTTTTGTGCTTCATTTTTGTAGCATAAGGGTGACTGTGGCCATAAAGTACAGAGATAAAATGTGACAGGCTGTAATACAGCACAGTGAACAGATATTGGTATATTGGGCAGGGCGAGTACAGAGTCCAAAACATCTTATATATCTTAACTTTACCCCCCAGACCAATTCAGACACTTCTCACATATGTACATTTAAAAATCAGCATTTTTTCTAGATTAAAATGGTGGCTGTAAAACATAAAATAGATACCACATATGTCACACTTAAAAATTGTGCACACCCAAACCATGGCAACAAAACTACGATAGTTAAACATCTCCAAAGGGGACACTTTAAAAGCCTTTACAGGCTACCAGTTTAGAATTACACAGAAGGTCTGGTGCTAAAATGATTGCTCTCGCTCTGACATTCGCAGCGATTCCTCACATGCGAGCTGCAATCACTATTTACCTATACATGAGGGACCTACGTATGCATTTGCGTGTGAGCACGGGAGAGCAGGGATGCTTTAAAATTTTTCTTTGAATGTATTATTTATTTTATTTAATGCGGTAGTAAACTGCATAAATATAGAAATTGGGCCCCAAGCAGTTTAACCACTTCCCGCCCACACAACGTCATATGACGTCGCAGACTTTGAGTTGAGATATCGGGACGATGGGTGCAGCTGCTTTATCGATTGCGGCAATACCTCACATGTGTGGTTTGAACAGTTTACATTTGCGGGCGTGACTTACAGATGTGTTCCTTTGGCGTATGAGCAAGGAGGGATGGGACACTTTAAAAATGTATTTTTTACACTGCCCCTTAAAAAATTTTTGGATCACGTTTATTGCTGTCACAAGGAATGTAAACATCTCTTCTGACAGTAATAGGCAGTGGCAGGAACTCTTTATTCAGGGATCTGGGGTAGTTTCTGGGTTACTACATCTGAGACCCGAACAAAGCCGATTCCAACTTTGTTCAGGTCTTCAGCCAGCCAGCAGACGTGCCTGGACGAGCAGTGAAAGGAGGGGGGAGGTGTCGTGTGTGTGACATCCCCTCCTGCTGCTTGTAATAACAGCCAAGCAGCCACCTGGCCACAACGGTTGTTAATACTAGAGAGCCAACTGTCGGCTCTAAAAAATGGTACCGGGGTGATGCCTGCAAACAGGCATTAAAGACAGGCATCACTCCAGTACAAGCACTTGAAGCCAATGACGTACAAGTACATGATTTGTTGGCAATTGGTTTCAACTTTTTTTTTTTTTTATACTATCCCTTTAAATTTTTTTGGATCAACTTTAGTACAATCACAAAGGATGAACAATAGCTCTTAGGAAGGCATGGGCTGTGACAGGTCATCTTTATAGATAGATCTGGGGGTCCATTAAACCCAGTATTTCTCCTCTGGCCTCCAAAGAATCTGAGCAAACCGAGATTGGTTTGATCAGATACTGTAAAAGCCAGTAACGGCTTGTACAAAAAAAAAAAACAAAAATGGCTAGATCCTGGTCGCTTCTCATTTCTGACATCACAGAGGAGAGGGGGGTATGGATGTACCTTCCTTCCCACTCCTCCATTCAGCAGACTGAGCACAGTGGCAATCCCAGGTAAAAGTCTATTATAATAGAAAAACGGCAGTATGAAAGATTACTTTTAAAATTTGAACCATAGGTTTTTAATTTTATTCAGCTGCAATAAAGTGCCTGAAAACTGTATTTTCACAATGTGCCTTTTAAGAGCATTTTTATTGTGGCATTAGGTGTTGAATTTCTTATGCACTATCTGCAAATATTTCCTCTAAGTTTGCAGGGTGTGAGCTTAGGAGGTGCCCAATCTTAGCTTATAAAAGCCAATGAGAATATAGCCGACCTTAGATGGTGGGACGGGTTGTAGGAATGAAAAACAATCACTGTGTTGATGGGGGAATCCCTGCCGCATAACTGTTGTGTTCTTCTAGTGGGGTGGCGTGGGGAGCCGTCCCTGCCTGGAGAACACACAGTAGTGATTGGTAGCAGCTATTGCTGCTGGCAATAAAATCGCATGAAAAATCAGACATGCTGGTTGTACCCAATGGATTGAATTGGATTGGTACAATCAGCCTGCCTAAACATGGTTTGGATCTCAGCAGGTCCCTACTGAGCCGACCTAAGATTCAAATTGTTTATGGTTGGCTTATTTCTGAGAAAAGCTCCTGAAATAAGGATCAAAAACTGTAACCGTGAATCAAACTGCTCTCCTTATGAGGTCCTCTTACCTCATTATTGCTCACATCAAGACCCAGTGAACTCATCTCTTTTTCTAAAGTCTTCCGTTGGACCTGTAAAATTAGAGGCAAACATTCTGATATTTAGCAATGCTGCAAACAAGTGTCAAGCCATAAATTCATAACTATACTGTGATATGCTCTACCTATCAAGACATAACAGATAATAAACTAAATTACTTTACTGTGGTATGATGTGAAAATAAGTAGAAAAGTTTTACATATTATTACCCCAAAATTTCATATTCCAGATCTGTGTCTACTCTACCATGTATGAGAAAGTATCCTGTTCTCTTTGTATTGTTTAATTTGTGTGAAATCCCTGGTGTTTCTGCCAGTCAGTCTGCTTTCCTATTAAAAAAGACTACACTAAGCAGGAGAGCACATAGTGGTCAGTGTACTGGGAGCTAATCCAATGATTGGGCTGGTGTGACACAGACCCCTGGCACAGCTATTTACTGCGAAGATCAGTGTGCTGCTGTTTCTCCTCTTTGAGAGCTGTGAATAGAGGGTTTGCGATCACATAAAAAAAAAATAAAAAAAAAATAAAAAAAGGGGGAAAAAAGGTATTTGTTTTTTTTTTTTTTATATGTATACACAAATGTTTTGTTTCCCATGTCTGAATGGGTTGTTTTACAGGGTGAGGGTTTACATACTCTTTGATAATGTGGTATGGCATGCTTACCATAAGGAACTGATAGCCGATTACCATATTTACGGCACTGCTGTATGGTGTACGTGTGCTGCCTCTCAATTTAGTCATTTCTGGACATATAACAGTGATGGCATTCCAACAGTTTAGACAACTAAAATTCCTAAGTAACCTTAAAAGATGATGTGTGGCTTCCATATATTTCCCAACCTATTCAGCTCAGTCCCGGTTGTTTTTATGAAAATGCTGTAACTGGTGTAACGAATCTGACATGTATGTTGGTCCACTTACCTTTTTAACAGTTCTTGGCAATCGCGGGCCGTGTATATCTTTCTCCTTTGACTGAAGAATCTTCAGTTTTTTCTTTTCCCGAATCTGTTGAGCAAGTTCTCGTATCTCGGCCATTTCCTCATCCTCACTTTCCATATCACTATCATATTCACCGGCTGCTTCCCTTAGCTCCTCCTCTTTCTCCAGTTCTTCCAGTTTCTAATACAAAGTAAATGCATACTGGTAGTTAAAATAATTAACAGAGAACACTTATAACTGATAAAAAAAAACGATATGGTCCAATTGGAGCTTCAATTTTCACATATGACTTCGGTCAGTAAAGCCAGTTTGGACCTTCCCATGCAGCTTTTGGGGTTCACTGACCAGTCTACACTGTGCACATGTCTGTGCAATTTTGAAAAATATCACACATGTGAACAGGAATCTAGCAAGAGATGACTACAAAAATAATAAACCAATATTACCATATCTGATGTAAAGGGAAAGATCAGCTGATATGCAAACAGAACCCAACACTTTTAAAAACTATGATAATGAAAGCCCAATCCCATCATCTTGGTAATATACAGCTTTTAAGAATGGGTCATTATACAAAACAGCTGGGATGGCAGCTAATTCCCTAGGAGAGCATGTTGTCCTGACACCCACGAACACGGTGCAGTAGTAGTAAAAGATTTTGTCAAGGACTCTAATTCAGAATTACCTTCATGATATCCGGATCAATATAATCTGCGATATTATGACCCTGCCAGACTTCTGGGATCTTATCATGCTTCTCAGATGGATTCATTAGATCCCAGTATTCTAAAAACAAGAGGGAAAAAAAGCATGAGCAAATGACTGTCATTCTACCTCTAGGAGGATGAGTATGATAGTAACCATCCATCAGTTCCAAAATACTTTTAAAGAAAATAGTTTAAGATAAACATAGGTGCATAATGCATTCCTCCTCTTTACTCCATGCTGGTGTCTTGTAGAATTTACAGTAACCTTATAATAGACAGCACTACCACAGCAGACCTCTTTCAGAATGTATTATTTCATTGCTATTCAGGTATCCTCCAATGAAGTGGAACAAGCATGCAGCCAAAGAAGTCAGGTTTAATTTGTAAAAAGCCTTGGTAGCTTCTGTACTTTTACAGTGACATAAACCCAACTTTTAATGTTTATGTCCACTCTTGGCTTAAAAGAAACCTGCACTAACAGAAATAAGGAGGCTGCCACTGAAGTTAACCTTATTAAAAAGCTCCTTACCCAGCTCTTTCTGGCTTCAATGTTTTCTTGGTTACTGACTAAAAACAAGCATGCAGATAAGAAAGTCTGAGCTCTTAAAAAAAACATACTTTTTCTAGGTCAGTGACTTAAAATGTTCAAGGTAGTGGATCATAATAGAAAGGCAACAAGCATTTTCAGAAGGGCGAAAAGGTGAGCTATGTCAGTCCCACAGCACAGGTTTCTTTGAAACATATACTTTTGTAGTATGTAGCTCCAAAAAGCTGCCATGAAAAGACTTTTCCTATTTTTGATATTATAAAAACTTAAAATCAGTAAGCATTGTGAAGAGTTAACACTCACTCTGCAGGTCCAGGACATAATCATCTCCCATCTCCAATTCGTTGTCTCTCTCCTACAACACAAAGTACAATCACATTATAAAACTTCTCAGTGATGTAAAAGCCTCCACATACAAAATGTCTTTTATAGTTTAGGCTACTAACCGATTTCTTCTTAGGAGCGTCTGTATCCATTCGTTTTTTCCGGACTATTGCTCCCTCTGGAATGAAAGGTGGCCTTTCCTGAAATGAAAACAGCAGCCCACCACAATAAGATCCAGGTTATGCAAGCAGATTTTAATTTCCTTTCCTCTAGGTTTAAGTTATAACGTTCTAGTAAGCACTGCATACTAGCACAATATGACAAACTTACCTGCAAACTGAGCCCTCCAGCGCTGCGCTGTCACAGCTCCCCCTAGTTCCCAGTGCATCCATCTCCACTTGGTCTCCCTTCCAGGTTATCGATCTTCATCGACTTGAATGGTCGGGATGTGGTTACGGTGGGAGTCACATTGTCGTGGGACACAG
The DNA here is from genome assembly GCF_965119305.1 of Pelophylax lessonae. Classification (NCBI taxonomy): domain Eukaryota; kingdom Metazoa; phylum Chordata; class Amphibia; order Anura; family Ranidae; genus Pelophylax; species Pelophylax lessonae. Next base: position 97,582,194 of record NC_138772.1, read on the forward strand.
AGCGGGCCTGTAAATGTGATCTGAGCAGCATTTGTGTGGCTCAAATCACATTAACACTGACGGGCAGAGGGACATTTTTGACAGAAGAGACCACAAGGGTCTTTTCGGTTGTAAAAACGCTTCACATTAGCAGATTTTAAACAAAACTACTTTACTACCACTTTTATTTAAAGTGTTACTAAACCCACAACAGTAAAATTAGTCTGTATATGCAATAAAGCATGCTTAGTATACTCACTGTGGAACCTAACGGGTTAATCCTCTGCTTTGTGTAAAAAGCCTGCTTGATCCTGTATGCACAGATCCAGCTTTTCTTCCACTGACTCCAAAACATGTCTGGATAAGACAGAGCCTTTGGAGTCAGGCTGCACATGCTCAGTTTGGTGTATATTACTAGAGAGTTTTTTTTTTTTCTTGGGAGAGTGCATGTAATCAGCACAGGCCCAATCAGCACTGTCCAGGCAGAGGGTTAGGGGTCCAGGATCCTGATAGGACAGATCAGTGCAGAATGAAAACATATTACATCAAGTCAGAACAATGGAACCCCTGCCTGGTCATCATTCTGCTATAGGCTGGGAAGGAAGGTGTTATAGTGGAACTTTAGTAAGAAAATGAAGTCCTGCTAGATGACGTCAGGCTGGCCCTTTTTGCAGATTAGCTATGTAAAACATTAAAAATAAGTGCCTATATAGTTTAAAATCCAGTAATACGCTGTCTCACTCTGCTCTGCACATGCTCAGTTTCTCTCCATCTTTAGGCACTGTGCAGAATTTATAGAGGCTGATCTGCTCACAGCCTGAAGATTTACGGCTGCTCAGGACTCTGGGCATCAGCAAAATGGCAGCCTCCGGCACAAAGAAAAAGGAACAATACTGGAGGCAATTTACAGCACACATTCATTTTGGTAGCATAACTATTAATGGGGAATGTATGTGCTAAAGAACATTATTTTTTATCAAGTTCTTATGGGTAAAGTTCCACTTTAAGGTAGGCGTTATAGGCTTCCTATTTTCCTTAGACACAAGTCCATCATCCTCATAGTCACATGCTTTATGAACAATTGTAACTATGATGTACAATAAGCAAATAACTATACAATGTGACATAAAAGATTAAATCTTCTCACCTTATCATCTCTCTTGCTTGGCACGGCCAAGTGAAGCCTATTGAGCACATCATTCACTTTATTTCCCTTCATCTTGGTCTCCACTCGGTGGGCTAATAATCGGTCACATGCCTACGTCAAAGAACAGAATCAAATTTAAAAAAAGACATCAAAGGGGTTCTAAGGCCACATGGAACATTCTAGCAATGCATACCTCGGTTTTAACTTGGATCACACCTTCCTCGGTCAGGGTGCTGGTCTCAATCACTGGCAGACCTTCATTTTCAAAGTCCTTAAAGATTTTCTATCAAAAAAAACCAGCAGAAGATTGTTTTATACTGCTACAGAGGGCAAGGCTTATACCTTGAAATACGCTACACGTCAAGTATAGTTTAAAATGCAAGAGATTCATACGCATGATGCAGTAGGTTACAATGGAGCCTGCAAATCAAGTCATTTTGTGCGCTATATTAAACTCAATAAAAAGCCGAATAAATTACATTATTTTTTTATGTTAGCCTTTAATGCCAGCAGATCTGCACTGTTAGTTTTCTGAACAAAGAGTGATGCCCTACCTTTATGGTCCATTCACACAAGCACAACTCTAAAGTTGCAAGATATCCAGTGCAACTTTGACCTGACTTTACACTAATTGGACCTAAATCACACCAAAGTAATGTAGGCACCTTTTCAAAATCACTGCGACTAATTCGCACCAATCTAAATGGGTGCTATTGAATAGAATGGACTGCGACTTGTCAGGTCTAAGGTCGCAAGACTAGTCGCACAAGTGTCAACGGAGCCTTAGTCTCCCTCCCTAAACTAAAACACTTGGGGGCCCCTTTAAGACCTATTCATTGTGGTTTGTTCCGGTAACAAGTACGTCATTGCAACACACTAGGCACACATTTTAACGGCACCCCAACAAGCTAAGGCAACACACTTCTTGTGCACTACAATGCATGGTAACACACTTCCAAAGCATTGTTGTGTACTGCATTTACATTTTTCAGTCTATCTTCAGGTGTTGGCAGCCCAATAAAATGACAGCTTGCATTAATGCAATGTGCAGCTTTACTAGTTCTATTCCTCTTACATAGATTTCTGGAAAAAGCCTAGAGGATGCTGCAGCAACCACCACCTGGTTAACCGATATCAACATTAGGGCTGAAACAACTAATCGACTAAATCGATAATTACAATCGTTGTCAACGATTGTCATTATCGATTAGTTGCTTCGTCGATTAGTTGTGCTGCTTTCTGAACTTTCCCCCGCCTGTCAGCGAGCTCTGTCTCCTCTGTGAAGCCGTCGGCTGCACTCACTGTCTCTCTCACAGCTCGGCACTTACGTGACCTCCCCCTCCCTCCTCCTTTCCTCTCCGCCTTCTTGCTGACGTCAGTGAGGGAGTCAGTCAGATCGAGGTGAGGGAGAAAAGAGGAGAGAAGCAGCAGAACGTGAGTGCCAAGCTTAGTGCTACAGTGTCCTGTCCATGCAATGCAGCCCGCCAAAAAATAGAATAAAAGCTTATCCAGATAAAATTCCTTATAAAGTGCAATATTATAATAGAAAAATAAGTGATTAAAAACATCCATATAGCACATATAGGTGGTCTTTCTATGCTCCCTATTTCATATCTATGGCTGACATGGACGTTTTTATTCACTTATTTTTCTATTATAATATTGCACTTTATAAGGAATATTAACTCTTATCTAGATAAGCATTTATTATATTATTTACAGTATATAGCAGCTTAATTAAAAAAAAAAAAAAATTTTGGTATAAGGCTCGGTTCACATTTGTGCGATGCAGGAACGCTGCGAATATGCAGCGTGTTCCCGCATCGCATCCGCACATCTGGCAGTTCACACTGCCATATGCGATACGCAGGGGGTGTCAATTAAAAGTTAACGACAACCCCGGTTGCGATGGCATATTGCAGTGCGATCTGCAAGTTCGCACAGAATCGGATCGCACAAGTGTGAACCACTGTGCGATCCGATTCTGAGGCTGCTCAAAAAAAGCCTCATGTGCGAGTTTGCTGCGGATGCGCTGCGAATTCAGCCATACAAAGTGTATGGCTGAACTCGCATCCGCACATGAGATAGCATGTAATTTAGGAGCAGTGCGCTCTGAATTACATGCGATCTCGCAAACCGCACAAGTGTGAACCGGCACTAACACTCTGTTTGTTCATTATTATTTTAAATAAATGAAAAAAAAAGGCATAGAGTTTTTTTAATGATTTTATCCGATTAATCAAAAATGATCGTCAACTAATCGATTATTAAAATAATCGTTAGTTGCAGCCCTAATCAACATAGATTTGCTACATGGACATATCTATCACATGACATATACTGCTGGGAAGTTCTGAATAGCCCTAAATCCATAATCCCCCTTTAACCACTACACTAATATAAATATAACCCCTATCCTTCATGAAAAAAAAATAAAAAAAATTAATAAAATTTTTACCGGCAACCTGACACCAATACATCTGTAACCCTAACACTTAAACTGGGTATACACTAGAAGAATTTTGTTATATGTGTTGTTAGAATGTTGTAAGATTAACATTCCTTCGTTCTAATTTTTAGAGAGGTCAGATCGACATCGGTTTTCGACTTTGGTGACAAGGAAATTCGTTTTTTGTTCAGTAAACTCTATTCATTCTAAAATCGCATTTTAAAAGCAAACAAAATCTTTTGAAAGACATTCAAATGTTCTGAGAACTTAAATATGAATTTTCGTTTTGTAAATTCTACTAGTGTATACCCAGCTTAACTGTCCTTGCAAATGTAACACTAATAAACCTGTAACCCTGATCCTAAAATTAACCCTCCCATAATCCCAACCTTTACATAAAAGAAATTTAAACCCTGACATATACACCTGTTCTGCACTGAAATAGTATTTTCCAAAGGATAATGGCACCACAGACTCCTTCCTACTAAATTCACTGTTAGTGTTTGAAGGAAAAAGTCTTTGAATGTCGCTTTCCCTGTGTTGTTGTGCTGAAGTTGTGAGCCTCAATCCCTGTAGTTTTAGGGCCCTATTACACTGTAGTTTAGTATGGCGCAGAGGACAAGACACACACACTGACATAATGTATCACAGTAATGTGAACTTTAAAGGTTTCACCCACTCACGGACCAGGCTATGGTTTGCTAAAAGATAAAAGCCACAAACCGTCACAGTACAGTATGTCATAGGATATATGCAGAACTCAAAGAGTGTAAAATAATCTCAAAACATGTAAAACAGCAAGCACTCAAAAATGGTGCTTGATTAGCACTCTAAATGAACAGGGTACAAAGTCCTTATAATGTCCATAAAAAACATCCAAGGAATTGTGATGTTTATGCTGGATCACCTTTCAACCACCACCAAGTGTCACACCGAGGGGTCAGTAGAAGTGGCAACTCACCAAATGTAGTTGCTCAAGTGTTCTCACACAAGAGCAAAACAGGTAGGGTTCAATAGCTGGAATGGCAGGTGCACATGGAAAACATGGAGTAATCACCACTGCTGCAAACACGCTAAACACCTCCTTCTCACAGACTCCTCTCAGTCAAATGGTACTGCCTATTTTCTTGTGAAGCTATGCTTATGTTCAATTTCATGCTGTACCAGCAGATGATCCACCTCCCCAATGAACCAGTCATTCAAAAGAAGTTACAAGAGATGTTGTTGTGAGATTCCATAAGTATGAAACACGAGCACAGATCTTCCAGTTACTTCTTGCTACATTCCCTCAGGTTGGGAAAACTGTTAAAAACTGTTGGTGTCTTAAACTGTTGGTGTCTTAACAGTTTTAGCTTAACCAATTAAAATAAACTTGTAGTGTGCACAGGTTCTCCATTTTATGACCCAGTCATGGCTCTCTTACCTGCTGTTCCTCGGCCAGTTCCAAGACCCTCTTCACATCACACTTGTTCAAAACAACAATTAAAGGCTAAAAGGAAAAAAGAAAATTATCTTAATCACTTGCAAGCAACAATTATTTATTAATCTGTATTCAACATTACAGGGGACAAACCTTATTAGCAAAGAGAGGACGAATGTTGTTGAAGAGCTCCAGCTGCTCCTCCAGGGTGTGTCCACACTGCTCTGAGATGTCCATCACATAGAGGACAGCAGCACGAAGGTGAGCGAGAGCAGTGATAGCTTGCATCTCAATGGTGTTCCTCTCCTCCAGGGGGTGATCCAAAATACCTGGTGTGTCCACTACCTGCAATGTACCACAGGGAGGATTTGTACAGTTATAGTGAACCATGTTAAAGCAGTGTTCCAGCTGGAGGAAAAAAAGATTAAAAGTCAGCAGCTACAAATACTATAGCTGCTGACTTTTAATACATAGACACATACCTGTCCAGGGAGCCCGCAATGTCAGCACCCCAGCCAATATTCGGATCGGCTGCTGGGTGCCGCCGCCATTCGTTCTGACAGAAACCGGCAGAGAAGCCTTTCAGCTGGTTCCCTACAGTGCATGCCTGAAGTGCACTGCACATTCTAATTGGCTGGGCAGCAGAGGAAGGAAGAGGGGGCCGAACTTATGAGGGACAGCGCCACGGCACTGTCTCCTGAAAGTGGGGAGGGATACCTGTCAAAAGCAGGTATCCGTTCCCCCCTCCACCCTAAAAGGTGCCAAATGTGGCACGGGGGGGGGAGCAGATGAGCGGAAGTTGCACTTTAGGGTGGAACTCCGCTTTAAGATCTTTCTATCCTTGATCCTTGTGATACTGTAGAGAATTCTGACATACTACCTTTACAGAAAAAAAAAAAAAGTTTCACCAAAAGAAAGAACCAATGCCTGTCCAGCTGCAGCAGCCATGCTGTTCATTCTTCTGCATGCTCCCCTATGGTCAAGGCACTCAAGCAACAGCGCAGTCAGAGGAATTTGGAGAAAGGGACAGGGTCATGGCCAGAAACACAACGAAAGTCAGCACATTGCAGGATCAAAATAAAAGTATGAAGGTTTTATTAGGACATAGGGTTAAAACCCAAAGAATCAGACCCACTACGTCACAGCTGGAAAGTGCCATTTATAAAGTTTTCAGTACACAAGGAATGAATTATGGAACCTATTAAAATGGCAAAAACTAACCTGCCAGCGGAGGTATTTATAATCCATGTGCCCTACAAATAACGACTTGGTGGTAAATGCATATGGCTGCACCTCTACATCTGCTCTGGTTACCTGAAAAACAAAGAGCAATCATTCAAGAGATCACTACAACCATCTATCAAACATTTATATTTTCTTACGGCTTAAATTATAACAGTATAAAGTTAATAGTGCACATTATATAGCACACAATATAACAGGACGAAAAAGAAACCAGTTAGGACTGAGCTTCGCAAGGTGAGAATATTTTAGTGTAACTATTTTAATTGAGCAGGCTTACTTACAAAGTTTTTTCATCGTACATAAGAACAGGAATAGATAGAGGGGAAATCTTTCAATGGAGGCACTTGCTCCTGTGATAAATGTCTGAAAGGGTATCTCCTTCATTTTGGAAGGAAATCCTCTCAATTGCTGTTGAGCATACAAGATGGGAAGTGAAGGGAAATCTCCCTAATGAGACCAAAATAAAACAACCTGGCTTTAACTAGAGGTGCACCGTGTCATGAATTTAAATGAATATGAATTTATTGTTGGCCATTATCTGCACCTTTAGCACAAGAAAAGCTCAAGAAAAATTCATCCCTTTAAATTAGGGATGCACCGAAATGAAATTCTTGGCCGAAGCCGAATAATAATAAAATGTTTGGCCGAAGGCCGAATACCGAACGCGGTGTTTCACATTTTTTCCATTTATTTTGCCAATTTTTTGTCCTCTCTCTTGTCCTCTCGTGTCTCTCTCTCTCTTGTCCTCTCACTCTCTCTCTCTTGTCCTCTCATGTCTCTCTCTCTCGTCCTCTCTCTCTTGTTCTCTCTCCCTCTCTCTCTCTTGTCCTCTCATGTCTCTCTCTCTCCCTAAATGTTACTGTAGGAATGGGATTCAGTGCACACTGCAGCCTTGTACCATAGGGTTAATGTTAGTGACACTGTAGGGATTGGGAAGGATGCTGGGAATGGAAATCAGGAAGCATGCAGGCAGCCTTGTAAATTTTAATTGCAGATAGAGGGCACTGGGCAGGTCAGGGTTAATGTGGTAACATCAATTACTCAGTGACAGTCAGTCAGTGTGGACTCGATCAGTTTATAGAGTCTCTCATAGTGGCGGTAGTAGGAGGCTGGAGGTGGACTAGTAGTAGCCTGGAAAGGAGCACAGCCGCATACATACATTACTCACTCGTGCACTGCAGCCCGCCCCACACATTCAGTGAGTCTTACTCTCTTCCCTAGTTTTTCAATGGCACATTCAGGAAGCCAATCACGCCGCGAGTAGCGGCACAGCGGAACCAATCAGGTGTGCAGGCACGCGTGATTGGTTCGCTGTGCAGCTAATCACGGCATGATTGGCTTCCTGAATGTGCCATTGAAAAAACTAGGGAGGAGAGTAAGACTCACTGAATGTGTGGGGCGGGCTGCAGTGCACGAGTGAGTAATGTAATGTATGCTCACCGCTGAAGTGTCCCGGCTTCACGGAAGTCTGTGAGTCCTCCTGTCCTCCTCCGAGTCCCTTCCCCCCTGTAAATATCGTGACCTCGGCGATATGAATATCGCCTACGGCCACAGAACGATAGTCGATATCATATCGACTATCGTTCAGCCCTATTATTCAGCACAAAATTATTCGGCCTTTTGACTTATTCGGCCGAACACCGAAAGTGCTATTTTTTCTATTTTCGGCCGAATAATGTTCGGCCGCCGAACATTCGGTGCATCCCTACTTTAAATCCTATGTATGTCTTCACACTAGTTTGTTGTGCTTCCTTTGTGGTGTTCTTGCTTGCTGCATTTATGGTCAGTTAAAAAAAACCGTACCAAAAACGCCCCTCCCTGTTTAAATGGATTGAAAACGCAGATTGCATCAATAATGCACCTGTGTTACATTTTTAATGCTGTTTTTGAGTCACATTACCTATGAAAAACACACCATAAGCACAGTAAAATAGCGGCAAATTTGTGTTTTCAGCACCATTATCGGTACCTTTTTTCCTTTTCAGAAAATTGCAGAGAACACCATTTTTGGCCCCCGAAGTTTTGGTGCATCTCTAGTTTGAACCCTCCCCTACTCTAGCCAAAATGAACAAAAAAAAAAAAGTTTTGGCTTTAGATATATTGGAGAATTTCAACCCATATCTAAATTCTACCTTTTGGAATCAGGGAGGCTCTGCTGTCTGGGAGCTTGGCAGGGAGCTGCCTGGTGTATGCTGCTCCATAGAAATATTTGGTCGGGCTAAGATTAACAACAAGTAGTCTGGCTTCTAGCATAGGCCCACAGCACATGCTATGCTGAAGTGGGTGAAGATCTTAAAGTTGGACTTACAAAAAAGCTGGGCAGACCCATAAGAGAATCATGCTCTGAATCACACAAATATATTTATTGCGTGGAGTTACCAGGTAACAGTTACAAAATTAGGTTAGTGACATGTTTGCTTGAGAGAAATATGTAGGCTGTGATTGTTGGTTGGTGGGCTGTTTCAGGCTTTGATACTTGGAGTAACTAAACTGCAGAAACTAAGTAGCAAGATGAGTATGAATTCCTGTTCAGCAAAATTGTTCTGGACCAATGATAAGTAGTACTTTCACCAGCAGATCAGAACAGCCTGGTAACTAGCATTTTCAGAAGGTTCTGACCACAGCAGACCTTCTATTTCTCTAACTATAGGTTTACGTTAACAGTTTCTGCATTGCTGCCATCTAAGGCTTCTCACACTTGTAGAGTTCCACGTGACAGACTCCCTGAAATGCACCAAATCCACCCAACATAAACATTTCCACACACTGGGGTTGATTTACTAAAACTGGAGAGTGCAGAATCTGGCGCAGCTCTGCATAGAAACCAATAAGCTTCCAGTTTTTTTTTTGTCAAAGCTTAATTGAATAAGCTGACATTAGAAGCTGATTGGCTACAATGCACAGCTGCACCTGATTTTGCACTCTCCAGTTTTATTAATCCACTGTGTCAATACAATTGACAAGTATTTGAGCGACAGGAAACATTGCAATGTACAGTTATTCCACTATATTTTAAGTGTAATTCCTGTCTAAAAGTATCTATGCTTAAAAATGCCCCCTGCCCCCTCCTGTTACCCATCAAGCCTAACCTATGTATAAAAGATCTGTATACATACCTTTTTTAACCCACTCTGTTCCAGTCATGTAATTACATTTTAGTGAGCGGTGGCTGCAGGGGAGAGGAGGGAGTGCTTGACAATGGCTAGAACTTCCAGAAGCCATGACATTGTCCATAGCCCAGCTATTAGTGCAGCTCCCTCCTCTCCCCTACAGCTGCAGCTCACTGACACAGGGAAGATGGATCTGTGGAATCATGTGCCTGGACCAGAGCGGACTGAAAAAAAAGGTAAGTATACACATCTTGATTACACAGGTTAGAAAGAACAGGTAGCTGGAGGAGGCAGGGAACATTTGTAAGCATTAAAGTTAGTGTTAGGCAGCAATACCACTTTAAAAGTATAATTCATGCTTTGTTATCACTATATATAGTTCATGAGTTATCTACTTCCATTTAAAAAACACTGGGTCCACTGGATGTTCTGTAATATACTGTAGTAGCACAAGCTGCATACAGTAAGCAACACTGCATATTGTGGTTGTATTCCAGCAGCAATATGGGTAACTTTCCATATTAAAAAGAGTCAGGCCAAGTGCTTCTCTGCCACTCAGGAGAACTCCTATATTTTTTCAATGAATACTGATTTCTCTGATTGGCTGAGATTGATATTGTGACATCATATGCCCATCTCTGCACTTTGGCCATTCAGAGGAAGCCATGTATCTACTAATATGAATATAGGGTTTCTCCTGATTAGCGGAGCAGCACTCGCTTTAATTCCGGCTGGAGACTGAATGTCGTTCATATTGCTGCTGGAACACAGAGCTATATACTGTACATAGCTAATGCTACCAGGGTATACTACGGCACACACAGTCGCTGCATTGTTTTGTTATGAAAATAGTTAATTTGGGCCAAAAGTGATAATAAAGCTGGAAAAACTAAGAGGCATAGTCATAAAGCAGTGAATGAGATATTCATGAAACATTCCCTGCAAGTGAAACTGCGAAACTGCCAAGTGCATGTGTTTTAATTGAAAATGGTTGAATCACCACCGGTGAATATTTATTTAAAATCACACTTACTACTTACAATTATGCCCCTGAATATTATGGAATGTTTTAGCTGCATAAAGTTTAATTAATGTGAACACAAAGAAATCTTGATTAAAATAACACAAACCTTATTTATAAAGCTGGATTTACCGACATTTGGATAGCCACACAAAAGCAAGGTACGTGTATTAGGGTCAATAGATGGCAACCGAGACAGATGTTGACGAACTGTAAAATAAAAAACAAAAAACGGTATATTCACAGATAGATTAAAATTTCAGATGACATCAACCCCACTCTTCAACACTAAGCTGCATGTACATGGGACTCCTGTAGATAACACAGGACTTCTGCATATCTGTACAGACACCTCACAATAGAGAAGAGTACAAAGTAATGCAAGAGATGACATTACGAAAATGGCCAAAATGTATTTCCATTCAAAGCCCAACACTGTCCTCTCAAAACAGAAAGTTATTACAAACCTACTCAATCTAAAAAATCATTGATAGGTCAATGAAATATCAATGTATTCATTGATTTAAGTGATGTTTTTTTATATCACAGAATTAAAGATAGGCGAACAGGCAGGAATTTTAATGCAGGGGAGACATGCATTGTCTCATCTACATTAACGTTACATACCTGCATGTGCTCAACAATGCCAAATCAAACAAACTCCTGGACATTTACTTCTGTCTGCATTTGGGGACAGATTGGGAGCAGCATCTGTGCAGCCACTATGTCCCAAATTACATCAATGGGACTGCCTACACAAGGATGCATGGGACATCTGTACATCCCTGTGCGGGTAAACACAGTCCTCCACGGACATACACTTTGATACATGCCATGTGAATGAGGCTTAAGAATTTGGGTATTAAAGTGACGAATGCCACTGCTCTTGCTATGGTGACAAGGAGGATGGAGGCATCGAAAAGAGATAAAGTAATTCCCACAACTCTTATTTAGGGATTTCTAACAAGCTGCGACAATACAGACAAAGCAAAAAAAGAGCCTCTATGCACAGGTACTATTAGATGGGATATTAAAAGGAATAGTATGGGTCACTTAGATGTCCCATTAAAATTTGCAGGTCACTCTGCAGTCACATGACCCAAGACATGTACAATATATAGGCACTGTATTATATGGAAATACCTTGCTCCAAATACTCCAAACTCTGTTTCTGCCTTTTGATAATGGTGCACATGCGTCCCAGAGCGGCTCGTTTCAGCTGTTTGCAACGATATAAAGAGTCCCCATATTTCATCAACCTCACATAATCCTTGGCCACACTGAAACAGAACACAGAAACAGTCAGATTAGCTCAACAGGATGAATAATCAATGATGGAAAAAAAAAAAAAGGAAATATTCACTCACTTGTCAATTAGGTTCTTAGCGATATTTATTTGTCCTAAAGCGAGTTTGTAATGGTCTTTGTCATACAGGACATTCATTAAATCTGCATAAAATGGGTGCACATCCTATTGAAGAGAAAAAGAATACACGTAATTATGTTCTCTGGAACACATGAAGAGTATTTTATCTGCACCTTGCAACACAATTGACTAATGACTCTCTTAAAGTGATACTAAAGTCTTGTTTTTTTGTTTAAAAAAACAGACATGTCATACTTACCTACTCTGCAGTGGTTTTGCACAGAGCCCTGATCCTCCTCTTCTCGGGTCACTTGCCAGCACTCCTGGCTCCTCCCTCCTGTGGGGGGCAAAACCGCTGACGTGTGTATCTATTCAGAGTCAGACACAGAGCTATGGCCCGGCCCCATCCCCTCTTTATTCTCATTGGCTCACTGACTTTGATTGACAGCAGCGCTAGCCTATGACACTTCACTGCTGTCGCAGCCAATCAGGAGGGAGAATCCTAGACAGCTGAGTCTCTCGCGCAACTCCCCTGGATCGAGATGGGGTTTAGGTAATTATTAGGGGGGTTGCTGCACACAGAAGGTTTTTATCTTAAATCAGAGAATGCATTAAGATAAAAAAACTATATTATGACCACTTTAGGGTACAACTAAAGGCAAAACCTTTTCTTTGTTTTGGACAGAGTGGACATGGATTAGAAAACTTATTAGGTTTTTATAGCTGTCTGTGTCCCCAGTAAGGAGATTCACCCTATATCAGTCCTGTTTACCATTATCGTTAAAAGTGAAAGTAAAGGAAAATTCCAAATTTTGAGTTGTCTCCAGAAATGTAAAAAAGGGGGAAATCTTCCAATGGGGACACCAATTCTGGTGACATGGGGGTCCCAAAGGAACCCCCTTAATTTGCAGGGAAATCTCTGAAATTGGACACAGGTGGTGAAAAAAAAAATCTGACAGGAGTTATAACTCTCCCTTAAGCCCCGTACACATATACCGATCGTCGGCCGAACGATCGGCCGTCTTTTGTCCAGGGCTGTCGTGTCTGTTGAAAACTGCAAAAGACTGCACACGAATTTTGTCGGCCAACAACAGTCGACTGCAGAAGTGATGTCATGTGATGGTTAACTTTCCTTGTCTTTTTTCTTTTCTGAGCATGCCCAGTCTTGCAAATCTGCTGTCTGTCGGCCGAAATCTGTACTGACTGGCAAACAATCGGCCGTTCTGGTGTTGGCCAACAAAAGTTTTAATGCCTGCACGACAGATTCTGTTCAGCCGAAAATGCACTGTCGGCTCTCGGAAGCATCATATTAACAAGCCTACAATCGGCCGATCGGTCGTCGGCCGAATATTTACGGCCGACAATCGGTACGTGTGTACGGGGCTTTACTCTATCCAAAATGAACAAAAGAGTTTTGCCTATAGTTCTACTTTAATTTCCAGTTAACAGAAATTCTTCAGCACCAATAACTCTACATAAGTGAACTTCTTTACCTCCCCATAGGGAGAGAAAGAATCAGGAGATACTCACGTCCAGTTTAGGGAAGTCGGTGAGAATCTGGGAGAGTCGATCGTGGTAATTCTGCTGTGTAAATTTGACTTTTCTCATATAAAAATGCCGGATTCGGTGAATCTGATAGTGTTTGTGGATTACCGTCGGCGTCTTTCTCTGCGTTTTTGACAAAGTGAGGTCGACAAAGTCCTGCAAGACAGAAAAAAACACTGAAAATCATCAAAAGGGATCTGTAACTTTTGTTATGAAGGGCAAACAAGTTATATTCTACTGCAAAATCCTACCTAGGTAACCATTTGGGCAAAATAGTAACTAAGAACAGGTGTATGGACAAGCCCTGCTTCCGCAGCACAATTTAAAGGATAACTTTGCCATATTTTTATTACCCCAGATTAGCATTCAACCTGGAACCAGAACTTTTCTTCATAAGCCCTAAAAGAGACTCACTGATCTGGAGCAAAACAGGGCAAAAAAGTACAAAACTGTTTCAATCTTTTCTTTTAAATCTTGTCTTTATAAGTGTCTCCTTCCTTCACCCATGCAGGCCATAATAAATAGAAACGCTTTTCTCTCTGCTCTCTCCAGCGGAATCTACAAACCTGTTCTTCACTTTACCATTCACCCACAGGAAACAAAGAGAAATACTTGGAATGTCTGGGTATAGGTAAAACCTATTACTCATTCAACCCATGAAAGTGCTTTTACCTTGTAATTGGCAGAGTATCTTCACATGGGGGCAGAGAAGTGTTCATAGCCCTGAGCAAGCTCTAAGAAGTCGGTTTGGGGATTATAGGTGGCTTTCTTTTGCTGGTACAATACCGTGAATAGTTTGTATTTGTGATGAAAATGAGACAAACAGATACCAGGAAGAGATTTTATATATTTCTATTGACGATTGTAGGGTTAAAGCAGGTATGCTACATTCTAAATTAAGAATGGAGAAAAAAATAAAATGGGATTTTGCCTTACCGTAAAATCCATTTCTCTGATGTTTATTGACGGACACAGCTCCTGTCATTCTTGACCATTGGGTTATACTGTCCCCTACAGGAGGGCTCGACAAACCCCGGGCGCCAGGTTGCATTTGCGACTAGAATTAGCGGCCTGGTGCCTGGGGTGCCCTGCAGGAGGTGTCCTGTCCCTTTTGCGCCCCCACCTCCTCCCCGAGTGCACAGACTTCCGCGCCGTTCGAAAATTGAGGCCCCGGCTTTTCGGCCTTCTTCTGTGAGATGAGAGAGGCTGGGGAACCGGCGCCCTCTTGTGGTGGCCGGGAGTAATGACTGTTTCCACTGCCTGTTAAAGCGGTAGTATCCCTTTTTTCTGACACTTTTACCTACAGGTAAGCCTATAATAAGGCTTACCTGTAGGTACAAATAATATCTCCTAAGCCGGCATGGTTTAGGAGATATTTACAGTGCATGCAGCTGCTCGCGCGAGCGGCGCATGCGCTCTGAAGGTCCGGGGGGGACCTTCAATCTATTTGCCGGGAGCTTGCCGGAAAATCACTCCTGCGCGCATGTGCGGGAGTGACTTCATCGCGGCTCCGGCCAATCATCGCGCCGGAGCCGTCTCTTCTAGCCAATCACCGCGCCGGAGCCGCCGAACCCGGAAGAGACGGTGAGGGATCATGGCAGCGTTTACAACCGCTTTAATGCATTCACCATCTCCTTCCTAAGAGGAGATGAGAAGGAAGTTTTTGCAGGCTTCATCTCCCGGGTCCAGTTACCTTTGCTTAACCACTTAAGCCCCAGAGGATTTTCCTGCTAAACGACCAGGGGGTATTTTGCGATTCGGCACTGCGTGACTTTAACGGACAATTGCACGGTCGTGCGACACTGTACCTAAACGAATTTGACGTCCTTTTTTTCCCACAAACAGAGCTTTCTTTTGGTGGTATTTGATCGCCCGTGCGATTTTTACTTTTTGCGCTATAAACAAAAAAAGAGCATACATTTTGCAAAAATAACAATATTTTTCACATTTTTTTTATATGAAATTCCCCCAAAAAAATGTAAAAATCAAAATTTTTTTCAACATTTTCGGCCAATTTGTTTTATGCTACCTATGTTTGGTAAAAAATATCGCAAAAAGCGTATTTTGATTGGTTTGCGCAAAAGTTATTGCGTTTACTAACAAAGGGAAAGATTTTTGTCATTTTTGTTGTTTTTTTTTTTAACGTGTAATGGCGGCGATCTGCGATTATTTTTGCTGTACTGCGACATTGCGGCGGACAGATCGGACCCTTGACTGACATTTTTGACACTTTTGGGGTTACCAGTGACATTTCTACAGTAATCAGTGCTATACATATACACTGTTACTGTAAAAATACACTGGTAGTGAAGGGGTTAACTTTATTTGGGAGGGAGGGGCTGTGTGTATCCCTAGGGGCGTGCTTTCTACTGTGATTGGCTGTGGCTTGAGCTGTAAGGACACTGATCAACGGATCTACATACTAGATCCGTGTGATCAGTGTCTTTACAGCGAGGAGAATGACAGGTGGCTTGTTTACACAAGCTGCCTGACTTTCTCCCTCTCCCCCGCCGATCGCCGAGTGACCGGCGGACATCGGGCGCGCGCTCGCTCCCCAGAGCCTCACAGGCGAGCGACGTAGACCTACGTCACTCTGCCTGTGAGGGGCTGACTGCTGCAGTAAATATACTGTGAGCAGTCGGCAAGCGGTTAAAAGGTAAGTGGATAGGGAGTGTGGTTATTATTAATTTATTTTTTAAATTTGAAAAAAAATATATAATAATTTTTTTCTTTTTTTTTGTAATTATTATTATTAAAGAAAAATTATATATATATATATATATATATATATATATATATATAATCTTTTTTGGTTTTTTTTCCTCATCGCCATGCCACAGCCACAGCCAAAGGCCCCTTTCACACGGGCTGTCTGATCAGGTCCGCCTGTCAGTTTTTCAGGCAGACCTGATCGGACCCTTCATTCTCCTCTATGGAGCGGTAATCTGCCGCTAGGGCTGCACGATATTGGAAAAAAAAGTACATTGCGATATTTTTTTTCCCAACGATATATATTGCGATATTGAGAGAGCCATCAATCCAGGCTAAATACAGGGTTAAAACACACATATACTATACAATAAAATGCAGTATTGTGATGATGAGGAGGTCTTGTGAACTGATAACTTCCTATGCTCTCTTCCTCTAGGGACAGTTATCATTCAGCATTGTTCCCAGCTATCTCTATTGACTAACCCCCCCCCCCCCATGTTACAGGGAGGGGGAGGTGTTATATAGTCCTAACATACTTCCTTCCTAGAGTGATCAGCAGGTGAAAATAAAGAAGAAAAATAAATTGTAAAAAAACAATTGTAGCCCCCACCTCTACAGACCGGTGAGCTGCAATAGGTTTCATTTCTACACTTGAAGGGCTAGTTCAGCTTTACAGAGCTAACACTGCACCATCAGAAATCAGTGCCTGCCATTGGACGGGAAGATCTATAAACAGAGAAATCGGGACTCACAGTTGTGGTAGAAGAATACAGCCCGACAATGCCGACATCCGTCCCGCATGTTAAGTCCGTCCTGCAGCTCTCCTGACCAAGCGGTGAGCGCGGCACAGCGAACCAATCACGTTATGAGTAGCGGCACAGCGAACCAATCAGGTGTGCAGGCACGCGTGATTGGTTTCCTGTGCCGCTGCTCACCGCTCAGTCAGGAGAGCTGCAGGACGGACATAACATGCGGGACGGTCGGGCTGTATTCTTCTACCTGCCTTCACTGTGAGTCCCCAATATCGGCTGATCCGGCAATGTGAGTATCGCCCACTCCTGTAGCACGATATTCGATGTTACATTGAATATCGTTCAGCCCTATCTGCCGCCATCTGATCCTGTCCGCCAAAAACAGACGGATGGTGGTTCTATTTTCTATCCACCCCGTGGATCAGATCAGATGGCATCGGATGGAAAGAGACAGACAGTCTCTTTCCATCCAATTGCGCTATAGAGGAGAGTGAGGTTCTAGTCGTATTTATGTGTAAATTTAGTATCCGTTTTATTAAATAAAGCTTGGTTGTTAGTTTAAAAAAAAAAAAAAAAATGGCTCCTAACTTTTTTAGCTGGCTCCTAGATCTCAGGCAAATTTGTCAAGCCCTGCCCTACAGGAGTAGGGCACTAGGCAGAAACAAATTCTGGCTACACCCATGGGCAGTCTCAGGAGGTATACTCCCTCTCTCTGCTATTGTCATTTAGTTTTGTTACAAGCAGTGTCAGGAAAATTATAACTCCACAGAGGGGTGGGTGCTGTGTCCGTCAATGAACATCAGTATAATGGATTTTTCAATCTGTCAAAATCCCATTTTCTCTTTCATTCATTGACAGACACAGCTCCTGTCATTCTTGACTATTGGGACGTCCCAAAGCAGTGTCAAACATGAGGGGTGGGAAAAACAGCAGAAAATTCCCAAGGCTAAACAGCCAACCAGGCAACAGGGGCTCAACCAAAATCAAGTGGAGCCCACTTGAAAAAAGCAATACACCCTTAAAGAGGCTCAGTTCCTCTTAACCACTTTACGACCAGCCGCCGCAGATTTGCTGTGACAGTCTTGCTCTTACAGGCAATGCGCCGTACATGTACGGCGCTCGCCTGAGAGGAGCTATGGGACGATCGCGCGCCGCCGGAGGCACGCCCCCGCCCCGTTCGTCAGCGGGGGAGCCAGTGCGGGTGTCAGGTGGCTCCAATGGCCGCCGGCCACCCACGATCTCCAGCCGCTGACAGAAGAGGACGGAAGGCTGATGTAAACACAGCCATCCGTACTTCTCCCTGAAGTGATCACAGATGTCATGTGATCCTGCTATATAGGATCGCATGTCTCTGCGATTAATTCACAAACCATGCCCCCCACAGTTAGAATCACGCCCCTAGTGTCACATTTAACCCCTTCATCACCTAACAGGGTTAACCCCTTCCCTGCCAGTGTCATTTTTACAGTAACAGTGCATAAAAACTGTCAAAAATGTCAGTTGGGGGTCCGATCTGTCTGCCACAATGTCGCAGTTCAACAGTGTAGGAATCATAGATTCAAATAAACCTCAATCCTTCAGCACCTGGCGTTCAACAGCCAAGCCAGCAACTGTAAAGCAGATTGGAAGGTCGGTCCTTGGGACAGCAGATCGTCCCTGAGAGGAAGCCTCCAAGGAACGTCGGCAACCAGCTGCACCAGTCCGGTGTACTAAGCCCGACGATGCCAGTTCGGAGCCACAAAGATAACTGGAATCCCTTCTGCCATGATCCTGAGTAGAAGTCTGGGCAGAAGCTTGAGAGAAAAGAAGGGAAGACGTAAATCAGCAGATACTGACCCCAAAGGGGCACCAGCGTGTCTATGGTGTCTGCCAGAGGATCCCTTGACCGAGCCACAAACCTCTGCACCTTTCTGTTGAACCGAGACACCAACAGATCCACCTTGGGGGTACCCCACCGGGGAAACAGCAGATGAAACACCTCCAGGTGAAAGGACCATTCCCCTTGGTCCAATACCTGCCGACTGAGGTAATCCGCCTGACAATTTTCCACCCCGCGAAAGTGTACAGCGGAGAGGACTGGAACGAACCGTTCTGCCTACCTTAGAATGCCGGCTACCTTCAGAGCCACCAGGACACTTCTTGTGCCCCCTTGGTGATTGACGTGACCTACAGCCGTGGCATTGTCCGATTGAATGCGCACTGGACAACCCTGAAGACGATCCGTCCAATGATCCAGACACAGTCAGATCGCTCAGAGTTCCAAGACATTGATCGGGAGTCTGGACTCTTCCAGCATCCAGATCCCCTGATCAGAATGCTTGCCGAGGATGCCTCCCCAGCCGGACAAGCTGGGATCCGTAGTGACCACTGTCCAATACAAGGGGAGGAAGCTTCCCAGCTGAAGCGTCGGAGAATGAAGCCACCAGATCAGGGACTCCCTTGTTCCCAGACTCAGTCGGATCAGATAGTCCAGAGACTGCGGAGTCTTGTCCCATTTGGTCAGAATCTCCCTCGTATGGAACTGTGCAAACGGAACTGCCTTGAAGGTTGACACCATCAGGCTCAGCACCCGCATGCAACTCCAGAGGGATGACCATCTGTTGAACAGCAGGAGGCGAATTGCAGCCTGCAATTTCTGGAGTTTGCCCAAAAAGTAGCACTCTGGCAAAGACTGAGTCCAGAGTCAGGCTCAGATAGTCCAGCTTCGTGGACGGAGTCAGAGCAGACTTCTGAAAATTCAGAATCCAGCCAAACTCCTGCAGACTTCATATTGTGATCTCCGGGGTTTCCACCAGAGCAGAGCGAGATTCCGCTCACAAAAGGAGATTGTTCAAGTAGCCCAGTACCCCGATCCCCGGTGCTAGCTTTGCTACGCTAACACTTTTGTGAAGACCCGAGGAGCAGAGGCGAGACCAAAGAGTAACGCCACAAACTGATAATGCTCCTCTCCCACAGCAAAGCGGAGAAAACCGCTGATGAATGGCACATATTGGTAGGCATGCTTGATATCGATAGAGGTGAGGAAATCTCCCTGACGCAAAGATGCCACCACCATTCAAATGGATTCCATTCTGAAATTCTGTACCCACACAAAGCAGTTGAGCGTCTTGAGGTCCAGAATTGGATGCACTCTGCCTTCCTTCCTGGGGACTGTAAACAGTTTTGAGGAAAAACTCTGAAAACGTTCAGAAGTCGGAACTGGAAAAATCACCCCTTGAAGGAACAGGTCCTTGTACTGCCCCAAACAGGCCTTGTAAGCGGCCTGGGGACAGGTGCAAGTTGAAAGAAAAAAACCTTGCCGGGGGACAAGAGCGAGACTCGATCTTGTAGCCGGACCGAATGACTTTGTGGACCCACTTGTCTTGCACCAGGGAAGTCCACAGATCCGGAAACCAGCGAAGACATCCCCCCACCCCCGATACAAGTGAGGGTGTAACTTCATGCTGAAAGAGCCTTATCCTCGGGTCTGGAGAAGCCCGATCCTGGCTTCCCAGACCAGGCTCCTTTGGATCCTCCTGAAGAGGCCCTGAAAGGCTTCGAGCCCTTGTCATTCTACCCTGAGGGATGAAAAAACTTATGAGCTGAGAAGGAAGGCCCCTTTTTACAGGCTTGTATCACACCTGTGCGTGTGCTTACCATGGTACATTTTGTGCATGTTTTTTTTATGCGTTTTCATGCTTTTTTATTGTATGAGACTGGGCACTTTTACCCCCTTCCTGCCCAGGCCAATTTTCAGCTTTCAGCGCTGTCACACAACACTATACCAATATTACATTTTTTACTTTTTTTTTCTCACAAATAGAGCACATTCTTTTGGTGGTATTTAAGAACCACTTGTTTTTTTTTTTTATTTTTTGCTAAATAAAAAAAGACGAAAAATTTTGAAGAAAAAAAATACAAAACAAAAACGTTTTTTATAGTTTGTCATAAAATTTCGCAAATTTTCTCCTTCCCTGAGGTGCACTGATAAGGCTGCACTGGTGGGCACTGATAGATGGCACTGTGTGGGACCGATGTCCCTGTAACAGAAGCCGGTGACCGACTTTCTTCCCTTCTCCACGTGTCAAACACAAGGACCGTGGGCCAAATCCAGCCCTCCAGGCCATCTCAAGTGGCCCTTGCACCTCCAGCCTTCCTTTGGTCCCCCTCCAGACCATGCACTTTCTGCTTCCCACTGATCCCAGCAATGCCCCCAGCTTCTTCTCAGCAGCAGCACAATCTAAGGGGAGGCACTGTGATTTAAGGGAGGGTGAAGGACTCTTGACTGCAGATGGTGGGGGTGCTCTTGACATATTGTGTAGGGAGGAAGGGGGTAATTGATGAAATTGAGTTTGACACTCTTGCCTTATGCTGTCAGCGTGAGGAAAAAAAAAAGCTGATATCCGGCTTGTTTACTTCCGTGATCATCTGTCATTGGCTGACAACTGATTAAATGGTAAAATGCCTGCTGTGATTGGCCCTTTACCCTATCTGTGATCGGCCCTTTACCCTATCTGTGATCAGCTGAGTCCAAAGGAGTCGTCAATCACAGATCGTGCTGCCTGTGCACCTTGTTTTCATACACATTTTAGAAATGCCCTGGTGTGAACCTTGCCTACAGGTTGTATGCCCATATGCTTGAGACATAACCTACCCGGGGGGTGGGGGGGGCATGGCAGCCAGAGATCAGAGGGTGGGCATGGCAGCCAGAGATCAGAGGAGGAGCATGGCAGCCAGAGATCAGAGGATAAGCATGGCAGCCAGAGATCAGAGGATGGGCATGGCAGCCAGAGATCAGAGGATGGGCATGGCAGCCAGAGATCAGAGGATGGGCATGGCAGCCAGAGATCAGAGGATGGGCATGGCAGCCAGAGATCAGAGGATGGGCATGGCAGCCAGAGATCAGAGGATGGGCATGGCAGCCAGAGATCAGAGGATGGGCATGGCAGCCAGAGATCAGAGGATGGACATGGCAGCCAGAGATCAGAGGATAAGCATGGCAGCCAGAGATCAGAGGATGGGCATGGCAGCCAGAGATCAGAGGATGGGCATGGCAGCCAGAGATCAGAGGATGGACATGGCAGCCAGAGATCAGAGGATGGACATGGCAGCCAGAGATCAGAGGGTGGGCATGGCAGCCAGAGATCAGAGGGTGGGCATGGCAGCCAGAGATCAGAGGGTGGGCATGGCAGCCAGAGATCAGAGGGTGGGCATGGCAGCCAGAGATCAGAGGGTGGGCATGGCAGCCAGAGATCAGAGGGTGGGCATGGCAGCCAGAGATCAGAGGATGTAGAAGCAGAATGTACATTGCTCCCCCATAATACTATAACACAGGGTGATGGCAGACACACCGCTCACAGCTCTCCCACCACTCCGGCCTCCATATAAGATCCTGGGGGCTTCTCTCCCCCACCCCACGTGACCCAGAGCCCGTACACTGCTGGCAGAACACACAGCCCTGGACTGCGGGAAACTCTCCACGTGTCTCATATGGTCCGGGCTACAGCCACGTGTCGCACACCAGGCCCACGCCGGATCTCCAAAATTTAAAACAGGGTCCCCATTCCCGGACTTACCTTAGCGGTGGGTACCACCATAATCTTCTTGAAGTTGTAGAGCGCCATGTCTGCGGCGCGTGTTGCCCCGACCCGGACTCCGAGAGAGTGGAAGAGACCGGAAACTGGTGTACTGAGAAAAGAGGAAGCGGAAATCCGGGCCAAGCACTAAGGCAGCCATGAGGATTATGGGCACATTTGCCAGGCGTTTGACGGCTGTGTTTACCAGGCAGCCTCATCTTTTTTTTTTCTTTTCTTTTAATTTAATGTGTTACTATAGCAATGGTTTATACTGACGGCTAGTGTAAGGTATCCTTCTATACTGCTCAACAATGTAGGGGGGCAGCCAGTCCCTACTGACCACCAATGTAAAGGGGCCTTTCCCTACTGACCACCAATGTATGGGGCCCTTCCCTACTGACCACCAATGTAAAGGGGCCCTTCCCTACTGACCACCAATGTATGGGGCCCTTCCCTACTGACCACCGATGTATGGGGCCCTTCCCTACTGACCACCAATGTATGGGGCCCTTCCCTACTGACCACCAATGTATGGGGCCCTTCCCTACTGACCACCAATGTAAAGGGGCCCTTCCCTACTGACCACCAATGTATGGGGCCCTTCCCTACTGACCACCGATGTATGGGGCCCTTCCCTACTGACCACCAATGTATGGGGCCCTTCCCTACTGACCACCAATGTATGGGGCCCTTCCCTACTGACCACCGATGTATGGGGCCCTTCCCTACTGACCACCGATGTATGGGGCCCTTCCCTACTGACCACCAATATATGGGGCCCTTCCCTACTGACCACCGATGTATGGGGCCCTTCCCTACTGACCACCAATGTATGGGGCCCTTCCCTACTGACCACCAATGTAAGGGGCCCATCCTTACTGACCACCAATGTAAAGAGGCCCATCCCTATATGACAACCAATGTAAAGGGGCCCATCCCTACTGACCACCAATGTAAAGAGGCCCATCCCTACTGACCACCAATGTAAAGGGGCCCATCCCTACTGACCACCAATGTAAAGGGGCCCATCCCTACTGACCACCAATGTAAGGGGCCCATCCCTACTGACCACCAATGTAAAGAAGCCCATCCCTACTGACCACCAATGTAAGGGGCCCATCCTTACTGACCACCAATGTAAAGAGGCCCATCCCTATATGACAACCAATGTAAAGGGGCCCATCCCTACTGACCACCAATGTAAAGAGGCCCATCCCTACTGACCACCAATGTAAAGGGGCCCATCCCTACTGACCACCAATGTAAAGGGGCCCATCCCTACTGACCACCAATGTAAGGGGCCCATCCCTACTGACCACCAATGTAAAGGGGCCCATCCCTACTGACCACCAATGTAAGGGGCCCTTCCCTACTGACCACCAATGTAAGAGGCCCATCCCTACTGACCACCAATGTAAGGGGCCCATCCTTACTGACCACCAATGTAAAGAGGCCCATCCCTACTGACCACCAATGTAAAGAGGCCCATCCCTATATGACAACCAATATAAAGAGGCCCATCCCTACTGACCACCAATGTAAAGGGGCCCATCCCTACTGACCACCAATGTAAGGGGCCCATCCCTACTGACCACCAATGTAAAGGGGCCAATCCCTACTGACCACCAATGTAAGGGGCCCATCCGTACTGACCACCAATGTAAGGGGCCCATCCCTACTGACCACCAATGTAAAGGGGCCCATCCCTACTGACCACCAATGTAAAGGGGCCCATCCCTACTGACCACCAATGTAAAGGGGCCCATCCCTAATGACCACCAATGTAAAGGGGCCCATCCCTACTGACCACCAATGTAAAGGGGCCCATCCCTACTGACCACCAATGTAAAGGGGCCCACCCGTACTGACCACCAATGTAAAGGGGCCCATCCCTACTGACCACCAATGTAAGAGGCCTTTCCCTACTGACCACCAATGTAAGAGGCCTTTCCCTACTGACCACCAATGTAAGAGGCATTTCTCCACTTACCAACAATGTAAGGGGCCCTTCTATAAGGACTACCAATGTATTGGCCCTTCCCTACTGACCACCAATGTAAGAGGCCTTTCCCTACTGACCACCAATGTAAGAGGCCCATCCCTACTGACCACCATAGTGAGGGGCCCATCCCTACTGACCACCAATGTAAAGGGGCCCTTCCCTACTGACCACCAATGTAAGAGGCCTTTACCTACTGACCACCAATGTAAAGGGGCCCATCCCTACTGACCACCAATGTAAGAGGCCTTTCCCTACTGACCACCAATGTAAGAGGCCTTTCCCTACTGACCACCAATGTAAGAGGCATTTCTCCACTTACCAACAATGTAAGGGGCCCTTCTATAAGGACTACCAATGTATTGGCCCTTCCCTACTCACCACCAATGAAAAGGGGCCCTTCCCTACTGACCACCAATGTAAGAGGCCTTTACCTACTGACCACCAATGTAAGAGGCCTTTCCCTACTGACCACCAATGTAAGGAGCCCTTCCCTACTGACTACCAATGTAAGAGGCCATTCACAACTTAACAACAATATAAGGTGCCCTTCCCTAAGGACTACCAAAGTAGGGGGTCCTTCCATACTGGCCAAAAATGTTAAGGAGCCCTTCCATACGAACCACCAATGTAAGAGGCCCTTCTCTACTGACCACCTGTGTATGGGGCTCTTTCACACTGACCATCATTGTATGGGACTCTACTGCACTGACCAACAATGTATGGGACCCTCACATATTTATCTCCCATGTAAGGGGTTCCTTTCCACTGACCTCCAATGTAAGGGGCCCTTCCATACTGTCCAAAAAATGTAAGGGGCCCTACTCCACTGACCTCCAATGTAAGGAACCCTTCTATACTGACCACCAATGTAAGGGTCCATTTACTATTGACTATCAAGATAGAGGGGCCCTTTTCCACTGACCAACCATGTGAAGGGCACTTTACCACTCACCACCAATGTCAAGGGGCATTTGTCATAAGGGCTTGCTCACATAACAATTCCAGAGTTCCGGATGCTTTACCCCAGTGTTTCTCAACCTTTTTTCAGCCAAAGCACCATTTAAAATGATAGACAATGTCAAGGCACCCTTTATAATTATAGACAATCTCAAGGCACCCTTGAAAATCGTTTTTTCATGTTAGAATGGGGTGCCTTGGGACTGTCCATCATTTTAAATAGTTTTACAGAATGCACACATGTAGAACACTCAATGTTAGAGGTGACTTATTCTTCCAAAACAAATACACTTTTGTACACTGGTACTGACTAGTATTCCAATGTTTCTCTTCTCCCTCAATTTCTCTCCATCAGTCAGCTAATTTGACCCCAGTGTTGAGGGAGAGGGGCACAGAAGAGTCAAACAAGGATGCTGTGGAGGTGACACACATCCTCCTTATCAACTGATGTCATCATTGGCTGTTAGGATGCCAGTGTCTAGAAAGTTGAAATGGTGCACAATGAAAACGTGTGACTTTGTGTAACTAAAAGGCAGGCTTCATCCTCCCCCTTGCTTGTATACAATTTTTGATACATTTTTAGGCATTTTTCCAAGGCACCCCTGAAGAAACCTCAAGGCACCCTGGTTGAAAAAGGCTGCTTTACCCCATGCATGTTTACATGTTTCTTTTTTTTATTTATGTAGCACTGCCCCCTTGAGGACTGCTAGATAATACACTTTTGCGTCCCCCTGGGTTACCATTAGCAACTCTGGTATTCACGATTTCACACTTTACTTCTTGGCTCAGTCAAAGATCAGTCTAGACCAGGGTTTCTCAACCAGGGTTCCGTGGAACACTAGGGTTCCTCCTGAGGTTGCTAGGGGTTCCTTGAGCAATATGCAATTTCTGCGTCTCAGATAAGTTCCCAATGACACCATTGTTCCATTTAGCTATCTGTAAGGGGGTAATTCTTCCCAATGATGACAAGAGTAAGGAGCATTCTTCCCACTGACTGTCTCACTAACGTGTCATGAGTTGTAGATTTTTAATTTTTAGCAGGGGTTCCCCCGAGACCAGAAATTTATTTCAAGGGTTCCTCTGTGTTGAAAAGATTGAGAAAGGATGGTCTAGGGGATTTGTAGTTGTTTTCGGTGTTTTATTTTAAATAGGGATGGGAGAAGGGAATAGTGGGATACTCCAGATTAACTATTCACAAGACATGAGGACTCCTATCTGATGATGCAGCCAGGCTACTGATTCACCCTGCCACTACACTAGGTGAATGTGGAATACGTCTCTATCCAGAAGGAAGGAAACCAGACCACACGAAGATGCAAGTAAAATAAAGCATTTATTTATGCAACAATAATAATCGCAGAGCAAGAGAGAGGAGCCAAATCAAGAACAGCCGGGGTCAAGTTCAGAAGCGGGTAGTCATCCAAGCCCGGATCTAGTCCAGGAACAGGTAATCATCCAAGCCAAGAGTCCAGAAGCGGGTAGTCTGCCGAAGCCGCGTCCTAGTCTGATGCGGGGTCATCTGCCGATGTGGAATGCAGAGCCAGGAAGGTCATCAGCCAAGCCAAGTCATGCACGGAGAAACCACAGAGGACTGGTAGCAGTGATGCACCTTGGAGCACAAACGCAAGGGCAAGGTCTGAAAGCCATCAGGTGATATATATAGTCAGGGGTGTTACATCATCACTGAGCGACGCCCAGGCAGCAGACAAGTGATGATGCAGAGTTTATAAGAGACAGCAGTCTACACATGTCCAAGATGGCTGCCAACAGGAAGGCAAGGTAAGACCTTGACATGAACTAATTCTCTTCAGGATACTCTCCTAGTATCTCCTTTCACTTGACACACTGACACCCATCCTCTGACTATCTTACTCCGGGGTGGCCCCCCTCAGGTCAGGCCCCTTGACACGATCCCCTGTAATTACGATACTGTTTTTCGAGGGTCTCCAGTGGCTCTCCCCCTTCAGTCAGTTCTCCTGGACATCGAGGTTCAGTTCCGTTCCTTTGATTTATTGCCTGACCGCCTGCAACCACGTGCCACCACTACAGAGGAGGAGGCAGCCGCCACCCTCCCTCCAGGACATCCCCCCCCCCCTGACCAGGTCAGGGCCCCGATTACATTATCATGTAGATGAGATTGTGTACAGAAAGAGAATCAATCTGAACCAATTATCTAACCATCTGGACAGAAGTTCATTAGCAATTAACAAGGAGACACACAGCACACCTTAATATACAAACAATAGGAAGACCACCAGGGATAGACTGCCCATCTCCGATACCAAAAACATGGAACAGAGGCCAAGGTGAATAGCTCTTTCAATGAACATATTCTGAATCAAACAGGCCAGGGACAGTCTTCACATCTTTCTCGAGACACATTCCTGACAAACATTATTGTCCCATTTGAGTAATCCAAACCAAGTGTACGAAATGAGTCCAGAGTGATAGGGTTCTCCTTCACAGTTATAGACCTCCCAGTATTATTAAGGAGGTGGAGACTCAGCTCCTGGCACAGATAGAAAGGGCTGCAAGGGGGGGACAGTGATAATAATGGGGGATATTAACTACCCAGACATTGACTGGAGTAACCGCACTGCTGGAACAGTTAAAGGGCAAAAAGATATAAACCTATTACAAGACAATTTTATGGTACAGTTTATGGAGGCCCCCACTAGAAATGATACTCTGTTGGACCTGGTAATCTCAAACCATGCAGAGCTTAATAATAATGTTCATATAAAAGAACATCTGGGTAGCAGTGACCATAATATCATTTCATTTAATGTTAGCTGTAAGCAGAAAAACGCATATAGGAAATATAAAAAGAATTAACTTTAAGAGAGCAAATTTTCCAAGGATGAGGGCTGCTTTCCAGGATTTAGACTGGGAGGGAATATTGGCATCAATGAGCACAGAAGAGGAATCAGAAATTTTCAAAAAGACTGTATGCAAACTCATTGCAAAGTATATTCCCATGGGCAATACGTTTAAAAGGCTAAAAATAAAACCTATGTGGCTCACGGCCAAAGTTAAAAAAGGTATAAATAATAAGAAAAGAGCTTTTAAAAAATAGAAAAATGAAGGAACACTATCATTGTTTAATTGTTACAAAGAATATAACAGAATATGTAAAAAGGAAATCAAGGATGCAAAAATTCAAAATGAACGACAGACTGCAAAAGATAGTAGAACAAACCCCCAATAATTCTTCAGCTATATTAATAGTAAAAAGGTTAGGTCTGAGCATGTAGGCCCTTTACAAAATAATCAGGGGTGAGTGACTGGGGACAAAGAGAAGGCAAATGTATTAAATACTTTCTTCAGCTCTGTGTTTACAAAGGAGCATGGGAGAGCTCATGACCATAATGAGGATGGTAATGACACTGCCCCAAATGATCCACAAATGCTCAAAAGTGATATGGTCCAGAAATGGTTAGACAGAATAAGGGTGGATAAAGCAACTGGACCAGATGGCCTCCACCCACGCATCCTATAAGAATTTAGCACTGTAATTTCAAAGCCATTGTTTCTAATTTTTAGGGACTTGTTCAGGACTGGAATAGTACCACTGGATTGGCGTAGGGCCAATGTGGTGCCTATATTTAAAAAGGGATCAAAGTCTTTGCCAAGTAACTATAGACCTGTTAGTTTAACTTCTATAGTCGGGAAGATACTGGAGAGTTTAATAAAAGACCACATAGATGAGTTCTTGCTGGAAAAAAATATTTAAGCAACAGAAATCATAGATTCATGAAAGACAGAAGTTGTCAAACAAACCTGATTTCTTTTTATGAGGAGGTAAGTAAAACCTTGGACAGAGGGGTGGCTGTGGATGTAGTATACTTGGATTTTGCAAAAGCGTTTGAGACAGTTCCCCACACATGGCTAATGTGTAAGGTAAAGTCTACTGGCTTGGAAAGATCGGTTTGTAATTGGATAGAAAATTGGCTAAAAGATAGAATTCAGAGAGTAGTGGTTAATGATTCTTACTCTGAATGGTCTAAGGTTATCAGTGGTGTACCCCAAGGTTCAGTGTTGGGACCCTTACTTTTTAATATCTTTATAAATGATATAGGGTCTGGGATTAAAATTACAATTTCAGTCTTTGCAGATGACACCAAGCTTTGCAGTGGAATAACTTCCTTAACAGGATGTCTCCAACTTACAAGCTGACCTCAATGCACTGTTTCATTGGTCAACTATGTGGCAAATGAGGTTTAATGTTGATAAATGAAAAGTTATGCACTTAGGGGCTAAGAATATGCATGCATCATACATACTAGGGGGAGGAGAACTGGGGGAATCCATAGTGGAGAAAGATCTGGGTGTTCTGATAGATCCTAAGCTTAAAAAGAGCATGCAATGCCAAGCTGCGGTTTCCAAAGCAAGCAAGGTCCTTTCTTGTATCAGAGGCTTGGACTCCAGAGAGATATATCATTTTGCCCCTGTACAAGACCTCATCTGGAATATGCAATTCAGTTTTGGGCACCAGTTCTTAAAAGGATATTAGGGAACTGGAGAAAATGCAGAGCAGGGCAACCAAACTGATAAGAGGCATAGAGAAGCTCAGCTATGAGAAAAGATTAGAGGAACTGAATTTATTCTCTCTTGAAAAGAGGAGATCAAGGGGGGATATGATCAACGTGTATAAATACATAAGGGATACATATAGGGAACTTGTTGTTGAGTTGTTCACTTTAAGGTCAACGTCTAGAGGAAAACAGATTTAGTCTCCAATTATGGGAAAGTTTCTTCACCGTAAGAGCTGTGAAAATGTGGAAGAGACTCCCTTCAGAGGTGGTTCTGGCTAGCTCACTAGATTGCTTTAAAAAAGGCCTGAATTCTTTATTGGGTGTACATAATATAAATGGGTACTAATATTGATAGATGAAGTTGATCCAGGGAATATCCGATTGCCTCTCGGGGGATCAGGAAGGAATTTTTTTCCCCTGCTATAGCAAATTGGATCATGCTTTGCTTGGGTTTGTTTCCCCTTCCTCTGGATAAACTGTGAGTATAGGATTGTGTGTATGGGATTGTATGGTTGGGTTTTCTTTACTGTACCCCAGGAGTTTTTTGAGGCTCATATCACTTAAAACCGTTACAGGCCTAGAAATCGAGAGGTCAATTGAGAGGACGGGAAGTGGTCTATCCAGTGCTGCCAAATTAGTTGGAATTTGTCATACTTGTCCTCCAGGATCGCTGTCAACCTTTCATTGACAAGCTTACCCTGTACTCGATTCCTAACCTCCTCAAAGCTATGTTTAAATGTATAAATTTGTGTTTTCAATGCGTTCTACTGCATAATTCCCATTCCTTCCACGTTTTTTCCTGACTTGCATTTATGTGTGTTTAAAGGCATTTAACTTTCAAACATTTTTATTTATGTAACAAAAGAACAAAGACAGTACAGTCACTGCTGACTTTTAACCACTTGTAGTTACACCCCCTTCCTGCCCAGACCAATTTTCACCTTTCGGCGCTCTCACACTTTGAATGATAATTACTCAGTCATGCAACGCTGTACCCAATCAAATTTTTTATCATTTTTTTCACACACTTAGAGCTTTCTTTTGGTATTATTTAATCACCACTGGATTGTTTATTTTTTGTGATATAAGTGAAAAAAGAGCGAACATTTTGTTTTAGTTTCTATTATAACATTTTGCAAATAAGTATTTTTTTTTTCATAAATTTGGACCAAAATTTATACTTCTACATATCTTTGGTAAAAATAACCCAAATTTGTGGTTATTATAAAGGGCTCTTTCACACGGACGACCACGGATGACCATCCGCTGACATCCGATTTGTGTCCTTTCAGTTCTGTTCCATTTTTTGGAACGGAACAGAACCCTATTTTTCCTCTATTAAAAAAACAGAACTGATGCAAAATCGGATGTCAGCGGTGTCATTCCCAATTCTTGGGAAAATTAAGAAATATATATATTTTTTTTTTACACAAAATTGTCATAATTACAAGTTATTTCTCATACACAGTGTATGCATACTTGCAATTACACCCCAAAATACATTCTGCTACTCCTCCTGAGTATGGCGATACCACATGTATGAGACTTTTACACAGCCTGGCCACATACAGAGGCCCAACATGCAGGGAGCACCGTCAGATGTTCTAGGAGCATAAATTACACATATAATTTCCTAACGACCTTTAACACTTTTGAAGGCCCTGGAGCACCAGGACAATAGAATTACCCACAAAATGACCCCATTTTGGAAAGCAAACACCCCAATGTATATTCTATGAGGCATAATGAGTCTTTTGAACATGTCATTTTTTTTCCAACAAGTTTTTGGAAAATGTGGAAAGAAAATGAAAACGCATTTTTTTTTTACACAAAGTTGTTAATTTATAGGATATTTCTAACACATAGCATGTACATAGCAAAAATGACACCCCAAAATACATTCTGCTACTCCTCCTGAGTATGACGATACCACATATGTGGGACTTTGTCACAGCATAGTCACATACAGAGGCCCATCATGCAAGGAGCACCGTCAGGCGTTCTAGGAGCATAAATTACACATATCATTTCATTACAACCTATCACAGTTTTGAAGGCATTGGAACTCCAGGACAATGGAAACCCTCACAAAATGACCCCATTTTGGAAAGCAAACACCCCAACACATAATCTAGGAGGCATGGGCTGCAGATAGGTACTCAGGTACTCTGATGGGCTGCAGACAGGTACTCAGGTACACTGATCGGCTTCAGAAGGGTACTCAGGTACTCTGATAAGCTTCAGAAAGGTACTCGGGTATTCTGATGGGCTAGAGACAGGTACTCGGGTAATCTGACAGGGTGCAGATAGGTACTCGGGCATTCTGGGCTGGAGACAGGTACTTGGGTACTCAGATGACAGGTACTCCGGTACTCTGATGACAGGTAGTCGGGTACTCCGATGACAGGTACTCAAAGTACCCTGAATACCTGTCATCAGAGTACTCGAATACCTGTCATCAGAGTACTTGAGTACCTGTCATCAGAATACCCGAGTACCTGTCTCCAGCCCATCAGAGTACCCGAGTACCTGTCACCAGCCCATCAGAGTATCCGAGTACCTGTCATCAGAGTACCCAAGTACCTGTCATCAGAGTACCCGAGAACCTGTCACTAGCCCATCAGAGTACCCGAGTACCTGTCATCAGAGTACCTGATGGGCTGGTGACAGGTTCTCGGGTACTCTAATGACAGGTACTCGGGTACTCTGATTATAGGTACTCGGGCACTCTGATGACAAGTACTCAGAGTACCCGAGTACCCGTCATCAGAGTACCCGAGTACCCGTCATCAGAGTACCCGAGTACCTGTCAATTTCATTGGCTCTTTACCTAGATCGGGGATGGGCTCTGTCCTAGGGACAAGCCTCGCCCCCGATCGCCGCGCTGCGCGCCCCCGGGGGGCACGCATTGAGAAGAGAACGAGCAGCTCGCGCTGGAGCCGCTCATGTGATCGGCTGTGATTCACACAGCCGATCACATGGTAAACAGCCAATTTCATTGGCTGTTTACCTTGATCGGGGATGGGCTATGTTCGGGGGACGAGCCTCATCCCTGATCGCTGCGCTGCGCGCCCCCGCTGTCGGCCCGGATTGGTAAAGCCTTCCTGCCGCCGTCATTTTACTATGAGGTGGTATGGAAGTGGTTAAAGGCATTTAGATCTGCTGAAAAATCCTGCAATGCTGCTCAACTTTTTTTGAAAGCATTGGAACTGAATGCACTAGTGGGAACTAGTGATTGGAAAACATGACATGTACTGTTCATGCCTTCTGGATGCTTTTAGTTAGCACACTGGAAAGCATCTGGTGTGAATCAGTCCTAAGAACTGTGCTTACAAGAGAAGTTTGGGTTTCTTTTTTTTTTAAATGTATACTTATCTAGGTGGATGCAGCATCTGTCTGATGCTGCATCTGTCCCTGCTGCCTCTAACAGTGAGAACTGAGCGAAACAACACCGCCAATCGATCGGTTCTGACAGCTCCCCGAGCAGAGAGCTGCTGACTGTCAAAAGCAGCTTTCTGCTCTGCCTCCTCCTCGCTCATTGGAGCGCTGGGCTGTGGAGGGGCCAGCTCAGACTCTCAGTGGCTTTGCTGAGAGGCTGAGCTGGGTGTCAGTCCAGGCATCTGGCAGATCCCGGCTTACATTGTCGTGATGGTGCGGTGCCTGGACCAAATTCTGTGACGTCAGCAGAGAGCGGACTTCAGCCCCCTCTCTGCTGAAAACCGGTCACAAGGGTGCAGAACAATCTGCACTACTGATATCCATAGAAGATGTACAGCAAAGCAGGCTTTGGCTGTACATCTCCATTAACCACTTGACCTCTGGAAAGTTTCACCCCCTTCTTTACCAGAGCATTTTTTGCAATTGGTACTACGCTACTTTAGCTGGTAATTGCGTGGCCATGCAACACTGTACACAAACAACATTTATGTCCTTTTTTCCCCACAAATAGAGCTTTCTTTTAGTGATATTTGGTCACCACTGGGATTTTAATGTTTTGCAATATACTGTAAGTGAAAAAAAAATATTTTGAAAAAAAATGATACTTTCTACTTTTTGTTATAAAAAATATCCAAAAACTCAATTTTTGTCGTACATTTAGGCCAAAATGTATTCACCTACATAATGTGTCTTTGGTAAAAAAAAAAATCCCAATAAGCTTATATTTATTGGTTTGTGCAAAACTTATAGCATCTACTAACTATGGTATATATACTGGAGTTTACGCAGATTTTACTTTCTACGGCTGAAAAAGGAGATGCTCAAACAGGAGTATTGTGTGTAAGAGGCCTATTTGTCACTGGGAGCGGTACACTTTTTTGAACATTTATTTTGAATAATATTTACACATGGACACATGTTTACATAATTGTCTTGTTTTGAGGACTCTT
The DNA here is from genome assembly GCF_965119305.1 of Pelophylax lessonae. NCBI lineage: Eukaryota > Metazoa > Chordata > Amphibia > Anura > Ranidae > Pelophylax > Pelophylax lessonae. The sequence continues at coordinate 97,616,377 of NC_138772.1, forward strand.
TATTGATACAATGTTTCTTTGATATTAATTCACTGGTTTTGAATAGACACTATTTTAGCAATGATTAAGAGTCGGTTAACACTAAGGCGACACGACTCTGTACTACTTCGGGGGCGACTTGTGCATTGCCATGCACCACGACTTCGGAGTGACTTGCATGGACTTCACATAATAGAAGTCAGGGGCGTAACTACAGGGGTTGCAGGGGTTGCAATCGCAACCGGGCCCCATGCTCAAGGGGGCCCATGTGGCTCCCCTGTACACCTGAATAGGAGGGGCGGCGGGGGCAGCATGTAGAGAAATCACTGTCCTCCTTTTTCCTTCTGTAGCTGCAGGAGGAAAATGGAGGAGATTGGTTCCTCTGTACGCTGCCCTTTGTACACTTCTCCTATCCAGTATACTTGTGTTCTGCTGTCTCTGGTGTCTCTGGGCCCCTGTGTGCTCCCCTGGTCCCCCCCCCCCTTCTGTGCTTCCCCCCCCCTTCAGAATTCTTCCTTCCCTCACCGTAATAAAGGGCCCCGCAACTAGAGTAAAGGGCGCCAGGGGTCCAGGGGGCCCTTCATGGTTTCTTGCACCGGGCACTGAAGGTTCTAGTTACGCCTCTGATGGAAGTCTATGTAAGTCGCTCCGAGGTCACCCCGAAGTAGTACAGGACCCTTTTTCTAAGTCGGAGCGACTTGTGTCGCTCCTATTAGAACGGTCCTGTAGCGGTCAATGGACCGCAAGGGAGCGCGACTTGTCAGGCTGACAAGTCGCCTGACAAGTCGCGCTAGTGTGGACTGGGTCTTAATCTTTTTGTGGTATGGTTAATAGACAGCGCAATTTTTTTCACCTTTTTTATATATTTTCTGCTTTTCATGTATTCGGGAATCGTAAAAAGTGCATCTATCTCTGTGTTGAAAAGGTTGAGAAAGTCTGGTGTAGAGCTTCAGAACTTTAGAAAGATCTTCTAGTTGGTAATGCAGGAGACACCCAGCCTGCTAAGTGAATAAGCTAACCATTTGGGAAGAAAAGTCAATGGAAACATTATGGTGAGAAAAGGCGGGAGAATTTTCCTAGTCCAGAGATCATGTATGTGTTGGTGGTGGAAGAAAGGGGCAGATAGCCGGGAGCAGTGACAGTAAAGAGATTAGGAGCTCAGGGTAGTGAAGAAGGGAACGGAAGGACAGTCATGCATGATAATATACCTCAGTCCTCCTGCACAAAAATGAGTAGAGCATAAGGCCTCATACATACTTCACATTTAGGAGCTTTTGGCATTTTTTTGCCAAAGCCCCTGAAATCAACTCAGTAAAAGCTTATGTTGTCTATGCACAGAAAGGCTTTTTATGAAAGTTTAGGAGCAGCAGAGTTTAGAGGCAGTTAAACGTTTCTCTCCTGAGTGCAAAAGAATTGCGTTCAGGAGAGGAACGGTTTGGCAAAAAAAAAACACCAAATGCAGCAAAAACGTGTGCAAACATGCCTAAATGCTAGTCGCGTTAAGCGCTTGGGGGTTTATTAATTTTATTCATCAATGGCAGGTACTCCGGCCAATGAAATGATTACCATATACTGTGTGAAACAATATAACATGCTGACACCTGGAACAGATGAATGGAAGAGGGTCTCCAGGTGGTGGATCTTTCCACTTCTCATTAAAGCTGGCAATACACAGACCAAAATCTGTCTAGGTCCTAATGAACCAGCTAAAGTTCAATCAGTAAGTAACCTTTGCACCTGGAAATTGGAAAAATGTTAATAATTGGATAGGAAACCCTAATTTAAAAGACATTATTCACAATGGGGATATTAAGACATACCAAGAGTTAAATTGAAATAAAAATGATATGAAATTGAATGAATGGAGGTGTTTCCAGCTGAAGCAGTTTGTGAGGTCTTTACTGCAGCCGATATAATCTGAGAAAGACTTAAAGCGGAGTTCCACCCAAAAGTGGAACTTCCGCTTTAAATAGTCCTAACCCCCTGACATGCCACATTTGGCATTTAATTTTTTTTGGGGGGGGGGGCGGGTACCTAGTTTTGACAGGTACCCGCTCCAACTTCCGCTCGGAGCGCCGCGGCACCCTGAGCGGAAGTTCTCCTCTCCCCCTCCCTCCCTGCAATCTTCTGGGACATGTCAGAGGTCCCAGAAGATTGCCGGCCAATCACGACGCATAGCGCAACTCGCGCATGCGCAGTGCGTACCCAGCTGTGAAGCCGCAAACTGTCACAGCCGGGTGCCCACATCAGTGATGACGGCGCCACAGAACAGAGAGGGAGAAGACGGCGCATCGCTGGACCGTGGGACAGGTGAGTGTGTGGTTAGGCTGGAACTCCGCTTTAAATATCGTTGAAAAATTATGTAACACAACTAACAGATTAAAACACGGTATATCTCAAATATATAGGGTGCTAACAAAGGGGATATGCTTGGAGAAACTGCCATTCATCACAAAATGGGAAAAGGAGATTGGGTCACAATTGTCAAATCAAGAAATAGATGGTATATTGAGGGCCGCACACTGTTCCGCAATTGATTTAGGCACTGTTTAATTACAAATGTTTATCAAGATGGTATATTACACCTGTAATAGCACATAAATATCAATTCGATAAAACCGATCAATGTTGGAGAGGATGAGGGGGTCTTGGGACGATGTTCCACATTTGGTGGGATTGCCCCAAGATCAGGGAATATTGGACAAGGGTTCAGCAAATCATTGGTGAGGTCACTGAGCTAGTTTTCCCCATCGATCCTTGTTTGTGTTTATGTCATAAAACCACATTGCCATTAAAACAATATAAAACTACACTGGTTCCAACTTTATTAAATGCTGCAAAGGGAGCAATCCCTAAAAAATGTCAGGAAGCAGATAGTCCAACTCTAAAAGAATGGTGTAACAGAATTAACCATGTTTATAATCTGGAATATATTGGTAGTAGACAAGGGGAATATTCAATGTACTCATCAAAAAAATGGGAAAGTGGGCGGAGTTTAAAAAAAACTTGTAAATATGTGGAAATTAATATTTCAGATCCATCAACCATATAGAAATACTGGAGAAACTGGGAAAGAGATAGGAAGGGACATAAAACGGAATAAAGATAAATAAGACAGAAGAGGGAGGGTAGTAGGCAGGTGGGTATGGGGATTATTTAAATAATATAAACCATTGAAAACGTGAACAATTGAGTGAAAAGAGACGATTTTGAAGGGAGACACGATAATGGGTATAAGAAGTATAGGGGGGGGGGGAGGGAGTGGGAGGCAGGAAGGGTGTTTTAAAAATTGAGAAGTACTTATGAATATTTTTCTGATGTGTTTTGTATATTTTGGATTGAAATTTTAATAAAATTAAAAGAAAAAAAAAAATCAGTAAGTGACCCTGTCAAAATCAAAGGAGATGGGGGACAATTGTTGGTTGAACAGCATTCTCATCCATACTGATTTTTGACTGCTGGGCTCAACACTCTTTCAATCAGTTGTATATAAAGGTGAGTTTTAATAATTACAGCAATATTTAAAGAGAAAATAAGAGGTGAAATAAAGATTACATCATAACATGAAATGGCCAGGCACAGTAATCATGTAAAACCCATATCAGACACTTTTTTAGAACACTAGAGGGCAGTAGCCTGTAGGTAACAGTTTTGCTTTTAATAGTTATGACTCTGTCTTAAGGCCTGGTTCACACCTATGCAGGTTGCAGTTTGCATATTCCAGGTGCATTTTGTATATTTCAATACACATTTTTGATCCATTGAAGTCTATGGAACCAAAAAACAGTAAAAAGTTTCATAGGAAACCATGTTAAATGGACTGTAGTGTGTTTGTGCAAAACTGAAAAGTCATTAAACCAGAATAAGCATGCGGCAGTGGTGTAGTGGTTAGCACTTTCACCTAGCAACAAGAGGGTCACTGGTTCAAATCCCAACCATGACACTACCTGCCTGAAGTTTGCATGTTCTCCCTGTGCCTGCGTGGGTTTCCTCCCACACTCTAAAAGACATGCTGGTAGGTTAAAGAGGAAGTAAACCCTCCTCTGACACTTTTACCTATAGGTAAGCCTATAATAAGGCTTACCTATAGGTACTGTAAATATCTCCTAAACATGTACCCTTTAGGAGATATTTACCTTACATGCAGCCAGTGACGTCACTGGCGCATGCGCTCTGAAGGAACGGCCGCTGGTGCCGTTTCTTCAGAGTCCCGTGCCGTGACTGTCGGCTCCTGGCCTGATGCCGCGATCCTGGAAGACAGGTGATTGGACATGTTGCCCGTCATACAGGTAAGCGGGCTGCACGGCAGGGGCTCGTTCTAAGGTAAGTATTGCATAATGAGCTAGTATGCGATGCATACTAGCTCATTATGTGTTTCTTTTACAGGTTACCAAAAAAAAAAAAACCTTTGTATGGGTTTACAACCTCTTTAATTGGATCCCGTATAAAAAAAAAATAATAATTGTCCCTACTGTGTATATATGTGAGTTAGGGACCTTAGATTGTAAGCTCCTTGAGGGCAGGGACTGATGTGAATGTGCAATGTAAAGCGCTGCGTAAACTGATGGCGCTATATAAGTACCTGAAATAAAAAAAAATTAAATAAATTCATGTGAACATAGAACTTGTTCCCAGTGACTCTGAAAGTAATGGAGCAAATGAGTGGGCATGATAGCCAAGTAGTTAGTATGTCCAGAAGGGGAAGAAAGGGCAGCAACACTGCATCGGTGAGGTCATTTTCACACCTGGCTGCTCCGCTGTAGTACATTATTTTGCACATTGCCAAGTAAGACTGGGCTTACCAAGTAAGAATGGGCTGCCACTGCACCACAATGGACCTTAAACTGAATTTGCACCATGTTTGCCAATGCAGTGCACAACAATGCATGGTAGTGCATTACAGTGCACTGCAAAGCAGATGCAATGCTTTAGTGTGCTGGGGCGCTGCAACATACCACATCGTAATCAATGCATAGCGGTAACATGCAGAAATGCAAATCATACTGTAGGTGTGAAGCCAGCCTAAAGGTTTTGTTTAAAGGGAATGTATAGTATTTTTGTATATGTTCTCTTTTAAAGCAGTCAATACTGTTATTACCTTAATTAGAAATTCCTCCTCTGCCTGTTCCTCTAAATTCATTTTGGACTTGACTTTAAAGATCCTTAAGGCTAAGGCTACCCATACACATTAGGACCCCCATAGGGCTGAATAAAAAAAGATGAATAAACTCCCTCAACAATGCTAAACAGCGTGGATGGTGGAATCTCCACTGCCAGGTTTTATACTCTAATCAAAATATTCAAAGAGCGATTGCATCTAATTGGCTGCAATCACTTTTCGGCTGAGAACTTTCCACGTGGCTCCTTCAATTCTCAGATTGCAGTTGTTGAGCTGGGTGGTGCCGTGTCAGGGTCACTCCAATTTCTGCCGATGCTGCAGAATTTGGCTGAAATTTTAGCCAAATGTGGCTAAAATTAGACTTACATTCCCTTCCAATGTGAAAAAATATGTAGTAAAGTGCGCTGTCCTAAAATGTGCAAAGCGTTTCCCCTTCTTTCAGGCATCAACTGAGAATGGAGTGTGTGACACACTCCATTCCCAGTTGATGCCTGTAAGAAGGGGAAACGCGTCGGACAGAGTAGCTTGCGCCTATCACTTCACACGGTCCGCACTGCAGGCGGCCGTGTTTGCTGTTATCATGTACCATTTTGCTTCCATTCCATGTCTTGGATGGATGTAAGTGCAACTTTTAATTCATTAATGGAAATTGTTATGAAGGTAATGCACTGAGTCCTCTTTTTTCTACATACGTCCCTCATCACCTATGGAGCTTATCAGCTGCCCTGTCATGGATGTCGGTTTGGGATTTTTTTTTTTTTTTTTAACTTTATTTTTATTTGCATATAAAACTTAAGTTTACAACAGTATTTTTCAAATTAGGGTTCACATTTTACATGTTAATGTTATGTAGAAAGAAAATACAGTGATTCATATACTAAGATCTCGTAGATATTTTCCCTTTTCCTCCCCCCCCCCCCTTCCCAAAATTCCTCCCCCTCTTGCCAACAACTTCCGTTCTACAGTGCCTCCCCATGGTAGATATGCTTAACTATTTATTTCAATATATTTAGTTGATTTTTTAAATTCTTTCCATTTTCCCCATTTTCTTTTCATGTTTATTGGAATTTCCTCTTGTGTGTTACATATATATTCCATATTAAAGTTGTTATTTATCTTTTTACACCATTCCTTTATTTTCGGGCTCTCCTTCTCTCTCCACTTTTTTGGTATGGTTCCCTTTGCTATGTTCAACAAAGTTGGTACAAGAGTCATATTATATTTTTTTAAAGGTATTATTGTTTTGTGAAAAAGACAGACCCATGGATCGTTTGGTATTTTTATTCCAGTGATTTCTTCAATCAGTTGTCTAACTTCTAGCCAGAAATCTTTTATCTTGGGGCAATCCCAAAATAGATGGTACATTGTACCTATGTTGCCACAATCCCGCCAGCATTTGTCTATCTTGTTTGGTTGGTATTTATTTATTACTTCTGGAGTGATGTACCACCTAAGCAGACATTTATAATTTAATTCTGTTGTACTTACGTCTGTGGCTGTGGATTTGACCATCCTTAGTACAGTCCCAAGTTCCTGTCCTTGCAAGTGTGTCCCAATTTCTTTTTCCCATTTTACTATATATGGAGGTTTTTCCAGACTGTGCCATTCCGTCAGCATTTTGTAGATCTGAGAAACTCCATGCCTTTGCGTGGAAGAATAACTCAGTTTCTCGACGTTATTAAGATTTTTATCCGACCTAATCGGCTGTGGTAATGAGCTGACAAAATGTCTCAGCTGGAGATATCTCCAATCATCTATTTTTATATTTTTATTTTCTTGTTTTAATTTCTGAAGTGTTTTTATGTGACCTTTGTGTAGGATATCTTTTAATTGAGTGTTCCCTATCCAATTTCCACCCTTTTCTTCTTTCCCTGGTGGGAAGTATTTAGTGCCATTTAATGCTATCATTGGTGAGTTGTATTCCCATTTCAATTGTTTGTTAATCCCATCCCATATTTTATAAACTACCTTTGTCAATTCGTGTGCTCCCTGTATTTCCCTATATTTTGGTGGTATCCATATTGTTTTGTGTAAGTGATTATTATTTTGTGCACATTCTATCTCTACCCATCTTTTTTCCCCCTTTTCTGTTTTTGTCCAGTCCACTATTCGTGTGATAATTACCGCCTTATAATACCTTTCTATATCTGGAGTTGCTAATCCTCCTTGTGTTTTACTTCTTGTAAGGATCTTGTACTGTATTCTGGGTTTTTTCCACTGCCATATATATTTTGTCAATAAAGTTCTTATTACCCTGAAGAAAGTTGCGGGGATGTTTATTGGCAACAAGGAGAAGGTGTATAAGATTTTTGGCAAGATAAACATCTTTACAACGTTATTTCTTCCGATCCATGAGATTTGACCATTTGATTTCTTTCTTATATCTGTTTTTATTTCGTTCAATAACGGAATATAATTAGCTTGGTATAATTTTCCAGTTTGTGGAGTTAAATATATCCCTAAGTATTTTAATTTTTCTTTTGTCCACGTATATGGGAAGTATGTTTTTATTGTTTGTTCTTCCTGTATATTTAACCTTATATTCAAAATCTCTGATTTTATTGGGTTTATTTTAAAGTTTGACAACTTTCCATACTCTTTTAACTCCTTTTGAATGTTTGGAAGAGTAATCCTTGGATTTGTAACGATAAATAATAAATCGTCCGCATAGGCTGCGATTTTGTGTTCGTCTTGGTTTACCGTTACTCCTTTTATGTCTTTATTTTGTCTAATTTTTGCCAATAATGGTTCCAGGGTTAGTACGAACAATAGGGGTGATAAGGGACACCCCTGTCTCGTCCCATTACTCATTCCAAATTTCTCTGATAGGCTTCCGTTTATTTTAATTTTGGCCGTAGGGTTATTATATAATGCCTCTATCCATTGCCTCATTCTTGACCCAATCCCTAAATTTTTTATGGTTTCTTTCATGAAGTCCCAATCCACCCTATCAAAAGCCTTTTCGGCATCAATTGATAACAGGATGGAGGGGACTTCATATTTTTTTGTTTTTTGTAACAGAAGTAGGGTACGAATCACATTATCCTTCCCTTCTCTGCCTGGAACGAATCCAGTTTGGTCCGGATGGATCCACATTTTTAGTAACTCTTTTAGTCTTGTTGCCAAGATTTTCGCAAATAATTTTGTGTCTGCGTTTAACAACGCAATTGGCCTATAACTAGAACAGAGGGTTTGATCTTTCCCTTCTTTCGGTATTACCGTAATGTATGCCATTAGAGATTCTTCTCTTAGGTCTACCTTTCCTATTTTATTCAAATATTTTTGCATTTTTGGAATTAATATTTCTTTGAATCTTTTATAGTACTTTATTGTGTATCCATCCGGACCTGGACTCCTTCCATTTTGAGTAGTTTTTAATGCTTCTCTTATTTCATTTTCCGTAATTGGAGCTTCAAGAAGTTCCAATTTATCTTCTGGAATTTTAGGCAGATCTGCTTCCTTAATATATTTTTGGATATTTATTATTTTTTCCTGTCTTATTTTCGGGGTTTCTTCCTTTCGGACATTGTATAAAGTGCTATAAAAGGCATGAAAGGCTTTAGCTATTCCTGTGGTTGAGTTGATTATTTCGTTTTTACTGTTTTTGATTTTTTCTATGTAATTTTTTGATTTTTTCCTCATCAGTAATCTCGCTAGGGATCTTCCTGGTTTATTTCCAAATTTGTATCTGTGTCTAGCAAACTTATTGAAATGGTTTCTAGATTCCTCTTCCAATATATCTTTTAATTCATCTCTTTTTATTATAAGGTTTTTCTCTATTTCTTTTTTAAATTCTTTTTTATGTTTTTGTTCTAGATCGTATATTTCTTTTATAAGTGTATTAATTTGATTAGTCCTCTCTTTCTTTTTTCTTGACGCACTGGATATTAATATTCCTCGGATATAAGCTTTGTGTGCTTCCCAGAGTGTAGCAGAAGCTATTTCTGGTGTGTCGTTCTTTTGAAAATAAAACTCTAGTTCTTTTTCTATTTTATTTCCTATTTCTTCCTCTAAAATTAGTTCTTCATTTAACCTCCATGTTCCCATACTTTTGTGGTGGATCGGTGTCTTAATTGTTAAAATTAGGGGTGCGTGGTCTGACAATGTGATTGTGCCTATTTCTGTACTTTCTATAAATTCTAGTAGACGATGGTCAATAAAAAAATAGTCCAGTCTTGAGTACATCGAGTGTATTGAGGAGTAATAAGTGTAATCTCTTTTTTTTGGATGTTGAATCCTCCATGCATCTACTAGTTGGTTCTGATGTAGTTTTTTCCTTATTTTCCTTAGTTTTTGTTCTCCCAGCATCCTTACACCCGATGTACTGTCGACACTTGGGTCAATACAGAAATTTATATCCCCTGCCATTATCACATAGCCTTTTTTAAAGCTCTCTAGGTCATATAGGATTCTCCCCAGATATTCACTTGGTTTTTTGTTTGGATTGTAGATATTGGCTAATGTCAACTCCATCCCCCTTATTTGACCCTTAAGAAAAATATATCGGCCATTCGGATCTGTTTTCATTTCTTCTAGGGAGAATTCTATATTTCTTGCTATTCCTATTGCTACCCCTCTTGCACGCTCTATTGGTGAGTCCCCATAGTACCATTTAGGAAAGTGTTTGGAGAAAAGTTTTATATTCGAGTGGAGAGAAATATGCGTTTCCTGCAGAAAAGCTATATTTGCTGCTTCTCTCCTCAACTCTTCCAATATCTTATATCTTTTTATATGGGAATTTAATCCTCTTACATTATATGTTATTATTTTTAGTTGTTCATCTTTCATTTTTATCTTTTCTAGTCGAGCCAGCTCCTCCTTGAACACGGAAGCGCTGGATCGATTTAAATTCCGCTAACAGCTTTCTACCCATGTTGTTGGCCTGACAAACTTTTAAAATTTCTTTTCCTTTTGGGCAGTGGGGAGTTTCCCTATCTCTACCCCTCCTCCCATCCCTCCCCCTCCCCACCTCCCCCCCCTCCCCCCCCACCTCCATCCCTCTCCGTCTCATATTGATATTCTTTTGATCAACTTTTGATCTTAGGGTATTTAGTTGTTTCTTTGGGTCATTCTCCCTGATACCCATTTTCTTTTGGGGTGGTGCTCTAATGGATTAGCACGTTCTATCTCCTTCCTCAATTGGAAGGACATTCCGGCCTTTGGGGGGGCTATCCTATTTCCTTTATATAGCTTACCTCCCTTCCCCTCCCTCCCTCTCCCTCACCTTCCCTCCACCCCCCAGCCCCTCCTCCCCCCCTCAGTCCTCCCACACAGTTCATGTCAATACATGGATAAGAGAGAACCTCACAGAGTATAGCAGGAAGGGAAAAGGGGGAAAAAAAAAAAAAAACAACCCCCTATATATGTATATTTACGTCCTACTCTGCAAAGTTCTCTCCGAGCTTTCATTATTTAGGTAATATTTCCGTATTTTTTATCTTTTGTTCTTTCTGGCTAATGTCCATTGCTGTTCTTCTGTCTGTGAGTTTCTTCGTGGTTCTTCTCCTTTGTCATTTTCATACCATCTGGGCAAATTTGGCTCTTGTATATCTAGTTTTTTGCAAAATTCTTGAGTTTCCTCTGGAAAAATGAGTTTTGCTGATCGTCCATCTCTTTTTCCTATTAGGCTAGCTGGAAACCCCCAATTGTATCTAATTCCTTGTTTTTGCATCTCTTCTGTCAATGGCTTTAAAATTCTTCTCCTCCTCAATGTTTCCGGTGCTAAGTCTGTAAATATCTGTATCTTGTCATTTTCTGTATTTCCTGTATTTATTAATGATTTATTCTTCTTTAAGTTTTCCCATATTTGTGCTTTGTCTGTATAATTTTGAAACCTGATTATCACATCTCTAGGTGATTCTGCTGGGATTCCTGTCGGTTTTCTTATACGGTGGACTCTTTCAATCAGCAATTGATCTTCTTCCCCTCTACCTAATACTGGGTTTAAGATTTTTTGAAGTTTATCTCCCAAGTTTTCTTCCTGTGATGTATCCCTTAATCCTCGAATCCTCAAATTTTTTCGTCTTGCTCTGTTCTCTTGATCCTCTAATTTGTAATCTAGATCTCTGGCTTTTTTCTTAGTCTCGTTTATTTCTTTTCTCATTCCCTGTATTATTTTTGTTTGGTCTTCTTGTTTTTTCTCTAGTTCTTCTACCCGGCCCAGGGCTTGTCCCAGATCCATCTGGACATGTCCTAGGTCGGTCTGGATTTTAACTAATTCGATTTTTAGTGATTTTTCTAATTCTGCAAACATTTCTCGCATATCACCTTTTGTAGGGGCATGTTCTTTTGTTTCTCCCTGTTCTTCTTCTTCCTCTTCCTCATTTTCAGTCCTTAAGCTTATCTCAGAGTTTGCTGAACTGATAGGAGATTTAGTTACTTCAGCTTTTTGACTTTTCTCCACTCTCTTCTTTCCTGTTCCTTGTTGTTTTTCCTGAGATGTTTTTTCTCAGGAATTTTCTTGTGTCATAAATTTCCTGATTGTGTTAGGACTTGAGGTCACCCTTGGTGATTTTGCAATAGCTCCTCCTCTTGTAGATTTACCCCTCATTGTGTTAAAGGTGGTTCCGAGATTCCTTTATAAAATCTCACAAGTCAATATGTTGGTACTCAAAATAAATTATACAGTCTGGATATACAGTGCAGAATATGTTTGCATTATTGCCAAAGGGAGACACAATAAGGCCAGGTAGTCACTATATTGACTTCGTATTAACAGGCGGAAGTAAGGAATAGAGGTATGGGGTGCTTCCAGCCTTCTAGCTCCCTGCTCAAGTCCTTGTACAGGCTGGGGTAGATCCCCTCCTTAAATGTTAGTAAAAGGAGAGAAAAAAAAAAAAAAAAAAGAAAAAACACAACAACAAAAGGAAAAAAAAAAAAAATAAGAATAAAAATAGATTGATTAAGGCTCCCACTTTGTTAAGGGCTCGCTCCTTATTATTCCAGCTATTGCTGGCTGAGCCAAACTCAAGCTGTATGGCATACAAAAATGCTTGGGCAGTGCCGGGTTTTATTTCACAGAAGAAAAAATGTTAATTATTTTTTACAGATCCGAGAGCCTTATTCACACCTGTGTTCTCCTTATGGATCTCTGTGTAGGTCCTTCGTTCCATCACCTACTAATTTAGCTATGCATAGGTATATACCGACATATAATGGTCCAACTGCCGAAATGCCATGTGGTATAGACGTGTGCTGATTTAAAGAATGGAGAGACTGTAGCGCCTGCTACTCCGGTAAAAGACGCTTAATGTGAATATGCTGTTTTTAACACATGGGGTAGCTAGGTCATTCTCAGGTGTGCTGGCTTTATATTTTTTAACATGCTGTTTTATTGTATATTATCTCTAGAGAGTCTTGGAAAGTCCTTCTAATAAACAATAAGATGACAGTAGAGATGATATGAAAAGAGGGTTTTCTCCTCTGTAACTCACGGTTTTAAGTAGACTGTCCTCTCTTAAAATACTCTCTGTTCATCTGTAGGCTTTTGCTCTCCTGTCCTCCTCAGCCTCCCAGCTCTCAGGCAGCAAGGCAGCAGCGTCTCCAAGATGGCAGTGCTGGACGGGATGGGACAGGACGAGGTGATAAGGAAACTTTCTCTCCCTTTCAGCTACACTGTGCACTTCCCAGCGCTCACAGGACTCAGGTGGGCCGGGCGGCTCTCCTGAGATCCGCTCCCTCGGGACCCGCTTCTCTCATTAACATTTTAAACCAGTAAAGGAGAAGGGTTTTATTCCCTTTACTCACGATTTTGCTGTTGCTGCTGCTGCTCTTCTTCTGTGGGCTATTTTAGCAGAGGTGATGCATGAGCAGCTGGGTGGCTGGATGATGGTGCTCAAAGATGTCCCAGTGCGGCGTGTGGTTCTCCCAGGCTCACGGAGGCGGCAGCGGCTTACTCCTTCACTCCCTTGGGGAGCTAGGTCTGCTTCCTACTTGCTTCCTGCCGGCAGTTCTCTCCGACAACACGGCGTCCGCTTCCTGGTCCATGTAACCCTGCGAGAGTTCATCCGGACCGCACCATCAGATCAAGGGGAGAACTCCGCCGCACGCCAGGACGGACCCAGAGCTCCCAGCAAGCCCCGATCAAGAGCCCCAGGATAGGGAGGTGAGTGAGGCTGAGCGGAGGCGAATGGAGGGGGGCCGAAGGTCTACACAGTGCCCGCGATTTTACACGTCTCAGCGGACATTCGGTGCACTGGAGTCGGGTCAGAGGATGGATCAAGGAGGGAAAAGACACACCGCTCCTTCATGTTTTAGACAGCCATCTCCCGGCAGCCTACGTGCACGCCGTCAGGCTCCTCCCCCTCATGACGGACGATGCAGTGATTCCGGTTTGGGATTTTGACCAGAACGGGATTTTCATCTTGCACCTGAAAGTTGGGTTATTCATTGCTGCCAGTCCGCGTCCTTTTGGTAAGCGGCCATTACTTTATTCCACACTTTGGTGGATCTAGGAGCACCTGGAGAAGTTTATTCCAATTTAGCTCACTCTGTGTCACTGGTCGCGATGCCATTCTTTTTTGCACATGGGATTGGACTTTTTTCCATTAAGGTCCCTTTCACACGAGCGATCCGATCAGAGCTGCCTGTCAGTTTTTTAGGCGGATCTGATCGGATCCCCCATGCATCCCTATGGGACAGCGGATGTCAGCGGAGGCATCCGTTCCTGTCCGTGAAATCTGGACGGATGGAAACCCTATTTTCCATCCGTCCAGGGGATCAGATCGGATGGGATCGGATGAGAGCGGACAGGCGGGCCGCTCTCATCCGATTCCCCCATAGAGATGCATGGGGATCTGACATCTCCCTCTCCGTACACAGAGCAGAGAGGGAGCTGTCACCTTCCTGCTCAGCGGGGATCTGTGTTTACTATCCCTGCTGAGCAGCACGGATTCCGCCTACGGAGGCGGATCGTGTGAAAGAGCCCTAAGGGTCCTTTCACACGGGCGGTCCGTATGTCTGTTTTTCATCCCATTTTTTTGCGGATGAAAAACAGACATAATGCATGTCCATGGGATTGCGGATGTCAGCGGATGACATTTTGAAATGGTTACATTATCTCCGTTTATCATCCGCAAACAGATGGGATGATAAACGGACATACGGACTGGATGACACAAGCGTCATCCGTGTCCGTAAAAAAAAAAAGTGCCGTAGCGGAGGAAAATACGGTCCGCTCCGTGTGAAAGGACCCTTACTTCTTCTAAATAGTTTACTCTATTTATTTATTTACCTAATTTGACACAGTGTTTGGAAGAGTTTTTTATTTAACAACTACAAAATATTTGTGTTCACATGTATCTGTCCAACATCTGTTATTTTGTTTCATATTATTAATGCACGGTTATTGAATTTATTCAATGTATCTTATGCACATTTTCGGATAGCGCACTTTACTACATATTTTTTCACATTCTCCATTATTCAGGACCACTAAGTGCAGCAATTCACCTTCCCAGAGCTTTTTTTCTCAGACAATAGGTGCAGGAACTTCCCCCTTCTGAGTCGCCCTTCGTCTCACCCCCCTACCCACCTCTGAGCACTGTATCTTGGCCCAACCCCCTCCCACCTCCCAGTACTGCCCCTTTTAGAGAATACAGAACAAAGTATCATTTTGTGCTACTAAGTAATTTGTATGGAATTTGATAGATCACATCTCAGCAACAATAGACCCACCACAACAACAAAAGATCCCCCACACAGCAACTGACCCCCCCCCGCAACAAAATACCCCCGCAGCAACTATAGGGCCTCAGCAGCAACAATAGATCTCCCAGCAGCCATCAACATAAGACCTCTCCCTCAACAGTAGATACCTCCTGGCAACAATTGACCCCCCCCCCCAGCAACATAAGACCCCCCAGCTGACAAAAATAGACCTACCCAGCAACAATAGACCCCCACAAAAAATAGATCCCCGCCAGTGACAATAGATACCCCAGCAGCCAACATCAATAGACCCTCCAGCACACCTTGCTATAAAATAGATTCAGTTCTAGAGGTGCCGGAACTGCGTTCCCCCGCATTCCCGCTGAAAAAAAGCCCTGCACCTTCCAATCAGTGCATCTTTATTAATTTTTTCTATTTCCATCTAATGACACGGCCCTTGGCCACTGAAGAACGCTAATTGGGTGCAAGGGAAGGGTGGGATTTATTAACACTCGGTTTCATGGGGTGAATAGAAAATATCTTTTTGTGCTAACTAAGGTAATGGGTAATACTTTTAGGTAGGACATAAGACAACTGTCTTCAAAATAAGTCCTCCCCATTCAGAACTTCCCATATACAGTTCATGTTGAAGTCTGGTAAAGCTTTGAAACTTTTCACATATATGCTGTTATTTGTAATATTAGTAATAAACCCAGTCTTTATATCAAACAACTAGTAATATAGAGCTATTATTGATTGAGCATATCCATGATGTAAAATGTATTACTCACAAAAGTGATGACATAAATCTCACAAACCATTATTAGGACATAGTTTGACAGTGACAGAGATGTAGTGGAATGTGTGCTGGATTAACTGACATGGCAGAACACAATGTATAGCAGTAAAAGCTGACGGCCAACAGTGATTATATCATTTCAAAAGAACACAGAAGTGAAAGATTTATAGGTGGTAAATATAGCTCCTAAAAAACAGATACTGTAGGTTACGCCTTGAAAGGAATCTCTTCTACTGGTGTTAATTCTCTGAAAGTAATAAACAGGTCCATGCTTACTATGGATTTTATACTACAATATTACTTACAAGGAAGTGCAGTATAGAATACCAAAACCGCATAGGTGTGAGCAGCCTATTTCATTAGGGTGTGCACCCCAAAGCTCAAACACATATGCCTTTTCCGCAGCCTCAGCTGCAAGGGACAGTGAATCAATAGGAAGTGCTCTGTGCTTAGCGGCTTCCTGTTCATTCACAAACTGAAACATAGTAAACAAAGTTTACTATGCTTCCGCTATGAATGAACACAGTGAGTGAGTGTGTTCACTGTGTTCATTTAGAAAAGGAAGGGGCCGGTAAATTACATATTCCCCCGCTCTCCATCCTGAAGCATCCCTCGTGCAATTGGGGTAGAGGAGAGGAAGGAAGCCAGTAGTATTGTGGGGCCAACATAAGGGGAAACCCGGTCAGTAGGGGGGAATTGGCATCACACATAGTGATTAGGGTGTGCCCATGCACACCTGGCACACCCCCTGCACACGCCTATGCATAACAGTTTCCTAACAAATCAATGCTTGACCTAAAGAGTCTCCAACTTAAAAAATACAAGTAAAAGCACAGGTAAATCAAGGATGTTAAATCCTTACTTGCAATGTTTTTTCTTTCCATAAATGATTTTGTATAAACTTGCAATATGCTTTTGGACTTGCTAAGAAACTTGACTCCTACCACTCCTTGCAACTCATAGCTCTCTCCTCTTCTAGGAGTGTTTAGCTACAGGCTGTGCCCCGCATTTTGCTTTTAACTGTAGTGATAAAAAAAATTGAAGGAGCAGGATGGAAATCTTTTCTTAAACAAACCAAATTCTAAAAGTGGATGTGGTTTTCATTCTGGAAATTCCAATCATTCAAAAACTTTATGTTAAAAGCAAACAAAATTTTGAAATACTTTTGAAGGGCATTTGTCAAATTTCTGATGACATTATCGAATGAACTGATGAGAACCTTTGTACAAACATTTGTATGCCCAGTGACCCAGCCCCAGCCAAGCATTAGTCCTGATTCCTGTGTGCATCCCGTCACCAAACTTAGCAGGTGGCAAGCGACTGTCAGCCCTGTGCTACTGTCAGGCCTCTTTGGCCGCGGAGGGGGAGCCCACAGCTGCAGGAATGCCTGTCAGCCTCCATGGGAACAGGCACACCCAGGACAGTCAAGTCTGACTCCCGTCCATGTGTGTGTTCACCAGACCCAGCCGCCGAACTTGGAAGTTGTCATAAGCCTGGCACTGCTGTACCAATAAATATTGCTTTAATAATAATTTGCATTTTTATTCTCGTCTTTGATTGTGTAGGCAGGGCCCCAGTGCACTGCATTGCCCGGGGCCCCTTAATGCTCTTAAGATGGCACTGTAACCCTGTTGATGAGCTCTTCCCTCTGGAGCAGATGTTGGTGGAGGAAGCCATCCAAAAGACACTTAACTGGGAGGCCTATTCGCAAAGACAGTCAATAACCCATAACAAGCATCCAAATCAGGAAAATTCAGGCAAAGTCATATAGTTTTATACTGTTTCTGGGTTAGTGACATCATTTTTTCTGAAAGCTCCAGGCAGACACTGCAGGCTCACTGACTTTCACTGGCCAAGATAACCAGCAGAGCTTTTGAAGGCCATCTTAAAACACCACACTAAGTCATGCAAATGCTGTATGGAAACTCAGGCTATATATATTTCATATGAATGGATTATTTGATTTATTTTTGGAAATAAAAGAACTTTGTTTTACTGGCATCAAACCTGTTCTGACTCACAAATCCTCATTTCCTTTCAAAGGCTGTAAAGTTCAAGGAAACAGGAACAGCAGCATCTAGGAGTTGGGAGTCATATTTTATAGGAGTGCAGTGCAGTCTGGACTGACAGGTCCACGTTAAGCTGATCTCATTTCACAACAGCATCCATGTTAAGTTGATCTCATTGCACAACAGCTACAGCTCGTAATTTTAACTCATATTTTTTGAAGATGGATGTCAAACCATTCTAACTTCTAGTGACAGGTTTACTTGTTTTCTTTCTTCAGTGCATTCTGTTTCACTGACCCAGAACAAGTATGCAGTCAGTGAAGTCAAGTTAAAGTCAAAAAGTCAGAATTGGCATGTTGTCCACCGTAGTATTTTCAGTGGCAAGGCAGTGAAGGATTTGCCAGAAGAGGGATTACTTTTACGCAGTTGGTCAGCTTAACCACTTAAGCCCCGGAGGATTTGGCTGCTCAAAGACCAGAGGCCTTTTTTCAACTTGGCACTTCGTGACTTTAACTGACAATTGCGCGGTCATGCAATGCTGTACACAAACAAAATTTACGTCCTTTTTTTCCCACAAACAGAGCTTTCTCTTGGTGGTATTTGATCACTTCTGCGCTTTTTATTTTTTGCGATATTAATAAAACAAATGCGAAAATTTTGAGAAAAAATTACATTTTCAACTTCGTCTTTTAGAAAATATCCAATATACTCAATTTATGTCAATGTATGTCATATATTTTGGCCAAAATGTATTAACCACTTAAGCCCCGGAGGATTTGGCTGCTAAAGGTCCAGACCCCTTTTTTCAACTTGGCACTTCGTGACTTTAACTGATAATTGCGCGGTCATGCAATGCAGTACCTAAACGAAATTTACGTCCTTTTTTTCCCACAAACAGAGCTTTCTTTTGGTGGTATTTGATCACCTCTGCGCTTTTTATTTTTTGCGATATTAATAAAAAAAGAGCGAAAATTTTGCAAAAAAATGACATTTTCAACTTTGTCTTTTAAAAAATATCCAATATACTCAATTTATGTCATTTTTTTTGGCCAAAATATATTTAGCTACATGTCTTTGACAAAAAAAAAATCAATGAGCGTATTTTTATTGGTTTGCGCAAAAGTTATAGCGTCTACAAACTATGGTGTAAATACTGAAATTTACGAAGCTTTAATTTCTGACTGCCTATCTCATTTCATGAAGTGCTAAAATGGCGGGGCAGTACAAAACCCCCCCAAACTACCACTTTTTGGAAAGTAGACATCCTAAGGAATGTTCTGAGGGGCATGTTGAGCTCATTGAATATTTTATTTTTTTGTCACAGGTGTTTGAAAAATGACAAAAATAATTTTTTTTTTTTTTTTTTACACAAAGTTGTCATTGAAATGATATATTGCTCACACATGCCATGGGTATATGTGTAATTACACCCCAAAATATATTCTGCTGCTTCTCCTGAGTACAGGGATACCACATATGTGAGACTTTTTGGGAGCGTAGCTGTGTACGGGAGCCGGAAAACAAATCACCACCATCAGAATTTCAAAGGGCGTACATTTTTCATTGCATTTTCTCACTACCTATAACGGTTTTGGAGGCCCTGAAATGTTAAGATACCACAAAACCCCCCCAAATGACCCCATTTTGGAAAGTAGACACCCCAAGCTGTTTGCTGAGAGGCATGGTGAGTCCATGGAATATTTTATATTTTGCCACAAGTTTCGGGAAAATTACAATTTTTTTTTTTAATTTTTTTTTTTTACACAACGTTGTCACTAAAAGATAAATTTCTCACACATGACATGGGTATATGTGGAATGACACCCCAAAATACATTCTGCCACTTCTCCTGAGTATGGGGATGCCCCATGTGTGATACTTTTTGGGAGCCTAGCTGTGTACAGGACCGCGAAAACCAATCAACACTCTCAGGTTTTCTAATGGCGTAAATTGTTCATGTCACCTCTGCACTACCTGTCGCAGTTTCGGAGGCCCTAAAATTCCAAAATAGCACAAAACCCCCCCAAATGACCCCATTTTGCAAAGTAGACACCCCAAGCTATTTGCTGAGAGGCATGGTGAGTCCATGGAATATTTTATATTTTGCCACAAGTTCCGGGAAATATATATATATATATATATTTTTTTTTTTTTTTACACAAAGTTGTCAGTAAATGATATATTGCTCACACATGCCATGGGTATATGTGAAATGACACCCCAAAATACATTCTGCTGCTTCTCCTGAGTACAAGGATACCCCATGTGTAAGACTTTTTTGCAGTCTAGCCGCGTACAGGACCCGGAAAACCAATCTGCACCTTCTGGCTTTCTAAGGGCGTAAATTGTTGATCTCACTCCTTACTACCTATCACACTTTTGAAGTCCATAAAAGGCCAAGATGGCACAAAACCCCCCCAAATGACCCCATTTTGCAAAGTAGACACTCCAATCTATTTGCTGAGAGGCATGGTGAGTATTTTGCAGCTCTCATTTTTTTTGGAAAATGAAGAAAAAACAGGAAAATGCATTTTTTTTCCTCTTTTTTCAATTTCCAAAACTTTGTGACAAAAAGTGAGATCTGCAAAACACTCAACATGCCTCTCTGCAAATAGCTCAGGGTGTCTACTTTCCAAAATGGGGTCATTTGGGGGGGTTTTGTGCTATCTTGGAATTTTAGGGCCTCCGAAACTGTGATAGGTAGTCAGGAGTGAAATCAACAATTTACGCCCTTGGAAAGCCTGAAAGTGGAGGTTGGTTTTCGGGGTCCTGTACTCGGCTAGACTGCAAAAAAGTCTCACACATGGGGTATCCCTGTACTCAGGAGAAGCAGCAGAATGTATATTGGGGTGTCATTTCACATATACCCGTGGCATGTGTGAGCAATATATCATTTACTGACAGCTTTGTGTAAAAAAAAAAAAAAATATATAAATATATATATATTTCCCGGAACTTGTGGTAAAATATAAAATATTCCATGGACTCACCATGCCTCTCAGCAAACAGCTTGGGGTGTCTACTTTCCAAAATGGGGTCATTTGGGGGGGTTTTGTGCTATCTTAGAATTTTAGGGCCTCCGAAACTGTGATAGGTAGTCAGGAGTGAAATCAACAATTTACGCCCTTGGAAAGCCTGAAAGTGGAGGTTGGATTTCGGGGTCCTGTACTCGGCTAGACTGCAAAAAAGTCTCACACATGGGGTATCCCTGTACTCAGGAGAAGCAGCAGAATGTATTTTGGGGTGTCATTTCACATATACCCGTGGCATGTGTGAGCAATATATCATTTACTGACAGCTTTGTGTAAAAAAAAAAAAAAAATATATATATATATATATATTTCCCGGAACTTGTGGTAAAATATAAAATATTCCATGGACTCACCATGCCTCTCAGCAAACAGCTTGGGGTGTCTACTTTCCAAAATGGGGTCATTTGGGGGGGGTTTGTGCTATCTTAGAATTTTAGGGCCTCCGAAACTGTGATAGGTAGTCAGGAGTGAAATCAACAATTTACGCCCTTGGAAAGCCTGAAAGTGGAGGTTGGATTTCGGGGTCCTGTACTCGGCTAGACTGCAAAAAAGTCTCACACATGGGGTATCCCTGTACTCAGGAGAAGCAGCAGAATGTATATTGGGGTGTCATTTCACATATACCCATGGCATGTGTGAGCAATATATCATTTAATGACAGCTTTTTGTAAAAAAAAAAATATATATATATATATATATATATATTTCCCGGAACTTGTGGCAAAATATAAAATATTCCATGGACTCACCATGCCTCTCAGCAAACAGCTTGGGGTGTCTACTTTCCAAAATGGGGTCATTTGGGGGGGTTTTGTGCTATCTTGGAATTTTAGGGCCTCCGAAACTGTGATAGGTAGTCAGGAGTGAAATCAACAATTTACGCCTTTGGAAAGCCTGAAAGTGGGGACTGGTTTTCGGGGACCTGTACTCGGCTAGACTGCAAAAAAGTTTCACACATGGGGTATCCCTGTACTCAGGATAAGCAGCAGAATGTATTTTGGGGTGTCATTTCACATATACACATGGCATGTGTGAGCAATATATCATTTAGTGACAACTTTCTGTAAAAAAACAACAAAAAAAAAAGAAATAATAATTTTCCCGACACTTGTAGCAAAATATAAAATATTCCATGGACTCACCATGCCTCTCAGCAAATAGCTTTGGGTGTCTACTTTTCAAAAAGGGGTCATTTGGGGGGTGTTTGAACAGTCCCGGCATTTTACGCTCAATCTTAGCCACACATCACCCACTCTTCTAACCACTTGAAAACCAAGCCTTTTCTGTGCCTTTTTGTTTACATGAAAAAATATTTTTTTTTTACTAGAAAATTACTTTGAACCCCCAAACATTATATATTTCTTTAAAGCAGAGGCCCTATAGAATAAAATGGTGGATGTTGCAATTTTTTTTGTCACACGGTATTTGCGCACAGATTTTCCAAACGCAATTTTTGCGAAAAAAATACATTTTTTTTAAATTTATTGCACAAATACACTATATAATTCCAATTTGTTTGGTAAAATTTAAAAGATGATCTTATGCCGAGTTCATAGACACCTGACATGACATGCTTTAAAAATTGCGCACACCTGCGCAGCGGCAAAAACGTACGTACATTTTTAAAATCCTTTAAAAGTCTCTACAGGTTACCACTTTAGACTTACAGAGGAGGTCTACTGCAAGAATTACTGCACTCGATCTGGCGATCGCGGCGATACCTCACATGCATGCTGAAATTGCGGTTTACATATGACACTAGACCAACGCGTGCGTGTGCCATTGCGCGCAAGCACGGGGGAAAGGGGGCGGAGCTCGATTTTTTTTTTTTTTTTTTGCTCTTTTATGTTATTTTGACACCTTTCCTTTAATTTTTTTTTTTTTTAAATCATTTTTATTGCTATCACAGTGAATTTAGATATCCCCTATGATAGCAATCGGTAGTGACAGGTACTCTTTTTTTTAAAAATTGGGGTCTTTTATACTCTAGATCTCTCCTCTGACCTTAATGCTTCTGACCACGCCAAAATTGGTGTGATAAAATACTTTCCCAATTTCCCAATGGCCCTGTTTATTTCTGGCGAAAAAGAAGTCATGAAATGCTCGTAGCCTCCGGCATCTTAGGCCATAGAGATGATTGGAGCCATTCTAATCTTCAATTAGCTCTATGGTTAGATAACTGAACCACCGGCTGCACTCTCGGGTTAACCGGTGGGACAGGAGAGCCCGAGAAAAACCACGGAAGGCTGCGGAAGGCGGCGGTGGGGGGGGGGAGGCCCCTCCCACTGCATGTAAAAGCAGTCTAGCGGCCAATTACCTGCTAGGATTGCTTTTACATGTAAGCCGACCGCTGGCTGTAAAAAACGATACCAAGATGATGCCTAAATCTGCAGGCATCATCCTGGTATAACCACTCAAAGTTCAGCAACGTACCAGTACATTGCTAGTCCTTGTTTGGCATATAGGTTTTTTTTTTTTTCATGCAGCCTGTGGGCTGAACGGAAAAAAAGAGAACCTATCAGAAATCAGCACAAGAATAATGCGTAGTATTACTCATCATTAACCGCCCAAACAACCACCCACTGAATTTAATGATGGGTATACACGGCACTATCCACGTATACCAAAATAGGATTTTAACTGCAGTGCTGAAATCAGAAAATCACCACAGCTGCTATCAGCAAAGGTATCCATATATGCTGAGCGCAAACACTGTTTGTGTCAGAATATATAAAATCAATGCGTGGTAGCCGACGAGTACCTGCAAGAGAAACAGGTCACAAAAGAATGAAAAAACAAAGTACATTAAAAAAAGTACATTAGGAAGAGTAGGACATATAAAATGACTGACAACAACAAAAGTTTTTGGATTCTCATCATTAACCGCCCAAACAACCACCCACTGAATTTAATGATGGGTATACACGGCGCTATCCACGTATACCAAAATAGGATTTTAACTGCAGTGCTGAAATCAGAAAATCACCACAGCTGCTATCAGCAAAGGTATCCATATATGCTGAGCGCAAACACTGTTTGTGTCAGAATATATAAAATCAATGCGTGGTAGCCGACAAGTACCTGCAAGAGAAACAGGTCACAAAAGAATGAAAAAACAAAGTACATTAAAAAAAAGTACATTAGGAAGAGTAGGACATATAAAATGACTGACAACAACAAAAGTTTTTGGATTCTCATCATTAACCGCCCAAACAACCACCCACTGAATTTAATGATGGGTATACATGGCGCTATCCACGTATACCAAAATAGGATTTTAACTGCAGTGCTGAAATCAGAAAATCACCACAGCTGCTATCAGCAAAGGTATCCATATATGCTGAGCGCAAACACTGTTTGTGTCAGAATATATAAAATCAATGCGTGGTAGCCGACGAGTACCTGCAGGAGAAACAGGTCACAAAAGAATGAAAAAACAAACAAAGGACATTTAAATGTACAGTAAGAAGAGTAGAAGGACATATAAAATGACTGACACAACAACAGTTTTTGGATCCTTTTATTTTTCTTTCTAACTGTTTCTTCATGTCTTGATTTGGGAGGGACTGCGATCTTCTGCGATCTTCTCTTCCAGCTTGGGTCTCTCAAAATGTCGATGGACATCCAACATCCTTCGAGACCCTGTGTTTGTGTGCCCTACACTGTGTCGTGCTGTACCCTACACTAATACTCCACTAGTGTATGGTAGCGCTCAAAACATTCCCCGATGCAGAGACCAGGTTGGTCAGGACATTTGGGACAATAATAACGGGTGTCACGCCTAAATCCGCGCCTGCGACAGACACGACATCTTCTTTGGGGCCATCTTTGGGTAGGGGTACTCGGGAGGGCATAAGGAAAATGCCTCTCATGCAGCCGGCTCACTGCATCTGGAAGGGGAAGTTGGGCAGGCATGCCTCCTGGGTACAGGTAGGCAAGGATGATCTCTTCCTGGAATTCCCGGAAAGATCCAGTTCGTCCTGACGCCTTGTATAGGACAAAGGCGTTCAGCATCGCCAATTGGAATAAATAAACAGACACTTTTTTGTACCAGCGTCTGGCTTTACGGGCAACTAAATACGGCGCCAAAATCTGGTCGTTAAGGTCCACCCCTCCCATGTTAAGGTTATATTCGTGGACACAGAGGGGTTTCTCCACAACGCCAGTTGCCGTAGTGATTTGGATTGTCGTGTCTGCGTGAAGGGAGGACAGAACATAAACATCCCGTGTATCCTTCCACTTCACCGCAAGCAATTTGTCCGTTTTCAAGCAGGCTCTCGCCCCCCGACTAAGACGGGAATCTACAAGCCGTTGGGGGAAGCCCCGGCGATTAGGTCGCACGGTGCCACATGCGCCAATTTGTAATTCGAGCAGGTGACTAAATAGTGGCACGCTTGTATAAAAGTTGTCCACGTACAAATGGTACCCCTTTCCGGATAAGGGTGACACCAAGTCCCAAACGATCTTACCGCTGCTCCCTATGTAGTCTGGGCAGTTGGGGGGCTCCACACAGCTATCTTTTCCCTCATAGACCCGGAAACTAACTGTATAGCCTGTGGCCCTGTCACACAATTTATACAGTTTGACCCCGTATCTGGCACGCTTGCTGGGGAGGTACTGTTTCATAGCAAGGCGGCCAGTAAATTTAATCAGGGACTCGTCAACGCAGACAACTTGTTCGGGGGTAAACAAGGCTGCAAACCGCTGATTGAAGTGGTCTATGAGGGGCCGAATTTTGTGGAGCCGATCGTATGCAGGGTCTCCCCGAGGACGACAGATTTCATTGTCGCTGAAATGCATAAATCGCAGAATTTGCTCATATCTCGCCCTGGACATGGAGGCAGAGTACATGCGCATATGGTGAAGTGGGCTAGTGGACCAATATAGCCGCAATTCACTCTGTTTAGTTATGCCCATGTGGAGGGAAAGGCCCAGAAAGATCTTAAATTCGGAAACCGTTAAAGGTTTCCAGCCGAATTGTCTGGCAAGGGGCGAATTTGGGTTGGCGGCGATAAATTGTTGAGCATATAAATTTGATTGATCCACAATAGATCTGAAAAGATCTTCCGTGAAGAACAGCTCAAAAAAGTTCAGGGGCGTAAAACCAGCTGTCTCCACGTGGATTCCAGGTTGGGCGGTGAATGGGGGAAGTACTGGCGCTGTAGTATCAGTGGGTTGCCAATTAGGAAATGCCAGCGCATCAGGGAGGGCACTATGGGCTCTACGGGCCTGTCTTCGAATACGCGGTGGCTGCGGGCCACTACTTGTGCTAGCCACCGCACCAGCTTCAACTGCACTTAGGGGACTCGCCACGTCACCAGGTCTTACTGCAGTGCTGGTTGTACTAGGTCCAGGGTGTACTAGGCCGCTGGCGCTTGCCAGGTCGCCAGAAGGATGAGCGGCACTAGTACCCACACTCTGCTCCATACGAGCACCCTGCGATTCCTGCATCTCAACAACACCAGAATGGGGTCGGGTACGCCTGGGTCTAACAGGGACCCATCTGTCGTCGGAGCTATCTGTCAGGGAGCCGCTGCTGTCATTTGGTTCGTATACTGACCCTGATTCTGCCGGTGAGGCTTCCCCATCGCTCTCACCTGGCATGGTCATTATACTGTAAATAGCTTCATCACTGTACGAACGTTTAGACATTTTGGTAACTAAATTTACCCGTACAGTGATGCGACTCACAGGTAATAAAAGCACCTGGTTGTCGAAGATTATTTCAAGCGCTACCAAAAAAACTGCTAATGCTAGCAGGGATCAGGCCTGACTCTGCTAACACAGCGGTTTTGTGTCTTGTGTTTTTTTGTAAGTGACAGTAATCTGTTGATTACTACACTTACCTGGGTGAAAGGGTTAAACGCAGGTGCTGGCAGGAATCAGTGCTGATCGTGCAAACACTGCGTTTTGGGAACCCTAAACTATGGGGGCGCTAGTATAGCTCTGATCAGATCAGATATTGATCTGTTCAAACACTATACTAGAAATGGAAGTGTAGGTGCGTGCGTGTGTGTGTGGCAATCAAGGGGTTATTTCTAAACTATGCGCTGGGGATCTGGGGGGGGGTGGCGGGGACCCTAAACCTCCTTTGGGAAAGAAACTAGCTAGCTAGCACAACCTCAAGTCACAATGACACTAATACAAAATACAGTAAAAACAGTATATTATGTGTGTATTAGTGCTAATGTGACAGAGGGTGTAGGGGTTAACGGGATATGATCAGGGGGGGATCAGGGGTTTAAATCTTTATTGGAAGGGGCTGGCGGGTATCCTAAGGATAAAAGGAACGGTGGCAAGCGCTAAACCTGGTCACAAGTCACACTTATACAGGTATATAGAAAATGCTATATACTGTATACAGTGTGCGTTGTGGCAGGGGGTGTAGGGGTGATCAGGGGGGGATCAGGGGATTAAATCTTTATTGGGCGGGTGGGGGGGACCCTAAACCTGCTTGGGACACAAACTTAGTCGCCTGCGCTAATTCTGATCACAATCACACTAATACAAAAATACAAAAACACAGTATATTACGTTTGTATTAGTGCTGATGTGACAGAGGGTGTAGGGGTTAACTAGCGGTGATCAGGAGGGGATCAGGGGGGATCAGGGGCTCAAATCTTTATTAGGGGGGGGTGGCGGGTAATTCAAGTGGAAAAGGGGGGGTCGCAAGCGCTAGACCTGACCACAAATCACACTTATACGGGTATATAGCAAAATGCTATATACTGTATACGGTGTGTGTTATGGCAGGGGGTGTAGGGGTGATCAGGGGGGGGTCAGGGGCTTAAATCTTTATTGGGCGGGTGGCGGGGACCCTAAACCTTCTTGGGACAGAAACTTAGTCGCCTGCGCTAATTCTGATCACAATGACACTAATACAAAAATACAATAACACCGTATATTGCGTTTGTATTAGTGCTGATGTGACAGAGGGTGTAGGGGTTAACGGCGGTGATCAGGGGGGGTTCAGGGGGGATCAGTGGGTTAAATCTTTATTAGGGGGGGGTGGGGGGTAATTTGAGTGGAAAAGGGGGGGTCGCAAGGGCTACACCTGTTCACAAATCACACTTATACAGGTATATAGGTATATGCTATATGCTGTATATAGTGTGTGTTGTGTCAGGTGCTGTAGGGGTTAATTGGGGGGGCGATCGGGGGTGAAATGTGCCTATCTAGCTGTGTGTGATGTGCTTGGTGCAATTACTCACAGTAAGATGTGCTCTCCTCTCACGCTGGATCCAAAAAGACCGTTGGGAGGGGAGGGCACATCTCCTCTAAGCCTGTGTTTACATTTCACAGGCTTAGAGGGAGATCTGATTGGGCAGGACCGATCAACAGGTCCAGACCAAAAATGATTGGCCTGGACCTGATGACTGATCGGTTCTGAACCCAATCGAGTCATCGGCGGCGGCGGCGGGGCGCGGGAGCGCGCACAGGGCCGGCAAAAAGTGCTGACGTAGGCCTACGTCAGTTTGCCTGGCCGGGGCTGAGCGCCGACGTAGATCGTCGTGCGCCGGTCGTTAAGTGGTTAAGCTACATATCTTTGACAAAAAAAATCTAAATTTTTATTGGTTTGCGCAAAAGTTATAGCGTCTACAAACTATGGTGTAAATCATGGGTGTCCAACCTTTTGGCTTCTCTGGGCCACATTGAGTGTAGAGACATTTTCTTGGGCTGCATATAAAATATATACTATTAGTTAAGGTATATAAGTAATAAAACACCGCCGCACCCTTCCCGTGCCGCCGCCCCCCCCCCCAGCACTAATTTAACACAAATAGTGGATGATCCCCTCCAAGGCTGCCACTGTGGCCGTGCCCCCGACTCGACTTCCTTCCTCCCCAGCAAAAAAAAAAAAAAAATTGTCAGGGGGCAGTGGGCCGCATTGGCTGCGGTTCCGGGCCGCAGGTTGGACATGCCTGGTGTAAATACTGGAATTTACGCAGCTTTAATTTCTGATTGCCTATCTCATTTCATGAAGTGCTAAAATGGCAGGGCAGTACAAAAACCCCCCAAACTACCACTTTTTGGAAAGTAGACATCCTAAGTAATGTCCTGAGAGGCATGTTGAGCTCATTGAATATTTAATTTTTTTGTCACAGGTGTTTGAAAAATGACTAAAAAATATATATATTTTTTTTTTACACAAAGTTGTCATTGAAATGATATATTGCTCACACATGCCATGAGTATATGTGTAATTACACCCCAAAATATATTCTGCTGCTTCTCCTGAGTACAGAGATACCACATTACCCCGAAAACCAATCCCCACCATCAGAATTTCAAAGGGCGTACATTTTTCATTGCATTTTCTCACTACCTGTAACGGTTTAGGAGGCCCTGAAATGTCAAGATACCACAAAACCCCCCCAAATGACCCCATTTTTTAAATAAGACATCCCAAGCTGTTTGCTTAGAGGCATGGTGAGTCCATGGAATATATTATATTTTGCCACAAGTTTGGGGAAAATTACAGTTTTTTTTTAAATTTTGTTTTTTAACACAAAGTTGTCATTTAAAGATACATTTCTCACACATGACGGGTATATGTGGAATGACACCCTAAAATACATTCTGCTGCTTCTCCTGAGTATGGGGATACCACATGTGTGAGACTTTTTGGGAGCCTAGCTGTGTATGGGACCCCGAAAATCAATCACCATCTTCAGGTTTTCTAATGGCGTAAATTTTTGATTTTACTCCTCACTACCCATCACAGTTTCGGAGGTCCTGAAATTTCAAGATAGCACAAAACCCCCCCAAATGACCCCATTTTGGAAAGTAGACACCCCTAGCTATTTGCTGAGAGGGATGGTAAGTCCATGGAATATTTTATATTTTGCCACAAGTTTCGGGAAAATTACATTTTTTTTTTCAACACAAAGTTGTCACTAAAAGATAAATTGCTCACACATGCCATGGGTATATGTGAAATTACACCCCAAAATACATTCTGCTGCTTCTTCTGAGTACAGCGATACCCCATGTGTGAGACTTTTTGGGAGCCTAGCTGTGTAGGCTCCCTACATAAATAAAATACAAAATACAAAATATAAAATACTCCATGAACACAATATGCCTCTCAGCAAACAGCTTTGGGTGTCTACTTTTCAAAAAGGGGTAATTTTGGGGGTGTTTGAACTGTCCCGGCATTTTTTTTTTTTTACTAGAAAATTACTTTGAACCCCCAAACATTATATATTTCTTTAAAGCAGAGGCCCTATAGAACAAAATGGCGGATGTTGCAAATTTTTTTGTCACACGGTATTTGCGCACAGATTTTCCAAACGCAATTTCTGTGAAAAAAATAAATTTTTTTAAAATTAAATGCACAAATACACTATATAATTCCAAATTGTTTGGTAAAATTTAAAAGATGATCTTAGGCCGAGTACATAGATACCAAACATGACATGCTTTAAAAATTGCGCACGCCTGTGCAGCGGCAACAAACTACGTACATTTTTAAAACCCTTTAAAAGTCTTTACAGGCTACCACTTTAGACTTTCAGAGGAGGTCTACTGCAAAAATTACTGCCCTCGACCTGGCGTTCGCGGCGATACCTCACATGCATGCTGCAATTGCGGTTTACATATGACACTAGACCAACGCTTGTGTGCGCCTTTGCAGGGGGGGCTTGATTTTGTTTTTGCTTTTTTATGTTATTTTGACACCTTTCCTTTTTTTTAAACCATTTTTATTGTTATTACAGTGAATTTAAATATCCCCTATGATAGCAATCTGTAGTGACAGGTACTCTTTTTTTTAAAAATTGGGGTCTTTTAGATTCTAGATCTCTCCTCTGACCTTAACGCATCTGACCACACCAAAATTGGTGTGATAAAATACTTTCCCGATTTCCCAATGGTGCTGTTTATTTTTAGCGAAACAGAAGTCATGAAATGCTCATAGCTTTCGGTATCTTAGGCCATAGAGATGATTGGAGCCATTCAACAATCAGCTCTATGGTTAGATAATTGAACCACCGGCTGCACTCTCGGGTTAACCGGTGGGACAGGAGAGCCCGAGAAAAACCACGGAAGGCGGCGGAAGGTGGCGGTAGGGGGGGGGAGTCCCCTCCCACTGCATGTAAAAGCAGTCTAGCGGCCAATTATCCACTAGGATTGCTTTTACATGTAAGCTGACCGCTGGCTGTAAAAAACAATACCAAGATGATGCCTAAATCTGCAGGCATCATCCTGGTATAACCACTCAAAGTCCAGCAACGCACCAGTACATTGCTGGTCCTTGTTTGGCATATAGTGTAGGTTTTTTTTTTTTTTTTCATGCAGCCTGTCGGCTGAACGAAAAAAAAGAGAACCTAACAGAAATCACCACAGGAATATTGTGTAGTATTACACACCATTAACCGCCCAAACAGCCACCCACTGATTTTAATGGTGGGTATACATGACAATATTCCACGTATACCTAAAGGTATTTTAACTGCAATGGTGAAATCAGCCTACCACAGCTGCAGCCATCAGAGGTATCCATATATGCTGTGCGCAAATGCTGTTTGTGTCAGAATATATAAAATCAATGTGGCAGCCGACGGGTACCTGCAAGAGAAACAGGTTAACAAAAGAATGAAAAACAAACAAAGTACAGTAAAAGTACAGTAGGAAGAGTAGAAGAACATAAAAATGACTGACACGACAACTGTTTTTGGATTTTTTATTTTTTTTTGTAACACTGTTTTTTCTGTGAACTGCGATTTTCCAGCTTGGGTCTCTCAAAATGTCGATAGCCATCGAACATCTTTCGAGACCCTGTGTTTGTGTGCCCTACTCTATGTCATGCTGTACCCCACACTAAAACTCCACTAGTGTATGGTAGCGCTCTAAACATTCCCCGATGCAGAGACCAGGTTGGTCAGGACATCTGGGACAATAATAACGGGTGTCAGGCCTACATCCGCGCCTGCTACAGACACAAAATCTTCTTTGGGGGCGTCTTTGGGTAGGGGTACTCGGGATGACATGTGGAAAATGTCTCTCTTGCAGCCGGCTCACTGCATCTGGAAGAGGAAGTTGGGCAGGCATACCTCCTGGGTACAGGTAGGCATTGATGATCGCTTCCTGGAATTCTCGGAAGGATCCAGTTCGTCCTGACGCCCTGTATAGGACAAAGGCGTTCAGCATAGCCAATTGGAATAAATAAACAGACACTTTTTTGTACCAGCGCCTGGCTTTACGGGCAACTAAATACAGCGCCAAAAGCTGGTCGTTAAGGTCCACCCCTCCCATATTAAGGTTGTAGTGAGATAGTGTGTCTCAGCTAAGCTGAAACACTGATCTCTGTGTGCCTGTCACAGAGCACCCCCCCCCCACAGTTAGTAAGCACAATTAGGCTCACACTTAACCCCTTGGACACCCCCAGTATCAACCCCTTCCCTGCCAGTGTCATTTATACAGTAACAGTGCATATTATTTAGCACTGATCACTGTATTGGTATCACTGGACCCCAAAATTGTCACTTAGGGCCTAATTCATTATAACTCCAGCCTAACTCTGCTTTTGCTTTTTTTTTATCTCGACGCGTTTAAATCAATTAGCTCCCGCTGTGGCTAACTGGACAGCATTACAGCAACAGTGAATTCCGTGAATTCCGCCTTCAGCGGCGTTGATCTAGGCTGAATTGCAATCGCGGCTTGTCAAATTCTCATACTTATGTCAATGTGAATGGAGCACTCCCACACAGCACCGTGGTCTAGTGGGATCTTGCACATATCCTTTGATTCATGCATCTCACTCTGCTGTAGGTTCTAGGCTGACCATCACCACCTAAGTTCTTTTGTGGAGAGATATGTTTTTTTTTAAACTCTGACAGATTGGATCATTTGTATGGCTCCAAAATTTACATCAAGTGCATACAGATAACATACACTGTGAAGCGCTTGCAAACTCATATTATGTACAGCTATTTCATTATCTCAT
The DNA here is from genome assembly GCF_965119305.1 of Pelophylax lessonae. Lineage (NCBI taxonomy): Eukaryota > Metazoa > Chordata > Amphibia > Anura > Ranidae > Pelophylax > Pelophylax lessonae. The sequence goes on from NC_138772.1 coordinate 97,648,910, forward strand.
CTTTGTCTAGATTTGAACTCATGGTTGCACAGTGCAGAGCAAACCATTATAACCACTACACCACTTCAGGTCCACATTGAAAACTTACACTTTTTCAATGGTCTTCTTCCTAGAATCCCTTCAATGTTCAGTACCTTAGCTATATGTGCATTTTAGCCTTAAGCCACTCCTTTCTCTTCACCAAACAGCTCCATTCTGCAGAATAGCTAACTGCTTTGCAACTTAACTACAGTTAACAACGTCATGGTTTCAAATCCCAACAATCACTACACTTGGATCTATTTTCCCTATCAAGCTTTTTTGTTTTTTGGTTTTATTTTTTGGGGGGGCTACATAAATATACAGAGCACTAATGGAACAAACACAATTTTAACTGTATGAGTGTGGTCATATTTTTCTGGAGCTGCAACTGTTTACACATTTACCATGGTAGTTGATTTTGAGGAACACCAAGCATATGTGTGTCTGGTATTGGACCCTCTACATATTTTAACAACACAGACCCTCATAGTCCAACACTACACTTTGCCTCACACCTCAACACAACACTGTCCCGTCCCTACCCTACATTCCATCCCCTCACATCACCAATACAAGCAGCATGCAAAGTGAAAAGCCCCGGCATTGGCAGCTTAAGTCTGTAGGTACCCACCAAAAAATAAAGACATGTCCCTTACAAAATTATTTATTTTTCATGTAATTACAGCACAAGGAGGGATGCAGCAAGGTCATATTAACAGTCTCCCTTCCCTGTGCCTTTACGGCGCCAGCGCACGATCTTTGCTCCATGGCTACATTAGGCAAAGATGCTGGATTCGGATATCTTGAGCAAGTTCATGCAGAGTCGAGAAGCAATTTAGCACCTCTACCAGCTCATAGAGGACAGGCATGGCCAGGTTGCTGTTCAGCTTCCAAGCCACTTCTGAAGTTCCAGGGTGTTCATGTTGATGATCGAGGCCAGTTCTGGGCTTGTGCCTCTCAAAATATCCACTGACCACAAATGAAGACGAGTGGAGTCCATGAAGGTGGGTTTCTAACAGCTACAACCGCAAGAAGTACCACTCCTGGAAAATGAAAGCAAAGGATAAGCCATTTCATCATGACAATCACATCTTACTGCACGCTTGCTTCATTTTTTACTTCATTTTTTTCTACATCACGACACTTTTTCACACAACTTACACAAACCAGAAATCATTAATGCAAACATTAGAATACACACCTGTGACGCAAGACAGCCCATCACCACAGGCTTCTCAGGGTACGTGCCATGATTCCAATCCAAGATGTCCAGATTCTGAAAAATGCATACACCATAAGATACCAAGCAGGCTTTCATTTTGTCAATAACTACACAGGTGGCACAGACACAACTAAACACCTGCCAGGTCTTCTCATCCCTCTCCACTATTTAAAATACCAACATTTTTTTGGTTTGAGGTGCGTGTTCTTGCTCAAGTAACACAGTTTAGGAATGTTGACTACACGTTATCTAGAATGGCAAGTGTCATTGGCAGATGTTAATTGCCATCTGTCTCCCTGTGAGTGTCAACTCTGCAAAGTAGCAAGTTAATACACATCCCGTATCTCGAGCGGTACAGTACTTACATGTAAAGTGGCTAGCGACCAGGGAATTCTGGGTGGCCATCCCTGTAGCAGTGCTCCGCCACCTGGGGGCCGCCAGCTGACGGACCTCTGGCCTCCTCTCCTCCTTCAGCTCCCAGGATTCATCCTGAGCAACGCACATGTTGTGCAACACACAGCACGCCAGGATGATCCTGGAAGCCTTTGGAGGAGAGTACAGGAGTTCCCCCCCCCCCCCGGGCCGGGCCAAGCAGAGAAACTGGAATTTGAGAAGACCTATGGTCAACTCAATGATGCCCCGGCTTCTCCGCAAGGCCCTGTTGTGGTTATGTTGTGGTCGGCCCAGGGGGTACCTGATTGGAGCCATCAGCCACGTCAGCTGCGTGTAACCAGCATCCCCTGAAAAGAAAAAAAGATATACATTAGTTCTAAAGTCATATCATGTGACTTTAGATGACTGTCATCAAAATGGAAGACAATGATGAATTTTTCGACACAACCTGCTCATCTGTGTGTCTAGGTGTGTGCTTATATTAGCATCATAGCAAAAAGTCATCTGACACATCTGAAATATGTCTAATTGCCTTCATCCCTAATCTAAGTGGAAAAAAGGAGACAAAAAGTTGGGTCTTTCAATTGCTTTCGGCCTGATTTTTTTCTACTTAGATTAGCATAGGCATTACTTCTGGAAGATATCTTCCACTATATTGAGGAAATAAATATTGACTCACTTATGCAAAGGACTTTGGGGATATGTCAATACCATTGGAATCACTTTTGTGTTTTGCTTGTGTGGCGTTAGGACAGCATTTACACATTGGGTAACCACCTTCATTTGACTTGAAGACAACTTCTGAAATGTTTCAGTTGTGAGCTGGTAGGCTGGTAGCATACAAGCAGATGAGGATCTGGTTGTGTGTAACCAGCCTGCCAACTCATAACATATACATTTTATGTAGGCTTCGGTTTAAGCAGAGTGTACACCTATGTAGCTTATTCATATGTCTATGCCTCTCTAAACACTACTGTAAAAAAACATGTCTGTATGTAACCTTACAGTTTATGTTATTGCCCAAAAATAATACTTTACCAATAAGCCACCCTTCGGGCATCCGGTAGAGATCACTGTCTTCTAAAATCATGGAATTATGGCACGACCCTGGGTGACCTGTGTTGACACTCATTATGTGCTGTCTTGCGTCACACCAATTGGATGTTCACGGAGTGGTACTGCTTGCTGTTCCTATAGTCCATTTCGTGGCTCCTTGATGGCCTGATGGCTATGTGGGTGCCATCTATTGCCCCTAGGATTTGTGGCATCTGTGCCCGCTGGTAGAAACCCAACTTCACTTCATTCCACTCGTTTGCATTCTGTGGCCAGTGGATAAATTGGGGCACAATCTCCAGAATAGCATAAATCACCAACATGAACACCCTGGAAACTGTGGCCTGGCTAATGCCCATTATAGTTCCAGAAGTGGCTTGGAAGCTGCCATGCCCTAATATATACAAAGTCACCAGCAACCTGACCATGCCGGGCACCGCATGGCAGCGCTCTGTGGCAGGTCCAATTTTGTCCTCTATCAGCTGGTAGAGGTGTAGAATTGCTTCTCGCTCGAGCCGGAACTTCCTCCTGATATCTGAATCCCGCAGCTTGTCCAAATATAGCCGTGGAGCAAAAATTTGTGGCTGGCAAGGTAAGGGCACAGGGACTGGAGGTGCTGCTGCAGCTGCTTCCCCAGCTGCTCCCTCAGCTGCTGCCCCACCTTCTGCTGCCTCCTGTGCTCTGACCTCCTCAAACAGGGCACCAATAAATGCCAGGAGCGTATTTTCCAAAAGCCTTCTGTTTGCCATTTTGAGCACGGGATTTAGCCGGCGCACATGCACAGGTATATATACACAAAGCCGGTAATTGCCACAGCCTGAGCCTGCTATAAAATGAGCACATGGCCAACATAGTTGCTGGATGTTAGAGAATGAAGACATATAAAGACTGTGTGAGCCATAACTTATATTATCTTTAGGTAAGACAATTGTATCTCTCTCTCTCTCTCTCTCTCTCTCTCTCTATATATATATATACAGGCCCGGACTGGGACAAAAAATAGGCCCGGGCATTTTGGACTGAGCAGCCCGCGAGGGGGGTGCATGACTGGGGCGTGGTGGGGCGCAGCGTTCATCGGGATGGTTGATGACAGGATTTAATGTTCCAGGATGTGTGGATTCGATTACGGTACCTTTTTTAGTTTAATCTGACAGACTGGGTCAAATTTAGATCAGAGCTGCCATATGATGCTGTTTTTTTTTTTTTTTCTTACTTTAAATCCTGTTTTGATGGTTGAGTCCTAAAAATAGTGCCGAAAAATGTTTTCAAAGAAATTTGGAGTGCCAGATACATAAAAAACAACTGTCAACTTCATATAAAGTAACTGCTGTAAACCGCTTGAATAATAGTAAGAAATCAAGTGAGCTTTGCACCTTCACAAATCAGATCACCCCAATTCCTGCACCTTCACACCTCAGATCACCCCAATTCCTGCACCTTCACACCTCAGATCACCCCACTTCCTGCACCTTCACACCTCAGATCACCCCACTTCCTGCACCTTCACACCTCAGATCAGCCCCTGGTAGGCTGGCACTGGCAGCAACAATTTTATTCAAATCAGGATTTCTTCTGCAAATAGGATGACCTGGCACTGGCAGGCATAGTACTAGTCTAGTACTATGCCTGGCTGACAGTGCCAGGCCAGCCTATTTGCAAAAGGAATCCTGATTTGAATTAAATTGTTACTGCCAGAGCCAGCCCAGCCTATCTGCAAAAGAAATTCCTAAGTAGAAGTCACTCTTCTCTCCAGTTCTCCACTTACCTACTTAGGTGTGCTGTGCGGTTTGGCTGCAGAGTGTTCCCGCTGGACATAGTACAGGAGATGGTCAGAGACTGCAAACATGATACAGGAGATGGTAAGAGACTACGGACCTGATACAGGAGATGGTAAGAGACTGAGGACATGATACAGGAGATGGTAAGAGACTGAGGACATGATACAGGAGATGGTCAGAGACTGAGGACATGATACAGGAGATGGTCAGAGACTGAGGACATGATGCAGGAGATGGTCAGAGACTGAGGACATGATACAGGAGATGGTCAGAGACTGAGGACATGATACAGGAGATGGTCAGAGACTGAGGACATGATACAGGAGATGGTCAGAGACTGAGGACTTGATACAGGAGATGGTCAGAGACTGAGGACGTGATACAGGAGATGGTCAGAGACTGAGGACGTGATACAGGAGATGGTCAGAGACTGAGGACGTGATAGAGGAGATGGTCAGAGACTGAGGACGTGATACAGGAGATGGTCAGAGACTGAGGACGTGATACAGGAGATGGTCAGAGACTGAGGACGTAATACAGGAGATGGTCAGAGACTGAGGACGTGATACAGGAGATGGTCAGAGACTGAGGACGTGATACAGGAGATGGTCAGAGACTGAGGACGTGATACAGGAGATGGTCAGAGACTGAGGACGTGATACAGGAGATGGTCAGAGACTGAGGATGTGATACAGGAGCTGGTCAGAGACTGAGGACGTGATACAGGAGCTGGTCAGAGACTGAGGACGTAATAGAGGAGCTGGTCAGAGACTGAGGACGTGATACAGGAGCTGGTCAGAGACTGCGGACATGATACAGGAGATGGTCAGAGACTGCGGACGTGATACAGGAGATGGTCAGAGACTGCAGACGTGATACAAGAGATGGTCAGAGACTGCAGACATGATATAAGAGATGGACAGAGACTGCAGACATGATACAAGAGATGGTCAGAGACTGCATACATAGTACAGGAGATTGGCAGAGACTGCAGACATGATACAGGAGATGGTCAGAGACTGCAGACATAGTACAGGAGATGGTCAGAGACTGCAGACATAGTACAGGAGATGGTCAAGAGACTGCAGATGTGATACAAGAGAAGGTCAGAGACTGCAGACATGATAGAAGATAGGACACTTGGGGGGCCGGAGAGCACAGGGAAAGCAGATAGCACTGGAGGAGCTGAAGGGCAAGGGGGGGGGGACGGGACTGGAGAGAATTAAGGGGGGGGGTTGGAAAGCATTGCAGGGGGGTTGGAAGGCGCAGGGTGTGGATAGCACTGGGGGGGGGGGGCAGGGAAAACCAGGGGGATGGAGAGCATGAAGGGGGGGGGACTGGAGAGCACTGGGGGGGGACTGGAAATTACTTAGGGGGGAGCCAGGGAGCACAGGGGGGTGGAGAGCACTGGGGGAGCCAGAGAGCATAGGGAGAGATGAAAAGCACTGTGGGGACTTGAAGAGCACGCAGCCGCAGAATGTCTGCAGAAGGGAGGAGGAGAATCAGGTATCCATCCAGCGGCAGCAGGAGCCGGGATAGGGAAACATCAGGAGAGAGATAGAGAGACAGAGATAGAGAGACAGACAGAGACAGACAGAGAACAAGTGGATGGATGATCTTGTAAGAAAGCACAATATGCAGCGCACTAAGCATGCACAGATTTCAAAGCACCTATACTGAGAACAAGATGTAAGTTGTCTTGCTGAGCTTCTGAAAAATGCTTGTTGACTGGCAGTCTCTGACGTCAATATTTTCTGAGTGCCTGACCCCAAACAAGCATGCAGCAGGTGAAAAACAGAAATCCTGGTCTGCCTACTTTCAGGGCAGTGACCTGGAAAGCATAGAAGCCAGTAGATCAGCATTAGATCAAGCAACTAGCATTTTTTTTTTTTTAGCTATAGCAGGCACCTTATTTCTGACTCTTCAAGTCGCCTTTAAGCTGCTTGTGCTTTCTCTGTAGCTGGCACTTTTTCAGGGTTAAACTAACCCTCTGTCTTTACTATGTCCCATTCAGATACTGGAATGAATTTCACATTTGTGCTGTCACAGTGCTCGCAGATTGTCAATGAAGGGGCGGCAGACATGTGGGAGAAACTGAAAAAGTTTTCCAAAAAACTCAACATTGAAGGGCAGCTTGTTCCAAATGTGTGGGCCGGCCGGCCGCCCCATCCCCCTCCTATTCAGTACACACGACCGGGGCTGCACAGCACTGCAGGCACTGGAGTCGCACTTACCTTCTCTCCCCGCCGCCGCCGCGAGCAGCCAGGAGTCTGACTGAAGGAGCTGCCATCTGCAGCTGCTTGGATGCCGATGCTGCGGGCTGGGCTGCTGGCCGCGCCGGGCAGGACACCGGCGCAGCGGGAAGAAACACACTGACTGACTGTTCACTACCTCTCTTGACTTCCGGCTCCACGGCCAATCAGCCTTCTGCTCAGGATTGGCCGTGGAGCCGGTGTAGCTGGCAAGTACACCGGCCGCAGTGAGGGAAATGAACGTCTTCTACTGAGTCTGTGAGGAGTCGGACTGAGTGAGAGCTGGCGCCGCGGCCCACCGGGAATATGCCCGGTCCGCCCGATGGTCAGTCCGGCCCTGTATATATATATATGTCTGTCTGTGTAGTCTGGCTCACCGTTATTGCTTCCTGAAATATGCACTTTGGCACTTTTTACTTATCTCGGGGGTGCTTCAATTGTCTATGGTGAATCCCCTCCCACCCCAATACCTTGGGAACCCCTCAAGTGTATTTTAATCATTGTCAGTTGCCCCCATGTGCATGTTGTTTTTCCATGTGTTTTATCATGTTTGTTTTATCTTTGCAGTCTATATTTGTGCTGAAAGCCTCCCCCCTCACCTTCCCAGCTTACAAAGACCCCTTTTGCTTTTCTGGTAAGTGTTATTTGCCCTCATGTGCAGGGATTTAGCGCATGCGTTTTCTCATGTTTGTTTTTTCTTTGCAGCCTCCATTAGGGCTGTGTGCCTCCCCCCTCACCTTCCCAGCTTACAGAGACCCCTTTTGCTTTCCTGGTAATTTTTATTTGCCCTCATGTGCAGGGATTTAGCTCATGCGTTTTCTCATGTTCGTTTTTTCTTTGCAGCCTCCTTTAGCCACCACCACCACCAGCAAGCCACTGCTGTGTGACCTTTGGTAAGTGTTTGTTGGGCCCATGTGCAGTGGCCTTGCTTATGCGTTTTCTCATGTTTGGATTTTCTTTGCAGCCCTTATTTTTGAAAGATGCACATCACAGATCACCCTGATCCTAGCTTTCCTCCCTAGGGAGCCACTGACCTGGAACAAGTATGCAAGGCAAGGGGTCAGACTTCAGTGGCTAGAGGGAGGGAGAGTGTCCTCCACCTCCACCTCCTACTATCAGTGAGTAGGAGCGCCTCTCTTCCTCTTCCTCCTGTCAGTGTTCTTGTGGCAGGAGGCAGTGTGTAAACCAGCAGCTCTCACCAGGACCTTAGGGTAAAACACCTCGGCTCCCAGTGTCTGCAGTCATGCAGGACAGCACTGTAGGCTGGCGGCCATTTTTCTGGAGTCTCACCACAGCCCTACCCACGGCTTCCGGGTCTCACCTGCCTCCCCCACTGGCCAGGACAAGTCCCGACAGACTAAATCAGCCGGGACTAGGTCCTATTTGACAGGACTGTCCCGTGAAAAACAGGACAGTTGGCAGGTATGTATTTGGTCAGGTAGATTTAGTTTTCTATAGCTTAGCTATGAATACCAGCTTTTGAGGAGTGAAGCAGAATGGAAAATCCTGTGAGAATGGAATAATCTCTTGAGTAGGGTTCTTAACAAGGCAGATATGCCTGAGCACCAGTTTCTCCTATACTCGGTTGGCTTAGGGAGGATCACCAGCTGATTTTTCTTGCTCTATTTATGGATCAGTAGAGGCAAAGCCAGACAGGAAGGGATTAAGTGCTACAATTGCTAAGGCCTTCATGCAATGCAGGAGCAATTCAATATTAGCCAACGTATTGGGGTTGATTTACTAAAGCTTGCGAGTGCAAAATCTGGTGCAGCTCTGAATAGAAACCAATCAGTTTACAGGGTTTTTTTTTTTCGAAGCTTAATTAAAGAATCTGAAGTTAGAAGCTGATTGGCTACCATGCGTAGCTGCACCAGATTTTGCACTCTAGAGTTTTAATAAATCAACCCCATTTTGTGAAGCCATAAACTTTGTAGCGTAAGAGTCTGAGGGGTATATATCTTCCAGGGCCTCCCCTAGCACTGCCTGCAGGTCCTCTTTTTAAGTCGAGATTAAAAAGGAACCTGGCGTTGCTAACCTACGGATAGTGTGTCTGTATTAAATCAATTAACTGTCTGAGAAATTGTGGCATAGCTTAAGCAAATTCTGCCTTAGTCAGATTATCTCAATGCTGCATGCTATAGGAGTAGCTAGAATCAGATGCAGAGATCTGTGCATAAATAGGGCCCTGTATCAGTACAAGGGGCCCATCATCACTCTAAGGCAGGTTTGGAGCAGTCCTTTGGCAGAATAAATGTTTGCGTTATCTTTTGCCCATGCTCCCTTTTGCTTGGCTGCCATAGACATGGCTGAGTGTATTTTCCATGTGGGGTGCTCATTAAGCAGGGTATGGAAGTGTGTCCAGAAGGATAATGCAGCCCTCAGGGTGTATATGTATACCAGGAATCTTCAAATTACGGCCCTCCAGCTGTTGCAGAACTACAAGTCCCATGAGGCATTGTAATACTCTGACATTCACAGACATGGCGAGGGCATGCATAGGCGTCCACAGAATTTTTTCGGGGGGGCATAATTTTAAGGTCACCTATGCTCCGCCCCTTTTTAACAATGTCATGAAGGGGAGTGGCTTAGTCATTATACTTATTTTGAATATTTATTTTTAACCACTTCTGGGCCGGAAGATTTTCCCCCTTAATGACCAGGCCATATTTTGCGATTCGGCACTGCTTTACTTTAACGGACAATTGCGTGGCCGTGCAACGCTGTACCTAAATAAAATTGATGTCCCTTTTTTCCCACAAATAGAGCTATTTGATCACCTGTGTGATTTAATTTTTTTGCGCTGTAAACAAAAAAATAGCAACAATTCTTAAAAAAAAAAAAAAAAAACAATATTTTTTACATTCTGCTATATAACATTCCCCAAAAAAATGTAAAAATCTAAATTTTTTAAAATTTGTTTTCTGCTATATATTTTTTGGTAAAAAAAAATCGCAATAAGCATATTTTGATTGGTTTCCGCAAAAGTTATCACGTCCACTAACTACAGGAAAGATTTATGTAATTTTTATTGTTTTTTTTTTACTAGTAATGGCGGCAATCTGCGATTTTTTGCGGGACTGCGACAGACAGATCGGACCCCTGACTGACATTTTTGACACTTTTCAGGGGACCAGTGACATAACTACAGAAATCAGTGCTAAAAATATGCACTGTTACTGTAAAAATGACACTGGCAGGGAAGGGGCTAACATTGTGGGTGATCAAGGGGTTAAATGTGAGCCTTGGGGAGTGATTCTAACTATGGGGGGGTGTGGCTTGTAAAATGACTATAGAGACCTGTGTTCCAATATAGAAGGATCGCAGGGGCTCTATGATCATTCCAGGGAGATGAACAGCCAGCTGTGTTTACAACAGCTTCCTGTCCTTCTCTCTCTCAGCGGGGAGCAATTGCGGATGTCAGGCGGCAATTACAGCGGTTTGCGCAGGAGAGGCTACCTGCCACAGTAAAACTGTGGCGGGCGGTCGTAAAGCGGTTCAAGAGCAAACAGCAGCATTTATTTTTAAAGCATTTGTTAACCTAAAAAAAAATTGATCCTGTTCCCTTAAAGCATGTTATACAGCATAGTGCTTGTGCTGTGTAATTTGTCCCCTTCTATCACCTAAGATACCTGGTTGATCCTGCTTGGCTATGTCCTCTCCTCTGTAAACTGACCAAGGTATACCATGCCTCTGAGCCCTGACACTGTGGTTAGTTTACCTACCTCCGTCATCTGCAGCCCTCCTGTCCTCCTCTGTGCTCTCTCCCCCCTCCCTCCCTCCCTGACTGTCTGCTCCTGTGTCAATGCCCGCCCGTCCCCTCCTGCTGCTGTAGTTTCATTTAAAGTTTCATATCCTGTCTGCAGTCAATTTAATAATCCTGTGTGTCCCTATGTCTGTGTTTTATAAAAATAAGCCATTCTTTACAAGTTTTCAGAGCGTTGATCGCCACTCACGTGACCTGCTGCCTCTCTCCTCCTCTCCTGACTGACATCAGTCAGGAACCCTGCTGCAGGCAGCTCTCAGACAGGGAGAGGAGAGAGCCAACGGGTCACATAAGCGGCGCTCGGCCCTCTGGAACCTGGTAAAGAACGGCTTATTTTTTTAAAAGACAGACACATAGGAAAAGAAGTGTTCAGCAGTGCAGCAGCAGAGTGTACATGTAGTTACCTCAGCAAGGAGTGCTTAAGGGAGCTTAAAGAGGACTTCTCCATTCAGGAAAGCAGTCAGAAGTCAGTTCACCATTAACCGGCATCCAGGAAGGGGTTAAAATTCAGGGGCGATCAAGAGGTTAAATGTGTGCCTAACAATATTTACTGTGTGTTATGTGCTGCTTTTACTAAGCGATCTTGCTGTTTTTTTTCTTGCTTTGCAAGGTATAAAAAAACAAAATAGATCGCCTGTCAGTCCTTGGAACTCTGTGTTGTTTACAACATAGACCTCCCTTTCCTGAATGACTAAGCCAATCAGCGGGTCTGGCCGATCAATCATTGGCCAGGACCCGCTGATCGGGTCCTGCTGTAACACATCACAGCACAGCCAGGGTCGTGGTAGTGCGTGTCCCCTACCCGGATGCTGTAATCATCGTATCAGCTCACGTAGTCATCGATCACGTATCAGATATGTGATCCAGCGCAGAGCAGCCACCCTGCAGCAGTATATCTGCATATAAGGCTTACCCGTAGGTACTGTAAATATCTTCTAAACATGCACAATTTAGGGGATATTTACTTATGCAGAAGCCGGTGACTTTACCGACACTTGCTCTCTGAAGGAACGGCATGGGTGACAAGGGTGATCAGGAGAGCAACCGCTGACTAACTTGTGCTGTATCTAGCCACAGCATGAGAAGCAGAGGGGGCGCATACACGACTGTATACCAGGATATTCCCACACGACTTATAGGCATGTTGCGAGGGAACAATAAAGTCAATGGCCAGCAGTATAAGTTAAACTGCTGGTCGGCAGGTGATTAACCACTTTACCACCGGAGGATTTTGCTGTCTTACGTCCAGGCCACTTTTTGCGATTCGGCACTGTGCAAATTTAACTGACAATTGAGCGGTCATGCGACGCCGTACCCAAACAAAATTTACGTCCTTTTTTTCCCACAAACAGAGCTTTCTTTTGGTGGTATTTGATCACCTGTGCGATTTTTACTTTTTGCGCTATAAACAAAAAAATTGCATAAATTTTGAAAAAATAACAATATTTTTCACATTTTTTTATATGAAATTCCCCCCCCCCCCCAAAAAAAATGTAAAAATCTAATTTTTTTTACATTTTTGGCCAATTTGTTTTCTGCTACCTATGTTTGGTAAAAAAAATCACAATAAGTGTATTTTGATTGGTTTGCGCAAAAGTTACTGTGTTTACTAACTAAGGGGGAAAGATTTCTGTCATTCTTGATGTTTTTTTTTTTAACGAGTAATGGCGGCGATCTGCGTTTTTTTTTTGCGGGACTGCGATTTTGCAGCGGACAGATCGGACACTTGACTGACATTTTTGACACTTTTGGGGGTACCAGTGACATTACTACAGTAATCAGTGCTATAAATATGCACTGTTACTGTAAAAATGACACTGGCAGGGAAGGGGTTAATTTTATTGGAGAGGGAGGGGTTAATGTATGCCTGGTGCTTACTAACGTGTGTGGGGGGAGGTGACTGAGTGACACAGGGACAGATTACATGTTCAGCTATGCTGAACCCTGCAATCTGTGACTGTCTGTCACTTAGAAGATCCGCCCGCTTTGTTTACACAAGCGGGTGGATCTCCAAACTCGATTCCCCGACGATCAGGGAAGAGCAGCGGCGATAGCCGCTGCTCTTCCCCTGGCCCGACTCCTGCTGTGACTGAATACAGCAGGACCGAGCCTCCGGACCGAGCCTCCGCCGCCCACAAGGGGAGGAGTCCAGTGACATAGGTCTACGTCGCTGGACGGGAACGAGCCACTTTGCCGCAGTACGGTCAACGTGACCGGTCGGCAAGTGGTTAAGCAGTGTTTTGTTTGCATGCACTTTGAATTTATTTAGCTGATTTAAACTAACAGGTGGTTTGGCTTGTTAGTATCAAATCCTGGTGTTCCCATACACATGAGGGACAGGTGCAGCTTTCATCCCACTGCCAGCAGCCTATCAAAATCTGTGACATGCTAAATGACATAGTGACTGGATGCTGTCCCAAGCGTTATTTTCATTTAAGGCTGTACGCATTCAGGGACATATGCTCAGAATTCTTCCCTAAAAGCAAGTACTACTTAGAACGGTGTCCAGCCGCTGTGTATTTCAGCATTATGGGAGACCCAGCCAGGACAGGTGCTTTTGGAGTGGACTGCAGGGTGGCCTTTTGCCTACTGACTATGGGCCCTGGCTTTTGAGGGAGCACTACTCTTTGGGCAGTGTATGCCTGGGGGACCCTTGGAGTGGTATTGATTCAGTCTTTCTTATCCAATATATTGTATGCTGTGAGAGGCTTCAGCTCACTGGCTTCCCGACATGGATCGTAGTGTAACAGACGAGTCTGACGTCACTGGCTTAGGAGGAGCAGATTAAGCACTGCATATTTTAGTGATTTACAAGTTATTATTTTTTGTATTGGAAGAACTTTTTAAAATTTATAATATGAATCCACTGCTTTTCACATTGATTTGGATATTTTTGGCGAATGGTGCATATTAGGCACTTTTTGTGTGGTTAATAAATGCATCACATTGCAATTTTTGTCCTTTAAGGATATGAACAGGTTTATTGAATATTATACTATTATGGATATTATAACAGTACACAAGGCTTGCATTGAATAGCGCACCACTTTCACATTAATAATTTTAGTCACTTGTTCAAGTTTATGAGTTCTTGTTCTTGGTGGGAACAGCAATTCGCACATTCACTTATTTTATTCCTATCTATTTGGATTTTACATTATTATTTTAGGCTTACCTGTAGGTAAAAATGACCAAACAGGGTTTACTACCACTTTAAAGTGGTTGTAAAGCCTTAAGGTTTTTCATCTTAAGGGTACTTTCACACGGGCGGCCTGATCGGACCCTCCAGTCTCCTCTATGCAGCGGCAGAAGTCAGTGGACACCCGCCACCATCCAATCTGATCCTGCCTGCAAAAAACAGGAGGATGGTGGTCCTATTTTCCATCGTCTGGCAGATCGGTTCAGATCAGATGGAAACAGACAGGCGGTCCGTTTCCATCCAATTTCCCCATAGTGGAGAGCGGGACTGTGTCCATGTCTGCTCAGCAGATCGATCCCCTGCTGAGCAAACAGAATCCGTAACACGAGGCGCCCATTTGAAAGGACCCTAATGCATTCTTTGCATTAACCACTTCTGGACCAGGCCTTTTTCTGACAATTGTTGTTTACAAGTTAAAATCATTTTTGATGCTAGAAAACTACTTAGAACCCCCAAACATTATATATATATATTTTAGCAGAGACCCTAGAGAATAAAATGGAGAATGGAATATTTTTTCAAAATTCACTTTTTGAATTAAAAAATAAGAAAACAGTAAAGTTAGCCCAATTTTGTTCTATAATGTGAAAGATAATGTTATGCCGAGTAATTAGATAACCAACATGTCATGCTTCAAAATTGCGCACGCTCGTGGAATGGCGACAAACATTGGTACTTAAAAATCCCCATAGGCGACATTTTAAAAATTTTTTACAGGTTACCAGTTTAGGGTTACAGAGGAGGTCTAGGGCTCAAATTATTACTCTCGCTCTAACGATCACGGTGATACCTCACAGGTGTGGTTTAAACACTGCTTACATATGTGGGCGTGACTTGCGTATTCGCTTCTGCGCGCGAGCTAGCGGGGACGGGGCGCTTACATTTTTTGTTTCCTATTTTTTTTAATCTCTTATTTTTACACTGTTTTTATCACTTTTATTCCTATTACAAGGAATGTAAACATCCCTGCAATAGAAATAAGCATGACAGGACCTCTTTAATGTGAGATCTGGGGTCAAAAAGACCTCAGATCTCATATCCACACTAAAAAAAAAAAAAAATTCACTCTTTAAATACGTTGCTAGGAAGCAACGTATGACGTCACTCCAGTCCTTCAAGGCCATAGAGTCAAGTAAGGGTTATCTTGCCCTCACTCAACTTCTTTCCTGAGAGGAGAGCAGACCGGATTGTTTTCCCTGCTACCGACGGGTCCAGTAAGAGGGGAAAATGACCGGAAAGCGGTGAGAGGGGGCGCCTCTCCTGCTGCCCATAAGGGTGATCCCGTGGCAAATTTGCTGCTGGGACTACCCTTATGTTAAAGCGAACTGTCCCCTGTTTAAAAAATACCGGGGTTATGGCAGCTACCTGCTGCCATAACCCTGGTATTTAACATCAAAGTACCGATGTAAATACAAGGTGGGCGGTCCGTAATTGGTTAAGGTGAAGAACCCTCTGTGCTGCAGCTCCCCCCCCCCCAGACCCCAGCCGCTGTCGCTCTCCTCATTGGACAGATTGATAGCATCAGGAGCAATTGGCTCCCAATGCTGTCATTCAAAAGCTGTGACACAGGAGCGGGGCCGAGTCAATGAATACAACAGTGGAGCAAACCCGCACAAGTGCTCCATTAAAAGTGGCTTTCTGATGGGGCACCCGATAAAGAGGAGGGGCCTGGAGCATGGGATGGGGACCCCAGAAAAAGAGGATTGGGGCTGCTCTGTGCAAAACAATTGCAGAGAGGTTAGTATAGGCATGTTTATTATTAACCCACTTGCGACCCGCCCACCGTCAAATGGCGGTGGATTGGTGCGTCTCTCATTCTGGGACGATGTCATATGACGGTGCCCTAGGATGGCTGCTCTTGCTTGTCTGCAGTGCGACAATCGTGGCTGCGCCATGTTCCTAGGATACAGCGTGACCCCGATATTGGTAAAGAGCCAATGACATGGCTCTTTACTCATGTGATCGGCTGTGTCCAATCACAGCCGGTCACATGTAAATGCAGAAGTGCCCTTTATCAGCGCTCTTCGTCTCACACTGTCAGAGTGTAAAGTATCTAAAAGAAGGCGTGAGACAAGGCCCTCTGCTTGTTCTTCTCCTTCTTGTCGCCCGGGTTTGGGGGAAAGACGCAAGGGTTCAATGTACCCTCTCCTAAACTGAAGAAAAAAAAAGATTCTGTCACATTGTCCAAGTCAGTTTGAGTGCAGACTGTTGAATCACCAGTGAGGAATGTACCAAGACAAATGGTGGAGCGATCTCCGTCATCATGGCCGAATATGGCGTCACCAGTGAGAAGTACGCTGAGACCCACAGCGGGACAAGTTCTATTTTGGTGAGATTGGTGGGACCTTCTCCAGTAGTCTCGTTACAAGTGGAAGGAATTTACACCAAAGCTTTACTTGATACAGGAGCTCAAGTGACATTGCTATATTGAGACATCTATGACAAACACTTGAAACATATTCCTTTGTGCAAGTTGGAAGAGTGGGAGATTTGGGGCATTGGCACTCAAAAGTTCCTGTATTACGGATACATACCTATCAAGATAGCCTATGACCCTTCATTGGTGCCCATATGGAAGAAAAATGTATTTCCAATATATTTAGGGAAAAAATATTTTGAAATATATTGAATATGGCCAAAATTGTAGCATTTCAAATATATTTCCAATATATTTGGGATAAAAAATTTAGAAATATATTGAATATGGCCAAAATTGTAGCATTTCAAATATATTTCCAATATATTTGGGAAAAATAAAAAATGTTTTTTTTAAAATATATTTTAAATATATTTTTCTTCCATGTGGGTGGGAAAGACGGAGACTTTTGATATGTTAACTGTAGTTTGTCCCCGGCCTCCAGGGGCGAGACAGAATTCCTTGTTGATAAGTTGATAAGGACCAACACTGATTTGGTGCGAAGACTACTTATCCCATTATCCTCATTATCACAAAGGGTTCAGCTGCTGAAGAGGTGCATCCACAGTTAAGGCAAGCTTTTCAACGCGTGGTTCAGGAACAAAAGGCACTAGCTGAAGGTGTCGGGAGATTATGGCGATTGGATACTCGGGAGAGAGTGTTGCAGCCTGGAGAAAAAATGTGTATGAAGGCTACTGTCAAGTTGTCCTGGGATCAGCCAGATCCCTTTGTGGTGTTGGAGGCAGACCCACTGGAAGAGGAGACAGGGGTAGAATTGATTCCTGAAATTATACCCACAAAGACGCTGTTGAGAACTGGGGGGAAAGTTTCAGTCAGCATCCGCAATATCACCAGGCATCCTATTAGTCTGAAACCTCAGATGGTGCTAGGACGGGTGAGTGTGGCTACTCCTGTGATGCTGAATGATCTGGTGCAGAAGGCTAAAGGAGAAGACCAAGAAGGGGATTCTCAGGTCCACCCCCCTGCAATGTCTTTCAAGTGGGGGGAGAGGATCAAGGCCCAGCTAGCAAGATGGGATGAGATATTTTCCAAGAATGATTTAGATGTGGGCTGTGCTAAGAGTGCTCAACACCGAATTCGGTTGAGTGAAGATAAACCTTTCCGGGAGAGAGCTCTGCGGACCAGTGACCTTGAAGACCTTCGGGAGCAATTAGCTGAGCTGAAGAAGTCTGGGGTCATTGGAGAGTCCAGGAGCCCTTATGCATCCCGCATTGTGGTGTTGCAAAAGAAAAATGGAACCATTTGAATGTGTATTGACTACCGGAGGACCATCCTTGATCAATACATTACTCCTCGGATCGAAGATGTGTTGCAGTGCCTGTCTGGAGCAAAATGGTTCAGTGTGTTAGATCTGAAGAGTGGGTATTATCAAATACTGATGCATCCAAATGATTGAGAGAAAACAGCCTTCATCAGCCCATTAGGGTTCTTTGAATTTGATCGCATGCCACAGGGATTGGCCGGAGCCCCTGCCACTTTTTAGAGATTGATGAAGAATACAGTGGGTGATATGAACCTGATTTTGAGGTACTTGTGTATTTGGACAATATCATTGTGTTTGGTAAGACATTGGAAGAACATGAAGCCTGACTCGAGAAAATTTTGCAGAGACTTTATGCAGAGGGGTTGAAGCTGTCAATGTTGTCACAGGAGAAATGTCAATTTTATCAGATGTCGGTCACCTACTTGGGGCATGTGGTTTCAGCAGATGGAGTGGCTACTGACCCACAGAAGCTGGAGGCTGTTACCACTTGGCCTAGGCCAAGGACAGTGACAGAACTGAGGTCCTTTTAAGATTTTTAAGGTTTGTGAAGAACTTTGTGCAAATTGCAAGACCCTTAAATGAACCACCACGTATCATCCTTAGGAAGGCCTTAGGAAGGCCCACAACCGGAACGATTCAACCGCACCTTGTTGAACATGCTGGGAACTTTACCTTTGGAGAAGAAACAACACTGGGGCGATCATATTGCTGCTGTAGTTCACGCTTACAACATTACAATGAATGATTCTACTGGATATTCCCCTTATTGGCTAATGTTTGGGAGAAAGGCTCGTCTGCCAGTGGACTTAGCTTTTGGAACATCTCCGGATTATACTTCTCAGGCTTCCTATAGGGGCTATGTCGATAGACTTAGAAAGAACTTGAAGCTTGCTATGAAAAAGCTCTAGAGGCATATGCTGCAAGGGAACAACAAAACAAGAAGAGTTTTGATCTTAAAGTGAGAGTGCAGGATTTGCAACCTGGGGATCGAGTGTTGTTAAGAAATCTGGGGGTGCCTGGCAATCACAAGCTGGCTGATCAATGGCGTTCTCAACCTTACATCATCTTCAAGAGGTTGCCCAGGCTACCTGTGTATCAGATTCGTCCAGAGGGGAAAACTGGTCTGTGAGGGTTCTAAGCGTCACTATGAGTGAAAGACAGATACCTAATGGTTTGGATTGCTTCAAGTGGGACAGTAATATTTGTCAGCAATATCTCTCCTGAAGTTTGAGGATTTGGTCCCACTTTACACTTTGAGACCTATAGCCTGTTGCCATGAAGTCTGTGACTCCTAAATGGTCAGAGCATTGCTTGACGTGTATTGCATGTATTTCAATGAAGGAGACACACAGACTGTCATTGCAGGCTTGTCCTATTGTCTGTTTTGAGATGGAATGTGTATTGTGTTAAAGTCTACCTGTCCCATTGTTAAATGTTAATGACCTCACATTGTTCTGTCCAGATGGCTAGATAATTAGTTCAGGTTAATTCTGTTTCGTTATACAATTCCATCTACATATGATAATGTAATCGGGGCCCTGACCTGGTCAGGAGTGGGGGGATGTGTCCCTGTGCTGTATATAAATTCCGTGTGACTGTTCAATAAAGAGTTCTACCTCACCCTCAATCTAGAGTGCAGTCTCTCATTGGGGGAATCTGCTACAAGGGATTGCTATGCCCTTCATACTCCCTTGAATAATCATTAAGCTCTTGTAAGAGCTTGTTCCTGTTCCTGCTTCACTCTCTGGGGAAAGAGAGGTTCACCCATTGGAACCTGGAGCCTTGTCGTAGGTCGAGGGTGGGTAGGAGACGGCGAGACCCCAACCAAGCTGCGGCGGTTCGTGGGGTCTGCGGTGAAATCGTCTTCTACCAATCTCTGAAGTTATTTGAGTGCCCACAACCTCTTGTTCTTTTTTTTTAAACAAACTTTATTGAAAATTTTCAAACCATACAACATTATGCATCAGCCTTCAAGTAGCTGAGATGGAAATCAATAAACAATACTGATAGGATAAACATGGTCAAAGATACAATCAAGATCAACGAATCCTGAGGGGATAAGGGGAGGATGGGGGAGTTGGGAGATGAAAAGGGAAACAGGAAGGGAGGAGGAAAGAAACAGGCAAAGAGGAGGGGGGGAGTAAGAAGGGGAATCAGGTATGGCTCTGGAAAACAGATGGAATATGGCCAGTGGGGCGCACTAGACCCCAAGATCATCAGGCCCTGGGCCTTCGGGGGAAACATAAATCTGAAGTTCACTGGTAGTTTAATTAAAAGGAGGGGCATGCTATTTAGGAAGTTTGAGGGATAATCAAATAGTAGTGAAAAAAAAACCTACTGGATGGATATAGAACAATACATTCACAGTGTAGATGTGGGAATTCCCTCTAGGGGAAGACCCTTTTAGGTAGTACTATTAAACACAACTAATCTCAGGGTGCTTGTTGCACTTTCCTTTCTGAAAAAGAGGGGGGGGGGGAGTCCTAAGTGAAAGGAAGGAAGTCTCAGGTTTGTGAGGCAAAGCAGTCCAAAAAGGAAGTGTTGGAGTGACGAGAGGGAATACAGTTTGGTCTGATCGCAGAGGAATGCCCAGCTATTGTTCCGGAAGGTTGAACCAACACTTGCTGTGAGATTGAGGGCAAGGGGTGTTTAGCCAGGTAGGTGTCCCATTTAGAGAGGATCCGTGGGTTCGGTGATGTGGAATAGTGAGCATCGAGTATATCTCTCCAGAGTAGCTGGTTGAGTTCCAATTGTACTTCGCATAGTGTGGGGGGTGAGGTGGAGATCCATTTGTTGAGAATGGCCCTTCTGGCCAGCATAAAGTACGTAGAAAGCCAAGGTCTGTGGGTTACCAGAAGTGAGGTCTGTGTTTTATCCAGTCCTAAATCTCGTCCATCAAGAAGTCCAAATAGTAGCATTAAAGGGTTTCCTGAAGGTGCGATGCCAGTAATGCTGGAGGCGAAGGAGTCTACCGTGCTCCAGTATCTGGCAATAGCTGAGCAGTGCCACAGCCGGTGGGCCAGCGTGGGCCAGCTGTGAGGGACATGCACCAGGAGCATTTCTGTGGAGCATTAGACGTGGAGGACATAGAGAAGGGGGCATATGCCCGATGGATAATTTTCAAATGCTGTTCCCTCCAAAACTCATTGACAATATACAACCACGTTGTGTTATATCCTTTAAGGATAAGATGTTGAAGCCCGTCAAACTGGAAGTCCTTGTACCAGGGGGAAGGGGCAGAGGGCTTTCGTAGTGTAGACTTGAAGGACTTGAGCGGTTTATAGATATCCGATATACTAGATTTGGAAAGCCCCACAAATTTGTCCAGAAGAGAGGGACGAAAACGCTTGATCTTGTCCTGGCACAGGCGGGTAGCAAAAGTCATGGATTGATGTATGTGAAGAAAGTGGCTGGGAGGAATGAGGTATGTCCTGGAGATATTATCAATTGACAGGGGGTTGCCATTGATCGGGTCAAATAGCTGATGAAAGAACTTTAGCCCTTTACTCGGCCACAGAGAGTAGGCAGAGTATTGTCGTGGATGCGGAAATAGGGGTTGACCATCAAACGGTAGATATCTGGTGATCGAGTGGGAGAGTTTCAAAAGTTTACAGGTTTCCCTCCATGCGATGATCGTGTCTCTGAGTAGGCAATTGGATCTAAGGGGGGCGGGGATAGAGGGCATAGAGCAGTGCAGGAGGGCTCCCAGAGATAGGGGGGAAACCATTTGGGATTCTATAGTAAAATTCGAGTATCTTGAGAGACCAGTTACCCAATCCAACCCAATTCGCAAGAGGCAAGCAATATTATAAAGTCTGATATTTGGAAGGTTGGCTCCACCCTCTTTCTTCTGAAGAGACAATTTGTCTAGAGCTATGCGGGAGTGTTTTTTTCTCCAGAGAAAGGCTTGGAGAGCTTTATGAAGTAGTCTGGTATCTTTGTGTTTTAAAAGTAAAGGGATGGTTTGTAAAGGGTATAAGAGCTTGGGGAAGGACATCATTTTGTATAAATGGCATCTACCTAGGAGGGATAATGGGAGTTCCGACCATGCTTCCAACTGAGAGGTTATCTTCTTAATGACAGGGGGAAAGTTCAGTGTGTATATGGGTGAGGGAGAGTTCCCAATGTTAATGCCGAGATATTTAATATGAGATTTCACTATTTGAAAGACAGAGGTACGGGACCAGGTCGGGGGCCTAGAGCGGAAAAGGGGGAGGATTTCACTCTTACTGAAATTTATTTTTAGCCCTGAACAGTGACGAAAGGTAGAAAAGATGTCATGTATACGGGAGATGTCTGTGGAGGGATCCAACGTAAAGATGAGTATATCGTCGGCAAATAGGGCAGTGTGGATTTCTTGATCCCCAACCTGCACCCCATGAAGCTCCGGGTGAGCGATCAGATAGCGAGAGAGGGGCTCAATGGCTAAATTAAATAAAAGGGGGGACAAGGGACACCCCTGCCTAGTGCCTTTGTGAAGATGGAAGGAGTCAGAAGGATGACCATTAGTAATGACCGTGGCACAGGGGGACGCGTACATTGCTTTAATGAGATGCAGAAAAGGACCTTCAAAGCCAAATTCCTGTAGTACCTTAAACAACCATGAGAAATTGACATTGTCGAAGGCCCCTTCTGCATCAAGGGTGATAATGGCCATGTCATGAGAGGGGTGTAGTTTGGCTTGTTCCAGGACAGCTAAAACTTTCCTAATGTTAGTGGTTGCCGAACGGCCCTTGGTAAATCCAGCCTGCGCTGGGTGGATGATGTCCGGCAAGATGTGAGCCAGTCTGGACGCCATGATTTTGGACAAGATCTTAGAATCCAGATTCAAAAGTGATATAGGTCTGTAGGAACCTGGTTCCAGGGGGTCTTTACCCGGCTTGGGGATCAATTTTATATGGGCTTGGAATCCCGTCGGTAGATAACACCCGCCATCCAAGATATGTTGATATACCGCTAACAGTGTCGGGGCAACCGAAGCTCCCATTAGTTTGAAGAAATCTGAAGTGTATCCGTCGGGGCCCGGAGCTTTGCCTGGGGATAGAGAGGTTATCACCTCCATGATTTCTTCGGTTGTTACTGGCGCATTTAACTGTGTCAAGACCGAGGGGTCCAAAGTGGGGAGTATGACATCACTAAGGAACTGGTCTGCCTGGGTTTCGTCAATAGTGTCCGGTCCATACAATGTGGAGTAAAAGGCTTGCATGGTCCCGGCTATATCCGCAGGGGAGGTGAAAACATCCCCTACCTGATTTTTAATCTTAGGGATATGAACAGGGGCATGAGGACCTTTGCAGAGATGGGCTAGTAATTTACCGGCTTTGTTACCGAATTTGTGAAAAGTGAGATCCTGGAGTGATTGCTGAAATCTCTCCTTAGTCTCTGCCCAGTGGTCAAAGGCAGCTTTAGCTTCTTTCCACTTAGCTCTGTTGCTGGGGGAGTTGTTTAGGGAAAGATGAGTCTGAGCCAATCGCAGGGCTTCACTAGCCGTTTTAAAGTGAGCAAGCGTTTTCTTTTTGTGAGCCGCAGCAAACGATATGATCCTACCTCTGAGCACTGCTTTGCCAGCCTCCCACAGAAGGAGAGGATCAGTAGTGTGATGGGCATTATCTCGTAGGTAGTCCATCCACGTAGTTTGTAACAGATCATGTAATTCCTTGTTATCTGTCAGATAAGAAGGAAAGCGCCAAATTCTCGTGGACGAGGGGGTCTTTTGGTTCCCCACAATCAGGGACATGGGAGCATGGTCGGAAATAGCTATTGTGCCTATGGAAGTATTATAGGAGGATTTGAGCATGGCCTGGTTGCCGAAACAATAGTCGATTCTGGATAGGCTATTGTGTGAATGGCAGAAAAAAGTAAATTCCCTGCCTAAAGGATTGGATAGACGCCAGATGTCCGTGAGTGCCAGGGAGGATACAAAATCTGGGAGTGTGGGGGTCAAGGCTGTCGAGGAGGAGGGTAGGGAGTTATCCCTGGATCTGTCCTCCAAGGGGTTCATGATAGAATTAAAATCACCTCCCACCAAAAGGGGGAGGTGGGCAAAAGGGCAAGGTGGGATGTCAATGACTGGAAGTTGGATTTGGTGGGGGAGTTAGGGGCGTATACATTTGCAATAGTGTAGACCGTGTCATAAATTTTGAGCGTAAGAACCAAGAGCCGACCCTCCAGATCAGGCGTGACAGAGAGGATTTCGCAGGGCAGATTCTTGTTAACTAAGATAAGAACTCCAGCCTTACGTTTGGTAGAGTCAGAGCCAAAGACCTGGCCCACCCAAAGTTTCTTCATGCGGTGATGATCACCAGCGGTTAGATGGGATTCCTGCACAAGAGCTATATCTGTTTTAAGCCTCTTCAGATGGCGCAGAACAGCCATTCTCTTATGGGGAGATCGCAAACCCTTGACATTCCACGATACTACTTTAATATCAAGGAGGGTGGAGGTAAGGGGGTTTTACACAGGAAGTTGTAAGGTATGGGAGAGAGTACAAATATATGAAAAGGAGCAGGTGCAACAAGCCATAAATCGGGGAGGGGGGGGGGGAAGCATGCCTCAGATCGAATGGGGAAAGAGAAAGTAATCCTGGCCATAAAACATGAAAACATAATAAAACACAACATCATTAAAAAAGCACATACCCAATAAGTCTGCGACTTCACTTTTTTCCCGGTGAGGCCCATAACCCAAACGTGGCGTTACCGGAATTGTCCCGTGTTCGGCTATCGGAGCGGGATGGAGTTCCTAGTGACAAAGAGCACCTCGTAAGAGCCGCATCACCCCGACATATTACCCATTCAGGAACACCGCAAGCGGTGAACCCCTGAAGCCAAAAAAAGGGCCGCTCTGGTAAGGCTGTGAGGGGAAAGAGCTTACAGTGGGAGATACCATAAGGAGGAGGATGAGGTATAATAA
The DNA here is from genome assembly GCF_965119305.1 of Pelophylax lessonae. Lineage (NCBI taxonomy): Eukaryota > Metazoa > Chordata > Amphibia > Anura > Ranidae > Pelophylax > Pelophylax lessonae. The sequence continues at coordinate 97,673,204 of NC_138772.1, forward strand.
AGAGAAACCATAAACAAAGAAAGGAAAGGGACAAAAAGAAATATGTAAACCATTAGCGTTCAAAAATCTCAACGTATGCAATCAACCTGAAACATTCCTAGGTATAATCACAGAAGCCTAGAGGGGGATACAACAATGTAACTAAATACGCAAAGGGAACTGCGAAGAAGCCCGTCACACTGCCCTGAGGGTTATAGAAATGTAAGGGGGGGGGAAACCTGTATTCAGCGCGGTCTGTCTCTATGTGAGCCTGATGAATAGCGGGGCCATTTGGGGGAGTCATTCCTGGGGCTGCGGAGATCCCTGTTGCCAGGGGAGGAAGCTGGGTCAGGAGAGTTTTGAGTCTCCATGGAGATTTGCATATGCGCCTGGATGTAGGTGTTAGCCTCGTCCGGGTGGTGAAAGGCTTTTGTTTCGCCAGAAGCTGTTGTGAAGCATAAAACTGCTGGATAGGCCAGAGTGAATTTTATACCATTTTGGTATAGAGCAGAACAGGTGGATTGAAAGGCTTTGCGTCGTCTTGCGACTTCCTGCAAATAATCTGCAAATAAAAGAAGTTTGTGACCATCCACTTGAAGAGACTTGGCGTTCCTAAATGACTTTAAAATAGCGAACCTGTCCGCATAGTTAAGGTATCGCACGATGACAGGGCGCGGTGTGCGCCGATCGTTGGAAGGTGGACCCAATCTATGAGCTCTTTCCACTATACATGGCATGGTTAATCCCAAGGCCTGGGGGATGCGTGCCGAGCACAGGTCAGGGAGTGAGGGAGCTAGTACAGACTCAGGGACCCCAGTTATGCGCAGGTTGTACCTGCGAGAACGATTTTCCAAATCCTCTAGCTTGTCTAATATGTATTGCTGGGTTTGGGCTGATCTTTGGTCGTTAGCCATATTGGATTGGATCTCCTCCTCAACATCTGAAAGTCTGTGTTCAAGATGAGAGAGTCTTTTGGCCTGATCTCCCATTTCCTTGCGTAGCTGGGCTATGCCAGCTGAGACCGCAGAGTCTACAGCTGCAGTGATGGTGGGGGAGAGGAGAGCGGAAACCGCTTGAGCTATCCGGGAGTATTGTTCCTCCTCGGGTAGGGAGGCTGAATCGGAGCCGCAGGTCCCGCTGAAGGCTGCATCGTGGCGGCGGCCATATTGGGCGGACAGGCAGCGGGAGAATCAGTGGCCGGACGGGCTTCCCCGGAACCCGGCACTCCGTGAATCATGTACCGGTCCGTTGCTGCGGCTGGTCTGGGTGACCAGGGAATGGTAGCGGGTGATGCCGTGAGGTAAGGAAGCCTGTAGCCTGATTTTGTAGGGCGATTTCTCTGGAGCCGCCGAGCTCACCTCCTACTTCATCGGGCGCCGGAACCGGAAGTCACAACCTCTTGTTCTGATGTATCATGCCCCCCTAATTTGAGGTCTAGAACCCGGCGGATGCTGGAGTATACCCCTCTGGAGAATGAAGGAGAGGAGAGTGAGGAGGAAGAGCTGACTCTTGATTGGTTGTGGACCCCCCCCCAGCAGGAGACACCATAAAATTTTTCCGGCCTGTCATGGAAAATATCCGAATGACGTCCCCGCCTGAACGGGTGGAACGTCAGTCTGTTTAGACAGAAGGACTTGTATCATCTCCTGAGAGAAGAATTGGGGAAGTTAAGTTAGAACCTACCGATAACACTGAACTACAGAATGTTGAGGAAAATCCAGTTCCACCAACTGGGGAAGAAGAAATTGCACCAAATAGTTCAGTGGAACCACAACTTGGGTGTACTTTTGGGGCATGGAATGTGAACCTTAATCTACGGAAAACATGTATTCCAGACTCAGACAGGAAATTCATCCACCTAAGAGACTTACATATGATACCCTTGGGAAGAGTTCTAATGAACTTATCTCGGCTACTCAATGTTCCAGCCAAGCACTAACCTCTTCTACCGAACCTTTGGTGGAAGATGACCCTGTTCCACCTTCTGACACTACTCGGTGGGCCACTAACTTGTTACTGGCCTGTTGTAAGAATGATTCAACTTTTCCTGATACTTTGGAAAGTTTGTTATCAGAAAACCCTTATATTAGTCAGTTATTAGCTACTGTAGGTTCTAATTAGTAGAATTATTGTTTGCAATTCTCTTTGAGATATTATTCAATTGGTCTGCTTAAATGAAGCTATCCTCTGTCTTCGGGGACCAAAGACTTTCAAGTGGGGGGAGGATGTAGCCGGGACCAGACTACCATTATATGAAAGTACAGACTTGCCTTATGTTCCTTCAGATTGTCTTTGTATCCCTCTAGTGTTGGCTTCAAGATTAAATCATCAGAGATTGGGAGAATGACATTGTGGGAACTGTAGTCTTCTGCAAAGCTATAACAATGCGGCTGGATTGTTTAAGAACTACCTTTCCCAGCAAGCTTTGGATTACAGAGGAGTATCTTGGGAGAGGCTATAAAGGGATCGGCTGAACAGATTTGGGGCCTCTTGATTCCTGAAACCCATCGTGTGCACATCAGCCTGCTGTACAGATAGCGGGCCTGCGGACTGCGGCCTACTGCACACCGCCTCTTCTGCCTGCAGACTCAGCCCTGGTGGAACGGATGTTTATCGCAGCACTGCAGACATCCTTGCAGCATCGCTGATTTGGTGGAGTCGGTGGGACACCCTGAGACAGCAGAGCGCAGCCATCTCGATGCCACAGAGCGTGGAGGATTGCCATCGCCTGTTTCCCCAGGACCCTCATTGATGGACATCAGGAATTGGTGAAAGGGCACCGAAATTATTACAGTTCTAGGTACACTGAGCACAGACACTCTGCAATTGAATCAGCCATCAGATCACTTAGTATTATAAACAACTATTCTGCATTACTTGAGTTGCATTGGAAACTGTTCATATAATGAGCTCCAACTGCTGGTGCAGACTTTAGCAAGGCCTGGCAAGTAGGACATTATGATACTAGTGCTTCTTAAAGGAGACACATTACTGGTAGCAAGATTACTATATCTCTCATTAGGATACAAGTGGTATAGGCCAGCCCGGGGCTCCCCTTTAGTCTGAGTGATAATACTTTATATAACTATTTGAGGGATTTACGTGCATATTCCCAAAGATTGTGTTTATTAATATCTTTTGGTGTTATTACAACCTGTTTTCTCACTGTGTTTTTGATGCCAGTTCAGCTGAACCCTGAAGGTTTATCCAGGGTCAAGCTGATTAATACCAATCTACAAGTTCATCTTTTAAGTAAAGTTAAAGTTCATTTATACTGTGTCAGTGTGTTTTACAACATGTCTGAACCTAGAGGGTCAGGAGGGCTGGACGGTTTACAGAGTCAAAGCAGTGCAGAAGAACATACACCCAAGGGGGCAGTGCTACATGTGCATTTGTCAGGCGGCAGCAATGGGCAGCTCATTCACTTGAACAACAGATGTGCCAAAGTAGCTCCTACAACTTTTTTTGGGGGTGTCTTTTTGTACTGAGCATTATGTTGAGCAACAAAATGTGCGTCTGCTAGCTATGTTTGCAGTGTTAAGAAATAATGGCACTGCGAGCATAATGCGCATTTTGGGGAATGCCTATATTTCTGGAGAGCACAGATGTGAATGGTGCCTCCATGCAGTGCTGTATTTTGGCCTAGGCCAACAAGGCCCAGGCCTAGGGCGGCACTTTGCAGGGGGGCAGCAAAGAAGCCGTCCCCCTCCACCTGAGACTCTATTGGCCACTGGTTACTAGAGCCGCCCCTCTCATTCCCCCTCTCTCTCACCCCCCCTCCTCTCTCTCTCATCCCCCTCTCTCTCTCATTCCCCCTCTCTCTCTCACCCCCCCTCTTCTCTCTTCACCCCCCCTCTCTCTCTCTCTCATCCCCCTCTCTTTGTCTCTCTCTCATCCCCCTTTCTCTCTCTCTTAACCCCCCCTCACTCTCTCATCCCGACTCACCCACCCCCCTATCTCTCTCCCTCACCCACCCCCCCTCTCATGAAATCTTAGGGGTTCATGCTGGGACTTGTAGCCCTTCAATTTTGGAGGGAGCCACATCCATTAAAAAAGGAGTGGGGAAAAGTTACATAGGTGGGGGTGGGGGAGGCGCCCAATTTTAGTCTTGCCTAGGGCAGCACAAAACCAAAATACACCACTGCCTCCATGACAACCCAACCGCCCTTTGTGTATGCGCCAAATACATGTGAGACTCACTGCCCACAAAAGGTGCAGGAGCTCCTTTGGCGTGTTTGTTGAGAGCGTCGGACAAACATGAATGGTTCTGCCGCCCTATGATATTGTGCGAACAAGAGCACATAAGTACGTTGCACGGTGTGAATTGGGCGTCGTGCGGGGATTCTCAACAAAGTACAATTCAGACATGTCATTATCTGGGGGGAGGACATCTCCATTATAATGCATGGGTGAGAATCACTCATACCACCCCACCCCAGTAACCTGGTGGAGACACCTAGAGACACGAGGCTTCACCAGCCCCGACCTCTCCGGTGACGTCACCGGTCTGACACCAGGACACAACAAAACTGCTATGTAAGGAAAAGATGGGCGGGGCAAGGGGCTCATGGACGGGAGACGATGGGCGGGCGCGAAAATTGAAACGGTGTCAGTTTACAAAAGCAAGACATAGCAGATAAGAGGAGCGGAGCCCTCATACACAAGCTCCTCCCCCCGGATCATCTGTTGCTAGGAGGGCAGACACAGCACAGAGAGGTTCCCTGCCGCAGCCAGACACCGCCCACTCCGCGCCGCCGGACTTCCCCGTGACGTCATCGGCGGTTCCCTGCGTCAGGCGCACTGCGCTCCATCCCTCTGCGTTCCTGGCCCTCCTGAATACGGCCAATAGGTGGAGACAGCGGAGGCGGGACTTCCGGCGGGCACAGGAAGTGAGACTGTCTCGGATTTTTTTTCATCCTCCACCTCTTCACTGGATAGAGAAATTGTGTTACCCGCGGGTGTTCGGCCGCCTGACCCGCTCTGTCCCCGGACACCCGAGCACTGAGGTACCGTACGCTGTGCACTCCCCGCCCCGGACTCGCCAAACATCGCGCTGTGTACTGTCTAATAGCCGAGCGGCCCGTCACACGGAGTGTTCCTCCCCCTCCTCTCCCGCCCTCCCCGCCTGACAGCCGCCACCACTCCGCTCAGCCCGGGAGAGAGACCGAGAGGAGAGGAGGCCGGAGAGTAAGAGCAGGCCCGGAACTGGAGCCCAGCAAGGGCAGGTAAGAGGCCCAACACCAGACTGATTGTCCCTTTCACCAGCTACCTCATACTACTCTACCCACTCCACTCCCCCCCCTACTCTACACACTCCCCCCCCCCCCCTACTCACTGCACTCCCCCCCCCCCCCGCACTCTACTCACTGCACTCCCCCCTACTCTACTCACTGCAACCCCTCCTACTCACTTCATCCCCCCCCGTACTCTACCCACTACTCCTCCCCCCGTACTCTACCCACTCCACCCCCCCCTACTCACTGCAACCCCCCCTGTACTCTACTCACTGCAACCCCCCCCCTACTCTACCCACTCCACCCCCCCTACTCACTGCAACCCCCCCCTGTACTCTACTCACTCCACTCCCCCCCCCTACTCTACACACTCCCCCCCTCCCTACTCACTGCAACCCCCCCCGTACTCTACTCACTGCAACCCCCCCTACTCACTGCAACCCCCCCGTACTCTACTCACTGCAACCCCCCCTACTCACTTCATCCCCCCTACTCTACCCACTCCACCCCCCCCACTCTACCCACTCCCCCCCTCCCTACTCACTGCAACCCCCCCCCGTACTCTACCCACTACACCCCCCCTACTCACTGCAACCCCCCCCGTACTCTACTCACTGCAACCCCCCCCGTACTCTACTCACTGCAACCCCCCCTACTCACTTCATCCCCCCGTACTCTACTCACTGCACTCTCCCCCCCCTACTCTACTCACTGCACTACCCCCCCTACTCTGCCCACTGCACTACCCCCCCTGTACTCTGCCCACTGCACTACCCCCCCTGTACTCTGCCCACTGCACTACCCCCCCTGTACTCTGCCCACTGCACTACCCCCCCTGTACTCTGCCCACTGCACCCCATCTCCCCATGTACTCTGCCCACTGCACACGTCCCCCCCTCTTTACTCTACCCACTGCAGCCCTCCATCACCCTTGTTCTCTACCTACCGCACCAAAGCCCCCCCCCCCTGTACTCTACCCACCATGCCCCCAACCCCCCACGGACTATACCCACTGCACCCCTCAATTCTCTGTAGTGAACCTACAGCACTCCTGTATTCTTCTGTATACCTTCTGACCTCCCCCTATATTCTCTGTCGTACATCTACTGCCCCCCCTCCCCGTATCCTCTCTGTATTATATCCACAGTGCTCCATACTCCCTGTATTATACCTTTCATCACATGGACTAGCTTTAGTACAACCAGCTTGCCCATAGATGGATCGAGTCTTGTCTGGTCCCTGCTGAACTGGCTGAGATTAGATCCATCTATGGGCAAACTTTATCCTCCACATGTTTATAGAGCCCACATCAGGTGCATCTTATTTCCATATTTCATCACTCGCAACAACCCCAGCTTTTGTTGCTTATCCTCCTGTCTGATATTTCTCATTCAATCAGCTACAAACTATTATCCCTTATCATTGCTTTTATTATCCTTCTCTTTCTTAGCTTATCCTACTTGTTTTTCCCTGTATTCTCCTTACCCCCCCCTTACCCATCCACCTTTATCCTCCACTCTATCCCCATCTTAATTCCTATATCACTCACATCAGCCCCATATTTCCTTTATTATCTTCCTTGTTATCACCATCTTCCCCCATTTTATCTTTCAGATCATCCACATCTCATATATTCAGAACACTTTTTTTATTTATAAATTTGTTTTATTCACTGATATTTCCCCGTACTAAACCATTTCAGCACCTGGTTTCTAGGCTTCTGGTTCTCATAGACATGCACACCACCCTGTTAATTGGGACAGATTTGATCTTGTTCATTGTATTAATTATGTATAATGCCTACATTGACTTCTCATGGCGTCTCTTGTAAATATAGTTTTTTTTTTTTTGCACTGTCCACATGACCTGCACTCTGCTTAGGGTTTGATGGTGAAAAAAAAGCTATCGGTATTGGTCTCCTCCCCCGTTCACACCACTTGCCATTTATCTTTATTTGCATGTTTTATCATTTCACACATCTGCACCACCTATGTATGTCAGGAACAGATCATTAATGGATTGGGTATTGTAGACAGCCTTTAGAATTCTGTCTCTGCTTGTCCTGCACCTAGCAGTTTTGTACTAGGTGGGCAGAGCCTGATGCGGAACTAGGATACTAGTTTGCCATCAGGTCTGCTTTTCCTTTGATTGGCAGTGGGTGGTTCCATAGGTGCTGTTCAGTCCAATAGCTGCTTTTCAATCCGCCCACCGCCAAGTGGTGTCAGTCAAAAGTAAATTGGACCTGATGTGAAACTAGTCTCTCAGTTCTTTATTAGGCTCTTCCCTTTCAGTGACGTCACCTGCATCAACCTTTTACATTTAGCTTTTGGCTGTCAATCTCCCGACAGGCAGCTAAATTGGGCCAGGAAGACAGTACTGTTGGGGAAGCTGTCATATACATGATAGCTTCCCAGCACAGGTGATGCCTGCTCGACACTGGTGCAAATGCTTGCATGAATTAAACGCAGGTTGTTATTTTGCCATTAGGGCTGTTTTGCATCCCCTCGACTACACTCCTTAAATTTTCTGGATTTTGACCTCACCTGAACCTGCCTATTTTTAGGGCCTGAACACCAAGACCCATGTTAAATGCTTAAGGGTTCCCGCTATGGCTGTCTAGGCCCCATGAGTTGGATGCGGCTGGCTAGTGAGGGTGCAAGTTGAGGAAAGGTCTTCCAGGCCCAAAGCATACTGGAAAAGAGAGCCTGGCCACTGCACACCTCCACCTGGCCAGAGTGGTCTGAAGGTAAAAGCAGCCTCAGCTCGATTCGTCCAGATCAAGACTCTTAAGCCCCGAGGGTGGGACGAAACACGTTAGGGGTCTTGGTGTGGATGAATCGAGCTGAGGCTGCTTTTACCTTCTAACCATTCGGGCCAGGTGAGGTGTGCGGCAGTCAGGCTATTTCTTCCTATTTCTTCCTATTTTTGTACCCCAAAACACTAAACCACAGCATTTTAGTGTGTAGGCAGCAGAACTGTGTGGCAGGGTTTGTGATGCATATTTTATCGCAGCATACATGTCCATCCTTTTTTATTTATTTATTTTTTTAGTTTTATTTTATGCTAACCGGTAAAATCGTACAAACAGAATCGCGGAGCGCCTGTCACCCAAAAAACGTTTTGGGCGACAGACGTTGCGCTATTTTACTGCAAGCCACAGTGAAATTGTAGGTACAAAATGCATTGATCCGCAGCTTTCAAATTGTGCTTAAAGAGGAAGTAAACCCTCCTCGGACACTTGTACCTATAGGTAAGCCTCATCATAGGCTTACCTATAGGTACTGTAAATATCTCCTAAACATGTACGGTTTAGGAGATATTTACCTTGGATGCATCCAGTGACGTCACTGGCGCATGCGCTCTGAAGGAACGGCCGCTGGTGCCGTTCCTTCAGAGTCCCATGCCGTGACTGTCGGCTCCCGCGCGCCTGCACGGGAGTGACGTCACCGCGGCTCCGGCCAATCAGATGGCCGTATGCCGCGAACCCGAAAGACGGGCGACTGGGCATGTCGCCCATCATACAGGTAAGCGGAAGGCACGGCGGGGGCTCGTTCTAAGGTAAGTATTGCATAATGAGCTAGTATGTGATGCATACTAGCTCATTATGTGTTTCTCTTACAGGTTACCAAAAAAAAAAAAAAAACTTTGTATGGGTTTACAACCTCTTTAAGTAGTGCAACTGCACTTGTGTAAACCAGGAGTTACAGGGGGGAAAAAAAAATAAGTAAACACCGTTAATGTGTTCCATTTATACTATCTGTTATGCTAAAGTTCTTTACAAAGGCACTTAAAATGGCCCAGCAGGTATATTTCTCATGTTAAGTGTATTAATTAATGCTACTTAACATATTACAGGTCTTGCCTCTTGCAGAGATCAGTGTTCCCCCTTTTAAAATGCTTTCATCGACTTTCCTTTTAAAAAGGCCATTGCCATCTTTGTTTAGACTTTACTCAAGGTCAGCATCTTCTTCCTAGACTGAGATTCTGGCTCAGATATGATGGGATAATGGTACTGGTACTGGTACTGGTAGCTGTGCAGTTCTGACTGTTTTTTAACAAATGTCTGACACAGCTCAGCCCCCTTCTGCAGACTCACCTTTTGACCTGCTACAAAGTTGCAGTGTTTGCTGTGTGATAACTGGGGAGAGGAGGCAGAAGGTTTTCTGCAGACTCATGACACCATATCAGCCTAGGTAAGCAGCACTTGATGGGAGTCTGAACACTGAAATGATGAAAGGTAGAACTTTTCTGAGAAATGATACAGTTCCTCTTTTGTGACGTGTTAGGAATTGATTCATGCTAACTTGTAAAGTTATTGATTAGTTGATTTTGAAGGGGACTTGTACTGACAAGTAAATGGGCTGCCACTGCTGAACTTGTCTGAATATGGCTCAGTTAACTGCCATTTAAATAAAGTCCTTTTCTGCAAAGAAATTAATAATTACCTGCCCTGCTGCCAAAGTTTACTGTCCATGTGCTTTCTAACGAACCTTCAGCATCCAGCATACTTGGGGTGGTCCCTCTACATCCATGCTGTGTCCTGTAATAATGAAGGAAAGCATCTAAGGAAACTACAGAGCACGGGGGGGGGGGGGGGGCGGCAGTCTTTCGCCTCCTGGAAGTGACAGATGAAGATTTTTCAGCAAGTGTATCTATTCAAAACAAAGAATTTCAGCAGATTGAGCAGCAGACAGGAAAGTATTTTCTTTGCAGAAACTTTATTCCTCTGAACCCAATCAAATTACTCTTTAATGATTTTCTTTCATGTTTTACCTATTACAAACTTCTCTTAGAGTCAGAGAGGCCGGCTGATGTTACTCTGCCAATCCGAGCAGGCTTTGCATTAAATAGAATACATCGCTCTCCCTGATTGGCTCAGCACGGTACACTGTAGCCGAAGCTACGGTAAATACGGTATACTGGTACAGGATTTCCACACAGCCAGCGTCTTGAGAGATTACATCTACCGGTAATACTTATACTTGGGTTACCTTGGAGATATCATACTCGGCGTATAAGACGACCCCCCCCCCCCACCCATTTTTGGGGGGATTTTTTTGAGGTTCAAAAGTAGTCTTATACGCCAGAAAATACAGTAGGTGTGTTCGTGTCATCAATTCAGCTAGGAATTATGCATCTGTGGTGGCAACTCTGCACATCCTCAGTTTTCAGTTTCTACCAATCACAGGTGAGCAGCCCATCTGACTATAGTCACACGTGTGTGTGTGTGTGTGTGTGTGTGTGTATATACACAGTGGTAAATGACAGCTCACGCCCTCCCTCCTCCATGCCCACTAACCAGCTAAACACAATGGGGGTGGGATTTTACATATATAGTAGATTGAGGCTTCACTTCCCACTTATTTTAAGACACAGGCTGGAGAAGCGTGACACAGCCTGACTTGCAGAAATCAGCCTCCACCATATTATTGCCAAAAATAAAGATTTGATTTCAAATATATATTTGTATGACCATTTAAAACCATTTATATTATCTATTTTTACTCTATATCCCAAAGGCTGTAGGTAAAGAAAGAAGTAAACTTTTTTTTTTTTACTGACTTTTACCTATAGGTAAGCCTGTAATAAGACTTGCCTACAGGTAGTGTAAAAATCTCTTAAACATGCATTGTTTAGGGCAGCTGTCACTAAATGGCTGTCAATTGGCAGACCGCACAATGCTTTCGCCCGGACCGCGAGGCCGCTACCTGTATTCAGTCTTTGGTTTGCTGGGACTGCGGATGCAACCAGTGACGAGCTGTGTGTGCGCCACGCCCCCTCCTTACTGCGGCTCCCGGCCAGTGTCCTGTCGGGCCGCGAGAAGGGGCGTGACGTCACACACGCGCCCCGCCCCCTCCTACTGACTGCGGCTCCCATTCAGCCAGGCAGCAAGTTGGGGCGTGACATTATGTGTGCGCCCCGCCCCCCTGCTCACGGCTTCTGGCTCTGCTCCTGGCTCCAGGTATGTGGAGCACATTTTTAAGAGGAGAAAGCAATGTGGCCCCCAATGTAATAGCTGCACTTTAAAAAAATCTCTCCTAAGCTTTAACAAGTGTGCAGACTGATGGGCATATTTTGTTGTGCTCATTAGAGTGTCCCATAACATAAAATGTGCCCATCAGAGTGCCCCTTATTTTATGTTAAGGGTCACGCTGATGGGCAAACTTGATGCTAAGGGTCACGCTGATGGGCATATTTTTTAAGGGTCACGCTGGTGGACACATTTTGTTCTGCACATGAGAGTGCTCCTAACATAAAATGTGCCCGTCAGCTTGCCCCTTATTTTATGTTAAGGGTCACGCTGATGGGCATATTTTATGTTAAGGGGCACTCTAATGGGCATATTTTATGTTAAGAGCAACGCTGATGGACACGTTTTGTTTTGTCCATCATCAGCGTGCCCCCTAACCTAAAATTTGCCCATCAGCGTGCCCCTTATTTTATGTTAAGGGTCACGCTGATGGGCAAATTTTATGCTAAGGGTCACGCTGATGGACACGTTTTGTTTTGCCCATCTTTCTGAGTCATAGCACAGACTTCAGATTTGGACCTCGGCCCAAAGAAAATTTTAGCGACCTCCTTGAATTTTAATTCATAACCCCTGGTTTAGAGGATATTTACTGTACATCCCGCCAGTGACATCTCTGGCGCATGTGCTCTGAAGGAACGGCCAACCATGCCATTCTTGGCATCCCTGTGCCATGCTATCCCTGTGCCGTCAATAGTGGCTCTCTGGCACATGCGCTGGAGTGACATCATCGTGGCTCTGGTGAGTCACAGTCTGCTAACCCAGAAGCAATACGGATGAAGATGAAGACCGCCTTTATCGCTGACTTCTCGGTGCGGGAGGGCTTTGTTTTAAGTTTAACACCAGACTTGCCAAATTTGCTTGAAATCTAGGAGCCAGCTAAAAAGATTAAGAGTAGGGATCGACCAATTATCGGCAAAGCCGATATATTGAGGGCCGATAGGCACTTTTCCTGATATATCGGAATCTTGCTAATATTTTGGGAAAGTGCATGTACCAGAGTGATGCCTGCAGCTAGAGGCATCCCCCCAGTACCGGCGTCCATAGCTGTCTTCTAATGACAACCGATGCGGCTGAGAAGCCGATCGGCTGTCATTACAAGGAGCGGAAGGGGACCCCCCTCCTTCACGACGCCTTCCAAAGCTCGCCCGGGTCTCCTGTCCCACCGGGAGACTCGGGCAACCAGCCTGCACGGCCGCCGGAGACCCGATCCAAGCCGCATTCGGCTCTGATCGGGTCTCTATGCAAAAACCCGAAAGGGATATCACTTCCGGGTACTGTCTGGCGCCAGATTAAAAAAAATGACAGAATTTAAGACTGCCAAACTTGGCGTTTTGAATGCTTTTAAGTGCAGAGGAGGGGTTTGGGGTCTTTTAGACCCCCCCAGATCCCTCCACAAAAGTACCTTGTGATCCTTTTGCAATAAAAAGTTTCTTCGGACTGCTGTGCAAGATCCTTGGTGTGCTGGTGAAATATGTATGTATCCAGCGGTATGTAACTGCTTTAACATGTGACCAGCAGCAGAGGGCTAGACGTTCCTCCTGCTTATGTTTCCCTGCAGGCAGGCTGGGAGAGCTGGGTTATGTGACAGTTGTATATCAATTAGGAAAACGGTACTTAGTTGTTTTTGTTTATTACAATTAATTGCCGTGCCATCATCCATTTGCAGAAATAGAAGGGACAATGTAAATTAAACAGTGTGTGTTAAGTATCACTTTAGGAATGGTTGCATACGACTTGGTTCACCTGGTTCATGTAACGTAAAATCTTTTTGGCATATGCTGTGTGTCTGAAAAAAAGTTATCACCTTCCAGTTGTCATTGATCACCTGTACTGTACACCTGACGGTGGTGTTGTTGGCTACGTTTCTGCTCAGATGACAGTGATATAGCAGCTAGTGTTCACATTATCTCAGGTGTAATAATTGTAGTGCTAATTATTTTGCTGCTTGGATGCTGTGGGTTTGTCACCTAAAATTTCAAAAGGCATTAAAAGAAGCTAGTCCTTAAGTCTAATGTAGCATCTGTGACATGCCCAGGCAACTTTTTTAGATGCTTCTTTAAATATGTATAGGTGCAGGCCTGTTTACTTGCATGGTATATTACTGCCGATGAAAGAGATTACTCAGATTTAGTATGCAAATTAGCTGACCTCCTGTATGCACACAGATGTGGGTTTCAGTACTGTTGTCTGCGATCATATCATCTGAGGGCCAGAAGCTTTAAAGCAAACTGGCAACCACAGAAAATGAAATGCACTTAAAAGCATTCTGCCAAAGCTACGGTTGTCTACGGAATTTATTATTGCAGCTTATTTTGTCAATAGACTATTTATTAGAATAAGTCAGGGAACTGTCACACTAAGGACATCCCTCTGCTCATAATTTGTATGTTAAGCCCCTCCCCCAACGCTAATTCTGTGTAAGCCCTGCCCCCTCACGCTCTAATATTATGTAATTATGTATGTCTAGGTCCCCCCCCCCCCATGCACTCTGAAAGGTTTGATTTGATCTCCTCACCCTTCAGTGCTCTCATAGTCTGAATGCTGTCTAAGCCCCTCCCTCTTCAATGAAAACGTCTGCGTTTAGGAAATATGTTTCACATGCATGCATGAGCAAACCCAATGTCAGGAAGCATTGACATTTAGAATGCAGCGTTTTACAGCTGTTCATTTGTATGACAGGCTGTACTTGGCACCTGTGGCTCTCCAGGCATGGGAATAAGTCAGTAAAGTTTTGTTAGGCATTTGAAATGCCTAAAAATTACCAGTGCAATAACCCTTATTTCTGGCAGTAGATAATGTATAGTAAAAAACAAAATTGGTTAGAGTTTTAATTGTCTCTAAATGGCAATTGCAGCATCTGGGCAAATAAACATATTTTTAGTAGCACTGTATTTAGCACAGCTGGAGTGCTGGGAGGGACTTTGATTTGTGGGAGCCTTATATCAAACCTAATTCACTGAAGGTGCAGTTGTTAAAATATTCTCTGCCAGGTTTTGGACGTTGGATGGCAAGCGAATGGAAGGGTAGGACTCTACATGTAGATAGTACTATATTGGACAAATCAAGCAGTCCCTGTGCTGTAATTATGGTTAATACAGTTTTCATATGACATGCAGTTGCAAAGGCCTACCTCTATCCTATGAAGGCTATTCCCTCTTCATTCTATCATGAATGCTGCTACCAGACTCATCTACCTTAACAACTGCTCAGTGTCTGCCACCCATCTCTGCTAATCCCTACACTGGCTTCAACTCGCCCAGCGAATTAAAATCAAAATACAAACAACAATACAAAGCAATTCTGCCCAGAGCTTATATTTCCAATATCTGCCTTCAGGACTTCTCCAGAGCCTCTCCCATGCTCTGGAACACTCTACCCCCCAATCTGTCTGGCGATCCATGAAAATTCATCTCTTCAGGAAAGCCTATCACACCTCCAATTAACAACTGAACTTAACTCTTCCATCAGCTCATCCCCAACAGTTATCTTCACCACCGTTTACCCCTCCCTATTAGATTGTAGGCTCTTATAAAAGAGGGTTATGAGGGCCCTGCTTATTTCATTGTATTGTAGCTGTTAGAGTCGCACCAAATGGAAAATTTGGTACTGGAAATGTAGGATGCACTTGGCCAAAAAAACGAAAAGACAGTTTTTTTTAAAAATATTTAACATTTTTGGTCAGTTAAAACGAAACCGCACCAAAAACTTACCTCCCTGATGAAATGCATTAAAAACGCATCATTAACGAACCCGTGTGATGTTTTTGATGCGCTTGAGTCACATGACCTATAAAAAAAACAGACCGTTAGCAGTGCAAAATCACTGCAAATCTTTGGCAAAATTGTGCGTGTTTCTGGAGCCATTGTCGGCAACTTTTTTTCTTATTTCCAAAATGCCGATAACACCCTTTTTGTCCAGCGTGTTTTGGCACATCTCTGTACGGTCTCTTTTTTTTTTGATTTTAAAGCACTGCGCAAACTGTTGGCTCTATAGAAGTTCTCTATAATATGTCACAGTCCTGATGAACCAAGCCTGGTCTTCTCACCCATTTCATACAGTAGCCATAAGAGTTGATGAATCACAATATACCCTTATGCTGTGACATTAATATATCGATAATCCCTATTCATGTTGTGACAGTGCTAGGCCCTTACACTTTTTGAGCAGAGGATACACAGGGGTTAATTAACTAAAAACGGTGCAAAATTTGGTGCAGCTCCACATAGAAACCATAGAAACCAATCTAATTGAGCAAGCTGCAGTTAGAAGCTGATTGGCTACCATGAACAGCTGCACTAGATTTTGCTCTCTTTAGTTTTAGTAAATCAGCCCCATAGGTTTCTCAAAGATACCGTGTGAGGGGCTGCAGAGAAGACTGGATTTTAATTTTCTTTCTTGGTTTTGTAATCCTGGATCAGGGTCCCAAGTCCAAAGGCTTCAAAGTCTTGGGTGGGATGAAGCATTCAATCCTGTGTCCAGGTCTTACTGGAGACCTGCAGACTAAGGCTGGCCATACACTATACAATTTTCTTGTTCAACTTTCCTTTAGATTTACCAAAAACATGTAATATAGGGTCAAACCTAAACACTTTCAATTTGTATGCAATCAGGCAGGCCCTTGCACTACATAGTTAAAGGTAAATCTAAAGGAAATTGAATAAGAAAATTGTATAGTGTATGGCCAGCCTTAGTGTGTAGGTATGTGAGGCCTGGCCGTAGCTTAGTGCACCCATCAGGAGACAGGTGTTGGCTCCAATCCGGAGATAGGTGTGGGCCCTGCTAGAGGAGGTTATCCACTTGAGACAGCACACTCCATGCTGGAAGAGATTCTTTATCAACAGGACTGAGAGGATTGCTAAAGAGATTGGCAAAGCCAAGATGACTATACAAGTCCAGGGGACTACATGAATCTGGAGGTCACAGAGAAGTGAGAGCCCAGGGCTAGGGAGTGGGCCTGTGTTACAGGCTGACTGAGCCAGGAGAGCTGGATGAGACAGTCTGAGGAACCAGTGGAAAGGGCAGTGGCGCTGCTGAAGGGGTGGAGTTGGGTGGCTTGGCACTATTTTTATACTACTTTTTTTT
Organism: Pelophylax lessonae; assembly: GCF_965119305.1. Taxonomy (NCBI): domain Eukaryota; kingdom Metazoa; phylum Chordata; class Amphibia; order Anura; family Ranidae; genus Pelophylax; species Pelophylax lessonae. The sequence goes on from NC_138772.1 coordinate 97,689,530, forward strand.
CATGGTCGAAAACCCTGCGTGGGCAAGTCTTCTGGTGAATTTTTAGTTCTGCGTTTAAAAAAAATGGTCCGGCAACCCCTAAAAAAAAATGTTTGTATTCGCAGAATCTCACTAAAATTGCTACTACCGTAGAGCTAATAGTCCCTTAGGATCACGGTGTACAGTACACATTGCTCATGTAGTATACCATGTATAGTAATGGATAAAATGAGAATCACAATTTTTTTGCTTAGAATAAAGATCACGAGTCTTGGCGCAACATCTTTTACATTATAAAAAATTTGGCTTACTTTACTGTTTTTTGTATTTTTAAATTCATTAAAGTGTATTTTTTTTCTCCCAAAAAAACTGCATTTGAAAGACAAAAAAGTGCGATAAAAAATAATGCTGTAATCGTCATTTTATTCTCTAGGGTCTCTGCTTAAAAAAAAAAAAGTGTGTGTTCGGGGTTCTAAGGAATTTTCTAGCAAAAAATACAGATTTTTAACTTGTAAGAAACAAAGGTCAGAAAAAGGTTTGGATTTGGCGACTTTAACTGGCAATTTTGCGGTCGTGCGACGCTGTATCCAAACTAAATTGATCTCCTTTTTTTCCCCACAAATAGAGCTTTATTCTGGTGGCATTTGATCACCTGTGCGATTTTTATTATTTTTTGCACTATAAACAAAAAAAAGCGACAATTCTGGAAAAAAAAAAACAAACATTTTTCACATTCTTCTATAGGACATTCCCAAAAAAAAATTTAAAAATCTAAATTTTTAAACATTTTATGCCAATTTGTTTTCTGCTACCTATTTTTGGTAAAAAAAATCACAATAAGCGTATTTTGATTGGTTTACGCAAAAGTTATTGCATCCATCTACGGGAAAGATTTGTAATTTTTTTATTTTTTAATTTTTTTTATTTTTTTTTTACTAGTAATGGCAGCGATCTGCTTTTTTTTTTTTGCGGGACTTGCGGGACTGCGGCGGACAGATCGGACCCCTAACTGACATTTTTGACACTTTTGGGGGTACCAGTGACATTACTACAGTAATCAGTGCTAAAAATATGCACGGTTACTGTAAAAATGCTATTGGCAGTGAAGGGGTTAACCCTGTGGATGATCAAAGGGGTTAATGTATGCCTGTACAGTATGTTTACTAACTGTGTGTTTTGGGGAGGGGGGGGGGGGGTTCTGTGACAGGCACAGACAGTTTGCAGTTTCATCTTGGCTAAAACTTCAGGTGTGTCCCTGACTGTCTCACAGAAGATCGCCTGCTTTGTTTACATAAGCAGGCGGGGTCTTCTCTCTGTTTACCGGACGATCGATCGCAGGAGGAAGGCAGCAATCGCGCACGTCGCCGAAACCCCTTCAGTCACGTAGTAATACGTGACGGAACCCAGGGGAGCTGCAGTAATATTACTGTGGGCAGTTGGCAAGTGGTTAAGGCCCTGTTCACACCTGAGCGTATTTCAACTCGTAAAACGCTCGTCTCTGAAGTCTCAAAACGCCCAACAAGCAAAATCCCTTGGCCCTGTTCACATCTGAGCGTTTTGTCACCTGAAGCAAAACGCCTGAAGCTCAAAGTACATGAGCTTCTTTTTTGGCAGATTACAAGCTATTTTGTTAATGTCAATGCCTTCAAACACCTGCATAAAATGCCTGAAAAAACGCCAGAAAAAAGCCTGAACTCGATACTACACTCAGGTGTAAATGGAGCCTTAGAGTCGGTTCACACTGAGGCGACACGACTCTGCACGACTTCGGGGGCGACTTGTGCATTACCATGCACCACGACTTCGGAGCGACTTGCAGGGACTTCACATAATAGAAGTCTATGCAAGTCGCTCCGAGGTCGCCCCGAAGTAGTGCAGGACTTGTGTCGCTCCTATTAGAACGGGTCCTGTGTCGGTCAATGGACCGCAAGGGAGCGTGACTTGTCAGGCTGATAAGTCGCCTGACAAGTCGCTGCAGTGTGGACCGGCTCTTACAGACGGAAATTTTATTCTTTTTGAACTAAAAACAAAATGATACATTGTGTTTAAGGCCCCGTTCACACAGGTGGACGGTTCAGATCTGCCTGTCCATTTTTTTGGCGGATCTGAACAGATGCCCCATGCATCTCTATGGGGCATCGGATGTCAGCGGAGACATGTCCGCTGACATCCGATCTGATCCGTCAAGTCTGGACAGATGGAAAGCCTCTTTTCTATCCGTCCAGCAGGTAGGATCGGATGAGAACAGACAGACGGTCCGTTCCCATCCGATTCCCCCATAGAGAACAGCGGGGACCTGACAGCTCTGTCTCCGCAAACAGCACGGAGACAGAGCTGTCATCCGCGTGGGATCAGCCTTAACAATGTTGATAAACATTTGCCAGAGCCTTTTTTTTTTTCAGCTGTGAGTGAGCAAAGAACAGCTCTGTTATGGCTCGTTTCCACTGAGCTTTCTGGTTCGGTACGGTACGCTATTTATGCCGTTTCCATTATGAATGGTACCCTAATTCTGAACCGTACCGTACCACTTTTTTGGTACCCTTTCGTTGGGGTACCAAGCACATTAGTACCGTCCCAACAGGGTGGAGCTACACTGCAGAACTTTGATTGGTTGACAGAGAATCGTCTATCACAGCTTTCCTGCTACACCACGCCTATCATGAAAGGGTACTATTGGAAGTGGAAACGCAATGTGTACCGTTCCGAATCGTACCGTACCACTCAGTGGAAACGAGGCATAAGAATCGAGGAAGAAGTAGAATGTGTGTCGGGTTTCTATTGCTGTGTGCCCCTGTTTGGGAGATTCATTCTCTGTCTTGCTTATTATCTCTGAGTGAAAGAAAATTCCAATTTTTGGCTTGTCACCAGAACGGGAATAGAGGAGAGATCATCCCATTGGCACAGTCCTGCTACTTAACCCCAGTTCCCACACTTTGGAGTGAATTTTCTGTCACTTAAGCCTCTTTCACACGGCCGCTCTGTTTTTTTCTTTTTTCTCCGCTCCGGCACTTTTTTTTCACGGACCCGGATGACACTTGTGTCATCTGCGCCGTATGTCCGCATGTCATCCCATCCGTTTGTGGATGATATACGGGCATAATGCATGTCTATGGGGATTGCGGATGTCAGCGGATGACACCGCTGACATCCGGTTTTGCATCCGTTCCTTTTTTTAAACGGAAGAAAAATAGGGTTCTGTTCCGTTCCAAAAAACGGAACAGAACTGAAAGGACGCAAATCGGATGTGTCCGCTGACATCCGCAATCCCATTGACATGCATTATGTCCGTATATCACCCTCAAACGGATTGGGGTGATATACCGACATACGGAGCGGCCGTGTGAAGGAGGCCTTACTGTTTTGGCTATGGGACATCATAAAAAAAAAAAATAAATAAAACTGACAGGAGTTCTAACCATTTATCTCTGGGTCCATTCACACCCGGGCTTTCTGGAATTGTGGTAAATACGCAGTGCGTGGTGCTATCACCCAAAAAACACTCCTGCTCCTTTTTGAGCAACAAGTTTCACACGTTGCAAATTTTCTGTGATTGCAGCAAAATCTCTACACGATTGAGGTGCCAATTAAGAAGTAATGACATTGCAAATGCATCCAACATTCTTCCACATTTCTGGAATCGTGGGCTGAATCGATCAATTCTGCCTGCGATTCTGAAATACCCAGGTGTAAATGAAGTTTAGAAGTTAGGTTAATGAGTTACCAGCTCCTGTTTTGTTGTAGGTTTAACCACTTTACCACCGGAGGATTTTGCTGTCTTACGTTCCAGGCCACTTTTTGCATTTTGGCACTGTGCGAATTTAACTGACAATTGCGCGATCATGCAATGCTGTACCCAAACGAAATTTACATCCCTTTTTCTCAAAGTCGTCTTCCAGGACAGCCCATGAGACCTTAGGCTCCTCCCCCAGGGACAGGAAACACATTCCAAAATTCAAATAAAAGGCGGTGCCTTAGTCCTCACCTTCAGTATTTAGTGTTTCCTCCGGACAGGGGGTAACATGTTCCTGGAACTGAAGCTCCCGGTCTCCTGGACTGTCCTTGGAAAGACTTGGAAAGATGCATCTCCTCAGCCCATAGCGGTACCCCCTTAGTGCCGCAATAGGGGCTGACCGCTGTCTCCTGTTCTTCTAGCCTCTCGGCAGGACTACGGATGCTGTCTGGTGGAACGTTGGGGAGTCCACTCCGTTGGTCGGCCGGTTCCTTGGAGCAGAGTCCTGTGTACCCGGAACCGCTAACTTCGGAAGAAATTTTGAAGTTGGCGCCAAAAACGGAGGGGGCGGAACTCAGCGTATCCACTCTGGCCTCACGGGAAGCGACAGTGTCACTTCCGGCGCAGTGACGGCATCCGCGGGCGCCGGAAACCCTCGTTCCAGTTTCCGAAGGCGCGAACAGTGAGTACATATGGGCGACCGATGTTAGGTGGAAACAGCAGTGCTGGGATCACCATACAGAGCGATGGACACGACAGTAACCGCACAGGCGGTGGAAGTCGGCTCTGGCATCGGCACCTCTCAGGTAAGCAAGGGGAAATGTACACCCTATTTGCAGATACCTGTTAGGAACTCCGTTCCCCTTCCCCCCTCTCTTTTCTATCGTTAGGGGCAGGGGTTAAGCAGCACCGCTCCCTCTTTTCTAAATCACAAATGGGGGATAAGCGGGAGGTGGGAGGAGGACAAGTTTCCCTGATTATAATTCTCTTGTCTTTTATCTTCCAGGCCAAGGCTCAGGACAATAACCCACCTCAGCCCCCCAAAAAGAAGTGTGCTGTATGCGGAGAGAAATTGAGTTCCTCTTGGAACAAAGCAGTGTGCCGGGCATGTATAGCTAAACTGGTCAGAGACGACCCTGCAGTCTCTACCCAGAAAATGCTGACCTCAGTGAGAGATGAACTAAAAAGTACCATTAGTTCATTCAAAACTCTCGTTGAAAAGATGCAGGCACCAGTCCAGCCTTCCACCCCAGCTCAGGCTCCATTGGCCCAGGCCCCATCTTTGAATATCCCAGTGGGTTTGGAGGAAGTTTCTTCTTCCCACTCCTCCGGTGGGGAGCAAGAAGGATCAGGATCAGGGGAGGAACCCATAGACAAGGATTCCCATAATAGCTCCAACTTTAAATTGAGCTTGGAGGATGTAGATAACCTACTAAAGGCAGTTTATACAACTCTAGAAATTGAGGAGGAAGAAGTGCATCTCTCTAAGCATGACTTGATGTACGCTTGTCATAAAAAGCATGCTAGAGTGTTCCCTGTGCATAGCTCCCTATTGGATATGATTAAACAGGAGTGGAATTCTCCTGATAAAAAGCCTTTTTTTCCAAAGACTTTGAAAAGAAGGTATCCATTTGACAACAGTGGGGATCAGCCTTGGAACAAAATCCCTAAGCTGGATGCCTCCCTTTCCAGAATCTCCAAAGGCACTGACTTGGCATTTGAGGATTCAGGAGCTCTAAAAGACCCTATGGATAAGAGAACTGATATCTCTTTGCGTAGGGTCTGGGAAGCCTCCATTATGAGCTTAAAGCCAGCCCTGGCATCCACCTGCATAGCCAGACACCTGGAGCTCTGGCTATCTCAAATCCAAACACACTTGTCTGCTGGAACATCGAGGGAACAGATTAATAAATCATTTCCGCTCTTGTTTCAGGGAATTGGATTCCTGGCGGATTCTTCAGCTGAAGCTGTAAGAATGGCAGCAAGGACCTCAGCTTTGGCTAATACGGCCAGAAGAAGCCTATGGCTCAAGACATGGTCAGGTGATGTTACTTCTAAATCTCGCCTTTGTGGTCTTCCCTTCACAGGAGACCACCTTTTTGGCCCAGGCCTAACAGAAGCCCTGGAGCGTACAGCGGATAAAAAGAAGGGATTCCCAGAAAAGAAGAAATTCCCCTATGCTCAGAGGAATGCTCGTGGCAGGGGTAAACAGCAGAAGTCTTTTGAAACCCAGCAAAATTTCAAAAAACATTGGACCGGGCATAAAGGAAAAGGGAAGGGCAACATTCTGTTTAACCCTCCAACGCCCCGACAAGCCCCAATGACTCCCTTCCCAGGGTGGGAGGAAGTTTAGGGGCCTTCCTCCCACTATGGAAGAGGATTTCTTCCAGCCCTTTTATTCTAGACCTAGTAGGCCAAGGACACAGGCTGGAGTTCTGTCTTCTACATCCAGAAAGAATCTGGGTCTCTCTGAGGGACGTCACAAGAAGGATGTGCTTGATGACCTCCTGTTTCCCAGCGGTCCCCTGGGCAGGGTTCCAACTACGTCCACTCCAAATGTTCTTCCTACAGAATTGGGATGGATAGTCAAGTTCCTTAGAACAGAAAGTAAAGGTTCCCACCAAGTTGAAAAGGACCCTTTGGGGGTGGATATCCTCTCTTCACCTATCAATAAGGCGAAGCTGGACCATCCAGGTATCACAGACATATCTGCACCACCACCAGATGAACCAGGACAATTGGTTCCTCAACCAAGAGGTGTTTTTCAAAGTCACAACCCCTTGGGGCCTACCGGTAGTGGATCTGTTTGCCTCCTAGGCAAACAGGAAAATAGAAAAATTATTTTCCATAATCCTAGTAGATATAGAGATGATCCTGATAACCCCATACTGGCCCAAGAGGCCATGGTTGGCACGCCTTCAGGCATTGGCTGCACTACCTCCAATGACCTTCCCTTGGAGACTAGATCTCTTAACTCAAGGTCCGGTGGTCCATCCATTTCTCAGGACCCTAAACCTGTCGGCCTGGTATCTGAGGAACAAATTCTAGGTTCTCAGGGGTTCTCAGACAGAGTCATCCAAACATTGACCAGCTGTCGAAAACCGGTCACTAGGAAAATATATGCAAAAAGTTGGAAGAAATTTCATTTTTGGATGGTGGAGAATCAGAGATTTTCCCCAGATATTCCAACTATCTTAGATTTTTTTCAAGAAGGCATAGACAAAGGTCTCTCCCTAGGGACCTTAAAGGTACAGGCTGCCGCCCTTAGTGTCTTCCTTCGGTTCTCCCTTAGAGAAGACCCTAATGTGAATGCCTTTTTCAGAGCAATTGCCAGGACAAAGCCAACCAGGATTAAAACGTGTCCAGCTTGGGATCTATCCCTGGTACTCCAGGCTTTGGTTACCAGTCCGTTTGAACCCTTGGTAGACCTGTCAGTAAAAATGCTCACCCTAAAAACTTTATTTTTAGTAGCTATTACTTCGGCTAGAAGAGTTAGCGAATTACAGGCTCTCTCAATCAGAGAACCTTTTCTTATGATTTTTGACGACCGGATTGTGCTAAAAACAGATCCAGGATTTTTGCCCAAGAGGGTCTCTTCTTTTCATAGGACTCAGGACATAGTCCTTCCTTCCTTTTGCAATTTCCCAAACAACAATAAAGAAAAAGAATTTAGTTGTTTGGATGTCAGAAGAGCCCTTCTGAGATACCTGGAGGTGACTAAAACCTTCAGGAAGAATGATACTTTGTTTTTACAATTTTCCGGCCCCCATAAAGGGGAAAAAGCTTCTAAGGCAACCTTAGCTAGATGGATCAAACAGGCTATCACAGAAGCCTATATGGTGAAAAAGGTGACTCCACCTTTTATTACTGCACACTCTACTAGAGCACTGTCCACGTCTTGGGCTGAAAGGGCCGGTGCCTCTCCAGAACAAATCTGTAAGGCAGCTACCTGGTCTAACTTTTCGACCTTTGTTAGACATTATCGCCTGGACCTCCTATCTTCTCAGGAACAGGCGTTCGGTCGAAAGGTGCTCCAGGCAGTGGTCCCTCCCTAGACTGGTAAGTTTCTTGCTTATCGTCTCATGGGCTGTCCTGGAAGACGACTTTGAGAAAAGATGGGTTATACTTACTGATAACTCCTTTTCTAATAGTCTTCCAGGACAGCCGGATTCCCACCCGATTTATCTGGTATTATGTATAAATGATATGTGTATATATATATCTATGTATATGTTTTTTACAGGGTGTCCTACGGTTCTCATGAAATACTGAAGGTGAGGACTAAGGCACCGCCTTTTATTTGAATTTTGGAATGTGTTTCCTGTCCCTGGGGGAGGAGCCTAAGGTCTCATGGGCTGTCCTGGAAGACTATTAGAAAAGGAGTTATCAGTAAGTATAACCCATCTTTTTCCCCCACAAACAGAACTTTCTTTTGGTGGTATTTGATCACCTGTGCGATTTTCATTTTTTGCGATATTAATAAAAAAAGCGACAATTTTGAAAAAATAACAATATTTTTCTACTTTGACAGTTAAAAAATATCCAATATATTCAATTTTTGTCATATATTTAGGCCAAAATGTATTTAGCTACATGTCTTTGACAAAAAAATTCTCAATGAGCGTATTTTTAACCGCTTTATGACCGGAAGGTTTTACCCCATTCCTGACCAGGCCATATTTTGCGATTCGGCACTGTGTTATTTTAACGGACAATTGCGCGGTCATGCAACGCTGTACCAAAATTAAATTTTGTCCTTTTCCCCACAAATAGAGCTTTCTTTTGGTGGTATTTGATCACCTGTGTGATTGTGTTTTTTTTTTTTTTTTTTTTTTTTTTTTTTTTTTACTTTTTGCGCTATAAACAGAGCGACAATTTTCTGAAAAAATAACATGTTTCACATTTTTTATATGAAATTCACCGCCATTAAATGTAAAAATCAAATTTTTTTTATCATTTTAGGCCAATTTGTTTTCTGCTACATATGTTTGGTAAAAAAATCGCAATAAGCGTATTTTGATTGGCTTTCGCAAAAGTTATCGCAGCTACTAACTACGGGAAATTTGTCATTTTTTTTTTTTTAACCAGTAATGGCGGCGATCTGCTATTTATTTATTTTTTGGCGGGACTGCAACATTGCGGCGGACAGATCGGACATTTGACTGACATTTTTGACACTTTTGGGGGTACCAGTGACATTACTACAGTAATCAGTGCTAAAAATATGCACTGTTACTGTAAAAATGACACTGGCAGGGAAGGGGTTAACTTTTATTGGTGATCAAGGGGTTAATGTATGCCTGGTGCTTACTAACCTGTGTGGGGGGAGGGGACTGAGTGACACAGGGACAGATCGCAGGTTCAGCTATGCTGAACCCTGCAATCTGACCCTGAATGTCACTTAGGAGATCCTCCCGCTTTGTTTACACAAGCGGGCGGATTTCCACACTCGATCCCCGATGATCGGGGAAGAGCGGCGGTGATCACCGCCGCCCCTCCCCTGGCCCGACTCCCGCTGTAACTGAATACAGCGGGAGCGAGCCTCCGGCAGCGAGCGCGCCACCCACAAAGGGAGGAGTCCAGTGACGTAGGTCTACGTTGCTGAATGGGAACGAGCCACTCTGCCGCAGTACAGTCAACGTGACTGGTCGGCAAGTGGTTAAAAATAGAAAATTGTAGGTGCTCTGTGTTTACCGGAGTTCTACTTGTGTTGTAGTTGTTGCATTAGGCCCCTTTAACGGTTAGATATCCGCTTTTAGCTGTGGAAAAGAACTTTTTTTACCACAGCTAAATGCAGACCATGCATTCCTATGCCTCCATTCACACACTGCGTTCAGAAACGTTTTCATTACATACAGTTTTGTGCATTTAGGAAAAATAAAGTTGACAGCGTCCAGGAGCGATGTATCGCAGCTATCTGTATATAAACGCAGGTAATTGCAGTACAAAGAAAAATAAGTAAACAGTTGCTATAAAAAAGGAAGAATTTACTACTGCAGCTAAACGCAGCCTCACGTAATCGCAAATAATTACAATGTACAAACGTGAATAATCTTTGTGTCAGGAGTGTTGGAATTTCAAAATAACAAAACATGCTTTTACCAGCGGCAGAACTGCCCGTGTGAAAGGAGCCTTAGTTTTGTCCGACTACAGTGACCTTTTCTTTTACACTGCATTATTATTTTTGTTTAGTTACAAATTATTTGCAGGATATTCTTCATCCTACATTATCGTTCAAAAGCTGCTTGAAATGTAGCGATTTGTGGTCAGTTTACATATCTATTGGCTGTTTATAGTTTGTCATTTTAGGGGCACATGGGGTATTTTCCCTTAGATAATAGTGCTGATGCCTCGAAACAGTCATAGTTTGCTTTTGGAAAGCAGGATTATCATTGTATTTGTTCTTTTCTCTGACCCTACTTTATACAATCAGTTTGGTTCACACCCAGTGATTTCTTTTATTAGATTGCTTTGTGTGTGATGTTTGTATGTGTTTAGGAGGGAGGTGGATAACTCTGTAGATTGTTATGAAGTAATGTTGCTCTGCACCTTCCTCATGCTTGGAGATGTCTTTAGTCTTTGTCTCATTGTTTTAAGTGAATTACCTTTTACCATATTTTCTTTTTGGCCGTTGCCCTTTTTTAAATGAAAAGACAAACCAATCAAGAATGGGCAATTCTACAAAATTCTTCCTAAAGGATTAAGCTCAAAAATAAAAATGTGGAATATTATACTTTACCAGTCCTTAGATGTCATTTTTCTTTGCATTTTCTCCCTTTTATACCTGGAAATTCTGCCAGTAACACACTTCTATCTTAGGGTGAAAATGCTCACTCCTGGCTTATACTGTATCTCTGGGCTGCTCTTCTTCTGATTAAGTGCTGCAGACACCTCCCTCCCCCCATTCCTCATCTCCATAACCTAAGGTGGAGGTGTTTTGTTGTCCAGAGAAGTCAACTGGGAACTCTGATTATGTTTGAACTTTCAGTTCAGTGCACAAATTACAGGCACACCAGATTTCTGGCCGAATCGGCAGGTATTTTCTGCACCTGCAGTATATGTTCATGACTCGAAAAATAAATGAATGGCAGACTTCACACCTAAGCACTAGAAAGTTGCAATAGATTACCATTTCTTTCAGGACAGCACAATTTAGTGGCTCCGCCCACCTACACAGGAAACCCAAGGTTTACAGTGAAAGAAAAAGGCATCCGTAGCCAACATGCCTCAATTATTTGTTTTTCCTTGGCCTAGTAGGGGGCATCATACAAATGGTATCTTATTATTTTTTTTTTTTTTAGCCCTTGTGGTAGCAGGCAGGGACTTCACCTGTACACAAAGTTGATTTTACTCAGGACAGTAGACTGAAAGCTTTGGAGAGGAGGGAAGGGAACCATTGCAACATGGATTTCTTTTTTTCCCTTTTTTTTTTTTTTTAGTCTCCTGAGGTTTTCACTGGCCTAGTAGGAAGGGCTATAATCCCCTTTGCTTACCTAATTGACACCCCCAGCTGCTGATACATCCTTTGAGAGGAGGAAAAAAATGGAACATATGAAAGCATCCAAAATGATATGCCGGTGTTCTGTGAGAATTACCTACCCGTGAGAAAAACCTACCCTCGTCCCTTCCGGTTGCACGGCAGTGTGTCTAATGCGGCGTTTACATTAAAACAGCTGGGCTGCAATACGAGTCATCTCCACTCCTATCCCTGTCACTTCCCTCATCTCGGCTACTAAATATAAAAGCGGCGGCGGGTGTATGAGAACATAAATCATGGAGCCGAGACCCGCTTTTATATTTACTAGCCAAGATCAGGGAAGTGACAGGGACAGGAGCGGAGATGACTTATATTGCAGCACAGCTGTTTTAATGTAAGCGTGGCGTGGGTAGATTTTTTTCCTACTAGTGCGCATGCGCACTAGTCAGGTCCTCAGCTCTTTCATTAGGTATCCGGGGCTGTGAGCATGCGCAATGCTGCGCTGCTCAGCTGTTCCTGGCCGGAAGTGACAAGGGTAGGTTTTTCCTCACGGGGTAGGTAATTCTCACGTTACACCGGTAAGCTAAGGCCATAGTATAAAAACGAAGTACTGAAATTTCTGGTTATTAATGATTATTTGTGTGCAACTTTTCGTTTGTTTTTAAGAACTCTACGCCTGCTGTCTATGCTGCAGTTGCTGCCCTTAAGCCACTGAGCAAATTTTGACCAGCTAAAATTCACTTTGTGTGACCCTGTTACTAGGTGGTAATTTGTCAGGTGGTCAGTGGCTGCATCAATTCAGATCCATGCACTTTTATGATATTCTGGGAGCTGGTGCCTGTCAGAATACAATAGCCGGCATTGCGGATTCTTCATTTGTGTTCTATTTTTTTTTTTTTTATATCTTGAATAAAGAATTCTGTTTTTGTGAAACCTACAAGCTTTAGTGTCCTTCAGTACTGGCTGATGACCTGGTTGCAATGGATCTCAGCCTGGGATCAAAGTGCATTGCTATGTAGACCGGCGCTCACACGTTTGGGACCATTGCCATTTAGCACCAATTTAAAAAAGAATGCCCCATGTTAATTATGTACAGAACAAAGCCAGGTAAGCATCTGCAATAAAGTGGTGTGGTGTCTAGTTAACCTGGAAGGAGTTTTTTTTTTTTTTTTCTTTTCCATTTTAAAGACACTTTAGGTGGAGCTCCAGGCTACCCCAATATAATTAAGTCAGCAACTACAAATACTGTAGCTGCTGACTTTTAGTATGAGAACAGTTACCTGCCCCTGGATCCAGTGATGTCCTCACCTAAGCCGTTTCTTCAGTCTGCTTCGGGTGCAGGCATTTGAACTAAGGGAATCAGGAGGTGAAGCCTTGTGGCTTCATAGCTGGTTTCCTTCTGTGCATGTGTGAGTCGTGCAGCGCCTTGTTACTGGTCTTTTAGACCTGTTATGTGTCCCAGAAGACTGCAGGGGAAAGAGGGGGAAACTCAGTTCGCCACTTGCTATGTCACATATCATTCAATTTATAATTTACAGATACTAAAAGCATGCCATTCCTAATTTGCTTAGTGAGGCTTCAGTACATTAGCAGTTGATGAAAATATGCTGCTAAGGATGACTTTAATATCACCTTTGCCTTTTTAAGACTTCAAAACAAGACAGTGAGCAAATCACCAGAACAGGGACATTAAGTTTTGAGGAAACCATGTGCAAAATGGGTATCCATGCCATGAGCACAATACAAAGCATCTCAAAATGTTCTTTTTGGGGGTTTAAAGCATAACTAAAGTTTGACTTCTTTCTGCTTCAGCGGTTCATCTCCCATGAGGTTACACGCTGGCTTCTTTTCTTTGAGTGTTGTTTTTTGGCCATCTTGATTGGCTGGGGCTGGATGACGTTACTCCTGTACATGTGTGGGAGTGCATTCCTCCCAGCGCACACACGCATGCACAGCTCAGTGTACATTCCGCTAAAGAAAGGGGCGGCAGGGCGGCAGGGAGGTTTATGTCATTGCAGAAGAGACATTGCATGTCTCTTCTGCAAAAAAGAGCCTGCCTGCTCGCAGTTGTTGTGTTTCCCCCCCCCCCCCCCCCAGTTTAAAGTGGTTGTACACCTCAGACTTTCTCCAAAGCATGGAGTGTCATTTCTCTCTGCTGCCTGGTTCCTCTGTTATGACTCTGGCAGCTTTTCTTGACACCAACTGGAGGGAGCTGTGACTCATCCACAGCTGTGCTTGGTCTTTGTTTTGTGCGAAGAGGGGGGGTTTCCATTTCCAATTCCTTTTCTCTGTATTTTCAGGACAATCTACAGGAAAAAATGGCTACAGCTAGCGTAGGAGGATTTGTTTTCGTGTAGTCACTTCACTGGGTGCATGTGTGGATTTACAACCACTTTAACTGTAGTGGAAATTCTTTGGCTGGTATGTTAGTTTACACAATTATTTCAGTTTATTTTTTTTGCCTAGAGTTTAGATGTAACTTAACTTTTTTATTTTTGCCAATTGTACAACAACACAGGAAAAAAGTGATTCATGTTCATTGTAGTAAGCTTAGATTAGTGATTTATTTTGATTGGTTGCTGTGGTTTACCAAAATTTCAGGTTGGTAATTTGCCTAAATATGCAACTCTTGGCTGTTTAATTTTCACCTTTTTACAACTGACACTGGAAAATTCTTTTCCTGACTAGTACACATTTGTGCCTGTGTAGATAGCCATATTTGTTACATATGCAGGCTTTGTAGTAGAACACAATGGTTGTGCTTACTGCTCCTCCGTTCAATGGATGACTTTTCTGCTGAACCACTGAATCTATTCACTCTGTGTGGCTTCTATCACATATAATATAATATAATATAATTTTTTTTCTTTAGTAGTTCAAGGCCAACGCTGGGCTCAACCTTCTCCCCAGTTGTCCCACCCGGAGACCCCAACACTGTATATTCCTATTTTTATAAAGTATTAATCCAGTTATCAGTCACATGACACACTTGAGTTTTCTTCCTCATGTGGTTCTAGGGCTGTGTTCTGCTGATGCTGTGCTAATGCAGTGTCATTAGTGCTGTGCTGCCAAAATACACAATATATAAATGAAGGCCCTGTGGTGATATCCAGCCTGGTAGACTGGGAACATGTTAAAGTTCTATGCATTAAGGAAAAAAGCAGCCCCCCCTATTACTTTCCTGAGCCCAATCTAGATCCAGCAATATCCATGAATTCCTCAGCTGTCCAGAACACACTCTACTGATTAGCTGAGATACAGCAGGGGTGCCATTGGCTCCTGCAGCTGTCAAACTCAGCCAATGAGGGGAAAGAGGGGCCGAGCAGCAGCTCCATATCTGAATGGATACATGGAGCTGTAGCTCAGCTCAGGTGCCCCCATAACAAGCTGCTTGCTACGGGGGTGCTCAACATAGGGGGGGGGGGGGCAGGCGCACCAAAGAGGGACCTGAGAAGACACAAATTGGGGCTGCTCTGTGAAAAACCATTGCACAGAGGAGGCAAGTATAAAATATTATTTTAAAAGAAAAAGAGTTTTTACAATCGCTTTAGGGCATTCTATGCATTAAGATTAAAAAGCCTTTTGTGTGCAGCAGCCCCTGTAATAATTACCTGGGGTACATCTAGATCCAGGAATGTTGCAGGAGTGTCTCGGCTGCCTCATTGGCAGAGACAGCAGCACGGCGCCATTGGCTGAGACTCCACAGTGGTGTCACTGGCTACCGCTGCTGTCAATCAGTCGGTCAGCCAACTAGGAGAGAAAGGGGGCTTCGTAGCTGCTCTGTGTCAATGGAAACGAGGAGCTGTGGCTCGGCTTGGGTGCCCCCATAGCAAGCTGCTTGCTGTAGTGGCGCTCAACTGGAGGGAGGACGCAGGAGCGCTGAAGAGGGACCCGAGAAGAGGAGGAGGATCTGTTCTGCTATGTGCAAAACTACTTCACAGGGGAAGGTTAAGTATACAGTTGACCCCTGCAAAGTCACGGTTCAGAATTCGCAGCCTTAGTTACTCACGGATTTTTCCTCTCTGCCAGATGCAGCCCAGCATACCCGCATCATAACAGTTTTTACTGCATGTAGCTATCTTGAGTGTTTTGCTTAGTGTTCTGGCGTTTTTCGTTTTGTTCTTCTTAAAGCCCTAAGATGCCTCCCAAATGCCCTGCACCTTCTAAGACTCCATGTACACGGGACGTTGTTAAGTCCCTTTGAATGCTGGAATTTTTAGGACGTTTGAAACGTCCGTTCGGTCGCGTTTGTACCCGCGTTTAGCGGGCGTTTAGCAGGGTTTGCCGGCGCTTGCGTTTAGAAGCGTTCCTAGAGGTCAAAAAAATTATTCCCCTTTAAAATGGAAAAACGCGAACGCTAAACGCGGGTCATCGCGTTCGGATGCGTTCGGACGCGTTTGTGCATTTGAAACGCCGGGAAACACACGTTCGAACGCAAATAATTGCGTTCTAAAAACAGTCCCTGAACGCAACTGCCTGCAAATGACTGTAAACGACCTGGTGTACATGGACAGATAAGATAAAATGTAGATGGGTTCAGGGGCTTCTGAAAAAAACGCCCAACTGCTCCTAAACGGCCATTTCCAGCGTCCCGAGTACATGGAGCCTAAGGCTTCTGGCAATCAACCTAAGCGCCAGAAGAAGGCATGTATAGGCTTTTTTTTCTTTTCTTTTCTTTTCTTTTCTTTGCTTTGCTTTTCTTTTAACATGTCCCAGAATTCACAGCTTTCACAATTCGCGGGTGCTCTGCGATCTTGCTGCGGCAAGATCACCTGGAAGTTTTGCCCCCTCCTCCCTCCAGTATTTGTAGCTGATGACTTTTTAATTGTTCTGATCCTGTACTTCATTTGTAAATACATATTTTGTGTCAGCAGGGTGAATTTGATTTAAATCACAATGTAAATTCTGATTTAAATTGCTAGTAAAAAGGCCCAACTTAAATCAACTCGATTTGAATCATAATTTTTAAAGTGCAACTGTCATCTCTGTCCCACAGTGCTCCTCCTCTGTCCTGCTGTTGACTCACCAACAGTCCCATTTACTTTAATGGGATGGCTGATGATGCGGCAGTGACAAAACAAGGTGAGGAACGTGGCGGCAGTAGTGCCTAACAGGTGCTGCCATGATGGATCTTAAATCTCTCTCTCCCTCTCCCTCCCCCTCCCCCTCTCCCCCTCTTTTTTGTCATTTAGGTGCAGGTTTGTTTAAAACCAAAAAAAAAAAAAAAAACCTTTCTGTGAAGTTAATATACAAAGGAGCTTTCTTCTCTATCCATGCACAGAATATTATGTAATAGGGCAGCAAATCATGATTTTTTTCAAAAATTAATGAAAATCTCTGTTGGTAAAGGGATGAAAACAATCGTTTCTTGCTAAATAATTTGATCTCTGCAGTCATTTGACCGTAACAGTGACTGTTTGGCTTAATTGTTCAAGTTGATGGTTTAGCAGGGGTGTCAAACTCCACTTTATCAAGGGCTGCATCAGCATTATGATTGCCCTCAAAGGGCCGGTTGTATCTGTAATACTAGAAGTCCAGAGTATCCCAACCCACTTACATCAGATGTCAAGAGTCTTCCCCCCCCCCCCCCCACATCAAAGTGCACCCCCTTACCTTGTGTTGCTGCTGGGAAGAAGCTGGGAGCTGAGCTAGGAAGCAGAGAGCAAGGGTCTGGGGGAGGCCCAAAGGGGGGCTGGAGCTCTACTGAACATCTAAAAGAGGTGTGAGGGCCACATGAAATGGCCTGGAGGGCCGGATTCGGCCCGCGGGCTTTGTGTTTAACACATATAGTTTAGAGAATTTCATAATTTCATATGCAAATGTATAGAATGGAAAAGCAAGCTTGTTAACATATAGAAATCTAGTCAAAAGGGTTCCAGCAAATTTAAAAAAAAAACCCTAAATTTGTATATGCAGAAAATTTACTATTCATATATCGTTTTAATTTAGAGTACGTCTGCTCACATGAAGCCAGTATAGTCTTTGGTGCCCATAGTCAGGACAAAGGTGTGTTAAGCCCCGTACACACGTACCGATCGTCGGCCGTCTTTTGTCCAGGGCTGTCCTGTCTGCTGAAAAGTGCAAAAGACTGCACAAGAATTTTGTCCGCCGACTGCAGAAGTGAGGTCATGTGATGGTTAACTTTCCCTGTGTTTTTTCTTCTCTGAGCATGCCCAGTCTTGCAAATCTGCTGATTGTCGGCCGAATTCTGTACTGAGTGGCGAACAATCGTTCTGGTGTTGGCCAACAAAAATTTTAATGCTTGCACGACAGATTCTGTTCGGCCGAAAATGCGCTGTCGGAAGCATCATACTAACAAGCCTACAATCGGTCGTCGGCCGACAATCGGTACGTGTGTACGGGGCATAAGTATAGTCAGGACAATGGTGTGTTAGCCATGACAAATTAGAGAAAGGAACTTCTGTTCAAAGCAGAACTTGCTGTATAACCATTCAGTTGCTTCAAGTTGAACCTCTCGGGCTAATAAATTGGAAATTGGAAGCTGCCATTGCTGACTTGGTTTGAATGTTATGCAGGGTTGCCATCATCGGTGTCCTGGTTTCACTATGAGTCTATTGAAACAAGTATCAGGATGACGACAGCCCTGGAACTCGTACCTTTAGAAACAAAAAGTCAGCAATGACAGCGTTAACATTTCTATTTAAATAGTTTTAGCTTTGCTGCTTTTAAAGAAATACTTCAGCCTAAAAAAAATAAAATAAAGCCACCAGGAAAAATGCCATAGCTGCTGGCTTTTAAAAAAGATAATTACCAGTGGCTGGAGTCCAGCACTGTCTTCCCGCAGCTGTTTTTTCTACCTCTGCAGATCCCCAGTGCTGCCATTTTGGACATGGGAGTAATTTTTTACTTTTTATGAAATCACACCTGGCTCCCCGCTGCGCACGAGGTTCTGCAGCCTCCTAGGATGTGTGATGTGTCCCATGAGGCTGCATGCAGGGGCATTTGCCTAAACACGTGAAATTCTTACCTAGGCAAAAATTGTGGGAGTGGGTACTTGTCAGAAAAGGATCCCTGTATTTGAAAAAAAAAAAATAAGGTTTAGTATTAGGTGGTGGGAAAAGGAATAATGCCTTAACTGATGAGTGAAGGCCCACTTTACCTATAAACTTCTAATATAGTTTTGTTTTTGTGTATGTACCCTTCAAGTCATCAGGCTTTACAAAATCCACTCGGAGCCGGTTCACACTGCCGCGACCATAAGTCTCCCCATGTCGGAGCGACTTTTTACCGCGATTTTACCACGACTTTACTGCGACTTCAGCGCGACTTGTGAATTATTTTACGCGACTTATATGACAGACAACTTTGTATTTGGCCAATCGGAATATGATGTGTTGTGACCTAATTCCCTTTTTCTGTTTTTTTTTTTTTTTTTTTTTTTTTTTTTTTTACTCATTTCTTCATTGCCCACCAGTGCCACGTATGTGTCCACCAGTGCCACTGCCCACCAGTGCCACGTATGTGTCCACCAGTGCCACTGCCCACCAGTGCCACGTATGTGTCCATCAGTGCCACTGCCCACCAGTGCCACGTATCAGTGTCCACCAGTGCCACGAATCAGTGCCACTTATCTGTGTCCACCAGTGCCACTCACACAGACCAAGCAGAGATAATGGAATATATATACCATTACATACATACATACATACATACATACATACATATTTGCATGTGTGCGCTATTCTTTTTTTAATATACATGTCTTTTGGTTCACAGCTGCACCAGCTTTAGAAATACATGGGTATGCTCCCCCAAATTTTTTGCTTGTTAGAGATGTGTGTGTGTATATATGTATATATATATATATATATATCTCATATGTGTGTGTATATATATATATATATATATATATATATATATATATATATATATATATATATATATATATATATATATATAAAATCATAGACATGGCTGCAATGTGGAGAATGCCTGGCTAACCTCATTCTTCTTCCTGGAAAGTCTGATAACAAGTCGCTTCAATTAAGATAAGGAGGCGACTCCCATTGAAGTATATGGGACAAGTCGGATCACAGGTCGCCTCAAAGTAGTACAGGGCTTTTTTCTGAAGTTGGAGCGACTTCAGTAGTGCCAATTAAGGGCTCTTTCACACGGGCGGTCCGATCAGATCCGCCTGTCAGTTTTTTAGGCGGATCTGATCGGATCCTCCATGCAGCTCTATGGGGCAGCGGGTGTCAGCGGAGGTGACCTCCGCTGACACCCGCTGCCCTCCGCATCCGATCCTGTGCTGAAATCTGGACGGATGGAAACCCTATTTTTCCATCCGTTCAGTAATCGGAGCGGAGTGGATCTGATGAGAGCGGACAAGCGGTCCGCTCTCCTCCGATCCCCCATAGAGGGCAGCGGGTGCTGAGACACCTCCCTCTCCGCTCTGCAAGCGGAGACGGAGCTGTCATCCGCCCGGCTCAGCGGGGATCGCGGATCGATCCCCGCTGAGCAACACGGATCCGCCTGCGGAGGCGGACCGTGTGAAAGAGCCCTAAGACGGCCCTGATTAACATTGCTTTTGTTATGTCAAGCGACTTGAGGGCACACAAGTCGCCTCACAAGTCACGCTAGTGTGAATGGGCTCTCAGAGGATACTAGTGACTAAAACATTTTGTAACAATTTTTCATTTTTAATTTTCAATGATTTTTCTAAACAAACTTGTACAACCAATCAGCAGATGTAACATAAGACTGTGCAGTCAACTTTACATGAATCCTCACATCTTTAACCACTTGCCGACCGCCGCACGACTATCTACGTCGGCGGTCAGCCCCTCACAGGCAAACTAACGTAGGGCTACGTTGCTTGCTTGTGAGGGTCTAGGGAGCGAGCGCGCGCCGCCGGAGGCACGCTCCTGCGTGGTCACGGACCCCCCCTGCGCGTGTGACCAGCGGACCCGATGTCCGCCGGCCACTCGGCGATCGGCGGGGGAGAGGGAGAATGTCAGGCAGCTTGTGTAAACAAGCCACCTGTCATTCTCCTCGCTGTAAAGACACTGATCACATGGATCTACTATGTAGATCCGTTGATCAGTGTCCTTACAGCTCAAGCCACAGCCAATCGCAGTAGAAAGCACGCCCCTAGGGACACACACAGCCCCTCCCTCCCAAATAAAGTTAACCCCTTCACTACCAGTGTATTTTTACAGTAACAGTGCATATATAAAGCACTGATTACTGTAGAAATGTCACTGGTAACCCCAAAAGTGTCAAAAATGTCAGTCAAGGGGCCGATCTGTCCGCCGCAATGTCGCAGTACCGAAAAAAAAATCGCAGATCGCCGCCATTACGCGTTAAAAGAAAAAACAACAAAAATGACAAAAATGTTTCCCTTTGTTAGTAAACGCGATAACTTTTGCGCAAACCAATCAAAATACGCTTTTTGCGTTTTTTTTTTTTTTTTTTTTTTTTTTACCAAACATAGGTAGCATAAAACAAATTGGCCGAAAAATGTTAAAAAATTTTGATTTTTACATTTTTTTTGGGGGAATTTCATATAAAAAAAAATGTGAAAAATATTGCTATTTTTGCAAAATTGACGCTCTTTTTTTGTTTATAGCGCGTGATCAAAAAATCGCACAGGTGATCAAATACCACCAAAAGAAAGCTCTGTATGTGGGAAAAAAAGGACGCCAAATTCATTTAGGTACAGCGTCGCACGACCGCGCAATTGTCCGTTAAAGTCACGCAGTGCCGAATCGCAAAATACCCCCTGGTCGGAATGGGGGTAAAATCTTCCGGGGCTTAAGTGGTTAACACAAAATGGTATTTATTTCAATGGATATTCAATGTCTATTTCCAAATTCCTATATGAATTGCTCAAGCTAACGTAAGTTGTTTTTGGCATATTGGTTTAGGTTATGCCCAGGGATTTCTGATTCATTCTGCATATACGGTATTTTCAGGAGATGTTTGAATTGCTGTATAAATATCACCAATACCTGGATTCTGTCAAGGCCTCCGTTAGTATTGTATTTACCAGGTGGATGACACCACTTACTACACCTATAAAAGAGTAGTGATTTCTGTACAGCATCTTCAGTTGTTTGTACTGTGAGAGTACAGAGAAAAGCAATACAAATCCATGGCATGAAAGATACACAATAAAAGAAGTGTCTTAAAGCTGAATTTCAGGTACCTTGTAAAAATTGCAGGCATACCATGAGGTGAAAATGTTTTATTTTTCTAATGCAGTGGGCTGTTCCCGCACTGCATGGGTTAGCTGCTCATTTTCATCTAGGGGATTGCGGAGCAGAGATCTACTTACCTTATCCAACGACCACAAGACCGGTCCCCACCGCTCCAGACCCCCACCCCAACACCCCTGCATGCTAGCGGTCTTGTAAATGGACCATCCCTTTGCCCATAGACTGGCTCTGGGCTTGAGGACAGCAGGAACAGTCCATCGCTGGACGGTGGAAGAATGGTTTTCCAGAGGATCCAAGGACCAGGTAAGTACAGTTTTCACTTGGGCCCTTAGACTAAACTAGTTAACCCATGCTGTGTGGGCGGAGCCCCACTGCATGGGAGAATACATTTTTTTTTTTTCCAGTCCTGCCGCCTCATAGGCTTATCTCTAGCTTTCACATTTGACAGGTTTTTTTGTTCTCCAAGAAGGATATAACTGCCAGAGCTCTGATGCTGCTCACTGTGTATTCAGTTCCTTTAACCATTGCAATACCGTGCACTTTCACCCCTTTCCTGCCCAGGCCAATTTTCAGCTTTCAGCGCTCTAACATTTTGAATGACAATTGCGTGATCATGCTACACTGTACCCATATGACACACAAATAGTTTTCTTTTGGTGGTATTTAATCAACGCTTGGTTTTTTTATTTCTTACAAAAAAAAAAGACAGAAAATTTTGAAAAAAAAGTTTTCCTTATTTTCTGTGAGTAAATTTTGAAAATTAAAATATTTTTCTCCTTCACTGATGTGTGCTGATGAGGCAGCACAGATAGGCTGCACTGATGAGGTGATACTAATGAGGAGGCACTGAGAGGTGGCACTGATGGGCAGCACCATTAGTGCCCATAGTGCTGCCAGTCAGTGTCCTTCAGTGCCTAGATTAGCAGGCACCGGTGGGCACTGACTGGCAGCACTATGGGCACTGATGGTGGGCACTGTAGGCATTGATGGTGGACACTGATTGGCACTCTATTTCAATTTTCTGTAATCAGGGCACATATGATCAGTGCCCCAATTACATGTCCTTGTCTCCCCTGTGTGGAGGAGCTGCTGATCGGCTCTCCTCGCCCCACACTTGGACAGTGTGAGGTGAGGAGAGCCGAATAACGGCACTTCCTCATTTACATGTGACCGGCTGTGATTGGACACAGCCGATCACATAAGTAAAGAGTGCTCTCATTGACTCTTTACCAAGATCGGAGTTGCGCCATGTCCTAGCAACAGGGCGCGGTCACGATCGCCGCTCTGCACGCCCCTGCAGGCGCGCACGAGAGAGGCTGTTCTGGTGCGCCATCATATGACGGCATCCCAGAACAATAGATAAACCGCTCCGCCATCATTTGATGGTGGGCGGGTAGGAAGCCGTTAAGAACAGAAACGCTGGAACTTCTATGCTACCCCTCTCCTCCTTCTGCCCATTCACAGAAGCTTTCTCTATCGTCCACCAACGGATGTGGCTCGCTGCTTAATCATAGACTGTTGGGTAATGGCTCCTCCCACCAGGAGTCACCAGGCACTTCAAAGGTTTGACACACCCAGGGGTCATACCCTGGGCTATCACCCTCAGCCTCACCAAAGCACAGATAGTTTCTCTTACGTCCTCCGACAGTCGCCGCCCCTTCATATTCGTCACAATAGGGTTATTGACCTTTGCTCCGTAGGAGTGGCTAGACAACAGAATATGTTAATATCAAAGCTTTTAGCATACCCCACCCCCAGGGGGTGGTCCCCTCAGTCAATACCCTCCTGCTTCCTGCATTCCTACCTCAGTTTCATTTGTCTAGCTCAGGAGTAGGTTAGACGTTTCCTGTGCTGGGGCTTTTCAGCCTCAGCTTCTTCTCTCTTTTTGATTTTATTTGGAGTTTTTTTCTCTTTCTTTACTTAGCTGTTTATTTTCAGCTCTAGTCAGATCTCCTGATGAAGATGATCGTGCGGTGCTGGGTCTCGGGCTGGCCTCCCTGGTTATCCGGGGTTCAGGGCCAGTGGCTTCCCAGCCTGCCATCGAGCGTTCAGCTAGGTTTCCTTGGCAAATATGAACGACCCATCCCTGTCCGCTACAGGGATGCTGCGGTGAGGTGGCTATCTCACTGGACGCCATGCGGTTTCGCACCGCAATTCCACTGCGTCCTGGCTGCGACTCTCCCTGTCCTTAGTGCAGCGGTTTGATCGCTTGTACAGGCTCCCCACGCCATCCGGATGGTAAGTATATTTCTGTGTGGGGACCTGTCTGTCTTGGGTGTCACTCTGGGACTGTGGGACCCTGCATGTCTGTGCATAATGCTGAGCTCCCTGTCAGTATAGCTGCTCTCTGTGGGCTGCAAGGGGGGGGGGGGGGGGCTCTCCTGCTCTGCTCTGTGTAACAGGCTGTGTGACATGGTGTGTGCTGTGAAGGACGTGTTTGTGAGACATGTTGTGGGCATACTGTGCGGCGGCCGCTGCTGCGGTCCGCCATTTTTTTGTGACAGTTTTGTGGTGACCGATCCTGTGTGGTGAGAGCGCCGTTTTTGGCGACGATCGCGCGGGCCACATGTCAGTGTTTCTGCCTCTATAGCCTCGGCCGGCAGCCATGTTTGTGTAGCCTTACATGGGCTGTATGGGGGCGGTCAGTCTCGCATCACTTCCTTTTGCTCTGAGGACAGCGATCGATGAATCAGCAGCCTGTGTGATCTCTCCAGGTTTTTACCTTCCATTCCTGTATTCCTTGCCTTTGTATTCCTAGCCCGGTGGGTCAGTGTGTGTTGTGAGTGCGGTGAACGATCGCCGCGGCCTTAAAGGGGCAGTACTTCTTCTTTTTTTTTTTTTTTTTTTTTTTTTTGAGTTACTGGGGCATGGATTCTCAGGAAAGCAAGTTCCCTCCCTCCTTGGTAGGGGGCCAGGGGGCTGCTGTTGCTTCCCCCGAGGGGGCTGATCTGGCTGCTATTGTGGCTAACCTTGCTGCTCAGGTGCAGATGCTGGTGGCTGATCGATCCACAAAAAGGCCCAGGGTGTCCATTTCCTCTGATTCAGAGGGCGATGGGGATGCTATGGCTGGTGTGCCCTTCTCAGGGTCTCGTTCTTCTCTAGACCTTGCGGGGTCTGAAGGGGAGGCTGAGGTGGAAGGGGTTGATGATTCTCCCCCTGGCTCGTCTGAAGAGCTTGCAATCATGGATGAGTTGGTTGCTTCTATCAAACAAACGCTGCATTTGGAGGATGAACCATGTCCTCCTGCTTTGATGTCCTCTTATGGGACGCAGAGAAAACGTAAAATGTCACAGGTTTTTCCTTGCTCTACGGAATTTCAGCGCGGCTGTTGAGGAGCAATGGCGCAACATAAAGAAACCTTTTGCTGTGCCGAGTAGATTCAGGCTGCGTTATCCTTTTACACCAGCTACTGATGAGCGGTGGTGTGTGCCGCCTCAGGTGGATCACGCGGTGGCGATTTTGAATAAATCCACTGCGATTCCTGCTGATACCCCGGTGTTCCGGGACCCTACGGACAGGAGATTGGAGTCTCTGGCCCGTCACTCTTATACGGTTGCGGGCTCTATGCTGAAGCCTATTTTTGCTTCCATTATGGCAGCCCAGGCTATTGCCGATTGGACGCAGGTGCTCAGGCGCACTCTGGTGGCTGACTCTGCTTCGCCGACGACATTGGCTATGGTGGATCAGATTCATCAGGGTGTCATGTATTTGTGTGATGCGGACCTAGATATGGTCCCTTTGGCTGCGCGTCTGCAGAGTGGCGGTGTTGAACCGCCGCCTGATCTGGCTGAAATGTTGGTCTGTTGACCAATCTTCTCGCAAGACTTTGGCTAATTTGCCTTACGCGGGTTCTCGCCTTTTTGACGAATCCTTGGATACTCTGATCAAGGGTGTTTCTGGGGGGAAGAGTACTCTTTTGCCCCAGACTCACAAGTCTAAGGTTGTTCGCGGTAAGAAGAATGCTTCGTTTAGACCCTCTCAGGGGTCCTTCGTGCCTTTCGGTCGCATTATAAGGGCAAGCCCTTCAAGGGACAAGGCTCCCAGAAAAAGCAGTGGGCAGGTAAGCAGAAGTCCGGCCAGTCCGGGTCCGCTGCCCATAACAATGCGGCCTGAAGGGGCACCCTCACCCAGTTCTGGGGTGGGGGGACGTTTGCTTGGTTTTCTTCAACCCTGGCTGGACCGAGTTCGGGACAGGTGGGTTCAGGAAATCGTTCGATCTGGTTACAAGATCGAGTTTCTCTCTCGGCCGGCGGGCAGATTTTTTCCCTCAAATCTTCAGCTGTCTCCGGAGCGCTTACGGGATCTGCACCTGGCGGTGCGGGACCTGCGGGCTCAGGGAGTGGTGATTCCGGTGCCTCATCGGGACAGATTTCGGGGATTCTATTCAAATCTGTTCACTGTGCCCAGAAAGGAGGGCAAGGTACGTCCGATTCTGGACTTGAAAGCTCTGAACCGCTTTGTGCGGGTTCGCAAGTTCCGCATGGAATCCCTGCGCTCGGTGGTGGCTGCCCTGGTTCCGGGGGAATTCATGGCCTCCATCGACTTGAAGGATGCGTACCTTCACATCCCCATTTTCGAGGGTCACCAGCAGTACCTTCGATTCGCCATTGCGGAGGATCACTACCAATTCGTGGCGTTGCCCTTTGGTCTTGCCTCGGCTCCGCGGGTTTTCACCAAGGTGCTTGCGCCGGTTCTGGCCTTGTTGAGAGCCCAGGGCATCTCGATCCTGGGGTATCTGGACGACATTCTGATTCGGTCTGCGTCCAGTCAGGGCCTGGTGAACGACCTGTCCGTCACAATGCAGACTCTGCAAGAGTTCGGTTGGACGAAAAATTTTCCAAAGTCGACGTTGTGTCCGTCGGTTCGTCTTCCTTACCTGGGAATGATTCTGGACTCTGTTCAGGCGAAGGTCTTCCTGCCGGAAGACAAGCTCCGGAAGCTTCAAGAAGAAGTCGGGTCCCTCAGGGACGTTCAGTGCTCGTCCCTCCGGACGTGCATGAGGTGTCTGGAACTGATGGTCTCGGCTTTCGAGGCGATGCCCTTTGCCCAGTTTCACTCGCGGGGTCTCCAAAGGGAGATTCTGGCCAGGTGGGACGGACGACCGCAATCTCTGGATCTCCAGATTTCGTTGAGTCATTGCACCAGAAGGGACCTTCTGTGGTGGCTCCAGTCCCCGGCGGTGTCGGGGGGCAAGTCCTTTCGCCCTTGCTCGTGGACAGTGATCACCACGGATGCCAGCCTGTCGGGCTGGGGTGGTGTTCTGGGCGTTCTGTCTGCCCAGGGAACTTGGTCAGAAGAGGAGTCCTCCCTTCCGATCAACATTCTGGAATTCCGCGCTATAAATCTCTGCCTTCGGCGTTGGTCGGACAGGCTGCAGGGCCGTCCGGTTCGGGTGCAGACGGACAATGCCACAGCGGTGGCCTACATCAACCACCAAGGGGGCACAAGGAGTGCCCGAGCGGCTCGAGAAGTGGCCGACATTCTGTCTTGGGCCGAGACGCATGTCCCGGCAATATCTGCTGTTCACATTCCGGGGGTGGAAAACTGGCAGGCGGATTATCTGAGCCGCCAGACCCTGGACCAGGGAGAATGGTCCCTTCACCCGGATGTCTTTCTGATGATGTGCGAGAAGTGGGGTCCCCAGATGTGGACCTGTTCGCGTCTCGTCTGAACAACAAGGTGGGAAGGTTCGTGGCAAGAACGCGCGATCCTCGGGCAGACGCGTTGGTGGCGCCCTGGCATCAGTATCGTCTGATGTATGCCTTTCCACCGATTCAGCTGCTGTCCAGGTTCCTTCGGAGGTTGGCCTCGGAACCGAAAACGGTGATTCTGGTGGCACCAAACTGGCCTCGCCGGTCTTGGTACGCAGACCTCGTGAATCTGGCGGTCGACGCTCCGTGGCGTCTGCCTCTTCGAGACGATCTCCTGTCTCAGGGGTCGATATTTCATCCTGCTTTACAGTCGCTGGCTTTGACGGCCTGGCTGTTAAAACCCAGATCCTGAAGGATAGGGGTCTCTCCCCTGAGGTCATTCACACTTTGATTAAGGCTAGAAAGTCCTCTTCGGGGAAGGTTTACTACCGTACTTGGAAGGCCTATTTTGCCTGGTGTGAGTCCAGGGGGTATTCCCCTCGTTCATACTCGGTTTCGAGGGTGTTGGCTTTTCTTCAAACGGGCGTGGACCAGCGTTTGGCGTTGGCCACGATTAAGGGTCAGATTTCTGCTCTGGCCGTTCTCTTTCAACACCCTGTGGCGTCTAATTCTTTGGTTGGCACCTTTGTTCAAGGGGTACGGCATCTGGTCCCTCCTAGGAGGGAGCCTTTGCCTCCATGGGACTTGAATCTTGTTCTGTCCGTGTTGCAACATGCTCCCTTTGAAAAAATCAGGGAGATCTCGTTGTCTGTTGTCCAAGAAAGTCGCCTTTTTGGTGGCAATCACCTCGGCTCGTAGGGTGTCGGAGCTGGCTGCCTTGTCCTGCAGATCTCCGTATTTAGTGGTTCACTTGGATAAGGTGGTCTTGCGTCCTAACCCGTCTTTCCTTCCAAAAAGGATCTCGGAATTTCACCTCAATGAGGACATTGTCTTGCCTTCGCTTTGCGCAAAGCCTAAACATCCAAAGGAAGTGGCTCTGCATTCCTTGGTTGTTGTTCGGGCGATCAGGGTTTACCTGTCATCGACTGAATCCTTTCGCAAGACGGGTTCTTTGTCCTTCCAGAGGGGCCTCGGAAGGGCATGGCGGCGTCGGCCTCTACCATCGCCAAATGGATCAATCAGGTCATTGAACAGGCCTATGCTTTGAGGGGGAAAGTTCCCCCCATGCCTGTGAAGGCGCGCCCTACAAGATCTCTGAGTACGTCTTGGGCCTGTCATCATCGGGCTTCTGTGGCCCAGGTGTGTAAGGCGGCGACTTGGTCGTCCTTTCACACCTTCTCAAAATTCTACAAGGTGGATGTTCAGGCATCGGTAGATGCTTTCTTTGGCCGCAAAGTTCTTAGTGCGGCAGTGCCTTAGGGTCCCTGGTTTGGGTCTTTGGCTGTTGGGGTATTTTTACCCCTAGGTTACTTATTTCCTGGGATTGTTGCTCCTGTTGAGCAAGTTTTTTTCATGTTGCCCAGTTGGTTTCCTTCCTTTTGGTAAGGTTCCTTTCTCTGATGTGGGTATTGCGTTGCCTTAGGCGCGGCTGCTTTTTTCCCACCCCTCATGTCTACACTGCTTTGGGACATCCCTATTGTGACGAATATGAAGGGGCGGCGACTGTCGGAGGACGTAAGAGAACTGAATTTTTGTAAAATCTTACCTGTAAAATTCCTTTCTCTGAGTCCTCCGACAGTCGCCGCCCCCGCCCCTCTTTTGGGGTTTTGTTTATGTACTCTACTGCTATGCTACTGAAACTGAGGTAGGAATGCAGGAAGCAGGAGGGTGACGGGACCACCCCCTGGGGTTGGGGTATGCTAAAAGCTTTGATATTAACATATTCTGTTGTCTAGCCACTCCTACGGAGCAAAGGTCAATAACCCTATTGTAACGAATATGAAGGGGCGGCGACTGTCGGAGGACTCAGAGAAAGGAATTTTACAGGTAAGATTTTACAAAAATTCAGTTTTTTTGCTGCCTGGTCTCGGGAGTGGACAAACTGCTCCCTGCTGGGACGTTTGTCCTAGTTTCATTTTTAAATGTCTTAAAGGGAACCTTTTTTTTTTTTTTTTTTTTTTTTTTTTTTTTTCTCTTGGTTTTATTTTATTTTTGTTTCTGCTGACTCCAGTTCCTGATGGATATGCCGGCTGGTTTTCGGACTGGCTATATGAGAGCCTTAAAGCGGAGTTCCGGGCACAAAATTCAATTTCTAATAATTACTGCATTGTATTCCTTACTCTCCGCTGAGTCAGAATTGGATATTCCCATAGTTTTTTTTTTTTCACTTACCTGTTTAGAGGTTTGTATACTCACCTTTCAAAGGACTTCCTCCCTCCTGTGCCTCGGCTCTCCTCGTCACTTCCTGCCGCAATGCGTCCTGGGAGCTCTTCCTCGGCCCTCCCATGATGCACTTTGCAGTCACATGGGCAGCCGACCACTGTTCTCATTTCTTGACTCACAGGCCTACGCCCACTGGAATCAGGAAGAAGGGAAGACATTTCCCCACAACGGACTCGGCAATCCACAACAAAGATGGCGCCGCACATCAGAAATTATATAAAGTAAGATTTTATTCTTGCAAACTCATTATTTCACCATGCTAACCAGGATTAGCGGATGTATCGATGTGTAAGGGTGATTGTTAGGGGGAGATTGAAAAAAAAAAAAAAAAAACGATTCTGTGCCCGGAACTCCGCTTTAAGGTCTCCCAGTTTGTGCCAGCGAGCACTTGCCGACTGTAGCTCCGTGCTGGGTCTGCACAGCAATTATACTCCCATGGGCGGGGACTGGCCTGTGCTGATATCACACTAGGACGCACACACCTGGCATGCCGGAATCGCAGCGTACCCCTCGGCTGACAGCGCCCTCACTGCAGTTCAGAGGCTGCTTGTCTAGACAGACGCCCACCCTCAGCAGCGTGGTTTTGTAAGTACAGTCCCCCCGTCTGGTTAGCGGACTGGGGTGGACGTGGGCGACCTCTGAGATGAGTAGGTCTTTAGGTACCCATTCCCGATTTTCAACCCCCCTTTTTTTATGCGGGTCTCCTGGGGTCCTTTCCTCCTGTCATGACCTCTCCCTACCCTAATGGACCCCGGGTCACTAATTTAGTGGGGGCTCCCTTTAGTGTAGCAGCACCTGTGGGTGCTAAGCAGGGTAGTGGATGGGGGCTCAGGGGGTGTGTTGGCTGCACTGACCGCTACCAGGGGGGGAGGGGTTACCCGTGGAAGACCCCCAGGCCTATTACTAGGCGGGCCTCACTAGGCTGACGCCACATGTTAGTCGCTCACCGCCATTATTTTGTGGTCTGGCTCCTTTTTATAGTACGGGCCTCAGCAGCCAGGGTTGTCTTTCACTGGAGCCGGCGGCGACCGGGGACGCTTAGAGAACGGGAAGCTGCTGCCTCTAGTGGGCGGGGACTCGATGGGCTTTTCCTTTTACATTGATCCGCGCTGTCCGGACATGCTGCTTTCATGGTGTGGTAACTAGCCTGGGGAAAGTGCTATTTCTTGGCCTCATTACTGCATTTACAGGGGGTGGGGTTTCAGGCTCTGATATATTTTGTGCACAGCGATCGCCTCTTAAAGGCGTGGTACACGTGGAGGGGGGCGGAGGTCTTGCTGAAACCTGTGGTGCTTCAAAGTTTTGCTTGCTACAGGAGGCCATTGTACCTGCCTGTAGGTGTCCCCTAATTAATCCTTGTGGTGCAGGTTCCAGTGCTTCCACGTTCCCTGTCTGGTCTGTGTAAGTGCTAGGCCATATTTCGAAAATGAACTAATTCACAAAATACAAAGAGGGAGAGAGGGAGCATAGCTGCTGTTTGTGCTTCTCTCCTCCCACAGCTGGAGTGTATCCTATCTGGGAGTGCAATAAACCTGACACATCTAAGTATTAGAAGTACCAGAGGTGACCGGTGACATGCACCTAATGGGACTTAACTCCTAGTGTTCCTGTACTTTTTGCAAAGTTGCTGAATTCTTGCATTTCAGCTTAAAATATTCCTTATACTATAATTTTTACAATTGGTCTAGAATATGAAACACATTTAGGTGAGGATTGCTGAATAAATTAAATAAAATGAAACACTCAGAGTTGATATTTTAACAATAGTAGGAGTAATTATATTGGTAATAAGATTATAACCTTTAATATCTGTGATTAGTTATGAAAAATAGCAACACGGTAACAATTTTAATATGATGGCTAAAGAATTAAAAAATGAAAACGTAATTTAAAAACTTTTTAAATCCTCATACAATTTCTGGTGTGTAGCTTCTCAATCATATGCTTGACCCAGTATGTGGCTGCTTCGGTTTAGTTATCTAAATGATTACAAGTGGTGTCACTAAATATTTTTCTGTGGTGCTACATGATTGCTTAGGCACTATTCTGGTTGCTTTTCTTTTTCAAGAATCTGCATTATCATGTTATGTCTCAGTAAAGCTTTCTACTGTGATCGCATGCATGTTAGTGATTGTGATAGACCTTGTAAGATCAACTTCTCATGGCCCCCGACCCCTACTTTTGTCACCATTTATGTGATGTGTGGTATCTTAATGATAGTTTTCTCTTGCAGGTTGCTGGATGTGTGACGTATGTACTCTTCTTGGCTTCATATACCTTTAGGACGTCTATTGGAACTCTTCTAGCAGCAGTAAAACCAAATAAAGCTGAGCAAGGTATGAGGAGCTGCATATGACCAATATATTTCTCGCTGTGTCATTTCAGTTACGGTATATGCCAGGAAATGCAGTTTTGTAGTCAGTAGTTTACAGCTTTACTCTTAAGCCTGGTGCACACTGTTTTTTTTTTTTTTTTTTTTTTTCCCGGTATGTTGACCGAAAAATAAACCTGTCAGCTCAAATCGAAGCCTCTATACTAATGATCCGAAATTGGTATAGTGATGTAACCACTTAGTTCTTGGTGTGCTGCTCAGGCTCAATAGATGGGGGGGGGGGGGGGATAACCTGGTGCATCTGTGACTGCTGAGCCTAAATATTGGGTTGTCCCCAGAACAGTAATAGAGGGTAAATCTTCCTATGGGGGACACTAGTTTTGTCAACCCCCCCCCCCCCCCAGGTGATTCCCTTAATTTGCAGGGATTTTCTCTCACTTCCGGTTTGGCTAAGGATCAGGAAATTGAGGTAAAACCCCCAATGAGACAAACTGGGGTTAAAACGGGGAGAAAAAAGTTTCCCTGTACTATTTTAAGAAAAGATAGTAAAGTATCTCCTATATAATTTTCTGATTTCCTTTTTTATCTTGTAAAATGTTTTTTCATGCAATCCATACTCTCCAATATAACTAAAGAAAATGTTTTTTTTTTTTTTTTTAAGGGTTACTGTAGGCAAAAGTATACATTTTATTCTATAATTTGTCCTGTTTTAAAAATGTAACTAAAACTCTGAATCTGGTACAAAGATTTGCTGAGTCATTTATAGGTGAAATATGGCTTTTTTTTTTTTTTTTTATGTAAAAAAGCAAGTGTCAATGGTTAAAGACAGGTACCTGCTCCCACTTCCAGTCAGATAGCCACGGTGATCCATTGGCTATAGTCACCAGCAGCAATCGAATGCCAAAAATCTGACAGGCTGGTTGTATGTTGACGAGTTGACTGAGTTTTAGGTTTTTCTACACCTACCACCAGTACTTTACTAGAAGTACTAATTTTTACATGTGCTAACTAGTTGTGTTTTTTTTACTTTACAACATGTGAAGGTATATCCGTATAATGTGTCTTCTCAAATCCCAAATATGTAAAGAATTGGACAAATCCCAGCAGCCGGTGTAATGAAAAATATTTTTTTTTTTGTTCATTGACTGACACAGCTCCTGATCTTCCTAACTATTGGGTTGTACTGCCCCCTACAGGAGTAGGACATTTTTTCTCCTTTTTTATTTCCTGTCAGATCTGCAATCAACTGCTGGACTGGGTGATGGGCTGGATAATCTAGATCCAGTGGTAACTCCAGTCTGGCCAGCAAGCGTGCGCAGACCTCAGCTCCGCACTAGTTTGGCCACGACATAGCCCCACTGGACGAGTGAGTTAAACGCCTCACAAGCTTGCATACGACTGGGTCTCTGACCGAGTCGCAGCATTCCTCCTGGCTGGCAGCCCCCCCATTTCGAGGGAGAGGAGGTTCTGTCTGGAGTGGTGCCTGCCTGGTTCCTGGTATGTTAAGTGACTGTCCCTCGTCTCCCCCCTGTAAGGTTGTGGGGTGGATGTGGGCCCCTCCATGAGACGGCAGGATCCCTGGGTTCCCCTCCTTCCCGTTAGGCATCCCCCTCATCAGTCTGATGGTCCCTGTGAGCAATATCGCCCTCCCCATCCATCCCCCCCTTCTTTGCTGGGGCTGTGGGGTGATCTGGTCCACCGCCTGGGGTGGGGGCAGGGTGATTGGCTGTGGAGGGGGGGGGCTTGTACCTCGTGGGGGGTCCTGCCAGGGGCCCCCTTTTTCTGCCTGTCCAGTTTTTTGAGGCCTAGGGATCCCTCCTGGTTCATTGGAAGCCTCGTGGTGCCGCCATTTTCCTGTAGCCTGTATGCTCAATGCACGGTGGCCATGTTTGTGTAGTTTGGCGGCCATTTTTCAGTGGTTTTCCATTGAAAATAGCAGCGGCCATGACAGTGGAGCCCTGTGGGTGGTGATATTGGCGGTGGGAGCCCCTCCTCATCACCCGGTGCTGACTCCTGGATCTTTTCACTTTCTGATCGCCGCACGTGGAGTGCAGATTATCTGAAGGGACCCCCCCCTTCTGTTGGAGATACAACAGCTTTTAGCTTATTACAGATAAACTGCAGTTCACAAATAGGACAGTAGATGTCGCTAATGCTAAGTGATATGCTGTGCATTTTCTATGATGTGCATTTCCTGTACACTGTATTGAACTTGTTGGTTATCTCTTCCTGTCTGTGTTTTTCTCACCATGAGAAGGTAATCGGTGTTCTTATTACAAATGATGAGGTGACATGTTTGATTCCTGTGTTATGTTCCAATAAAGAAGCCAGTTCCTGTTTACTCCACAATGTCTGATCTGAATGGACTCCGCTGCACCCAGTGATCGCACTCTGCAACACCTTCCACATAAGTTGGGGATGTGTGTTTTTTTTTTTTTTTTCTGGGTGGTCTGGCCAATATCCTGGGGTTCGGGGCAGGGCGCTGACAGGCGATGGGGACCTAGGAGGAGTATGCGGTCGGTGACTGGAAAACCGATTGGGCGGGGGGGGCGATTTGAAACTGGTGGGGGGCCCCTGCCAGGGCCCCCCGTCCTGCCTGGATCTAGCCTGAGGCCTGGTTCCACTGATTGCTGGGTCCCTGTAGGCCTCATGGCGCTGCCTTTTTGTTGTAGCCTTGTGTAGTCCTATACCTGGCGGCCATGTTTGTGTAGTCCGGCGACCATTTTTCTTGTGGTTTGCAAGTAGTGGGGCCCTGTGGGCGGGGATTTCGGTGGTGGGAGCCCCTCCTTATCCCCTGGTACTGACTCCTGGATCATTTAGCTTCCTGATCGCCGCACGTGTAGTGGAGATTCTCCTGGTGATTGCAGGTGCTTGTGTCAGCGTGTGGTGAGTCTGGTAGGTTCCTCTCCCTTTCTGCTGAGGATCGCTCTGTGCCTTGTGCTTGGCGACCAGATAGTGCTGCCAGCGCAGTGGGGGGTTGTCCCTTAGCAGTATGTTACACTTTGTGGGATCCCCTGGTGAGTTTTTGGAGCACGTCTGTGTCCCGGGTGGAGGGGGTTTGCGGGCGATGGGCTAGCAAAATGCACCCCCTGCCTTCCCCTGCCTCATCTGTCTCATCAGATCCTAATCTGATGAGGCAGGGGGAAGGCAGGGGGGAAAATTTTTTTTTTTTTTTGTCCCTGAGGGTCGACTGACAAGGGCTCGAAGCCTTTCAGGGCCTTCTCTGGTGCATTCAAATGAACCTGGTCTGGCAATCCAAGAACGGGCTTCTCCAGACCCATGGACAAGGCTCATTCTGCACGAAGGTGCACCCTCACCTGTATCGGGGGTGGGGGGGACATTTTCGCTGGTATATGGATCTGTGAACTTCTTTGGTGCAAGACAAGTGGGTCCACAATGTCATGTGGTCTGGCTACAAGATCTCCCCCAGCAAGGTTTTCTCCTTCCATCCTGCGCCTGTCCCCAGTCTGCTTACAGGGTCTGTATGATGTGGTGGAGGACCTGTTCAAGGGGAGATTGTCCTGCTTCCGACTTCGGAAAGGTTTTCAGGATTTTTACTCAAACCTGTTCAGTCCCCAGGAAAGAAGGCAAAGTGCGTCCAATCCTGGACCTCAAGGCGCTAACATGCTTTGTGCAGGTACAGAAGTTCAGAATAGAGTCCATTCATACGTTGGTGCATCGGGGGGATTTCCTCTCCTCTATAGATATTAAGGTTTTCATGAAGTCAGACTCTCTTATTTGTGCTCACAGATGGACCTCGTAAAGGGTTGTCCGCTTCCTCTGCAACCATTTCCAGATGGATCAGACAGACGGTGGTTCAGCCCTCTTCCATCAGGGGTCAGGTTCCTCCTTTCCCTGTCAAGGCGCACTCTACTAGGGCGCTTGGTGCCTCCTGGGCCTTCCATCATCAAGGGTCAGGGACACAGGTTTGCAAGGTGGCCACCTGGTCGTCGGTGCACACTTTTACGTAGTTTTATAAAGTGGATGTGTTGGCATCTGCAGATGTTTCCTTTGGCCACAAGGTTTTGCAGGCTGCTGTTTAGAGCAGTGGTCCTCAACTCCGGTCCTCAGGGCCCACTAACAGGCCAGATTTTAAGTATTACCTTGGGGAGATGCAGGCTAGAGTACTGCAATCACTGAGCAGCAAATTATATCACCTGGGATGTATTTCAGTTATCTTGCAAATCTGGCCTGTTAGTGGGCCCTGTAGGCCAGGGTTGAGGACCACTGGTTTAGAGGACCTGATCCTCTTTGAGGCTGTATTGTTTTATAGGTGAGCTCCAGTTGAGTGCCTGTCGCCTATTTGGCTACTGTTTTAGCCTTGGGAATTTTTTGCTGTTTCCCACCCCTCATGTTTGACACTGCTTTGGGACCCAAGGCAGAAGGCTAGAGGCTGCAGTCACTAGAATAGGTTTTGAAGGGATTGGTGCTGTGTCTTGCTAGTATAATTAAGAATGTTTCTGCCGTGTGTCCTACTCCTATAAGGGGCAGTATAACGCAATGGTCAAGAATGACAGGAGCTGTCAGTCAATGACCGAAAAAGCGAAATGGTTTTTACTGCAAGTCAATCCAATTTTTTCTCTTTCGAATTAAATAGCTGAGGGTTATTCCGTGTTTTACTGCTGTCTCACTGAGTGCTGGTTTACACTGATGGGAATTTGATGTTACAAAGAGCCTAGATTCGCATGCCATCCAAAAACACTTTGTATTTAACCTCTTACCCACCAGGCCTATTTTTGACACTTGGTGTTTGGGACTTCTAAGTAGTTTTCTAGCAAAAAACTGATTTTAGCTTGCAAACTTTTTTTTTTTTTTTTTTCAGAGACCCTATAGCAGTGATGGCGAACCCTGGCACCCCAAATGTTTTGGAACTATATTTCCCATGATGCTCAACTTCACTCCAGAGTGCATGAGCATCATGGGAAACGTAGTTCCAAAACATCTGGGGTGCCAAGGTTCGCCATCACTGCCCAATAGAATAAAATGGAGATCGTTGCAATATTTGTTATTACACCGTATTTGCGCAGCAGTCTTCCAAACGCAATTTTTTTGGAAAAAAATTACTTTTTTTTAATTCAAATATAAGAAAACAGTAAAGTTAGCTCAATTTTTCCATAATGTGAAAGATAATGTTACGCTGAGTAAATAGATACCCAACATGTCATGCTTCATAATTGCGCACGCTCGCGGCATGGCGACAAACTTTGGTACTTAAAAATCCCATAGGTGACATTTAAAAAATTTCTATAGGTTACCAGCTTAGAGTTAGAGGAGGTGTAGGGCTCAAATTATTGCTCTTAACGATCGCGGCGATACCTCACATGTGTGGTTTGAACACCGTTTACATATATGGGCTTGGTGGGGAAAGGACACTTTAATTTTTTTTTTCCCTATTTTATTTATTATTTTTGATTTTTACAGTTTAAAAAAAAAATATAATTCCTATTACAAGGAATGTAAACATTCCTTGTAAGGCTCCATGTAAGCGGGACGTTGTAAATGACTGTTTAGGAGCAGTTATGCGTTTTTTCAGAAGCCCCTGAACCCATCCACAGTACATGTTATCTTATCTGTCCGTGTACACAGGGTCGTTTACAGTCATTTGCAGGCAGTTGAGTTCAGGGACGTTTTTTGGAAAGCAATTTATTTGCTTTCGAACTTGTTTCCTGGCGTTTCAAACGCAAAAACGCGGGCGAACACGATGACCCGCGTTTAGCGTTCGCGTTTTTCCATTTTAAAGGGGAATAATTTTTTTGACCTAGGAACGGTTCTAAACGTAAACGTGGGTGCAAACGCGACTCAATGGACGTTTCAAACATCCTAAAAATTCCAGCATTCAAAGGGACTTTTAACAACGTCCCATGTACATCGAGCCTAATAGAAATAGCCATGACAGGACCTCTTTATCTATTTATTTTGAAATCTGGGGTCAAAAAGTCCTCAGATCTCACAAGGATACTTAAAAAAAAAAAAAAAAAAAAAAAGGTTTAAAAAAAAAATTGGCTCTTTAACCGCTTGCCGACTGCTCACAGTATATTTACTGCGGCAGTCAGCCCCTCACAGGCAGAGTGACGTAGGTCTACGTCGCTCGCCTGTGAGGCTCTGGGGAGCGACCCCCCCCCCCCCGCGCGGTCACGGACCCCCCCCGCGCGTGTGACTGGCGGACCCGATGTCCGCCGGTCACTCGGCGATCGGCGGGGGAGAGGGAGAATTTCAGGCAGCTTGTGTAAACAAGCCACCTGTCATTCTCCTCGCTGTAAAGACACTGATCACATGGATCTACTACAGGCCTCGACAAATCCCGGGCGCCAGGTCGCATTTGCGACTAGAATTAGCGACCTGGCGCCTGGGGTGCCCTGCTTGAGCTGTCCTGTCCCTTTTGCGCCCCCCACCTCCTCTTCGAGTTCACGGACTTCCACGCCGTCCAGAAATTTAGTCCCCGGCTTTTCGGCCTTCTTCTGTGAGATGAGAAGCTAGGGGAACTGGCGCCCTCTTGTGGTGGCCGGGAGTAATGCATGTTCTCAATGCCTTTTCTTCTCCTTCCAAAGAGGAGAAGAGAGGGAAGTTTTTTAAGGCTTCATCTCTCTGTCCAGTTACCTTTGCTTAAAGGTAAGTGGACAGGGAGTGTGGTTATTATTATTATTAATTTATTTTTAAATGTAAAAAAAAATAATTTTTTCTTTTTTTTTTTAATTATTAAAAAAAAAAATAAAAAAATGTTTTCTTTTTTTTTCTTCAATTCTTATTAAAAAAAAAAAAAATATATATATAAATATATATATATCTTTTTTTTTTTTTTCCTCATCGCCGTGCCACAGCCAAAGGCCCCTTTCACACGGGCTGTCTGATCAGGTCCGCCTGTCAGTTTTTCAGGCAGCCATGATCGGACCGTTCAGTCTCCTCTATGGAGCAGTAATCTGCCGCCATCTGACCCTGCCCGCCAAAAACAGACGGATGGTGGTTCTATTTTCTATCCATCCCGTGGATCCGATCAGATGGCATCGGATGGAAAGAGACAGACAGTCTGTTTCCATCCAATTGCGCTATATAGGAGAGTGGGGTTCTAGTCGTATTTATGTGTAAATTTAGTATCCGTTTTATTAAATAAAGCTTGGTTGTTAGTTTAAAAAAAAAAAAAACTGGCTCCTAACTTTTTTAGCTGGCTCCTAGATTTCAGGCAAATTTGTCAAGCCCTGATCTACTATGTAGATCCGTTGATCAGTGTCCTTACAGCTCAAGCCACAGCCAATCACAGTAGAAAGCAAGCCCCTAGGGACACACACAGCCCCTCCCTCCCAAATAAAGTTAACCCCTTCACTACCAGTGTATTTTTACAGTAACAGTGCATATATATATAGCACTGATTACTGTAGAAATGTCACTGGTAACCCCAAAAGTGTCAAAAATGTCAGTCAAGGGTCCGATCTCGAAAATTTTGATTTTTACATTTTTTTTTTTGGGGGGAATTTCATATAAAAAAAATGTGAAAAATATTGTTATTTTTGCAAAATGTACGCTCTTTTTTTGTTTATAGCGCAAAAAGTAAAAGTCGCACGGTCGATCAAATACCACCAAAAGAAAGCTCTGTTTGTGGGAAAAAGACGCCAAATTCGTTTAGATACAGCGTCGCACGACCGCGCAATTGTCTGTTAAAGTCACGCAGTGCCGAATCGCAAAATACCCCCTGGTCGTTTAGCAGGAAAATCCTCCGGGGCTTAAGTGGTTAAGCCGGTTGCTAGGCAATGACGTTTTGACGACGCTTCGGTCCTCCAAGACCATAGTCGGGTGAGGGCTATCTTGCCGTGGCGAATCCGCCGCTGGGACCACCCTTAACCTGAAAGCCGATCGCCCGCCATTTTCAAAAATACCGAGGTTATGGCGGCTATCTGCTCCCATAACCTCGGTGTTTAGCGTCAAAGTACTGACGTACAACTGAGGCGGGCGGTCGGTAAGTGGTTAAGGGTCGTTCACATATTTGCTTTGCAATGCGATGCGGCCACAAATAGGGTCCTGTGTGAGTTTACGGTGTTGCGGTGCGATTTTCCTTTCCATAGACATCAATGAAAACTGACATAAAATCGCATCTTGTGTTCAGATGTGTGCGAATCCTGATTTTTCTGTGTAGATTTTTATGTATTTCCCTCTCAGAAATTGCAGCTGTGCTCAATCCCATCTGAAAACGCATTAAATTTGCATTACAATTGCACTGTTGCTGAAATCGCAATGCAAAATCACACTGAACTCCAGCAAAAGTCCACATGAGAATCTCACCCATTGGCATTGCATAAGTGTGGACCCAGACTTTGTG
The DNA here is from genome assembly GCF_965119305.1 of Pelophylax lessonae. Classification (NCBI taxonomy): domain Eukaryota; kingdom Metazoa; phylum Chordata; class Amphibia; order Anura; family Ranidae; genus Pelophylax; species Pelophylax lessonae. The sequence continues at coordinate 97,729,507 of NC_138772.1, forward strand.
TCCTGCTGGCTCTTTTGGAGTGTGTTTTTCTTCCTGTAGAGGCTTCTGCAGACCGGGCATCACTAATGCCCCATACACACGTGCAGATTATCTGCAGACTTTTGTCTGCAGACTTACCAAAACCATATAATATGAGGTCAAACCTAAACACTTTCAATTTGTATGCAATCCGGCAGGCCCTTGCACTACATAGAAAAGGTAAGTCTGCAGACAAAAGTCTGCAGATAATCTGCACGTGTGTATGGGGCATTAAGGGCGCTCTGGGGTCCGCGTCCGGCTGGAGCTTCAACTGAATGTGCTGTGGTGCCTGCACCTAGGCGGTGATGTAAAGAATCGGAGTCCTATCACAAAAATGCGATTTTAACCTCCTTTTTTTTTTTTTTTTTTTTTACTATTCGCACCTCCATGAATTTTATTTTCAATACCCCTGCTGTAGACATTGTCACCAGACCCTATTGGTGTCTGCATAGATGCTTAAGGCTTTTGGAATCCCTTCAGTTTATAAGACTCTCTAAAAATTTGTTTGACTGTAATGTGACCGATGTGATCAGATTTTTTAATACAGTGTTGAATTACCAGATTTTTTAATACAGTGTTGAATTACAAGAGTTCTAGATCTTTTGTCTGCATAATGCAGAGCTTGACAAAACCCAGGCGCCAGGTCACAATGGCGACTGAAAATTGCGTCATTGCTCCTGGGATACACTGCAGCAGTTGTTGGGATACTCCCATGTGGCCCACCTGCGGGAGCGCGGACTAGCGTCAGGCTGGCCAATAATTGAGGCGACTGCTTTGCCGACTGCAAGAGCTGGGTACCTGCTCCTATGTGAAAACTGGCGCCCTCTGTTCTGGTGGATGGTGCTGAAATGAGCGCTGCTTACACTCACTGTCTGTCCACCTCCAACATCTTCCCAGTTTGACAGCTGGGTTTGATCGGTCGCCCTTTCCTTACTGCCACTGAGTGAATGGGAGTGCCATCTCGTCAGGGCTACCTCGTTAGTGCAGCTTGTCAGGGCCACCTCGTCAGTGACCCCCCCCCCTTTTTTTTTTTATCACTTGGCATCAGGCAATTTCTTATTTCCTGATGCTCCTAGATTCTAAGCTTAATGACGACATGATCTGCCCAGAGTTAAGAGCAGTGCTAGAAAATTTGCAAGCTGAAACTAACCTCTCCCTGCCAGTGCATATCCGTGTAGCTGTCACGAATGCTTTCAGAAGCCAAGCCATATGTCATAAGTTTATTTTATCTTGTGCGACCTGTTCTTCATTATCCCAGCAGGTGTATATAGATCAGGACTATCCTAAGTTCTGCGGTTGTGCTTGTTGTTGGAACCTGATCTGCAGCTACATGGAAATCTCTGAAACAGTAGTGAGAATTATACTTACATGTTCTTTGTTCAGTGTTGAAAGATCTGAGCTGATTTACATTTCCGGAATTATTTAATGACAAATTCCACTTAAAACAATAAAATAGCTGTGGGTGGAATTACATTAGAGCAGTTTAAATAGAAAATCTCGCTTGCCTGCAATCCCCTGATTCAGCATATCAGCTGATGTCTAGAGGAAATCCTCTCTGCATGTCAGGTGGCCTTAAAGGGGATTTCTGCTTGGAACCCTTATGACAAAATCCCCTCTTTATGAGAATCATTGTATCAAAATGGCAGGTCTACAGTCTTACCAGCGTAAATCACTTAAAGTGTTTGTTACCCAAAACAAAAATGAGATCCTGCTTCCTTATAGCAGGTTAAATAGCATAGTACTTGGGCTGTCTAACCTGCCCCTCTGGAAACTGTAAAAAACCTGACTGATCCTGACAGTTCCTGTCCTCCCCTCTGTGTGCTGACCATGATAATCATGGCTGCTGAGCCCTGACTACCGTGGTCTCCATCATCCCCAGGTCTCCTCCCGTCTCTCTCCCCCCCCCCCCCCCCCGCCTGTCAGCTCGGGAGCCTGTGTCTGCTGCTGTTAATAAAAAAAAAAGTACAATGTCACTGCCAGCTTCTCTTTCAAGCGCCTACCCTGCACTGTATGTGTTTAAGACACTAAGGCTCTAAATACCTTTTTGTGATGTAGCTTTAGGCGGGTCACGTGACTCCCGGCCGCTCGAATAACACAATCCAGGGGTACAGCAGGAGCAGCTGAGCAGCAGCGGCACGTGACTCCCAGCTGACGTCAGAGGGAGAGCTCGGCTCCTCCTGCTGTAGCCCTGGATAGGAATAGCGAAGAGGCCGGGAGTCACGTGGCAGGCCTGAAGACACAACTTTCAAAAAGGTATTTAGAGCCTTTGTTTCTTGCAAACACTTACACAGTGCAAGATGCGAGCTTTAAAGTACTGGTCTGGTAGCAAAGCAAAATTTAGGGTTACAAACCTTTTAAGTTCCAGCCTGTAATATCCCTTCATTGCCTGGTCCTTTTTTAGCACTGTAGTAGTTGGACCGACAGTTACTCCATCATGCAACACTGTACCCCCAATGAGTTTCGGAACAATTTTTTGAGAAAGACGGAGCTTTCTTTTGGTGTTGGCTAAAAGTATAACAAAGTCCAAACTTTTTTGTTTTAGTTTTGGATAGAGTGGACATGGACTAGAACACCTGTCAGTTTTTTTTTTTTTTACTGTCCGTTGCCCCATTAGGGAGATTTACCCTCTCTATTCTATGTAGTGCCCTGAAAAAGTATTAATACCCCCTTAACATTTTCCACATTTTGTCATGATACAACAAAAAACATAAACATACATAATGGATTTTATTAGGATTTTATTTGATAGACCAACACAAAGCGGCATGGAATTGTGAAGTGAAAGGAAAATTATAAGTTGTTTTCAATTTTTTTACAAATATCTGAAAAGTGGTGTGTATTTGTATTCAGCTCCCCTTAGTCAATACTTTGTAAAACCACCTTTCGCTGCAATTACAGTTGCAGGTCTTTATTGGGGATGTCTCTAAAGGCATGGCACTTTTCCACTGCAGGTACCGGCTCGGTTCCACTCGGCACTGCTTGGCTCCGTTTGGTTTTCCACTGCATGGTACGGTTTTGGAACGGTTTGGTACGGTTTGCTTTTGCACTAAAGTAAAGTGGGTGGGATAACAATGATTCTCTGACCAATCAGTGGCTAGTAGTGACAAACAGTCAAGGCTGCATGCAAAGGATTGTGGGATATGATACCGGTATGACCCTCTTGGAACCACAACTGAGGTGGTACTGTTTAAGTGAGCCGTACCGTTCGGTTCCATGTAGTGGAAAAGCGCAGCTGTACCGTACAGAACCGTTCCAACACCGTACCATGTGGTACCATGCAGTGGAAAAGCGCCATAAAGGCCCGTACACACGATAAGAAAATTTCGTATGTATAACGATCTGCTGATTTTCAGATCGTTAGTGTAGTGCTTTTCGACAACCGATTCCGAGTTTTTATACAACGAAACCGGATGTGCAGGCTATAAACGTTTTATTGTACGTGAACACGTTGTCTGATTTTCGTTTTTTTACTTAGTAACTTACTTACTAACTTACTTACTTACTTAGTACTTTCGTCTAAAAAAAAAAAAACATAAGCGTAAGACTACACATGCTTGGAAACAATAGAATTCAATACATACAAAACAATTCAACACGTCACTTCTGAAGTTGAGTTCTGTTGTACGAGACTTTGTTTAAAAGTAACCTCTACATTTTCGATATGAGATTAGCATGCAACAAAAACCCGAACAGTCTTCCGATAATATGATCGTGTATACGAGGCTTTACCCATTAATATGCTTTGATCTAAATCGTTCCATTGTAGCTCTGGCTGTATGTTTACATTTATCGAGAAGCCATGTGGGGGATACAGCAAACGTGACATCTTATGGCTTTCTTCTTGCCTCTTTTCCAAAGGCCAGATTTGTGGAGTGCACTACTAATCGCTGTCTTGTGGACAGATTCTCCCACCTGAGCTGTGGATCTCTGCAGCTCCTCTAACATGGGCCTCTAGGCTGCCTCTGATTAATGGTCTCCTTGCCCAGCCTGTCAGTTTAGGTGGACAGCCATGTCTTGGTAGGTTTTCAGTTGTGCCATACTCTTTCCATTTTCGGGTGGTGGATTGAACAGTGTTTTTCTGAGATGTTTAAAGCTTGGAATATTTTTTTTTAACCTAACCCTGCTTTAAACTTTTTCTAACTTTATCCCTCACCTTTCTGCTGTGTTCCTTGGCCTTCATGATGCTGTTTGTTCACTAAGGTTCTCTAACAAACCTCTGAGGACTTCACAGAACAGCTGTATTCATACTGCAATTAACCACTTAAGCCCCGGAGGATTTGGCTGCTCAAAGTCCAGGGCCTATTTTGCGATTCAGCACTGCGTGATTTTAACGGACAATTGCACGGTCATGCGACGCTGTACCCAAATGAAATTGATGATTTTTTTTCCCAAAAACAGAGCTTTCTTTTGGGGGTATTTGATCACCTGTGCAATTTTTACTTGTTGCGCTATAAACAAAAAAAGAGCAACAATTTTGAAAAAATAACAAGTTTTCACTTTTTTTTTTTTTTTTTATATGAAATTCCCCAAAAAAAATTTAAAAATCAAAATTTCTTAACATATTTTAGGCCAATTTGTTTTCTGCTACATATTTTTGATTGGTTTGCGCAAAAGTTATTGCGTTTACTAACTACGGGAAAGATTTGTCATTTTTATTTTTATTTTTTTTAACTAGTAATTGCGGCGATCTGTGTTATTATTATTATTTTTTTTTTTTTAGGGACTGCGACATTGCGGCGGACAGATCGGACCCTTGACTGACATTTTTGACACTTTTGGGGGTACCAGTGACATTACTACAGTAATCAGTGCTATACATATGCACTGTTACTGTAAAAATGACACTGGCAGGGAAGGGGTTATTGGTGATCAAGGGGTTAATGTATGCCTGGTGCTTTCTGACGTGTGTGGGGGGGAGGGGACTGTGTTACACAGGCACAGATCGCAGGTTCAACTATGCTGAATCCTGTAATCTGTCCCTGCCTGTCACTTAGGAGATCGCCCGCTTTGTTTACACAAGCGGGCGGATCTCCACACTCGATCCCCGACTGGGGAAGAGCGGCGGTGATCACCGCCTCTCATCCCCTGGCCCGACTCCCGCTGTGTCTGAATACAGCGGGAGCGAGCCTCCGGCAGCGCGCGAGTGCCGCCCACAAGGGGAGGAGTCCAGCGACGTAGGTCTACGTCGCTGGCCGATAACGAGCCACTTTTCCGCAGTACGCTCAATGTGAGCGGTCTGCAAGTGGTTAAAAAAGGGCTGAGATATATCCCGGGTAACTATAGACCTGTCAGCCTAACACCGGTAGTCTGCAAGATTTTGCAGGGGATGTTCATGGACTATATACAAGACTTTAGTAATAAAAACGGTATTAGTAGTAATCTGCATGGATTCATGAAAAATCTTTCTTGCCAGACCAATCTTTTACCTCTTCTATGATGAAGTGAGCTGCCATCTAGACAAAGGAAAGCCTGTGGATGTGTTGTATCTGGACTTTGCAAAGGCATTTGACACCGTTCCCCACAAATGCTTACTGTACAAACTAAGGTGCATAGGTATGGACCATAGGGTGAGTACCTGGATAGAGAACTGGCTTCAGGGGAGAGTCCAGAGGGTGGTGATAAATGGGGAGTACTTGAATTGGGCGGGTGTGGAAAGTGGGGTCCCCCAAGGATCTGTCCTGGGACCAATCTGGTTTAATTAATTTATAAATAATCTAGAGGAGAGGATATCTAGCACAATCTCAGTATTTGCGGATAATACTAAACTGAGTAGGGCAATAACTTCTATGCAGGATGTGGAAATCTTACAAGCGGACCTGAACAAAATAATGGGGTGGGCAAATACATGGCAGATGAGGTTTAATCTTGAAAAATGTAAAGTAATACACTTGGGCGTTAGAAAGACTAACGCAAGCTACTCACTAGCGGGGGACCTCTAGGGGAATCTAAGATGGAAAAGGACCTGGGGTTCTTAGTGGAGGAAACAACAAGAGAAGGGCGCACCGACCTTGTGCATTACCACTTAAAAGTTTATTAAAATCAAAGAAGGGTAGCGTACAATATACACACAAACGTAGCATATGAACAAGCATATAGGAAATGGGCACCGCTCGCTTCCAGGACACTTCTCTACTGCTGGATAGCGTGATGGCGTCCTCAACACCTAATGTGGCTTACGCGTTTCGAGGGAGGACCCTCTTCCTCAGAGCCAAAATCGCCACTCTTTTGTGGCGATTTTGGCTCTGAGGAAGAGGGTCCTCCCTCGAAACGCGTAAGCCACATCAGGTGTTGAGGACGCCATCACGCTATCCAGCAGTAGAGAAGTGTCCTGGAAGCGAGCGGTGCCCATTTCCTATATGCTTGTTCATATGCTACGTTTGTGAGTATATTGTACGCTACCCTTCTTTGATTTTAATAAACTTTTAAGTGGTAATGCACAAGGTCGGTGCGCCCTTCTCTTGTTGTTTTCTTGTAGTGCCTTTTGGATACCCTTGGTCCTGAGGGGGGGGGGGGGGCAGCAAGACCACGTCTTTTGTGTCATAAAACCGCCTAGAAGATTCACCTTCCCGCATACCACTTGAGCGCAGGAGAGATATTGTTGTTTTTTGGTCTTAGTGGAGAACAGGCTTGGCAGTGGCATGCAATGCCAAGCGGCTGCAAGCAAAGCCAACAGAATACTGGCATGTATAAAAAAGGGGATTCACTCCAGAAATAAAGAGATTATTCTCCCTCTCTACAAGACTCCGGTCCTCAGAAAGGATGTGCTGGAAATGAGAGTCCAGAGAAGGGCAACAAAAGTAATTAGGGGAATGGATGATCTAAGCTATGAGGAAAGACTACAAGCACTGAACTTATTCTCTCTGGAGAAGAGACGCTTGAGAAAGGGATATATCAATGTACAAATACTGTACTGGTTACCCTAGCATAAGGAACAAACTTTTTAGAGTAAGGGATTACAATAAGACATGTGGCCACTCCCTAGAGGAAAATTGGTTTAACCTTGAAATACGTAAGGGGTTCTTTACTGTCAGAGCAGTGGGGATGTGGAATTCTCTTCCACAAGCAGTGGTATCAGCGGGGCGCATCGATAGTTTCAAAAAATTATTAGACGGCAGGCACGTTACAGACTACAACATACAAGGTTATACAATGTACGGTTAACATCAAACGCACGCACACACATCACACATCACACATCATAGGTTGAACTGGCTGAACTGATGTATTTTTTCAACCTCACTAACTATGTAAGGGAAGGGAAATCTCCTCTATGGGGACAGACATGGCAAAGAAAAACCTGATAAAATTGCCTTTAGTTACTTTTTGCCTGAAAAGGGGAAAAAATCCAGAAAAGTTTGCTATACTTTAATAATGGCAGAATGGTATGAAAGTAGACACCCAAAGGTGATTTTTTTTTTTTGGGAAATTAACAACAAGCTGGTACTGAGAGGGTTAAATATGTCTCTTAAGAATGGTGCACTAAATACATTAATGTACTGGTCACATTCGGTGACAGGATGGAGATAAAAGGGATAATGTTCAGATGGACAGGATAAAGGAGGTGAGGAGTTATTTACTGGTCACTAGAAACCATGTTTAGATATAAATATGTGTAATGCTGGAAAGTGTTAAAAAATCACTGCAACAGAATGGATTGTGGCTGCCTATTCATAAACACTCGATCTTTCTGCATCCCCTTGTTGTAAGGGGAAGTGGAGGGGGTCAACATTGTAAATATTACCATGTGATCACTGTGATGACCAAGCACAGCGATCGCATGGTACCCAGCCCCTTGGATTGCCTGGGTACAGTGTCTCTGTGTATATCCAGCCAACTAATGACAACTAGGTACACAGCAATCACCTGGTAGACCAGCAAACTCTCACTGCTGCTGTTTATAAATGGCACCGGATAAAGGAGAATAAATCCACAGTGGAAAAACGTACTGCAGTATGTAAGGGGCTAATGGTTGGCTGAGGATCCTGCTGTGGTTTGCAGGGTGGATGTGAAAGGTCAAGTCTCCTTTCTTATTACACAAACAGTTTTGGCGCAAATAGGACGATTTCTATCCCGATTGGGAATTCCTTTTAAAGAGGTTGTAAACTCGTATAAATTTTTTTTTTTTTTTTTTTTTTTTTTACACCCTGCAAAAGAAAGACATAATGAGCTAGTATGCATCGCATATTAGCTCATTATGCAATACTTACCTCAGAACGAGCCCCCGCCGTGCCGCTCACTCACCTCTATGACGGGCGACATGTCTAGTCGCCCGTCTTCCGGGATCGCGGCATCCGGCCATCTGATTGGCCGGAGCCGCGGTGACGTCACTCCCGCGCACGCACGCGGGAGCCGACAGTCACGGCATGGGGCTCTGAAGGAACGGCACGATCAGCCGTTCCTTCAGAGCGCATGCGCCAGTGACGTCACTGGCGACATGTAAGGTAAATATCTCCTAAACGGTACATGTTTAGGAGATATTTACAGTACCTATAGGTAAGCCTTATCATAGGCTTGCCTATAGGTACAAGTTGTAGAGGAGGGTTTACTTCCTCTTTAAAGTATTGTAAAGTAAAGTATTCTTGTGCGAAATATGTAGGCTGTCATAGTGATGAATGCTAGTTGCCTGGCTGTCATGCCGATGTTTTGGTTCAGTGCTTTTCATAGCAATTAATACTGGAACAGGTATTGATAAAGAATTCTGAAATGAATTGACTCCTGGCAGTGGTGTGTGTTTTTTTTTTTTTTTTTTTCTTTTTTTTTTCTTTTTTTTCTTTTTTTTTCTTTTTTTCCCCCTTCACACCCTTTACTTCCTTGATTTAGATTCTTTAATTTTGAGAAAAGGGACTGGACTGTTGCTCAGTCGTCCAAAGTCCTCTTTTCAGGTGAAAGTAAATGTTTCATTTGGAAATCAAGGTCCCAGAGTCTGGAGGAAGAATGGAGAGGCACAGAATAAGTTATATATAAATCGTATTGGTGCGCTCAGCTTAATAAATAACAACGTCCCTTTAAAATTGAAAAGCGGCTAACGCATGTTCCTGAATGCAAAAGTAGGTCAATTAACAGTTAATGGTGTAGCGCTGATCCAAAATAAATGTAAACAGACTTCCAAGTCCATATATAGAAGGAAGGAAATCCCAAATTTTAAGCATGCATGGGATAGGCATAAGGCTATCCTTCATATAAGATAGGGCCAGGGACTATTCATAGGATTCAGATATATTGGGCAGACTAGATGGGCCAAATGGTTCTTATCTGCCTACTAGACATATGCCGGTTTTCGGTAATTCGATATATCGCGGTATTGCATAGCCACGGTATTGTTGTTGTGGCATTTTTAAAATACCGAGTTTCTCTGCTCCTGGGTCTGACTTGTGAATTGATACATTTCAGTGAGCTGGATGACTCATTCACTCACACAGCTAATGCCTTTCAGCATTAAACCTCCCAGTAATTATAAACAAAAATGATTACATTGTATCTTTTCCTTCCCTCTGCCAGGGAGAAAGGAAGTTTAACCTCTTAAAGACTGGACCTTTTTCTGACACTTGTTGCTTGCAAGTTAAAATCAGTTTTTTTTTTTTTTTGCTAGAAAAGTACTTAGAACCCCCAAACATTTTATATATTTTTTTAGCAGAGACCCTACAGAAAAAAATGGCGATTGTTGTAATATTTTGTCACACTGTATTTGCGCAGCAGTCTTTCAAACGCAATTAATAGACTTTAATGAATAAAAAAAAAAAAAACGTAACAGTAAAGTTATCCCAATTTTTTTTTTTGTTACACAGAGAATCGTGAGAGAATCGTGATCTTTATTCCAAGCTAAAAAAATCGTGATTCTCATTTTGGCCAGAATCGTGCAGCTTTAATATATATATATATATATATATATATATATATATATATATATATATATATATATATATATATATATATATATATATATATATATAAATATATATACACACACACACACACACACACCAGCCCACATTACATTATTATATAGCCATCAAGCAGTGTCTGGCCTACCTGGTGATGACTGGTCCTGGCGCTCTGATCCGATGGCCTGGTCTTTAAAGGGGCAAATCCTTGCGATCCAGAAGTGGTTAAACCTGCAGGAGGACCGGTGTTTTTATCTATTAATGACTTTACTATTGCTTTAGGCCTGGTTCACATGTATGCGGGTTGGTGGTTCACATGTATGCGGGTTGGCGGTTCACATGTATGCGGGTTGGCGGCCCACATTTGCACAGGCATAGCAGCCCATTGATTTGAACGGGCTGCTATGCCCTCATTTTCTGCAGAAAAAAGGTGCATGCAGCATTTTTTTTAAATTCAGTGGCCTTGAAATCCATCCTGCTTTTGCACCATGCGACTAACCTGCAGTTCCTGCTCTGGCAAGCTTTCTGCATTTTTTTGTATATGTGGGCACGGCATTTAAAAACAGTTTGCGTGTGCAGCAACGGCAGGTAAGTCGCATGGTGCAAAAGAAGGATGGATTTCATGGCCACTGCATTTTTTTAATGTTCAATAATTTTTATTGATTTTTAGAAAAAGTACAACAGAGTGTAACGAGCCAAAATGGCCCAACCATAGACATTGAAAACAACATGGAGCACATGGTGCAGAAAGCATTAAATGTGTACAAGTAAATATTGTGGATAGCAGGAGTCGAGAAAAAAAACAAATAATAATAACAATGGCAGTCAAACCAGTGTGAAGCAGGTACTGATCGCTCTCTTCAGTGCTTAAAGGAGCGGGCCGTCCAGGCCCCCCCCCCCCCCCGGGCGCCCCTTACGGGAACACTGCATTTTTTTAAATTCTGCATGCACCTTTTTTCAGCTGAAAACGCAGGCATAGCAGCTCAAGCCCATTCAAATCAATGGGCTGCTATGCCTGTGCAAATGTGGGCCCCCAACCCGCATACATGTGAACCAGGCCTAAAGCAATAGTAAAGTCATTAATAGATAAAAACACCGGTCCTCCTGCAGGTTTAACCAATTAATGACTTTACTATTGCTTTAGGCCTGGTTCACATGTATGCGGGTTGGGGGCCCACATTTGCACAGGCATAGCAGCCCATTGATGTGAATGGGCTTGAGCTACTATGCCTGCGTTTTCAGCTGAAAAAAAGGTGCATGCAGAATTTAAAAAAATGCAGTGGCCATGAAATCCATCCTTCTTTTGCACCATGCGACTTACCTGCCGTTGCTGCACACGCAAACTGTTTTTAAATGCCGTGCCCACGTATACAAAAAATGCAGAAAGCTTGCCAGAGCAGGAACTGCAGGTTAGTCGCATGGTGCAAAAGCAGGATGCATTTCAAGGCCACTGAATTTAAAAAAAATGCTGCATGCACCTTTTTTCTGCGGAAAATGAGGGCATAGCAGCCCGTTCAAATCAATGGGCTGCTATGCCTGTGCAAATGTGGGCCGCCAACCCGCATACATGTGAACCGCCAACCCGCATACATGTGAACCGCCAACCCGCATACATGTGAACCGCCAACCCGCATACATGTGAACCGCCAACCCGCATACATGTGAACCAGGCCTAAAGCAATAGTAAAGTAATTTATAAACAACACCTCCTTCAGGTTTAACCACTTCTTGACCACAAGGATTTGCCCTCTTAATGACCAGGCCATCGGATCGGAGCCAAGCGCCAGGACCAGTTATCACCAGTTAGGCCAGACACTGCTTGATGACCTATTTTAGGCCTGGTTCACAGAGTCTGTACTGACTGACTATATAATAATGTGCATAAGTGAACCAAAGCCCCTAAATTCAGCAATGAAATTGAAGTGAGGTGGAAATTTAATAATTTAATAATAGAATACCGTGATAATACCTTATACCGTGGCAAAACCTTAATCAATTAATCGCAGCATGAAAATCTGATACCGTCACAAGCCTACTGCCGACACATTCTATGTTTCTATGTTTCTAAATACAAGTGTCTACTCCACACCAATAAATTGCTAGTGTGCAGTCAGAAGAGCCACCACCGAGTTCAATACTGACTCTTACCGGATAACCAGGACCCTCATCACAAAGGTCATGGACGGCAGAGATCTTTAAAGAGTATTCTGATAGCCAGGAGGCCTCTCCCAATGCTTACGTTAGTGCAGAGTGGAAGCAGCATATCACAATTCCTCTGTGGCTCACTGGCGTCTGTTGGTTTCCCACCAAGAAAATGGCCACCGCGTCCCCTGCTCGTGATAGCGTCACGAGCAGGGGAAGCGGCGGCCATTTTATTGGTAGGAAACCAACAGACGCCAGTGAGCCACGGAGGAATTGTGATATGCTGCTTCCACTCTGCACTAACGTAAGCTGCTATGCATATGTTTTAAGTTTTAATAAATTGTTCCATACATAATACGCTATGAGGGGTTTTTGTCTTATTCCCGCTTGAGCTATTTAGTGCATGAGGAGTGAGACTGACTGCCGTGGTAAAGAGCATTGGGAGAGGCCTCCTGGTTATTATTATACTCTTTAAAGATCTCTGCTGTCCATGACCTTTGTGATGAGGTTCCTGGTTATCCGGTAAGAGTCGGTATTATTGAACTCGGTGGTGGCTCTTCTGACTGCACCCTAGCAATTTATCGTGTACCGTTTAGGAGATATTTACATGACCTGCAGCCTGTGAAATTACTGGCGTATGCGCTTTAAAGGAACGGCCATGGGTGCTTGTGATGGTATTCACCGTCACTGGAAGTGGAAAAACAGATACCTAATGGTTTGAATTGCTTCAGATGGGACAGTAATATTTGTCAGCAATATCATATAGAAATATGAAGATTTATTCCTACTTTACACTGGGAGACTTGGACTGTTATAGAACATTGCCATGAAGTCTGACTCCGAGATAATGTGTATTCTGTGTGCTTGTCTGTGAGAGACGCACACAGGCGGTCATTGGCAGACTTCCCTATTGTTTGTTTATTGAAATGGAATGTGGATTGTGTCTGTCCCATTGTTGTTCCCAAATGTTAATGACCTCACATTGTTCTGGCCAGATGGCTAGGTAATTAGTTTAGGTTAATTCTGTTCCTGTATACACTTTCTTCTGCATATGATACTGTAATCAGCCAGAGGGGAGGGATTGTGTACACTGTATGGGAATGACTGAGTGTAAAACCCTGTTTCTATTTGATTGTGAATGTCATGTCCTGTCCCCAACAAGGTCCACCTGGGTGGTAACCTTGTGGGGGGGGGGGATTATAAAAGAGCAGCTGTACCATTTACATTTTGAGTTCCATTTCACCTTCAATCTAGAGTCCTGTCTGTGATTGGGGGAACCTGCTACAAGGGATTGCTATGCTCCTTCATACTCCCTTGGATAATCGCTAAGCTCCTGTAAGAGCTTGTTCCTGCTTCACTCTCTGGGGAAAGAGGGTCACCAACTGGAACCTGGAGCCTTGTCGTAGGTCCAGGGTGGGTAGGAGATGGTGATACCCCAACCAAGCTGCGGTGGTTCGTGGGGGTCTGAGGTGGTTATGGTGTCTGGTGGTCGGGAAGCACTAGGAGCATCCGTCAACGGATGTACCAGGTCGGGGTGCCGTTCCTTCAGAGCCATGTGCCGTGAACAGCAGCTTACACACACATGCGCAGGAGTGACATCGGGGCCCCAGCCAATCACTGCACCGTAGCCTGCGAACATGGAAGAAACTCTGGGGAAACTGTCAGCTTTGTTTTAAGGTAAGTATTACATAATGAGCTAGTATGCGATGCATGCTAGCTCATTATGCCTTTTGTCTTACAGGTTTCTTTTTTTTCAGAGTTTACAATCCTAAAGGTAAACACTGTCATAGGGTTAAATGACTTCTCACTAAAATTACACATTTAGGCAGCATTCACACTTGATTTCAAACCCCTCTGGTAAAAAGACAAATTGAACAACGTGAATTTCAGATGCCTTTCATTTTAATGGCATCTAAAAATGTGGTGCGGTTTTGCTGTAATTGTCGCAATCGCACCAAACCGCGTTGCGTGAAGCTCGTTGCCCAAAAGTAGCTATGTGCCGCCAGGGAGGACCAGAAGACCACCGCACGGAGGTGGGAGGCATAGTAATACTTGAGGAGTAGCGTTAGTTTTGATGTCAATTTAATTTTAGTCTTTTGACTAAAATGTTATTTTTAGTTTTAGTCGTATTTTTGTAAACTAAAATAGTATTGATTTAGTCGACGGAAATATTTTTGTCGATGAGATTAACACTGCTTACCTGTAGGTAGAAGTGTCCAGGGGGACTTTGCTTCCACTTTAAAGAATTCAACAATTCATGTTGTAACTGTCAGTTTGGGGTTGTTTGTAAGGTAGGAATGTGATCATTGAATAGCACACATTTATTCTCTTGCTGTTTTCCTAGTTGGGTAATGTTGCATTTTTTTTTTTCAGCAACCCAAGGTGATATTTAATGCTTTTCAATAAGCCGTTATGAATCAACAGCTTTTTTTTTTTTTTTTATAAATTCTTTATTTATTCAAGAAAGGCATGCAGTACAGTCAGGCGAAACAGTAAATAACAGAACAAAGCCTTAAGATGCATATCACAATTTGCTATTATAGAAATTAGTCGCGTAACCAGCCTTGAATGCGTAGTAGCTCAGTAAAGCAGGAAGTTTAAAAGGTAAAATAACAGCATAAATACAAATAGATCCAATGATAACCATCTCTTGAACAGATGTATCAATAATGGCATAAAGATCGTAAGCATGTTGGCAGGCCCCGGGGGCGACCCCCCCCCGCCCCCACCAGCGTCTGTCTCATGGTCTGTACACAGAGGCGGAGGGGCACGCCCCGGGAGGCGACCAATCGCATCAGCCCTGTAGCGTCATCCCATATGCAAGCATGCCTGGGAGCAAAAGAGGGGGGAATTTTCTCTCGGGGGAAGAGAATCAAGTATTTAAGGAAAGCATGAAAGAGGTAGCAGAAACAGAGGGGGGCAGATGGGAGGTGGGGGCACGGGGTAAATATGGCCTACCGTGAAACAGCAATGAGTTTAGACAATGAGATTTCTGTACTCCGCTGAGAACATGAACTCATGCCAGTAGAACCAACGCTCAAGAAATTTGTCCCTCGTGCCCCTCTCTGCGGCCACAAGATCCTCCATCTCATTGACTTGTGCAACTTTACGCAACCACATGGCCACCGTGGGGGGTTTGGTTTGTTCCCAGAGTAGGGGGATACAGCTCCTAGCCATCCTAAGCAAGAGCGGTAAGATAGATTTCTTGTAGGATGATCTCAGAAACCGATGGTGGTGTAATAGAAAGAGAGCCGGATCTAGAGTGAGCTTGTGATCCGTGAATTTTTGGTCGAGATCCCGCACCGTGGACCAAGAAGGCTGTAGGTGGTGACAGGGCCAGAAGATGTGGAGGAGGGAACTGATCTCCTCCCCCTCATCGCCAGCACATCGGAGCAGAGAGGGAACATTTTGTGGAGCCTGGTTGGGGTATGATACCATCTAGTCAGGAACTTCTAACCAGTTTCTTGGTATTTGGAACAAACTGAAGTCTTATAAGCAAAAAACAAGAGTCTCCCGACCTGTCGATCCGCAAAGGTCAAGCTTAAGTCGCGTTCCAAGTGCTCGATATAGGGGGGGTCAGTACGTAGGCTCAGGGGTCGTCCATAAACGATAGAGCTGTGAAACTGCATGACGCATCGGGGAGCGCTCTATGCAGAGAGTCTCAAAAAGGCGTGAGGCGCCTGTTGTATGATGCTGCTGGCAGCAGACAGCTCAAAAAAGGGCCAGTTTGACCTTTTGCCAGAAGGATAAGGAGTCAAAAGCTTGGTCAGCGCAGAGCTGTTTCCTAGAGATCCATTGACTCCGGCGGATGAAATGCCTAACCCCCTGGCCGTCAGAATGCGGAAGCCGGGGTCCCCCACTCCCGGTTGAAAGTCCAGGTTGTCCACCACCTGCGGAAGGGGGGAGGGCGGGGGGGTTAAGATGCCAAATCCGGCATGCCTTCCGGCCTACAGTCAGGGTAGCCCCGACTGTTGGGTGCATAGCGATCATCTTTGGTACAGGGGATGGGTTCCACAGAAATGACTCCAGAGAGGAATCTCCCATAGATTGTTCGATCTGCACCCATTGCTTAACCACTTAAGCCCCGGAGGATTTTCCTGCTAAACGACCAGGGGGTATTTTGCGATTCGGCACTGCGTGACTTTAACGGACAATTGCGCGGTCGTGCGACGCTGTACCTAAACGAATTTGACGTCCTTTTTTTCCCACAAACAGAGCTTTCTTTTGGTGGTATTTGATCACCCGTGCGATTTTTACTTTTTGCGCTATAAACAAAAAAAAGCGTACATTTTGCAAAAATAACAATATTTTTCACATTTTTTTTTTTATATGAAATTCCCCCCCCAAAAAAAATGTAAAAATCAAAATTTTTTTTAAATGTTCAGCCAATTTGTTTTATGCTACCTATGTTTGGTAAAAAAAATCGCAAAAAGCGTATTTTGATTGGTTTGCGCAAAAGTTATCGCGTTTACTAACAAAGGGAAAGATTTTTGGTGTTTAACGTGTAATGGCGGCGATCTGCGATTTTTTTTTTTTTTTTTTTTTTTTTTTTTAATGCGATACTGCGACACTGGGGCGGACAGATCGGACCCTTGACTGACATTTTTGACACTTTTGGGGTTACCAGTGACATTTCTACAGTAATCAGTGCTATATATATATATATATATATATATATATGCACTGTTACTGTAAAAATACACTGGTAGTGAAGGGGTTAACTTTATTTGGGAGGGAGGGGCTGTGTGTGTCCCTAGGGGTGTGCTTTCTACTGTGATTGGCTGTGGCTTGAGCTGTAAGGACACTGATCAACGGATCTACATAGTAGATCCGTGTGATCAGTGTCTTTACACCGAGGAGAATGACAGGTGGCTTGTTTACACAAGCTGCCTGACATTCTCCCTCTCCCCCGCCGATCGCCGAGTGACCGGCGGACATCGGGTCCGCTGGTCACGCGCGGGGGGGGGGGGGGGGGGTCCGTGACCGAGCGGGAGCGCGCCTCCGCGGGCGTGCGCTCGCTCCCCAGAGCCTCACAGGCGAGCGACATAGACCTACGTCACTCTGCCTGTGAGGGGCTGACTGCCGCAGTAAATATACTGTGAGCAGTCTGCAAGCGGTTAAGGTATGTGTCTGTACCAGTCCAAGATCCTGGCCAGGCGACACGCTGTGTGATAAAGTGTCACGTCCGGCAGGGCCATACCGCCCTGCAGCTTGGGCAATCTCAGTATCTTCAGCGCCAGGCAAGGAGGGCCTCTGACCCATAGGAATTCACAGAAGGTCCTATTAACCCTTTTGAGGAAGGCGGGAGGGACAGATATAGGGAGAGCCTGGAGCACATAAAGCAAGCGGGGCATTATGTTCATCATGATGTTGCAGCGGCCAAACCAAGAAAACAAGCCCTGCTGCCAATCCTCCAAATCCTTCCTGATCTGGGCAAGAATGGGAGGAAAGTTAGTCAAAGATGCGATCCGGGCAATTTGGAAGGAAAATACCCAAATATTTGATATGAGATGAGCTCCATTTAAAGGGGAAGTCTTTCCAGAGCAGGGAAGCCATAGATGCCGGCATTGCGATAGTGAGCACTTTGGACTTCTGTTGAGTGATCTTGTATGACAGGGCTTCATAAGTACTGAATTCTTTCAGTGGATTAGGAAGAGAGATCAACGGTGTAGTTAGGAGAAACAAGAGATCATCAGTGTACGCCGCTACTTTCGGAGATGGCGATGGAGAAAATGGCAACCCCGCAATGTCAGCGTTGGCCTGCACCGTTCTCAAGAGCTGTTCCAAGGTTAGGATAAAGATCAGAGGGGAAAAGGGGCATCCCTGACGGATGCTGTTGAAAATCCCTAGAGGCTTGGATAGGGTACCATTGACCTTAATATTCGCTGAGGGCCGGGAGTAGATAGCATCGATCTAGGACATAATCCGTTTACCCAAACCCACGTGTCTAAGGGTCTCCGTCAGGAATGTCCAGTTTACCCGGTCAAATGCTTTCTCGGCATCCGTCGAGAGGACCATTGTTGAAATTCGGGAGTGAGCCACCATGGATAAGATCAATCGCCTTTGGTAGTGTTGCGTGCTTCGCGAGAGAGCACAAACCCCACTTGGTCTAAATGGACCAGCTGGGGGATCAAGGAGGCCAAACAAGTCACCAGGATCTTGGTGAAAAGCTTCAAGTCTATGTTGAGGATTGAGATAGGCCGATAGCTCTGACATAAGAGGGGGGTCTTTTCCCTCTTTAGCAATCAGGGTGATGTAGGCCCGGAGCGAGTCCTCTGGTAACTCATCGCCCACTGCATTGTACGCATAGAAGTGTGGAGACAGAACGTCTTAACCACTTACCGCCCGCCCGCCGTCATATGACGGCGGGACGGTGCGGCTATTATCCTGGGCGGACGTCATATGACGTGACCCAGTAAATGCACGGCAGGCGCGCGATCGCGGGCGCGCCGCCGTGCACTGCCGGTGTCGGCGTGTCCCCGGGACACAGCCGGTCACCGGCAGGGGGGAAACAGCCAATAGGCATGGCTGTTTCCCACGTGATCGGCTGTGTTCCAATGACACAGCCGATCACAATGGAGGCGGCCGGGAGATGACCGCGCATGCGCGATCGGGAGCGCGCAGCGCGGTCATGTCGGTGGCACTGTGTTCCGTAGGAACACAGCTGTCACCGGCGGTAGTAAACAGTCACTGACAGTGACTGTTTACTAAGTGATCGGCTGTGAATCCATTCACAGCCGATCACAAAATGTAAACACAGAGCAGTAACTGACTGTTACTAGCTCTTCTCCCCTCATACAGTTTCCAGTATGAGGGGAGAAGAGCTAGAAATAGTGAGTTACTGCTCTGTACACATGTAAAAAGTAAAATCACACTAAAATCACAGTAATAAAGGTCCCCACACAGTCCCCAGCCCCCCCCAATGTCACCTGTCACCCAACAGTCACCTCATCAGTGCCCAGAAATTGACACCCATAACGTTCACATGTGAGCGCAGCGATCGCGGGCAAAATCACCGCGATTCTGCCCGCGATCCGGAAATCATTGCAAATTGCGGGACGCCTGTGCGTTGCCCGTGATTTGCAATAGCACCCCAAACGCTGTGCGATGTTGCCGCCATTTCCGCCTGCCAAATCGCAGTAACATCGCGCAAACATCGCATGACGCCCAAAAAAGTACAAGAGTTTCTTTGGGGCGTCATGCGTTGTTTGCGTGATG
This sequence comes from Pelophylax lessonae, assembly GCF_965119305.1. NCBI lineage: Eukaryota > Metazoa > Chordata > Amphibia > Anura > Ranidae > Pelophylax > Pelophylax lessonae. The sequence goes on from NC_138772.1 coordinate 97,748,766, forward strand.
TTACCGCGATTCGGCAGGCGGAAATCGCAGCAACATCGCACAGCGGGCAACGCACAGGCGTCCCGCCATTTGCAATGATTTCTGGATCGCGGGCAGAATCGCAGTGATTCTGCCCGTGATCGCTACGCTCACATGTGAATGTAGCCTAAAGTTCACCGGTCACCAGAGACTGCCATCAGTACCGCCGTGCACCATCGCCCGTCACCTGTCACCCATCAGTGACCATCGCCCCGTCACCTGTCACCCCATCAATCACCGTCACCTGTCACCCCATCAGTCATCGTCATCTGTCACCCCATCAGTCATCGTCATCTGTCACCCCATCAGTCACCGTCACCTGTCACCCCATCAGTCATCGTCACCTGTCACCCCATCAGTCACCGTCATCTGTCACCCTATCAATCATCGTCACTTGACACCCCATCAGTGATCGTCACTTGTCACCCCATCAATCATCGTCACATGTCACCCGGTCAGTGATTGTCATCTGTCACCTCATCAATCATCGTCACCTGTCACCTCATCAATCATCATCACCTGTCACCCCATCAGTCATCATCACCTGTCACCCCATCCGTCATCGTCACCTGTCACCCCATCAGTCATCGTCACCTGTCACCCCATCAGTCATCGTCACCTGTTTGCCATATACATGCAATCACTTACTGACCGCCTAACGACTATATGCGTCGGCCATTAAAAGCTAAATACTGGGGTTATGGCAGAAGATAGCCCCCATAACCCCGGTATTTTTTGAAACGGCGGGCGGTCGGCTTTCAGATAAGGGTGGTCCCAGTGGCGGATTCGCCGCGGAATTACCCTTACGGTGCAGGGGAAGAGGTGCCCCCCCCCCCTCCTGCCGCGTCCCAGACGTTTTCCCAGCTTACCGGACCCGCCGGCAGCGGGGAAAACTATCCGGTCCCGGATCCTCAGAGACAGGAAGTCGAGTGAGGGCAAGATGGCCCTCACTCAACTCTATGGTCTTGGAGGACCGGAGCTACGTCAAAAGATGTTGCCTAGCAACCGGTTTAAAGGGCCGCTTTTTTTTTTTTGCTTTTTTTTTTTTCCTCTTTCAACAATTTTTTTTTTTTTTTTTTCTTTTTTAGTGTAGTTGTGAGGTGTGAGGTCTTTTTGACCCCAGATCTCACAATAAAGAGGACCTGTCATGCCTATTTCTATTACAAGGGATGTTTACATTCCTTGTAATAGGAATAAAAATTATCAAAACATTTTTTTTTTTTAAACTGTGTAAAAATAAAAAAATAATAAATAAAATAAATAGGAAAAAAAAAAAAAAAAAAAAAATTAAAGCGCCCTGTCCCCGTTAGCTCGCGCGCAGAAGCAAACGCATACGCAAGTCCCGCCCACATATGTAAACGGTGTTCAAACCATACATGTGAGGTATCGCTGCGATCGTTAGAGCGAGAGCAATAATTTAAGCCCTAGACCTCTTCTGTAACTCTAAGCTAGTAACCTGCAGAAATTTTTAAAATGTTGCCTATGGGGATTTTTAAGTACCAATGTTTGGCGCCATTCTGTGAGCATGCGCAATTTTGAAGCATGACATGTTGGGTATCTAATTACTCGGCGTAACATTATCGTTCACATTATGGAAAAAAAATTTGCTAAATTTACTGTTTTCTTATTTTTTAGATCAAAAAAGTGATTTTTTTTCAAAAAAAATCGCATTTGGAAGACTGCTGCGCAAATATGGTGTGATAAAAAATATTGCAACGATCTCCATTTTATTCTCTAGGGTCTCTGCTAAAAAAAAATATATAATGTTTGGGGGTTCCAAGTAGTTTTCTAGCAAAAAAATGATTTTAGCTTGTAAACACCAAGTGTCAAAAATAGGCCCAGTCTTAAAGTGGATAAATGGACAACTTTGTGTAAAGCGCTACTTGGATGTTAAGCCTATGTATGTGGCCAGGCTGTGAAAAAGTGTTACACATGTGGTATCGCCATACTCAGGAGGAATAGCAGAATGTATTTTGGGGTGCAATTTTTGCTATGTACATGCTATGTGTTAGAAATATTGCATAAATGGACAGCTTTGTGTAAAAAAAAATGTGTTTTCATTTTCTTTCCACATTTTCCAAAAACTTGTGGAAAAAAATGACATATTCAAAAGACTCATTATGCCTCAAAAATTATACGTTGGGGTGTTTGCTTTCCAAAATGGGGTCATTTTATAGGGGTTTCCATTGTCCTGGTGCTCCAGGGCCTTCAAAAGTACGATAGGTTGTCAGGAAATTATATGTGAAATTTGTGCTCCTAGAATGCCGGACGGTGCTGGTTGGATGTTAGGCCTCTGTATGTGGCCAGGCTGTGAAAAAGTCTCACACATGTGGTATCGCCATACTCAGAAGGAGTAGTAGAATGTGTTTTGGGGTGTAGTTGCAAGTATACATGTGCTGTGTGAGAGAAATAACCTGTTAATACGGCAATTTGTAAAAAAAAAATAAAATAAAAAAAAAATCTTCATTTTGCAAAGCATTGTGGGAAAAAATTACAACTTCAAAAAACTCACCATGCCCCTTATTAAATACCTTGGAATGTCTACTTTCCAAAAAGGGGTCATTTGGGGGGTATTTGTACTTTCCTGACTTTTTAGTGTCTCAAGAAATGAGATAGGCCTTCAGTACATCAGGTGTGATCAAGTGTGATCAATTTTCAATGATTCACACCATAGCTTGTGGACTCTATAACTTTCACAAAGACCAAATAATATACACTTACTTGGGTTATTTTTACCAAAGATAAGTAGCAGTATAAATTTTGGCCAAAATTTGTGAAGAAAAATTACTAATTTGCAAAATTTTATGACAGAAACAAAGAAAAATGCGTTTTTTCACAATATTTTCAGTCTTTTTTTATTTATAGCACAAAAAATAAAAAACCCAGTAGTGATTAAATACCATCAAAAGAAAGCTCTATTTGTGTGAAAAAAAGGACACAATTTTTGAATGGGTACAGTGTTGCATGACTGAGTAATTCTCAGTCAAAGTGTGAGAGCGCTGAAAGCTGAAAATCGGTCTGGGCAGGAAGGGGGTGAAAGTGCACTGTAGGTAAGTGGTTAAAGAAGCTTGATTGGGCCCTTTGCCTAGGCATCCCGGAGGATTCCATCTTTTGATGGCGTATCTGTGTAGCCAACATATAACATCCCTGGGCCGGTCCGGAACCGTCTGTTTAGCTCCCAGCGCCCTGTGAACCCTATCAAATTCAAAGGTGATTGGTGGATCAGGGGTCACCACGCGGGACAAAATGGCATGGACAGTATCTGCAAGATCCTCCGACCCCGTTGCCTCTGGGATGCCCAGGAGCCGCAGATTGTTACCGCGGCTCCAGTTCTCTAAATCCTCAAGTTGTGGCTGAGTTTCGGCAATGTCTCTGTGGGATGCCTGGGTCTGGTCCAGCTGTGTCACCCACAGTTGAAGTGCAGTTGAAGTGCAATCACCGCAGATTCCCTCCCCCCCGATAGGCGCACCTTGATTTGAGCAACATTGGTACTGAGGTGTCGGTGGTGTTCCGCAAATTGCGCCACCATCCCCTATAGAGGTCTGCCTTGGTGGGGAGTGCCCGCAGAAGGGCTTTAATGTCCTGGTCGTCCCCGATCGCAGCAGCAAAGGGGGACTGAGAGACGGATGGGAGGCTCGATGCGGCCATGCCGAGCAACGCGGGCTGAGAGGGGGAACTCCGGTCCGGGGACGGCAGTACTGTAGGCCCCAGTCCACCTTACGGGCTCAGCAGCTCTTGGCGCCGTACTCCGGGAATCAAAAAATAAGCTGTGGATGGGGGTTGGAGTGGGTTCTCTGGATGCACTCTAAAGCTGGATACATACTATACCATTTTCTTTATAAATCAGGCAGGCCCTTGCACTACATGATTGAAAGTCAATTTAAAGGAAATCTACCAACAAAAGTTGTATAGTGTATATCCAGCTTTAGTCTTCCTCCTCTTTTGAATGCTCATGGCAGCTGTTCAATCATCAAAGGCCGATCGGGGTGGCTAGGGAGCGGCAGCACCAGCGAGACGCGTCCTTACACCGCCATGTCCAAGCCACGCCCTGATTTATTGAATCAACAGCTTTTTAATTGCCTCATTCCCTAGAAATGTAAGAAATTTATGACATTCTTGGTAGATAATCTGTCATTTCACATTCCTGCCTGTTATGAAGGACTGACGTGAAGGAAATTATGCCACAGTTTTAGTGCCAGGGAGAATAACCATAGTCCCCAGCGTGTGTTGTACTCTAGTTAAATGAAGATGTGTTGGCAACTTTTATGCATACTGATAGATTTCCTACTTTGTTTAGAGGACAACTCACTAGTCACGCTTATAGCTGCCCTCGATATTGTGGAATCGGTAGATGCAGTTTTAAAGAGCTTGTTTTAATTTTGAGAATAAATTTGAAAAAAACTATTTTCTCTTTTGTTCATTGACAAACGCAGCTCCTGATTCTTACTAACCATTGGGTTATACTGCCCCCTACAGGAATAGGAAACTAAGCAGGAAAAAGCTTGACTATGCCTATGGACAGTCCCAGGGGTATACACCCACTCTCAGCTATAGGCACTCAGTTTTTTTTTTTTTTTTTCCTGCCTAGTCAGGAGTAAGGACCTAGTTCCTTGCTGGGATCTCTGGTCCTGGTAATTTAATTTTTTTTAATGGAATATTTTTCTCTTTTTTTTTGTTCCTGTGAGAATATACAATCAATTGCCGGACTGGGCGACGAACTGGATAATCTAGATCCAGAGAGTCCCGCCCACCCCCCCCCCCCAGTCTGGACAGCGAGTGCGTGCAGGCCCCAGCGCCACGCTTGGTCAGCCGTGATATAGCCCCCACTGGACGGGGGATGGCCTGCGAGTTGTCTCTCAAAGTCCTACGACCTGGCTTCGGCCTGAATCGCAGCGTTCTTAATGGTCGACAGCCACCCACATTCTGAAGAGACCACCCACATGCCTATGGAGCAGTGGTCTGTCCGGAGCGGTGCCAACTCTGTTGCTGGTATGGTTTGTAGCTATCCCCTCCCCCCTCTACTCCTGGAGGGTTTGAGTATAACACACAATATTTATATATTTCAGCACTTATTTGCACTTTATAGATTAAGCAGCGCCCTCTCCTTCATTCCTACATACTTATTTATATAGCCTTTCGGCTATAGTTCAAGGGAGGCTGCAGCTTATCAGTGCACATAATTTATCCTTGGATAGCCTTAGCGCGGATTTAATCAGATACTACTTTGTTCCTTGTATGGTTTGTAGCTATTCCCCCCCCCCTCTACTCTTGGAGGGTTTTGGGATAGACATGGGCCCCTCCCTGGGATGGTGGGACCCCCGGGTTTCCCTCCTCATTCCCCCTCCACCCCCAACCCTTCTAAACTTTTGTTGGTCACTGTGGGTCTTTACATTTTTTGATGACAGCCTTGCTGCCATTATTGTGGGGGGGCACCTGCCCCTTTTTAGCAAAGGTACCCTGTCTCCGCGTCACGGCGGGCTTCCCTCTTTTAAAGGGCCATTTCCTATTATGTGAGCCTCTATAGAGAGGCCCAGAGGGTAACCCCTTTGTCTCCTTTTTGGGGAGTCCAGTAGGTGATCCATTGTTGGGCCCTCAGTCGGCGTCTTCTTTGCGGATCGCAGTCGGTGGCTCTCCCCTGATTGTTACATACAATCCTGAAATTGTTTCGGCCGCTGCGGACATTAGACACCTGCTGGGTCTATGTCCATGCACCCGGAGTGCTCAGATAGTGAGGATGATTACTCTGCTCCTCTAGCCGCGAATTGAAAAGCCGCTGGTGGATGCACTCATTGTAGGATGCAGCTGATAGTGCGTCAGAGGCGCCGGTCGCTTTTGGCACCTACAAGCCCTCAAAAGCAGGGAGGGTGTTCCCCTTTTCGCTTACTTTGACAACATTGTCACAAAACAGTGGGGTTGTCAAACGCAGTGGTTCTTAAGCGTTTTTGCCTTGTGGTATGCTTAGGATTAACTGCTTAAAGGGTGGATGGTCCCACTTGTAGCAGACTGGTCGGTTTCCAGGTTAAATAAAGCTACCTTCATTCCGGTTGAGGAGTCCCCAGACTTTACAGATCCTGCTGATAGGAGGGCGGAGGCTCTGGCCCGCCATATGTTCGCTGGGGCTGGTTTGGCACTTAGGCTGGTATTTACTATTGCCCTGGTGTCAAACTCTGGCCGAGTGGGCTAAACTTTTACGCCGGGACCTGGAGAGGAAACGGCTTCACCTTGTCTTGCGGAGCCTGCTGATCAGTTCATCAAGGGGCTACAGTTTATCTGTGATGCTTCTTTGGATGTGGCTCCTTTGATTTCTAGGTTGTCTGTATCAGCAGTTGTCCTTCGGCGTATTTGGCTGAAATGATGGTCTGGGGAAGGCTTATCTTCCTTCTGTAGAGGATCACCTGTTTGGAGCTTACTTGGATGAAATCATTAAGGGTCTCACAGTGGGGAAGAGTACTCTTCTTTCTCCGGCTACCAAGGGCAAGGAGCCCCATCGTAGACATGGGCCATTCTGGCAATCCACGAGTGGGCTCTTCCAGACCTGCGGACAAGGCTGCCTCTGCATGAAGAGGTGGCCTCACCCATATATGGGGTGGGGTGTGTGGGGGGGGGGGGGGGCGTCTTTCCTTGCTTTCGGATCCATGGACCTCCCTGGTACAGGACGAGTGGGTCCACAAAGTTATTCGTCATGCTATAAGATCGAGTTCAGGCTTATCCTTCGAAAAGGTTCTTCTCTTCCAACCTGCACTTGTCCCCAGATCGCTTACAGGGTCTCTTTGGGGCAGTGCAAGACTTGTTACTTTAAGGCGGGGATCCTCAAACTACGGCACTCCAGCTGTTGTAGAACTATACATCCCATGAGGCATTGTAAAACTCTTACATTCAGACATGACTAGGCATGATGGGTATTGTAGTTCCTTAACAACTGGAGAGCCATAGTTTGAAGGCCCCTGCTTTCAGGGGTGATTGTTCCGGTCCCGACTTCGGAACTTTTTCAGTGGTTTTTACTCAAACCTCTTTACAGTTCCTAGGAAAGAAGGCAAGGTGCGTCCAATTTTGCACCTCATGCCGCTAAACTGTTTTGTGCGTGTACAGAAGTTGCACATGAAGTCCATTCGCACTGTGGTGGTGTCCCTACATTAGTGGGTTTTCTTCTCCCTTCTAATGATATCAAGGACACCTACCAGCTCATTCTAATATGCGCCGGTCACAAGTGCTTCCTCAGTTTTGCCGTGGGTGAGGAGCAGTATCAGTTTGTGGTGTTTGACCTTTTGGTCTCGCCACTGCTCCTCGAGTCTTCACTAAAGTGTTGGCTCCGGTGCTGGCATTGTTTTTTAGTCAGCAGGGGATTGCAGTAATGGGGTACCTGGGCGATAATCTTCTATAAAGATAGAAGTAGTATAAACCAACAGTTAAGAAAAATCAGGAGTTGTGTCTGTCGGTGAACATCAGAGAAATAGATTTTATGGTAAGTCAAAAATCCCATTTTTAGGTTTCCTTTTTTTTTTTTTTTTTTTTTTTTTTTTTTTTGCTTTCTTAAATGTTTAATTTTCCAAGTCAGCATAGAATCATACTGTTTATGAATCATGAGGACTCGATCTTTCTCTACTGCTAGGTTTTCTGTATATAGAGAATCAAAAAGTGGCAGTTTTTCTGGTGCCATCATTTTTGCATTTCATTATCAGTTTAATATCTTCATAATGGACCATACAGATTGAAGTCCCCATAGAATCTCCAACAATAGAAGCCTCAAGTGAACTAGCCATATTCACTTGACAAATTTGCTTAGAATCTGGGAGCCAGGGAAAAAAGTTAGAGGCAAGTTTTTTTTAAATCCGCTGCCCAGCTCCCATAACTGCATGTCTAGGGCGTCGGGCAATAAGAATTGCTCACGCCTGGTGCCAAGTGTTTAAAAAAAATAAATATGAAAATTATAGAAAAAGTGACACTGGTGAGGCTGCACTGATGGGCAATGATGCGGTGACACTGTTGAGGCTGTGCTGATAAGCAGTGAGGGGCTACACCGATGGGCACTGACAGGCAACGCTGATCGGCACTGGCAAGCGGCACTGATAGACGGCACTCCCTGTCCACTCAGTGGCAGTAAGGAAAGGGCGACTGATCAAGCCCAGCTGTCACACTGGGAAGATGTCGATGGTGGAGAGGCAGTGAGAGCAAGCTGCGCTCATCACAGCACCGTCCACCAGAGGGCGCTGGTTTTCACATAGGAGCATGTTTACTGCTTCAGCAGGCTGCGGCCTCATTTTCTGGCTGGGCCACGTGGGAGGATCCCGACCACTGCTGCAGTGTAACCCAGGCGCCAGGACGCAATTTACAGTCGCCATTGCGACCTGGCACCTGGGTTTTGTCGAGCCCTGACTTATAACATGGATCCCCACATTAATTCACACGTTGTTACACTGACATCTATAGGGTGGGAGGTCAGTTCTTACTACAGAGCAGAGTGTGGTTTCAATGATTGACATGTTTGGAAAGGTGTACAGTAAATATTGTGAAGCACTTCAGTACATATGTATATAAGGTGCGTATCAACGAATCAATAAGCACAAGCAGCGCTATTAAATGAACATTAAATTAACATTAAATGACATATAGCTACAACCATATAGCTCTCAAGGTGCATCAATCTATACATCTAAAAGAGGATAAATGAGTGTCCGAGTCCAATATGGATGAGTCCGTCACCAACAGGGCTTTATGTGGGGTCGTGGGAAATATCAACAGTCCCAATGTGGAACACAGCTGCTAGAAGTGTACCTCCACCTCACCGCATGCACACACCCCAAGCTTATGCCCTTACCAGATATCTCTGTTAAGATCGCCTGTAGCCAGTATCTCCTCAGCTGGACTCTCCCAGAACTCAGCACTCAGTAAAATCAGCTATCGGCTGCAATGTCCTCGAACCGGTGGTGCATAGGGGGGAGTAAAAATGCACATAGGGCAATATTGTTTGATATAAACAGTGCACCTTTATTTAAAATTCACCCTCTCCCATTACACTCACATTAAAGACAATTGACAGCATGTAAACGTAGGCATTACGGTCTCTGCCAGCCGCTTACCGGTCTCCCGCCCGCTTCTCATCGTTCCAGAAGTTCCCGATCCTCGTGGCTGGACAGCGTCCCGTTGCCTGGGTGACCGCGCAAGTCACCGCCTAACGCGTTTCATCAGAGGACTCCAACGGAGAGCGTTGATACGCACCTTTATATACATATTTACTGTTTTAGGCGGCTGCTTGTTTTTAGATTTTTAAAGTTCAGATATATTTATGCACATGTGCAAATTGCTGCATGAATTGCTAGCGCTGGGTGATTGAGTTTTAAGTTATTCTTAGCACTTGGTCCTTTTTTCACTTCAGTACATATGCTCTTACGTTTATGATGCGCTCTTACAAGTTTAATACATGGTGTTAAAGTATATTTTCTGCCAAAACATTTTAACATAGTTTTACTCAAAGCATTAAAATGTATCTAAGAATAGTTTATTTAGGAAACCTTAATTTAGTTTATTTAGCATGAAATGGAGCTTGGTTATGTAGCATGGGGCTGCATATATTCTGCAATATTTACAACTCATTCAATGAATGCAAGCTGAGATAACAGCATGCACTGCATTGATGCATTCACACAATTTCACAGTAACCATGAGATAAAACAAAACAAATTTGGTTCTGATATTGCTGTTTTACTAACCTTGCAACTTATTATTCTAAATGGAAAACCTTCATTTTGTTTGAAAATATTAGATTCTAACTATAAGCAAGAATGAGTCCTTAAATTTAAAGAGCACTTGTTATTTCAGAATCATTATGGCAGCGCGTGTTAGCGGGCATCTATTCACTTGCTACTGCCACTTCCCTCACCTTGTTGTCACTGCTGCATCGCCAGCTGTCAAATTAGTGAATGAGACTGTCGTGTGAACAGCGGGTCAGAGGAGGAGCCGCAGCACAACAAAGATGACAGTTGCTCTTCAAAAATGTATGATTTTAAATCAAGCCTTTTCACTAGTGATTAAAATCAAATCCACCCTGATCAAAATGTTCAAAAAGTGAAACTCCTATATAGATTCATTACACACAGATATTTAATGTATTTCTTTCTTTGAATTTTGATGAATATGCCTTTCAGCTAGTGAAAACCCAAAATTCACTATCTCAGAAAATTTGCATTTTTCACAAGACCAATAAAAAAAAAAAAAAAAAAAAAAAATTAATACAGAAATGTTGGCTTATTGAAGTGTGTCCCTGTACAGTATAGTATGCACTCAATACTTGGCACTGTTGAGGTGTTATGGAAGCCCAGATTGCTTTAATAGCAGCCTTCAGCTCATCTGCATTGTTGGGTCTGGTGTCCCACCATCCTCTTGACATTACCCCACAGATTCTGTTTTGGGTTTAGGTTGGGTGACTTTGCTGGCCAATCAAGCACAGTGATAGCACGATCATTAAACCAGGTATTGGTACTTTTAGCATTGTGGGCAGGTACCAAGTCCTGCTGGAAAATGAAAGCAGCATCTCCATAAAGCTGGTCAGCAGAGGGAAGCATGATGTGCTCTAGAATGTCCTGGTAGAGGGCTGCGCTGACAGTGGACTAAAACCAGCAGATGACATGGCTCCCCAAATTATCACTGACTGTGGAAACTTCACACTGGACCTCATGCAGCTTGGATTCTGTGTGCCTCCACTGTTCCTCCAGACTCTGGGACCTTGATTTCCAAACAAATTCTGAAATTTTATTTCATCCGAAAAGAGGACTTTGGACAACTGAGCAACAGTCAAGTCCTTTTTCTCCTTTGTCCAGGTAATACGCTTCTGATTTTGCCTCTGGATCAGGAGTGGCTTGACACAAGGAATGCGACAGTTGTAGCCCATGTCCTGAATACGTCTGTGTGGTGCCTCATGAAGCACTGACACTAGCCGTAGTCCACTCCTTGTGAATCTCCACCTAATTCTTGAATGGGCTTTGCTTCACAATCCTCCCTAGGCTGTGTTTATCCCTGTTGTTTGCACACCCTTTTACTACCACACTTTTTCTTTACACCCAACTTCTGTTAATATGCTTGAATAAAGCACTCTGTGAACAGCCAGCTTCTTGAGCAATGACCATTTGGGACTTACCCTCCTTGTGGAGGGTGTCAATGATTGTCTCCTTGACCACTGTTAAGTCAGCAGTCTTCCCTATGATTGTGTAACTGTAACCTACTGAACCAGACTGAGAGACCATTTAAAGGCTCAGGAAACCTTTTACAGGTTTTTTTTAGTTAATTAACTTAAGAGTGTGACTCTATGGGGTTTATTTTACTAAAGCTAGAGTGGGCAAAATTAGTCACATTTCTGCAGAGAAACCAATCTATTTGGGGAGAGGAGAGAGTCGGTCACATCATCGCCGGGAGCCGCTCTGAAATACGGTAAAGGCGACATTTTTTTTTTTTTTTTATAAAAGACAGGAGGACTTGTAATCAGGTTACACAGAGGATTCTATCAAGTTATACCAACTTTAAGCTTTGGCAATAAAACCTGGAAGCTGATTGGTTTCTGTGCAGAATTGACAAATTTTGCCCTCTAGCTTTAGTAAATAAACCCCCGTGAGTCTACAATTTAAACTTTTTCATAATCTAATTTTCTGAGATACTGAATTTTAGATTTTCACTAGCTGTAAGCCATAATCCTCAAAATTAAAAGAAAGAAATGCTACATTGTTTAAATTGTATTACTGAAATAAATGAACTTTTTGATATTCAAATTTTTTGAGATGCACCTGCATATCTTAATTGTACACTACAGTACACAGGACTTGAATTCTTAGGCTGTAGTTTTTTTGCAGGCTATATTCATGTGATTGGACACTGGAAAAATCTTGTTAGTTTGCTCTCATAATCCCACCCACCGTGAGGGACTCCAGTTTGTGTCCTAAAATGCTCGACCTGTTCTGGAAAAGTCAGTGTTTAAATTTATTAAATTCTCTTTTCAGACTTATGTCAAAGCTGCTTATTGCCTTGGCTATCTAGCAGTTTTAGTTTGCCACCTTCCTCTGTTACCTTGGGGGCAGTACCTAGACCCACTGTGTGGAGCTAGCCTGTAATATTTGCATAAGATAAAACTTTAGGGACTCCTCTTTGGACAACATGCAATTGCAGGGTGCTATTCATGTTCAGGTCCATGGTGCATCCTATAGTTCCCAGACCCTGAAGACCTCTTTGGAAGTATGCCCACCACAACAACTGAAGCCTGGACCCTCTTACAGGGAGCCTTCCCGGCCGAATACAATGATTACTAGTAGACGTATTAGTTGCTGGCTGTAATAGCATTCAGAAAAATTTGACAGGCTGGTTGTACAATCAACCTGCCAACACATGGATCGTAATTTGGCAGGTCCCTGCTGAACCCGCCAAATTTCGATCCATGTTTAGCCGGCTTAAATTGAAAATATTTCAGTGTGTGAGAAATGACTAGAATATATATAAAAAAAAAAATACAAATAATAAAACCGTACTATACTAGTGACCCTGTGGTTACCAATAAAATAAAAAAATGATATTCATTCACAATAATAAAAATGTGAAATATAAATGTAAAATCAATATTGTGATAAAATGTATATAATAAAAATGGTTGGTAAAAGCCATGTGCATAAATCTAGTTTTAACTGCATAGATATTATAAAAAGGTTGATCCTATTATTGATCTATTATGCCATTTACCAAACATTTAGGGGAAAAGAAAACCATGGGATTTAATAGCATGTCAATCTAAAGACTACATCTACAATCTATATGCATCTAAAACTACAAGTTATTGTAATCAGACCACAACATTTATTACTTTTAATAAATTAAATTACTAAATGCATGGGTTCTAAGATTTGAAAAATCTCTTTGAATAGATTAACAGACCTTAGAACTAATTGTCCAATGGAGGGATAAGGGATTGTGTGACTACTAGGAAAACAATTCACAATGACATGGCCTAAATGGAAAAGTGGAATGTAATGAAGCAAACTGGGGGCTTAAACCACCGTACAAACCTTCAGATTCTCCTTGAGATTTCCTGGTACAAGATAACATAAACCATCTATCCCAAAAGTGCACCCAACTGGGAGCTATGTGGCTACTCCAATATCTTGGCTTCCTAAAGATAATACTGGAACAATCCTAGAAGAGTGTCAAATAGCAAGTGGCCTTGTTTTTAATATGTTCCAATATTTTATAAGTACACATTTTTTACCTTTTTTAAAGGTTTACTACTTTTTTTTTGGTACAGAAATGTATTGGATTTTTATTTGACCCTTTGGTATCCTCCCTACTATCTGTAGGGTTTTCTCTCCTGTATTTGTCACAAGCCTCATTAAATCTTTATTATAACCTCTTGAGAAATATGTTTTCTCTATCGTCCATTGACAGACGCAGCTCTTATGCTTCTTATACCATTGGGTTATGCTGCCCCCTACAGGAGTAGTACTAGGCAGGAAAAACAGTTTACCACGCCTACGGGGGCTGTCCCTATAGGCATAACCCCACGCACCCTGCTCCAGTATACCAGTTTGTTTCTGCCTAGTGAAGGAGTAGGTCCTAGGTTTCCTGCTGGGACTTCGGTCTGTTTTTTTTATTCTTTTTTAAAGAATATTTTGTTTAATTTTCTTTACTCACTTCTGCTAGTTGGTGTTTAGGGGGATCCTCCTGGGGAATTACAAGCGATAGCCGGCTGAAATTTCGCACTGGATAATCTAGATCCTTCAGGTCTCCCAGCCTGGCCTACGAGCATGAGCAGGTTGTAGTCCTGCACTAGGCCTCGCCACGACAGAGCCCTGGCTTTGGATGGGGACGAGCCTGCGAGTGGATATCTCGCTGGGACCCAACAACCTGGAACGCCCTCAGTCGCAGCGTACCTTTCGGCTGGCAGCACCCCCACTCCAGGTGGGAGATGGTCTGTCCGGAGCGGGGCCTGGTCCATGGTATAGTGAGTAAATGCAACCCCCCCCCATATCCCTTAGTGGTCTGGGGGGGGGTGGGCGTTGGCCCACTCCTCGGGATGATGGGACTGATGCTTCCTAAAAGATCCCCCTGGCCTGTCAGGATGCCTGGCCCTGTGCCTTGCCCCCCTCCCTCAGAGCGATCAGACTATGCCCTTATTGTGGTTTTCACCTGGGGGCGCTATTTCTGCAGCGCCAGGCGCCCTGGGGGGGGGGGGGTGGGGGTGAAAATGGTACCTTTTTTACTGCAGGGTCTTCTTAATCCTCTGCCTCCGATTTGGGGTCCCCTGACCACATGGCACGCCGTGGGGGCTGCCATCTTTAGTGTTGGCATAGGCAAATTTTTCCCCATTGACTTGCATGGTGCAGCTGTTTTCCCTGTGCTTCCCATATACTTTCCTTGGTAGCCATTTTTGTGTAGCTCTATGGAGGTACACAGGCAGCGTGACCTTTCACATTCTATCCAGGCTGATGTCATATTCTGTGACTTTTACTCTCCTGCTGCACAGGTTGGCTCTGAAGGTTTCTTAGTGAGGTGGTCAATTGCTGGGGTCTCTGTGGGCATATCCCTGCGCACTCTGCAACTCTGCGCCAACTCCTGCAAGATTTCATTACACATGAAAGGCTTACGTTACCTGGTGCAAGTACAGATGGATGAACCCCAGAGAAGGCTCTCAATTGTGACCTGTCTTCAGTCTGGTCTTGATCAGCATCTGCCCCCACATACCCTTAGCGGACATGTTTCTGCCTTATCCATTCTCTTCAAGAAAACCCCTTGCATCGCAATAACCAATCAAGACTTTTTGGAGTTGCTCATATAAATCTCCCGGTTTGACCTCCTGTGTCACCTTGGGATCTCAGCCTGGTGCTCTTTGTACTTCAGAAATTACACTTTGTACTTCAGAGACATTCCCTTAAAAGACCTTGCATGTAAGATTGCATTTATGGTGACCATTATGTTTGTTAGGCGCATTTTCAGTTGGCAGCTCTAATTTCTAAAGAACATTTCCTTGTTTAGCCCAAGGGCTGTGTGGTCTTGACACCAAAACATTTCTTTCTCTTTCATTCATTGACGGACACAGCTCCTGATCTTCTTAACCATTGGGTTATCCTGCCCCCATACAGGAGTTGGACACCAGCCAGAAAAAAAAACTTAATACGCCTATGGGCAGCCCCAGGAGGTATACTCCCTCTTTGCTATAGGTTTTTTTTCTGCTTAGGAGTAAGAACCTAGTTCCTTGCTGAGATCTTTGGTCCTTTCAATTTTTTCCTTTTTAGATTGTTTCTATTTTTTCCCTGCAAGATCTACAATCAACTGCCAGACTGGGCGACGGGCTTGATAATCTAGATCCATCGGTCACCCCAGTCTGGCCAGTGAGTGCGTGCAGACCTCAGCCTTGCGCTAGGTCGGCCGCGACATAGCGGACGTGGGCTGGCCTGCAAGGTCTCGTACCACCGGGTTTTGGCATGCATCAGTGTTCCTCCTGGCCGTCAGCCACCCGTTTCGATGAAGAGGAGGTTCTGTCTGGAGCAGGGCCCGCCTGGTTCCTGGTATGGTAAGTAGTTGTCGTCCCCCCCCCCCCACGGGATGGTCGGACCCCTGGGATCTCCTCCTTCACGTTGGGCACCCCACTCATCTGTGCCTGGTAGTCTCTCTGGCCATCTAGCGCCCCCCTCTCCACTTATGCTGGGGTTGTGGGGGTAGTCTGGCCTACCTCCTGGGGCAGGATACTGTACTGGTGCCTGGGCGATCAGCTGTGGGGAGGGGGCTGTACCTGGTGGGGGCTCAGGCCAGGACCCTCTTCTTGCCTATGCCTGTTTTGGAGGCCCAGGGATCCCTCCTGGGCCCCTGGGGGAGCCTCATGGTGCCGCTATTGTCTTGTAGCCTGTGTGCTGTAATGCAAAATGGCCATGTTTGTGGTGTTCAGTGGCCTTTTTGCGGTAGTCCGGCATTGGAAATAGCAGCAGCCTTGACAGTGGAGCTTTTCTGGGCTGCAATTTTGGCTGTGGGAGCCCCTTCTCATCCCCTGGTGCTGACTCCTAGGTCTTTTAATTCCCTGGACGCTGCATGTGGAATACAGATTATCCTGGTACTGCCACTGCTTGTTCTGTGAGGTGGGGAGTCTGGTAGGGTCCTTTCCTATTCTGCTGCATAGATTAGTGCAGGGGATGTACCTTAGAAGTGTTTTGCACTTTTTTTGTTGGGGTCCCCCAATTGTCTCATAGAGTCTTTGGAGCATGTTTCTTCACCTGAACCCCTCTCAAAGGCTGTGGGGCTCTCCGTGTCACAACCATTCATTGCTACAATGACGGCGGGCCTGGAGTCCTTTGTGGGTGGAGGTGGTTTTTGGGGGGGCGGGCTAGCAAAAAGCACCCCCGCCTTCCCTTGCCTCATCTGTCTCCTCAGACCCTGAATCTGATTTTGGCCGCCGCGGACATGGCTCACTCGGTTTGTCTGCAACCATATGCCCTAAATGCTCAGATAGTGAAGATGATTCCGATACACCCGTAGCTGCACACAAAAAAGTGCTAGTGGGTGCACTGACTGTGTCTGTGATTGAGACTTTAAAGATGGCGGACTCACCGGTTCCCTTTGGCACTCACAAGCTGTCCAGAGCGACAAAGGTGTTTCCTTTCCCCTCCTATTGTAAAAGGATTGTCGCTAAAGAGTGGGGATGGCCAAAATGTCCCCTTGTGGTCTTAAACGATTTTCTATGCGGTACCCCTATGAGGAGTCCTTTTTTAAAAAGTCGACTGTTCCACTGATGCTAGACCCTCTTGTTAACAGATTGCACAAGGCAGCCATGATTCTGGCTAGTGTCTCCGGCCTTTTAAGGATCCGGCTGACAGGAAGGCGGAAGCTGTGGCCAGCAGCCAGCACTTAGGCCGGTGTTCACCATTTCCCTGGTGTCGCAAATTCTGACTGAGTGGGCTAAACCTTTTACGCTGTGACCTGGAGGGGGAGAAGATTTCTCCTGTCTTTGCTGAGCTAGCGGACCAGTTGGTCCAGGGGCTTCAGTTTATCTGTGATGCTTCTTTGGATGCGGCTCCCCTACTTGCTAGGCTCTCTTTCGACAGTGATCCTTATGCGTATTTTTTGGCTCAAATGCTCGAAAAAGGCCTTAACTGATCTTCCTTTTTGAGGAGATCGCCTATTTGGAGCTACCTTAGATGACCTCATTAAGGGTCTCACAGGGGGGGGGAAGAGTATTTTCTTCCGTAGGCTACTAAGGGCAAGGATCCTCTTCGTAGACGTGGCCCGTTCTTCTCAACTCACAAGAAGTTTTTTTTGTCCCTTAGGGTCGAATGACAAGGGACCACAGCCTTTCAAGGCCTCCTCAGAAGGATCCAAGCGACCCTAGTCTGGCAAGTCGAGAGCAAGTTTCTACAGACCCGCGGACAAGTCTCCTTTAGCATGAAGGTGCACCCTCACCCGTATCTGGGTTGGGGGGACATCTTCACTGGTTCCGGGACCCAGGGACTGACTTGATACAAGACAAGTGGGTCCACAAAGTCATATGGTCCGGCTACAAGATCGAGTTTCGTTCTTACCCTCCAAAACAGGTTCTTTCCCTTCCGCTTACAGGCTCTCTTTGGGTCGGTGCAAGACCTGGTACTTAAAGGTGTGATGGTTCCGGTTCAGACTTCAGAATGTTTTCAGGGGTTTTATTCAAACCTGTTTACAGTTCCCAGTAAGGAGGGCAAGGTGCGTCCAATCCTGGATCTTAAGGCACTTATCTGCTTTGTGCGAGTACAGAAATCCAAATTGAGTCCATTCGCACGGTGGTGGCATCCCTGCATCAGTGGGATTTCCTTGCCTCTAGCGACCTCAAGGAAGCTTACCTACACATTCCATTATGTGTCACTCACCAGCGCTTTCTCTGCTTTGCCGTGGGAGAGGAACATTATCAGTTTTTGACATTACTCTTTGGTCTCACTTCCGCTCCTCGGGTCTTAACAAAAGTGTTAGCCCTGGTGCTAGCATTACGTCAGCAGGGGATCGCAGTACAGGGCTACTTGAAGGACCACCTCCTGGGAGCAGAGTCTCCGACTGCTCTGATGAACAACTTGGAGATCACTACAGACTCTGAGGAAGTTCAAGTGGATTTTTAATTTTCAGAAGTCTGCTCTGGTTCTTTCCACACAAGTGGACTCTCTGGGTCTGACTCTGGACTCTGCTCTAGCCAGAGTATTCCTTTTTCTTGACAAACTGCAGGCTGCAATTCATCTTCTCCTGTCCAGCAGATGGTCATCCCTCTGGATTTGCATGCGGCCGCTGTGCCTGATAGTCTCCATCTTCGAGGTGGTTCTGTTTGCACAGTTCCATACAAGGTCCCTGCAAAGGGAGATTCTGGCCAAATGGGACTAGTGTCCGCAGTCTCTGGACATTCCGATCCAGCTGAGCCAGGGAACATGAGGGTCCCTGAGCTGGTGGCTTCATTCTCCAGCGATTCTTCTTCAACTGGGTAAAAACCTTTTTTTTTCCCTTGTATTGGTCACCACAGATGCTAGCCTGTCTGGGTGGGGAGGTGTCCTAGGCCGAAACTCTGCTCAGGGGGTCTTGACACTAGAAGAGTCCAGACTACCGATTTAATGTCTTGGAACTCAGAGCAATCGCACTGTGCCTGGATCATTGGACGGATGGTCTTCAGGGGTGTCCAGTGCAATTTCAATCTGACAATGCCGCGACGGTGGCTTCTGTCAATCACCAGGGGGGGCACAAAAAGTGTCTTGGTGGCTCCAGAGGTAGCCGGCATTCTACGGTGGCGATCACCTCTGCGTTTAGGCTGTCAGAGTTGGCTGCGTTATCTTGTCCACCTTACTTGGTTGTTCAGAGATAAGATGGTGCTTCGCCCCTGTCCATTGTTCCTTCCAAAGGTTGTCTCTAAATTCCATTTGTAGAGACATTGTGTTGCCTTCCCTGTGTTTGATGCCAAAACATCCTAAGGAAAATGCTTTGCATGCCCTGTATGTGGTTGGGGCAATTCGGGTGTACCTGGCAGCTACAGTCTTTTAGGTAGTGAGACACCCTATTTGTGCTTACGGATGGGCCTCGGAAAGGACTGTCCGCTTCCTCTGCGACCATTTTCCAGATGGATCAGTCAGTAACTCAGGCCTATTCAATCAAGGGTCAGGTTCCTCTTTTCCCTATCAAGGTGCTCTCTCTTCGGGCTCTCAGTGCCTCCTGGGCCTTCCGTCATCAGGCGGCCGTGACGCAGGTTTGCAAGGCGGCCACCTGTTTATCGGTGCACACTTTCACAGAAAAGTGGTTGGCATCTGCGGATTCTTCTTTTACCCGCAAGGTTTTGCAGGTTGCTTTTTAGAGGACCTTGTCCTCTTTGCGAGTGTGATGTTTTTTCAGGTTGACTCGAATTGTTGGTTGAGCTCCTGCTACCTGGTTGGCTATGGTTTAGCCTTCAAAATTTTTTTTTTTTTCTTGCTGTTCCCACCCCTCATTTTTCACAGTGCTTTGGGACATCCCAGTGGTTAACATCATCAGGAGCTGTGTCTGTCAATGAACGAAAGAGAAAATGGTATTTCTTTTACTTACTGTAAAATCCATTTCTTTGATGTTCATTGACGGATGCAGCACCCACCCATCTGTGGAGTTGCAATTCTTCTGACACTGCTTATAACAAAACTGAGTAGCTATAGCACAGAGAGGGAGTATACCCCCTGGGACTGGCCATAGGCAGTTTTTTCAGGCTAGTGTCCTACTCCTGTAGTAGGCAGTATAACCCAATGGTTAAGAAGATCAAGAGCTGTGTCCATCATTGAACATCAGAGAAATGAATTTTACGGTAAGTCAAAAAATCCCATTTTTAACCCAAGGTGGGGTCTCTACTTCCCTCCTCAATAAGCTAATGTCCCCCCCCCCCCTGTCCAGCCCCAAAACATGCCACAGAAATTGCCCTGCACTGCTTGGATGTGGTCAGGACTGTCGGGGTCTACCTAGCTGAAATGGATTTGCAAAACAGTCTCTTTTTATACTTCCTGTAGGGGCATCCTAGTTCCCACTTCAACATTGCCATGTGAATCAGACAACCAGGGCCCACACCCTCAAAGAAAGGGTCCATCCCTTCCCCATCAGAGCTCATTATACTAGGGCTGTAGATATTTATTGGGCTTTTCAGCATCAAGCATTTCTGTATTTGAGATTTGCAAGACTGCTGTATTTCATATTTGCATGGCTGCCACCTGGTCCTCTATTCTTACGTTCTCCATGTTTTGTACCAGGTTGATGTATAAGCCTCAGCGGATTTGAGCTTCAGCTGCAAGGTGCTTCAAACTGTCATCTGAGTTTTTTCTTTTCCCCCTTTTTTGGTTTACAGGTGCCTAACCCTTGATTTTGGGGGGGCTGTAGGCATTTCTGTTTGCTTTGCTGTTGCACACCGCTCAGTTTTTTGCTTGTGGACATCCCATGGTCTATGAATACAAGTCCTGTGCCTGTACTGTATGATTAGGAGAATAGGAATTCTGACTTGCCTGTAAATCCCTTATTTTTGAGTACAGTATAGTACAGATGCCCCCCTCCTGTGTGGCTTGGTAAATTTTCATTGCTTGGAAAAAAAAAAAAAAAAAGAGTATCACGAGTGGATGGGGTTATATCAGTGCGCACTTGGGCCAACTCTATAGCAATTGTTTGCTAGCAGTCACCTTCAGATAATCCATGGTCTGTGAATAAAAGTCCTGTACCCTCTATTGTACTCCAAGATGACAAATTTTGTAGGTAAATTACAATTCCTATTTTATTTAGATGAAATGCAGAGGGAATTAAACTTTAACTCCAGGTCCTTAATTTGGTCCAAACAAACAATTTTCCTTAAAGCGGAGTTCCACCCTGGATTTTTTTTTTTTAATACCCCCGGGACAGTCAGGGCTAGTGCATTCCACAATGGCTAGCCTCTGATCTGTCCCGGGTTGCACTTACCTGTTAGGACAAATACTTACCTTGCAAACGTCTTGTCCAGCGCTGCCATCTCAGATGTGGGCAGCTTGAAGCCAGCGCGTCCTCTTCGGCGTCTTCTTCCGCCTTCTTTGGTCCCACGATGCTCTGCGCCGGCCCCGACGTCACTTCCGGGTCGCGCGCGTCATCCCTCCACAGCTTCTGGGCATGCCCAGAAGCTGTTTAGAAGGGGATGACGCGCGCGACCCGGAACTGACGTCGGGGCCGGTGCAGGCGCAATGATTCCTGGGAGCTATGACGTCCAGCTCCCAGGAATCATTGCAGAGCCAGGAAGTGACGACGGGCCGAGGAAGGAGGAAGAAGGAAGTAAGGTAAGTATATTTTCTTCGCTACGAGGTAAGTAAAAAAAAAAAAAATATGCGATTATCCATTTCTTTTTCAGGTGACCCGGAGCGAGAAGATGGAGGTAAGTATAAAAATAGGGTGGAACTCCACTTTAAGTGATGCGGCTGCTGTGAGTGCTGTATCATTCTGTATGTAGCATGGGCTGTATTGAGCCTTGCGTTTGGCATCTGCTTGGGAGACTTGCTATCTGCTGCTGGAACAAAATAGTTTTGAGGCTGAGTGATTTTCAGTGATTCAGAGGAAGCAAATATAAGGCTCTCTCTGATTGCCCAAGGTGGACAGGCAGGAGGATGGCATGCTCAGCTCAGTGGATGTTAAACGGAAGACGGTGAACAGGTAGGTATGTTTATTTTATTGCAGAAAACAGCCTGCCTGCTCCCACTTTTTTTTATTTTTTGGAATCGGGTGGGGGTGTGTCTTAAGTTTCACTTTAAAAGACAATTCAAATCCCTGCTACTGGAGAAGCTATTTTTTTTTTTTTTCTTTCTGGGTGAAAATAAATAAGTTCATGGTTTACTGGCCTATCGCAATGTGTTTCCTGCTTGGCATTTGTTCATGTAATATATAACACTTTTTTTTTTTTTTTTTCTTCTGGGATTAGTGGGTTTTGGCTCCCAGTTATTTCTGCACTTTCAGGCATAACATGGCTGTCCATACCAAGGTTCTTGCTCAGCCTACCATAACTAACTATAATTTTATTTTGGAGGGCCCATCCACCCCCCTTTTTTAACACTTGTTGTTTTTTTGTTTTGTTTTACCCTTGTAATTCTCATGTTAAACTCTGCATTTATGTAAGGCTGCATTCACACTTGAGCTTAGCGTTTTTTTACCGCGATTTTTACAGCGATTTTTACCGCGATTTTCAGGCGTTTTTCATTGACATCTATCAAAAACGCTGGTAATCAGCCCAAAAAGAAGCTCATGTACTTTTTTCAGCTACAGGCGTTTTGCAAAACGCTCAGATGTGAACAGGGGCCATTTAAATGAATGGGGTTTTACTTGTTGGGCGTTTTGGAAACGTTTCTATTGAGCGTTTTTGGAGCTGAAAACGCCCAGGTGTGAATGGAGCCTTAAAGCCGTGAGAAGAAAGGTACTTGCAGCTTTTAAAAAAATACTTTCCCTTTTTATTCAACTCACAAGCAAACATTTTTTGCAGCTTACCGATTCTTAGATGTGATTGCTATATAAGTTTCCTTTTTTTTTTTTTTTTTTTTTTTTTTTTTTTGTTTTTTTTTGTTTTTGCTTCTATTTTCATTTGGTGATTCTGCCAGTAAGTCTATTGCTTTTCAACAGAAACTCTCTTGCAGTTACAGGGATAAGACAGACCATGTTATGCTGGCAGGAGTGCTCAAAATGATCAGCTTTTTTTTTTTATGAAAAACCTTTTTCTCTTACGTCCTCTGACAGTCGCCGCCCACTCATACAGTCTTCACCAATGGGGTATTGACCTCTTATCCATAGGAGCAAGCTAGGCATAAGACTTGTTAAAAACAAAGTAATTTACATAGACACACCTATGGGGGCTGTCCCACTGGTCCAATACCCCCCTGCTATCAGCCATCCCAACTCAGTTTGTCTTCTGCCTAGTTAGGAGTGAGATATGCTCTCCCTGTGCTGGGGCTACAGTCCCAGCCTTTCTTCTGTTCTTATGATTTTATTTCTGAAAAATGTGTTTTTCTCTTACGTCCTCCGACAGTCGCCGCCTCTTCATATTCGTCACATATGGGGTATTAGACTTTGCTCCGAAGGAGTAGCTAGGCAACAGAATATGTTAATAAAGCTTTTAACATATCCAACATATCCCACCCTCAAGGGGTGGTCCCCTCAGTCAATACCCTCCTACTTCCTGCAACCATATCTCAGTTTTAATGTCTAGCTTGTCAGAAGTGGCTGGCTCTCTCTGTGCTGGGACTTTATGCCCCAGACTCTTTCTTCTTTTTAATATTTTGTTTGAGTTTTTCTCTCTACCTTTACTTAGCTGTTGTTTTTTCAGCGTTAGTTCTTCGGACGAAGAGGATCATGCGGACTGGGTCTCGGGCTGATCCCCCTGGTCGCAGGTCGTGGGTCAGTGGCTTCCCAGTCTGCCATCGAGCGTTCAGCCAGGTAACGCTCCTGGCATAGTGAACGACCCATCCCTGTTCGGTGCAGGGATGCTTGGTGAGGTGGCTACCTCACTGGACGCTGTGCGGTTTCTTAACCCACGTTCGGAGCGTCTTGTATGCGACTCTCCCTGACTCATGTGTAGCGGCTTGTTCGCCTGTGCGGGTCCCCCACACCGTGGTGAGGTAAGTGTATTTATGTGGGGACCTGTCTGTCTGGAGGGGTGTCAGTCTGGGACTGTGTAACCTGCCTCTATTCACACTGTTTGTCTCCCTATCTCTCGGCTGCATGCTGTGGGCTGCAAGGGGGGGGGGGGGGGGAGTTGTGTGGCACTATGGGTGTCAGCATGATCAGTGTGGAAAGCTATGTGCTGTGGGGCATGTTTTATGGCATGTTTGGGCACTTACAGCGATCGCTGCAGCGATCGGTTCTGTTTTTTTACATACAGACATGTGTGCATTACTGCACTGTGGGGCGACGGTTTCGGCGCCAAAAGACGCCATTTTGCCTGCCCTCGCTCCGGCCGCATGTTTTACATGCATGGCGGCCATTTTCTTGTAGCCTCCATAGGTTTACATAGAGCGCCCTAGCAGCATCACTTCCTCTTCCCAGGAACACCGATCGAGGCAGCAGCAGCGGCGAGGGTCTCCTCAGGTTTTATCCTTCTGTTTCTTGCTATCCATTGCCTGTGTTCAGTTTACATATCCCTGTGGGGGTCTCATTGTGCTTAGTGTGACGCGGTGGGCTGCGCTTGCTGAAAGGGGCAGTTAACCCTTGGTTGTCTGGCATTACAGGGGCAATGGATTCTCAGGAGGGCAAATTTCCTACAGTATTGGTGGAAAGCCAGGGGACCGCTGCTTCCCCCCCAGGGGGGGATTTAGCCACTATTGTGGCTGGCCTTGCTGCTCAGGTGCAAATGCTGGTGGCTGCTCAATCTACCAAAAGGCCCAGAGTTGTGCTCTCCTCTGATTCTGAGGGTGAAGGTGATGGGGCTGTTCTAGCAGGGGCTTCCCTATCGGGGTCCCGCTCCTCTCTTGATCTAGTGGGGTCTGAGGTGGAGGCTGAAGTTGAGGGGGTTGATAATTCTCCCCCTGGCTCGCCTGAAGAGCTTGCAATCATGGATGAGTTGATTGCTTCTATTAAGCAAACGCTGCGTTTGCAGGACGAAGTGTGTCCCCCCGCTGCCTTGGCGGCTTATGGGACGCAGAGGAAACGCAGGACGCCACAGGTTTTCCCCTGCAATGCTGATTTTCAGCGCGCGGTTAAGGATCAATGGCGCGATCTGCGCAAACCTTTTGCGGTACCAAGTAGATTCAAGCTGCGTTATCCTTTTTCACCTGCCACTGATGAAAGGTGGTGCGTGCCTCCACCAGTGGATCATGCGATTGCGGTTTTGAACAAGGCCACTGCGATTCCTGCAGAGGGTTCACCCATTTTCCGTGATGCCACAGATAGGAGACTGGAGTCTCTGGCCCATCATACGTATTCTGTTACGGGTTCTATGCTTAAAGCTCTGTTTGCTTCTCTCATGGCGGCCCAGGCGATCGCAAGTTGGACGCAGATGCTTAGGCGCGTCTTGGTGGCCGACTCGGCCTCGCGGGCGACCCTGGATATGGTGGATCAGATCCACCAGGGTGTCATGTATCTGTGTGATGCGGACCTGGACCTGATTCCGTTGGCTGCACGGGTGCACAGTGTGGCGGTGTTGTCTCGCCGCCTGGTTTGGTTAAAATGTTGGTCGGTGGACCAATCTTCGCGTAAGACCTTAGCCAATCTGCCTTATGATGGGTCTCGCCTTTTTGGGGAGTCCCTGGATGTGTTGATTAAGGGAATCACCGGGGGTAAGAGCACTCTCTTGCCCCATTTCCCCAAGGCTAAGGGGGCTTCTGGGAAGAAGCATGCTAATTTTCGGCCCCCTCAGGGGTCCTTTCGTGCCTTTCGGCCGCACTACAAGGGCAAGCCGTTCAAAGGTCAAGGCTCTCAGAAGAAGCCCTGGTCTGGTAAGCAGAAGTCCGGCCAATCCGGACCTGCAGCCCATAACAGTTCGGCCTGAAGGGGCGCCCTCACCCAGTTTTGGGGTGGGGGGACGCTTGCTCGGTTTTCTTCAGCCCTGGTTGGCCCGTGTGCGGGACAGATGGGTTCAGGAAATCGTTCGGTCTGGTTACAAGATCGAGTTTCTCTCTCGGCCGGAGAGCAGATTTTTTCCTTCAAATCTTCAACTGTCTCCGGAGCGCCTGCGGGACCTACACCTGGCGGTGCAGGACCTGAGGGCTCAGGGAGTGGTGGTTCCGGTGCCTCATCGGGACAGATTTCGGGGGTTTTATTCAAACCTGTTCACCGTGCCCAGGAAGGAGGGCAAGGTTCGTCCGATTCTGGACTTGAAGGCTCTGAACTGCTCTGTGCGGGTTCGCAAGTTCCGCATGGAATCCCTGCGGTCGGTGGTGGCTGCCCTGGTTCCGGGGGAATTCATGGCCTCCATCGATTTGAAGGATGCGTATCTTCACATCCCCATCTTCGAGGGTCACCAGAGGTACCTTCGATTTGCCATTGCGGAGGATCACTACCAGTTCGTGGCGTTGCCTTTTGGCCTTGCCTCGGCTCCGCGGGTCTTCACCAAGGTGCTTGCACCGGTTCTGGCATTATTGAGGGCCCAGGGCATTTCTGTCCTGGGGTATCTGGACGACATTCTGGTTCGGTCTGCGACCAGCCAGGGTCTGGAGCAGGACCTGTCTGTCACGATGCAAACTCTGCAGGAGTTTGGTTGGACGATAAATTTTCCAAAGTCGGCACTGAGTCCGTCTGTTCGTCTTCCCTACCTGGGAATGATTTTGGACTCGGTGCAGGCGAAGGTCTTCCTGCCGGAAGACAAACTCAGAACTCTTCAGGAGGAAGTCAGGTCCCTCCGGGGTGTTTCGCTATCGTCTCTACGGACGTGCATGAGATGTCTGGGATTGATGGTCTCGGCCTTCGAGGCGATTCCCTTCGCCCAGTTTCACACGCGGGGTCTCCAAGCGGAGATCCTGTCCAAGTGGGACGGGCGACCTCAATCTCTGGATCTTCAGATCTCGTTGAGTCATCGCACCAGGAAAGACCTTCTGTGGTGGCTCCAGTCCCCGATGGTGTCAGGACGAAACGACTTGCCCCCGATCTCGTGGACGGTAATCACCACGGATGCCAGCCTGTCGGGCTGGGGTGGTGTTCTGGGCGTTCTGTCCGCCCAGGGAACTTGGTCGGAGGGGGAGTCCTCCCTTCCGATCAACATTCTGGAATTGCGTGCGATAAGTCTCTGTCTTCGTCGCTGGACGGACCGGCTGCAGGGCTGCCCGGTTCGGGTGCAGACGGACAATGCCACGGCGGTGGCCTACATCAACCACCAAGGGGGCACCAGGAGTGCCCGAGCGGCTCGGGAAGTGGCCGACATTCTATCTTGGGCCGAGACTCATGTCCCGGCGATAACGGCGGTTCACATTCCGGGGGTGGAGAACTGGCAGGCGGACTATCTGAGTCGCCAGACCCTGGATCAGGGGGAATGGTCTCTCCACCCGGCTGTCTTCCAGATGTTGTGCGCGAAGTGGGGTCTTCCAGACGTGGACCTGTTCGCGTCTCGTCTCAACAACAAGGTGAAGAGGTTCGTGGCACGGACGCGCGACCCTCGGGCAGACGCGTCGGACGCGTTAGTGGCCCCGTGGCATCAGTACAGACTGATGTATGCGTTTCCACCGATCCAGTTGCTGTCCAGGTTCCTTCGCAGGTTTCAATCGGAACGCAACACGGTGATTCTTGTGGCACCGGACTGGCCTCGCCGGTCCTGGTACGCAGACCTCGTGAATCTGGCGGTCGACGCCCCGTGGCGTCTGCCTCTTCGAGACGATCTACTGTCTCAAGGACCGATATACCATCCTGCTTTACAGTCGCTGGCTTTGACGGCCTGGCTGTTGAAACCGAGGTCCTGAAGGAGAGGGGTCTCTCTCCGGAGGTCGTTCATACTTTAATCAACGCGAGGAAGTCTTCCTCTGGGAAGGTTTACTACCGTACTTGGCAGGCCTATTTTGCCTGGTGTGAGTCCAGGGGGTTTTCACCCCGCACGTACTCGGTGTCCCGTGTGCTGTCTTTCCTTCAAGCGGGTGTTGATCAGCGCTTGGCGCTGGCTACGATAAAAGGTCAGGTGTCTGCTCTGGCCGTTCTGTTTCAACGTCCCGTGGCATCCAACCTTTTGGTTGGCACCTTTATTCAGGGTGTGCGGCATCTGGTTCCTCCTAGGAGGGATCCTCTGCCCCCTTGGGACTTGAATCTCGTGCTATCTGTGTTACAACGTGCTCCTTTTGAACAGATCAGGGAGATCTCGTTGTCTATGTTATCCAAAAAGGTCGCCTTTTTGGTGGCGATCACTTCGGCTCGCAGAGTGTCGGAACTGGCGGCTTTGTCCTGCAAGTCTCCGTACTTGGTTATTCATTTGGATAAGGTGGTCTTGCGACCTAATCCTTCCTTTCTTCCGAAACGTGTTTCGGAATTCCATCTTAATGAGGACATTGTTTTGCCTTCGTTGTGCACGAAGCCTAAACATCCACAGGAGGTGAGATTGCACTCTTTGGATGTTGTTCGGGCGATCAGGGTTTACCTTCGACTGAGTCTTTTCGTAAAACGGACTCCTTGTTTGTTCTTCCAGAGGGTCCTCGGAAGGGCATGGCGGCTTCGGCCTCTACCATCGCTAAATGGATCAGACAGACCATTGAACAGGCCTATGCCTTGCAGGGGAAGGTTCCCCCTGTGCCTGTGAAGGCGCACTCTACTAGATCTCTGAGTACGTCTTGGGCCTGTCGTCATGGGGCTTCTGTAGCCCAGGTGTGTAAGGCGGCGACTTGGTCGACCGTGCACACTTTCACAAAATTCTACAAAGTAGATGTTCGGGCATCGGCGGATGCTTCCTTTGGCCGCAAGGTTCTTAGTGCGGCTGTTACCTAGGGTCCCTTGTTGGGGACTCCTGGCTGTTGGGATAAGTTTTGTATCCCCTGGTTTTTGCCTTTTCCTGGGTTGTTGCTCCTGTTGAGCACTTGTTTTTTGCTGTTGCCCAGCTGGTTTCCTTCCTTTGGTAAGGTTCCTTTCTTGATGTGGAAACTGCGTTGCCTTTCGGCGCGGATGTGTTTCCCACCCCTCATGTTTGCACTGCTTTGGGACGTCCACATATGTGACGAATATGAAGAGGCGGCGACTGTCGGAGGACGTAAGAGAAAACGGAATTTTTGTAAAATCTTACCTGTAAAATTCCTTTCTCTGAGTCCTCCGACAGTCGCCGCCCCCGCCCCTCTTTTGGGGTTTGGTTGTATACTCTACTGCTATTCCACTAAAACTGAGATATGGTTGCAGGAAGTAGGAGGGTATTGACTGAGGGGACCACCCCTTGAGGGTGGGATATGTTGGATATGTTAAAAGCTTTATTAACATATTCTGTTGCCTAGCTACTCCTTCGGAGCAAAGTCTAATACCCCATATGTGACGAATATGAAGAGGCGGCGACTGTCGGAGGACTCAGAGAAAGGAATTTTACAGGTAAGATTTTACAAAATTCCGTTTTTCTTTGCATTGCTAGCTGTTTATTTTATCAGCATTAGTTCTTCAATGTGATGATGGCGTAGCTGGGAGTCGCACTGGTCGTCCTGGTGTTCCAGGACAGTGGGCCTTATGGAATCCCAGCCCGCCATCGAGAGTTTAGCAGGCTATGTTTTCGCCCTGGCTTCGCAAACGACCCATCCCTGTCCTCAGGGATGCAGCCTGCGAGGTGGCTACCTCGCCTGGACGCCTCCTCCACAGTTCTCCGTGCACTGCTAGTGTCCTGCGTTTTTGGCTGACGGCACCGCCATCTGAGGGTGGGAGGTTTCCCGTCGATGAGAGGCACCCCACGCCATCGGGTACGGTAAGTACACTCTGTGTGGGACCTCTGTCTGGGGCTGGCAGTCCTGTGTGTCTGTGTTATCCCCTCATGTCTGTGCGTTTTTTGGGCTCCCTGATCCCGGTCCCTGCGGGGGCTTTCTCACAGCTGGTACGCTATGTGGGTTTGTGGGGGTCCCTCTCCTATGTCACTTTATGGTGGTGTTGGAGGTGCAGACACGTGCGTACGACTGCTGTGGGGTTAAAAACCGCCGGTCCGCCATTTTAGGTGTGGGCAGCCTGCTGGCTTCACTGTGGGCGCTTATACAGCAGTGTATGTAGTGTGTTTTGGCGCCTTGTGGCGCCATCTTGTGTGTGGCAATGTGTTTTTTTCTGAGCACGTCGGCGGCCATTTTCCCGAAGCCTCCCATTACTTTCTATGGGCAACCATTTTTCCTTGGTCTAAAATCCTAGTTCAGCCTATTGCTGTGACATCACTTCCTCTT
This sequence comes from Pelophylax lessonae, assembly GCF_965119305.1. NCBI lineage: Eukaryota > Metazoa > Chordata > Amphibia > Anura > Ranidae > Pelophylax > Pelophylax lessonae. The sequence continues at coordinate 97,778,549 of NC_138772.1, forward strand.
TCTGCACAGAGGAGATCGGCAGGCGTGTTGGTAACACTTGTGGGGTCTGTCTTGCTGTCTTTTTTGTGGGAATACCTCTGGCTGTCAGCTTATTCCTGCTTGGGGGTCGTTTTGCATTGTCCCTCATAGCGGTGGATTGCGGTGCGCTTAAAGGGCCAGTACCTTAAAAAAAAAGTTTTTTATTATGGAGTCCCAGGACAGCAAATTTCCCGCCCCTCTATTTGGGGTTCTGTGGACTTTAACTGCTTGCTACCTAACTGAGTTGGGATGGCTGATAGCAGGGGGGTATTGGACCAGTGGGACAGCCCCCATAGGTGTGTCTATGTAAATTACTTTGTTTTTAACAAGTCTTATACCTAGCTTGCTCCAATGGATAAGAGGTCAATACCCGTTGGTGAAGACTGTATGAGTGGGCGGTGACTGTCAGGACTCAGAGAAAGGAATCTTACGGTAAGATTTTACAAAAATTCCGTTATCCCGAAAGGAAAAAATTGTTTTCTGTAAGTGTTAAGTATTAACTGGAGTTCTACTTCAATTTGGTAGTGTGTTTAAATCTGCTAGTGCATCTAACAATTCCTACCCCCTAGACTGACAAAGCTGCTGTCCAAATCTGCCACCTCTGCTCCCTCTTCCAGAGTGGTTTCTTTAGAATACCGGAAGTGTTACTGGCCAAATCACCAGGGGGAAAAAAGTCTAAAAAGAAAACCAATGCAGCCACCACATGTAATGATTGGAAGGCTGCAATTACATTTTTGGTTTTGAGTTTCACATTGCTTTAAGGATAGAGTGGGGAACATGTTGCATTGTGTGTGTATTTATAACGCACTATTTCCAAAGCACACGTTCTTGTAGAAGTCACTGTATGTATGAGTGACTGCTGAAGTGTCCACCGGCTGGAACCATAAGCAATAAGAACTAGAAATGTCACCAGCACACCATGAGTCTCTTTAGAGGTCCATGGTGTGCTGGTGACATTTTTCACTTTTTTTTTTTTTAATTTCCCCTCTGGCACAGAAGTAGCCAATAAGGGGAAATGTCTACCAAATGCCCATTCAATGATTAACCACTTTCCGCCCAGCCAATGTATATAACTATCCTAGTTTTGGAAGGATGTAGTTGTATGTCCTCCCAGGACTGCGCCTTGTACAGTTCCAGGGAGTGCAGTGATGCGAGCCATAATCACTGTGTCCACCAGACACCAATCACAGCGATCTGTTACAGTAGTAAGCAAGGTTGTCATTCATGACACTTTCCTTTCTGTGCGATCTCTGTGATTGGTCGCATCGATCACATGGTACCAGGGCCAATCACAGCGGCCCTGTATCATGTGATAACTGTGACCAATCACAGTAGTAAACAAGGTTTAGTGATCATCACTGTAATGAGTAATCAGAGTGTACGCCCCCCACAGTGTCTCTATGGTAGCACTGCACTGGTCTAGTGATGCTGTGTGGAAAGAAAATGAGTGTGTGTGTATATACACGGGGGGAGTAGCAATGTGTTTTGGGGTGTAATTTCAAATGTGCCCATGCTGCGTGTGAGAAATATATTAAATTGATAACTATGTGAAAAAAAAAGGGGGTGAAAGTGTCTATTGAGTTGGCTAAGAAAAAAAAATAGGTTTAGGTCTCATTTTCAGTATTATATTGCAGTGTGCCTCTCGAGTAGTAGGAGATAGATAGATTATCTATCTATCTATCTATCTATCTATCTATCTATCTATCTATCTATCTATCTATCTATCTATCTATCTATCTATCTATCTATCTATCTATCTATCTATCTATCTATCTATCTATCTATCTATCTATCTATCTATCTATCTATCTATCTTATGGAAAGGGAGGAACATGGCTATGAATATACAAAACTCTAAGCAAATTTTGTATTGGCAATTCAGAGAGGTACCTGATGTTGCCCTAATGGCACATCCTTTAAGAGCTGAGCTTTATGACCTCTGCTAGCTACAGCTAAAGACCTCTTGCCCATTAAACTCCTGTCTGAGCATCTACTTTTTCACTTTATTTTTTGTACATATGTGTTTGCGCAGTTTCGTGCAAATGCCCTAAAACGTATTCTCGCATTCTTGTTCTGCACAATATGTAAATGGATATTTGCGTGCATGAGGCATAAATTACTGACCAAAAAAGCAGTTTTCTCTGTCGTTCGTTGACGGACACAGCTTCAGATCTTCATTAGACGGATGGGCTATGCTGCTCTTCCTAGGAATAGGAAACTAGGCTGAAAAGGGTTAATAAAAGTTAACTAAGCTTAACTATGCCTATGGGCTAGTCCCAGGTGGTATACTTCCACTTCCTGCTCTAGGATCTGTTTTTTTTCTGCCTAGTCAGGCGTAAGGACCTAGCTCCTTGCTGGCATCTCTGGTCCTGGCACTTTTTTTCCTTTTTTTTTTTTTTTTTTTTTCCTTCTACAATCAAGTTGTTCCTGTGAGAGCTAAAATCCACTGCTGATCTGGGCTGGGCGATGGACTGGTCTCGCCAGGCTTGGGACGCCGAACTGGTGCGGCTGGTCATTGACATTCCTTGGCAGCTTCCTCTCAGGAAGGATCTGCTGTCCCAAGGATCGATCTTCCATCCTGCTTTGCAGTCGCTGGCTTTGATGTCTTGTCTGTTGAACGCCAGGTGCTGAAGGATAGGTGTTTGTCTGAGTTAGTGATTCTACACTGTTGAAAGCTAGGAAATCTACCTCTAGGAAGAACTACCATCGTATGTGGAAGGCCTACATTGCATGATGTGAGTCTTTCTTGCTCCTTCTTGGTGGCTCAGATCTTGACCTTCCTTTAACAGAGCTGTTGAAAAGAAATCGGCCTTGAGTACCATCAAGGGCCAGGTGTCGGCTTTGACGGTCTTCTTCCAAAAAACTTTGGCCACACACTCCCTGGTGCGTAGCTTTTTTCAGGGTGTCGGACATTTTGGTTCCTCCAGTGCGGCCTCTGGATCTCAATTTGGTGTTTTCCTCTCTACTGAACCCTCCCTTTAAAAATATGCAGGAGATCCCCTGCTTATGCTGTCCCACGTGGTGTCCTTTATAGTGGCAATCACCTCTGCACGCAGGGTGTCGAAATGGCAGCGTTATCCTGTCGTTAACCTTACCTGGTGATTCAAAGGGATAAGGTGGTTCGTCGCCCCTGTCCATTTTTTCCATAGGTTGTCTCTGATTTTCATTTAAATGAAGACATTATGTTGCCTTCTGTGTATCCCAGGCCAGACCATCCAAAGGAAATTGCTTTGTATGCCTTGGATGTGGTCTGGGCAATTAGGGTGTACCTGGCAGCTACGGAGTCTTTCAGGAAGTCAGACTCTTTGTGTTTACGGATGGACCTCAGAGTTGTCTGCTTCCTCTGTGACCATTTCCAGATGGATCAGACACAGTGGTTCAGGCCTATTCCATCAGGGGTCAGGTTTCTCCATTCCCTCTACTAGGGCGCTTGGTCCTCCTGGGCTTTCTGTCATCAGGCGTCAGTGATGCAGGTTTGCAAGGCGGCCGATTGGTCGTCGGTGCACACTTTTGCAACGTATTATAAAGTGGATGTGTTGACATCTGCAGATGCTTCTTTTGGCCGCCAAGTTTTGCACGCTGCTGTTAAAGAGGACCTGATCCTCTGAGGGTGGTTTTTTTTTTTTTTACAGTTGGGCTCCAGTTGTTTGAGCTCCTGTTGCCTGGTTGGCTAATGTTTAGCCTCTGGAATTTTATTGTTATTCCCGCCCCTCATGTTAACACTGCTTTGGGATGTCCCAATGGTTATAAATATCAGGAACTGTGTCTGTCAATGAACATTGGAGAAAAGGATTTTACGGTAAGTCTAAAATCTCATTTGTTTTTGGCTAATTCTTAAACAAAACATTTAGACTCGGTCCACACTACCGCGACCATAAGTCGCCCCATGACGGAGCGACTTTTTACCGCGACTTTACTGCGACTTGTGAATTACTGTATTTTCTGGCGTATAAGACTACTTTTGAACCTTAAAAAAATCCCCCAAAAATGGGAGGTCGTCTTATACGCCGAGTATAATATCTCCAATAACCTAAGTATTACCGGTAGATCATGTAATAGGGGGGTAGTCTTTTATACGCCCAGTCGTCTTATACGCCGGAAAATACGGTATTTAAAGCGACTTATATGATGGACGACTTTGTATTTGGCCAATCAGAATATGATGTGTTGTGACCCAATTCCCCTTTTCTGTTTTTTTTTTACTAATTTCCTCATTGCCCACCAGTGCCATGTATCAGTATCCACCAGTGCCACTGCCCACCATTGCCACGTATCAGTGTTCACCAGTGCCACGTATCAGTGTCACTGCCCACCAGTGCCACTGCCCACCAGTGCTACGTATCAGTGCCACGAATCGGTGTCCACCAGTGCCGCGTATCAGTGGCGCGTATCAGTGTCCACCAGTGCCACTCACACAGACCAGGCAGAGATAATGGTATATAGCAGGGGTCTTCAAACTACGGCCCTCCAGCTGTTCAGGAACTACAATTCCCATCATGCCTAGTCATGTCTGTGAATGTCGGAGTTTTACAATGCCTCATGGGATGTGTAGTTCTGCAACAGCTGGAGGGCCGTAGTTTGAGTATCCCTGGTATATAGGAACTGTAGGCATGGCTGCAATGTGGGGAATGCCTGGCTAATATCTTTCTTCTTCCTGGAAAGTCTGATAAGTCGCTTGACAAAAGATAAGGATCCGACTTGGAGGCGACTCCCATTGAAGTCTATTGGCACAAGTCTGATACAAGTCGCCTTGAAGTAGTACAGGACCCTTTTCTGAAGTCGAAGCGACTTCAGTAGTGCATATTAAGACGGCTCTCATTCATTTACATTGCATTGGTTATGACAAGCGACTTGGGGCAACTTGAGGGCACACAAGTCGCCTGACAAGTCGTACTAGTGTGAATGGAGCCTTAGACAGTAGTTTATCCTTTTAAGCTGTACAGCATGTTCATCGATTTGAGTGTTTTTTTTCTTTTCCTTCAGCTTCCTAGGGTGACTCGTTTTCTCTGAGGAGCCTAGAAGCAGACGGCTCATGACTTCAGATCAGGATACTAAAGTTGTGGCTGAACCGCAGGTGCAGCAAGTCCAAGAAGCCAAAGACAGTTCTCATCTTGTAAGTACTGTGCTGCTGTGGCTGAGATAAAACCAAACAAGTTTTGGAATTTGTCATTGTCTGTGTCTTGCGTTTTTGTGCCTGAATTCATTGTCTCAGACCTTTAACTGTTGGCTGATGGGAGTTAAAGTTCACACAAACACTAATTACTAGTTTTACATTTCACATTTGCATTTCAGTTTTACATTAACACGCAAAAGTATACGGAGGAAAAATGAGTTTGTTTTTCTCCTAGGCTTCCTGTCTGTAACAAAAGTATAAAGCACAAATGCTGTTTGCTTACTTATGAACAGTTCTCTTCTCATAATAAGACACCTAATGTGAACTGGCTGCCATCACTTACTTTATTTGAAAATGCTTGTTGTTGGGCCGTCATGCAGAACTTCCAGCTTCAATGCTCAGAGTCACTGACATAACACAAATATTCAGATCAGGGGTTGTCGTCAAGATCACATAATTTGCTCCATACCTTAAGTACCCTGCTCTACATGTACTCAGTTGCTGTATATTTTTCAGCACTGGGCCAAAAAGTAGTAGTTGATCTGCCTAGATTTATTGCTGTTTAGGGGTTCTGGACCTCAGCAAAATGGGAGCTTCTGGCAAGAATAATCAGGAGCAGTGTTGGAGGCAATTGACAGTGCACACTAATTTTGCTCGCATACCGTTTTTATCAGCATATAACACGCACCTTCACTTTAACAGGGAAGTTTCAGGAAAATAACATTTTAAATATTTAAAAATAACAGTACACAGCCCCTTTCATTAAGCAGCCCCCTATACATTTCACAGCCCCCCCCCCTTATGCACAGTACATACCCCCCTTTTATGATAAAACCCCCTTTACATTGCAGAGACCCCCAGTCTTCTGGGACAGCCCTGTCAGCGTACTCTAAAGTAAAAAAAAAAACACTGCCAGTCCCTTTTCATAGATGCATTGTCACTGTTATTGTAAACCAATACCTCTAAATACCTTATTAGCTCCGTTCTTTCATGGCCGATCATGTGACTGCTCTCCTCTGACGTTTAATGGCCGGTCATGTGATGGCTCTCCTCCACCAATCTGAAGCTACACTTGGAGGAGGGGGAGAGCAGCCAGAAAAAGCGAAGCCAACAAGGTTTTTAGAGGCACCGTTTTTCAATGACAGTGATGTAATGTAGGAAGGATCTATAAAAAGGGGCTGGCATGATTTTTTTTTTTTTTTAGGTTTTAAGTTCTATCTTTAGATCTAGAGGGATGAAGTGTAGTGGTGCTGATTAAATGTGGCTTTAATTGGAGTGGTAGGTCATATAAGCATTTATACGTTGCAATTGTACATATAAAGTTGGGAATTGCTTTTTTTTTTTTTCTTTCCTAAAGTAAAGTGCCTTTAAACTGGTAGATTTCTTAATTATTTATTTCAGGTACTTGTATATGGCCGTCAATTTCTGCAGCACTTTACAGATACATTGTACATTTACATCAGTCCCTACCCTCAAGGAGCTTACAAATCTAATGTCCCTAAAACTCATATTCATACATACACATACTAGGGCCATTTTATACAGGAGCCAAATAACCTACCAGCATGTTGTGTGGAGTGTGGGAGGATACTGGAGTACCTGGAGGAAACCCACGCAGACACTGGGAGAGCATGCAAACTCCAGGCAGTTAGTGTCATGGTTGGGATTCGAACCAGTAACCCTTCTGCTGCTAGGCAAAAGTGCTAACCACTACACCACTGTGCTGCCCACAATTGTGTCCTATGTTTAAGATTTTATCCCTTCGCAGTATATTGCAGGTGGTTAAATGTTTTACCTGCACCTCCATAGCATAGCATTTCACTCTTAGTGTTACTAAACCCAGGCGATCTGGTCTTCCCAAGCCTTTGTACATTTTATCCTGAATGGAAGACTCTTTGGCTGGTGTTGGGATCCCTTCCGTGGCATGCATAACTTTGAGACACTCCATACAATCTAAGGGAAAGAGACTCTTGTTCCTTTTGGAACTATCCCTTTCCTTCTCACTATCGCTATCTGACCCTTCGTCTGAACTGAAAGGGGATCTGATCTGACTGGTACCTTCCCCTGGATTCTCCTCATTCCTTGTGCCGAGGGAATGGTTTGGGACCCCGACATGAGAGATGAGGGTCCTGTTCTAGACCACACTCTATCCTGGGAGGATAGGCTATCCCTGGAGATTTCCTCTGCCTGTGTTGGGGTCTGAGAGGTAGCTACTGTAGTCCTAAAAGACCAAATTGTAGCTAACATCTCATCCTGCACTGACTTAAGATCTTTCATTAAAACCGATGCTTCCTGCCCTGCCGGTTTATTGATGCATGTATGGCAAAAAGGCTTTGTGTAAGATCTTGACAGCTTATCCCCATAGTTACCGCACTTTTAGACATGCTAGTGCTAGCTGAGTTAGATGGGGGTCTGACAGGGGCCTCCTGAGTTGAGGGAAGACCTGTGCACAAAGATGAAAAGAGAAACATATGTGTACAACAGACATCATTTGTTTAACACTGCGGCTGCTAATCAGGAAAAAAAAGGTATGCCTGTCCTACAGTTATAGACAGCAGTCGGCCCCCTCACCAGTATAGTCACTTACCCGGTCTCTCTGTATTCCCTGCAGCCACCTACACCGCCGCTTTCTCCTCTATTGGAAGTGCGGTCGTTCTAGTCTCTTTAGGGTGTTTCAGCCCCTTAGTAGCCGGAAAGTCTGCCATGACTACTCGTGGGTCCGGCGTCTCCTCCATCTTGAGCTTCCTTCTCGGCTCCACTTGCTCCTCCCCTCTTGACCGGAACTTCCGGTCCTCAAAGCGAGGCTTGAGGTGCACTCACTTGGTGGGAAATACGAATTCTTACCGCTTCCAGCTACAGAGGAGCAATGGAGGAGACTCTTCCTGCAGAGACAGCAGGACTTCAGGTATGGAGGGACCTTCTCATTAAGGTAACCGACTACCTGGCTTGTTTGGCGACCTGTAAGCTCCTTGTCAAAGGACACAGATAGGGAGGAACCACCCAGAGGCCGTCCGTACCTGCCTTACAGGGGTACCTATCAGACACTCATTTGCCTTCAGGTCAAGAAAAAAACAAACGTTCTGAAGTAGGTTGGAAACACAACTGAACTGAAGCTCAAGGTATGGGTGGAACCTTTTTAACAGCTGCAAATTAGTTGTGTTTCCTGTAGGGTGGAGCCACAATCTCTCATATGTAGGCCGTCCTGGAAGGGTGAAATGAGAAAATAAATTAATTTATAGGTATAGCCTGCCACAACTGTGCATATCCTCCCTCACAGGGTATCTGCAATGCCCTTGCAATGTATCCTAGAAATCTGGATGCCAAATTACTGTGACTAATCCTTTAATAGCCATAAAAAGGGAGTATCCACAGCAGTTCAGCATGTAGATTAATGTTATTTCTCAGTCTTTTGCAAGTAATTCCAAAGTCCCATGCATCCAAACCGTTATCCTGCAATTTTTCAGGACTTGGTGACTCAAATGCTGTATAGCCCTCTCCATATTGAAGACAATTGGCAAGGTATTTCCCATAAGTTAATCAAGATACTTATCCTGTAGTTCCAAGTCAGTCCATTTCGGTGTACTAGCCTGTGGGTAAAAGCCAGTGGGTAGGCGTTGGTGGCTGTGTAAAATGAGCCTGACAGGTTTCGCTGGTAAACCGGCTCCTTCAGAGGCTTAAGCGAGCAACCTCCTTTAATCCTTTTGCAAAAGGAAAGCAGTTTGGTGCAGGACTCTAAGATTGTGGTGGCCACTGTAGCAATGGCTCTAGTGGCTGTCGAATTCCACAGTGGTCACCTAGCTTTGAGCTGTGCGTTTTTATACACTGGTCCAAGCTAGTCCAATGTAGTCATGCAATAAAGGCATACCTTGACTTTGGTTTTAAGGTGGTTATAAATCCTTATATGACACTTAATTGTGCCCTATGTGAGGGCTATGTTTACCCGCACAGGGTATGTACAGGTGTTTTGTGTATCCCCGTGCATACAGTCCCATTCCTGTCACTTGGGGCAGCCTTTTTACTCTGTCACAGATTTTCATTGTGCACCATGACAACCTTCTAGCTGCCGGCATCCTAACGGCCAATGGCATCATCAGCTGATGAGGAGGACGTCAGTCACCTGCATAGCATCCTTGTTTGACCCTCCCCTGTCCCTCCACATCAGCTGTGGAGTCACATTAGCTGAGTGAAGGAAAAGATAAACCTTGGAATATTAGTCAGTACTAGTGTGCAAAAGTGTATATGCTTTGGAAGAATAAATCACATCCAATGTTGGGTGTCCTACTTGGACTTGTGGATGTTGCTCCATTATGTAAAACGTTTAGAATAGTTTTTACATTTTAGAATGGGGTGCCTCGAGACTGTCCATATTTTTTAAAGGGAGCCTTGTGATTGTCAATTTTTAAAGGTGCCTTGACTGAAAAATGGTTGAGAAACACTGACTTGGGGGACAGTATAGGTGCTCACCAAGCTGCTGCTCCCAATGTGACATCCATGCAGATGTGTGAGCCTGGCCCTAAACCAACCCAGGATGCATATGGGGCTATGCACCCATACAGATGTTGCATTAAGAGCAGCATCTGTCAGTGCAGCCCCTGTATCCCAGTTGACAGCTATGGGGCTGCCTGCTCAGGGATGCATGAACATCTGTGCCAACAAACACAGCCCCACACTGGGCAAGAATGCAGATGCCCCATGTAATAAGGCCTAAGATGGGACATGTAGGACAGGAATATCCTCAAAACTGTTTTTTATGGAAGGCTGACCAGAAAAGAGCCATTGTATAGGAAAAATATCAAAGACCCAGTATGAAACACAGAAAAAATGCGCAGAAAAGTGATAAAGCCAGAAATGACCTTGGGGAAATCACTGTACAGTAAAGGACTTTAAATCCTAACCATGGGTTGTATGCTGCCTCCTTCATGTGATTGGATGCGGACTCAAAGTTGTTAGCACAGCCCAATTAAAAATTAGTACAACAAATGTTTTTGAAAAAATGTTTCCCAGTTTTCATTGCTGACACTTTTTAGAAAATTAAAAATTTGGGCAATTTGCTGCCGTTATCCATGCCTCTTTTTATCGGTGTTTAAAGCTGGCCATAGATTTTTTTTTTTCTTTCATCCTATTGGCTGAATGAAAAGTACCATTCCTCCTTCCACACAAGCGAGAGTAGGATGGAGGAAACCACCCTGTGGGGACATTCTGACAGCAGGACCCGGTGCTGTCGCATTTCGCTAATCAGGGGCTGCAGCGAGTGATTGACAAATGTTTTCTAACTAGTCTGTTCATCAAAAGTCTGAGTGCTCTCAAATAATGACAGCCACGCATGGATGGAAATACGGATTATCCCTCTGAATTCTGCTCCATCTATGGTCAGCTTAGAATATATAGTTAAAAATTCAGAGATTGCATATATACGTAGCAGCAGTGAACTCTTTCTGATTACATCGTAGTGTGTCATTAGGGTCCCCAGATCTAGTGTTCCCATGGGAAGATTTCCCCGCTTTTATTCTGATGTCGACCCCTATTTTTTATTTTTTTTATTTCACTTTTAATAATCGTAAACGAGATATATAAAGAGTGATTCTTCCTAACGCGGGCACAGACAGCAATAAAAATAATTACAGGGGTTCGAATACCTCTCCACTCTATCCAGAACTAAAAAAAAAATGTTACTTTAATGCTAGCTGAGAAATTGTCCTGCTGCTTGCACCCGCAGCAGGGCTAAATGTAGAAAATAACTACCCGCCCAACACCCAGAACTGTATACCCTGGGCGTTGAGTGATGCAAATTGTGCTTACCTGCAACAGTGAATGGGCTGACAAAAGCCCAGGCGCCAGGATGCAATTTCTAGTTACCATGCCAACCTGGCGCTTGGGATTTGTCGAGCCCTGCTTTATTTGTTTAAGGTAACTTAACGAAGGTTTGTAAACATACTAGGAATAGGAGTACAAATTCTTTGTGGCATTTGTGCTTTCTTTTAACAAACCTAGCAGTTTATGAATTACATGCTTGTGTGTCTTTCTTCAGGAATCAGCCAAGGTTTCAGAGTTGAACCCTAATGCTAAAGTATGGGGGGACCACGCGTTACATGTGGAATCGGGCAGAGTTGCTGATGAGACTGTGCAAGAATCTGAAGGTTCAGGGGGTAGCTCCTCCCAGGATTGGCCCAAAGAAGGTAAAACAAAAACCTTGTATAAAAAAACGTTGCACTTAAGGTAGAAATGTCTTGAATTTGGTTTAGGGTATCCAATGATCACTTGTTAACAGTGCTATCTACCTGGCTTTAATGCTGACTGAGTCAAGGCTCCAGTTGGAAGAATAATCAGGGAAATTACAGCGCTGTAATTTCCCTGATTAGGATTGCAGGTTCTTTAAGCATTCACACAGCAGCATGCATTTTGAGGTTTCCCTCTTCCTCAGAGCCACTTGAAATGTGTTAGCCTATGCTTTTACAAGATAGTCCTATGATGTTGACAAGTTCTACATGGACACAAGCGGATGAATTTTATGTAATGCAATGACCCAAACATTTGTTTGAGTATGATTATCTCTGTTTTATCTATTAAAGGCATACATTGAGGATAATGCACTAGGCCCACGTGCCTTCTATTCTATTTCATTTATTGATAGACACAGCACTTCATCTTCTTGATTGTAGGGTTATACTGCCCCCTACAGGAGTAGGACACTAGGCATAGGAAAAAAAAAAGGTTGAGCTCACCTATGGGCAGTCCCTGGGGGTATACTCCCACTTCCTGCTATAGGTATTCAGTTTTTTTTCTGCCTAGTCTGGAGTAAGGACCTAGTTCCTTGCTGGGAAAAAAAATTTTTCTTTTTTAATTTAATTTTTTCCTCTTTATTATTTTGTTCCTATGAGAATCTACAAACCAGTGCCGGGCTGGGCGACACACTGGATAATCTAGATCCTTATGGTCCCCCCCTGTCCGGCCAGTGAGTGCGTGCAGACCACAGCTTCCGCACTAGGTCAGCCATGACATAGCCCCACTGGATGGGGGCTGGCCTGCGAGTTAAAAGCTAATTGCAATACTGTTTGTTTATATTTTGTCTTTTGTTTTTTTTTCCTTTGTGTATGTATATTATTTGTTTTGTGGAAAAATATAATAAAAGAGATATGGAAAAGTAAATGTCTCGCGAGGACGCATGCGAACTGGTTTTGGCCTGAATTGCAGCATTTCCTCCTGGCTGACGGCAGTCACATTACAATGGAGTTGTGTCCTGTCCGCAATGTTGCCCACCCTGTTTCTGGTGTGGTAAGCGGCGGTCCCCCTTCTACCCCTGGCGGGTTTTGGGGTGGACGTGGGCCACTCCCGGGGATGGTCGGACCCCTAGGCTCCCCTCCCTCCCAGTTTGCCCACCCTGTCTTGGTGGTTTATTGTTGTGTATACCTCCCATCTGCCCACCCCCCTGGGGCGGACATACCTTTTTAGGTTACATGGGGTGCTGCGGTGGGGGTTTGGGGGAGCGCACCACCAGCGACCGAGCGATCGTTCCTTGGGAGGGGGATAGGCCTAATGGGGACGCCTGCCAGGGCCCCCCTTCCTGTTGGGGTCGTTCTTTTGTGCTCCGGGAGCCACAGGGCCGCCATTTTCTTGTAGCCTTATGTGCTACAGATCGGCGGATAGGTTTGTGTATCCTCGGCAGCCATTTTCCTATAGTTTCCCTTTTGTAAATGGCGGCCACCATGTTTTTAGAGTCCGATGGGCGGTGATTCAGCGGTTGACCTCTAGTGCTAGTATGGCGATATTAAGCTTCCTGATTGCCACATGGTGTGCAGGTAGTTGGGCAGTGAGTACCTGACCGGTGGTGGTGAGTGCCTTTTGTGTGGGGCTTTCTCTCCCTCTTCCTGCTATTGCAGTGGTAGTGCTTTGTGCTGGGCCTTCTGTGCCGCAGCGCGGTGGGGTGTCCCTTTTGCAGTGTTTTACACTTATTTTAGGGAGTTCTCCTCTTCATTCCTGGAGTACATGGAGCAGGATTCACCATCCGACCCCCTCTGAGGCTGCGGGACCCTCTGGGGCCCAACAACTGTCTGCATTGGCGGTCCTGGAGTCCTTGATGTCCAAAGTAGATTTGGTCCTGGGCAAACTGGGTAGCATAAAGCGCCCCCCCCCCCCGCCTTCACCTGCTTCTTCGGTCTCCTCTGATCTAGAGTCTGATTTGACCGCTGCGGACGCAAGTTACCCTTCAGGGCCTGCGTACTCTGATCGTGAGGTTGATTCCCCTGGCCCTCAACCGCACATGAAAAGGCGCTAGTGGATACACTGATTGTATCGGGGGGTTGGGGGAAACATTGCATATGGAAGATGTGACTAACGCGCCATCACATGCACGGGTCACCTTTTGCACCCACAGGTCCTCCAAAGCTGCAAGGATGTTCCCTTTTCCCGCTTTTTTGACAATATTGTCTCAAAACAGTGGGGGTGCCCAAAACACACCCTTGCAATGCCTAAGTGTTGGTCCCTCCTTAAAAACTGGACGGTACCTCCTGTAGTGGAGTCCCTGGTTTACAGGTAAATAAAAACCCAGTCTTCTCAGACCAGGCTGATAGGCGGTCGGAGGCCTTGACCCCCATATGTTAAATGTGGCTGGGTCGGCACTTAGGCTGGTATTTACTATTGCCTTAGTTTCACAGCAGTTTCTCCTCCAGGTCCCGGCGTACCCTTTTAGTCCATTCAGTCATAGCTTGTGAAACTAAGGCAATAGTAAATACCAGCCTAAGTGCCGACCCAGCCACATTGCACATATGGGGGTCAAGGCCTCCGACTGCCTATCAGCCTGGTCTGAGAAGACTGGGGACTCTTCAACCGGAATTAGTGGCTTTTTATTTACCTGTAAACCAGTGCTCACTTTGTGTAGCTGACGGATCAGTCCAAGGGCTGCGGTTTGTCTGTGACGCCTCTTTGGATGCCGCTCCCCTGATTTCTAGACTGTCTGTCTCGGCAGTGGTCCTGCGGCGCATCATCTGGTGGAAATGCTGGTCTGCAGACCAGGCTTCTAAAAAGGTCCTGTCCGATCTTCCATTCGTGGGGGATCACCTGTTTGGGGCTTCCTTGGAAGACATCATCAATGGCCTCACAGGGGGAAAGAGTACTATTCTTCCATAGGCTTCCAAGGGTAAGGAGTCCCATCAGACGGGGACCTTTTCAGCCTGTTCGTTCCTCAGGGTCTCAAGACGACGGATCCATGCCCTTTTAGCCCTCCGCTGGGGGTTCCAAGAAGTCTTCGTTGGTCAAACCATGAGCGAGTTATGCCAGTCCTGCCGACAATAGTTTCCCTGCATGAAGTTGCACATTCACCCGTATCTGGGGCAGGGGCGGATCCAGAGTCTAGTCTCGGGAGGGGTTCTGCCAGAAAATAAGTTGTTGCTTACAGAACTGTATTGCAAAATTAACTGCACTCCTGTGATCCATAGAAGTACAGCCAACAAGCTTTCCCTGTACTTCTCCTTTTAATTGTGTACCCAGCTAAAAGTGGAAACACTGCACACATATACCACAATCCTTCTACCACAAAATACTCCTAATCACTGTGCCACAGGTAACCGTTTTATAGACCCATATAAACCTCAGAATGATTGATCATTTTTAAAAAAAATGAAATGTTTCCATCACATATGCTTTACTTCACACAGAAACTGATCACTGAGCCGACCTAAAGATCTTCATTAAAACCTGCAACTGTTGGGATAATAAACACTTTGGTCAGGGCTATGTAATGTACAACATACTGTGTAGAGTTCACTGGTCAGGAGGTAACATACAAAAACATCATCATGTATAGAGTACAGGGGCCATGAGTAAAGCTTGCCATACATGGTTCAGGATTTTTCATTGTCAGCCAGCTGAACAAAATAAACTGAATACATTTGCCTATTCACACATTCAAGGCGAATGGGGAACGAATGGGGAAATCCTCCCTGTTGTGTCTGTATATTCTGACAGCAGGATTCCCCCACTGTCAGATTACTCTGATCAGCATTGCAGTCACTGGCTGCATGTGCTGACCGAATACTGCAGGACTGTTTATCAGAAGCCAGTCTATCAGACAAAACAACAAACTGCTGCAGTCAGGACAAGCCCCCTTGTTTACATGAATGTCCCCCCTTACATCATAAATCCCCATCCCCCTTTTTATCAGATTATCAGAGTCCTCCCCCTTACGTCAAAGAACCTTCCCCCTTATGTCCCCAGAGTCACCCTCCCCCTTTCTCCAGGGTCTCCAGCGCCACCCCCTTTACATTAAGGTGCCCTGAGCCACCCCCTTACATTAGGGTCCCCTGAGCCACCCTCCCATGCATCAGGGCCCCCAGAGCCCTCTTTCTTACATCAGGGTCCTTAGAGAGCCCCACTCCTTACATCAGGGTCCCCAGAGCTCCCCACCTAACATCAGGGTCCAATGAGCCCTCCTTGTTACATCAGGGTCCCCAGATAGCCTCCTCTCCTTACATCAGGGTCCCCAGAAAACCCCCCACTTACATATGGGTCCCTAGAGCCCCCCTCACATTGGGGTCCCCAGAGAGCCCCCTCCTCACATTGGGGTCCCCAGAGAGCCCCCTCCTCACATTGGGGTCCCCAGAGAGCCCCCTCCTCACATTGGGGTCCCCAGAGAGCCCCCTCCTCACATTGGGGTCCCCAGAGAGCCCCCTCCTCACATTGGGGTCCCCAGAGAGCCCCCTCCTCACATTGGGGTCCCCAGAGAGCCCCCTCCTCACATTGGGGTCCCCAGAGAGCCCCCTCCTCACATTGGGGTCCCCAGAGAGCCCCCTCCTCACATTGGGGTCCCCAGAGAGCCCCCTCCTCACATTGGGGTCCCCAGAGAGCCCCCTCCTCACATTGGGGTCCCCAGAGAGCCCCCTCCTCACATTGGGGTCCCCAGAGAGCCCCCTCCTCACATCGGGGTCCCCAGAGAGCCCCCTCCTCACATCGGGGTCCCCAGAGAGCCCCCCCTCTCATCGTCCCCACAGAGCCCCCGTCACATCGGGGTCCCCACAGAGCCCCCCCCTGTCACATTGGGGTCCCCACAGAGTCCCCTCCACATCACGGTCCCCACAGAGCCCCCCCCCCCCCCTCCCATCCCACATCCCACTGCTCCTACTCACGTTTTTATGCTGACACTCAGACTCACTGTTCTGTGCTGTGCTGAGGTAGTTCGGGTTGGATTCTGAATCTTCAGAAGTCTGCTTCTGGTTCGGTTCACAAGCCTGGACTATCTTGGCCTGACTCTGGATTCATCCTCAGCCAGAGTTTCTTCCTCTGGAGAAACTTCAAAAGTTGCAGGAGGCAATTTGGCTTCTGCTATCCAGCAGATGGTCGTCTCTTCGGACTTGCATGTCGGTGCTGGGCCTGATGGTGTCTACCCCCGAGGCGGTTCTGTTTGCACAGTTCCACACAAGATCTCTGCAAAAGGAGATTCTGGTAAAATGGAACAAGGATCCTCCAGTCTCTGGACAATCTGATCCTGTTCAGCCAGAGTACGATGGGGTCCCTGGTTTGGTGGCTTCATTCTCCAACACTTCGTTAGGGAAAATCCATTACTTCAGCTGTACTGGACGGTTTTCACCACGGATGCCAGCCTGTCTGGGTGGGGAGGCGTCCTTCGGCATGGAGTGTGCCTAGGGGTTCTATTCTCTGGAAGAATCCAGGCTACCGATCAATGTACCGAGTTCCAAGCGATCAGACTTTGTCTGGATCATTGGACTCGTCTCCATGGGTGTCCTATGTCAATCACCAAGGGTGCACAAATAGTGTCCTGGCGGCTCGGGAAGTAGCCGGCATTCTAAGGTAGGCAGAATGATTTGTTCCAGCCTTCTGCTGTACAGATTTGTCATCCTAGTGGCCAGGTCTCAGCCTTGGCGGTTTTTTCAATGTACGTTGGCCACATACACATTGGTGCATATCTGGCCACGCACACATTGGTGCATATCTTTCTACAGGGCCTGAGGCGCTTGATTCCCCCAGTGCGGTCTCCATTGCCACCGTGGGACCTCAATTTGGTGTTGTCAGTTCTCCAGGAGCCTCCCTTTGAAAATATTAGGGAGATTCCCCAGCTTACGTTGTCTCAGAAGGTGGACTTTTTGGTGGCCATTACTTCTGTGTGCAGGGTTTCCAAACTGGCGGTGCGCTCTTGTCCACCTTACCTGGTGGTTAACAGGGTTAAGGTGGTTCTTCATCCATGTCCGTCATTCCTTCCAAAGGTAGACTTATTTTCATCTGAATGAATCAAGCTCGCTAGTTGTCCTCACATATGGACCTTGCAAGGGCTGCTGCCTCTGCTGCGAACATTGCCAGATGTATCAGGCAGACTGAGGTTCAGGCTTATTATATAAGCCTAAGGGTCAGGTTCCTCCTCTACCTGTCAAGGTGCACTCTACTCGGGCGCCTAGTGCCTCCTGGGCCTTCCGTCACCAGCCATCAGTGATGCAGGTTTGGAAGGTGGCCACCTGGTCATCTACACACATTCACTAAGTTTCATAAAGTAGATGTGTTGTCATCTGCGGATGCTTCCTTTGGCCGCAAAGTCTTGCGGTTTGCTGTTGAGAGGACTTGTCCTCTTTGAGGGTGTTTTTTTTCAAGTGAGCTCCAGTTGACATTTGAGCTCCAAGTTACCTGGTTGGCTAGGTTTAGCCTTGGGGATGTTTTGTTCTGCTGTTCCTACCCCTCATGTTTGACACTGCTTTGGGACGTCCCTACAGTCAATAAGATGAAGTGCTGTGTCCGTCAATGAACGTAAAAGAAAATGGGATTTTTGACTTGCCGTAAAATCCATTTCTCTGTTGTTCATTGATGGACACAGCACCCGCCCCTCTGGAGTTGGGTTTGTTTCTTCTGACACTGCTTGTTAAAAAAACTGAATACCTATAGCAGGAAGTGGGAGTATATCCCCAGGGACTGCCTCATAGGCGTGCTCAAGCTTTTTTCATTGCCTAGTGTCTTACTCCTGTAGGGGGCACTAAAACCCTACGGTCAAGAAGGACTGTGTCCGTCAATTTAACATCAGAGAAATGGATTTTACAGTAAGTAAAAAATCCCATTTCTCTTACGTCCTCTGACAGTCGCCGCCCACTCATACAGTCTTCACCAATGGGTATTGGCCTATTATCCACAGGAGCAAGCTAGGCATAAGACTTGTTAAAAACAAAGTAATTTACATACACACCTGTAGGGGGCTGTCCCACTGGTCCAATACCCCCCTGCTATCAGCATTCCCAACTCAGTTTGTCTTCTGCCTAGTTAAGGAGTAAGATACGCTATCCCTGTGCTGGGGCTACGGTCTCAGCCTTTCTTCTGTTTTAATACTTTTATTTTCTGCAATGTGTTTTTTCTTTGCACTACCAGCTTTTTATTTGTTATGCACTTAGTTAGTCGGTTCTCCGGAAGATTACAGCGTTTGCGGAGCTGGGAATGGGACTGGTCGTCCTGATATTTCAGGACAGAGGATTTTGGGGAATCCCAGCCCGCCATAGAGCATTTAGCAGGCTATGTGTGCGCCCTGGCCTCGCAAACGACCTGCCCCTGTCCTCAGGGGCACAAGCCCCAACATGCGGTTCTGACCGTGAGACGCATCCTCTTCTTGGCATACGGCCCCCTCCCCCCCCCGCCATCTGGGGTGGGGGGTTCCTGCGCTCTGGAGGCACTCACGCCATGTGAAGCGGTAAGTAAACCCTCTGTGTGGGGCCTCTGTCTGGGGATTACATTCTGCTGTGTCTGTCTCCCCTCATGTCTGTGTCCGGGGCTCGCATCCCTCCCGGTCCCTGCGGGGGCTTCTGAGCATGTTGTGCTGTGTGGGGGTCCCTAACCCTGTCCGCACTGTTAGTGTATTTGGGGGTACAGTCATGGTGGGGCGGACCGCTGCAGTGTAAAAACCGCGGGACAGCCATTTTAGGTGTGGTCAGCTGCTTTGGCCTCACTGTGGGCACTTCTGCAGCTCCTCTGTAGTGTTTTGGCGCCTTCGGGCGCCATCTTGTGTGTGGTTTCCTACGGATTCACGCTGGACTGTGTCCCCTAACGTGGATCATACTGTGTCCATGTTGAACAAAGCCACTCCTTTGCCCTCGGAGGATTCTCCGGTGTTTAGGGACCCTACAGACAGGTAGGTGGAATCTCTGGCTCGCCACGCTTATACGGTGGCGGGTTTTTTGCTGAAGCCCATCTTCGCCTCTGTTATGGTTTCTCAGGCTGTGGCTGATTGGGCCCGGGTGCTCAAACACACTCTAGAGGCGGATTCCGCCCCTCCGACTACTGTGGAGATGGTGGATCAGATGCATCAGGTGGTTCTGTACCTGTGTGGTGCAGCCTTGGCTGAGGCTCCTCTAGTAGCGCGGCTATCTGGTGTCGCAGTGCTGACCCATCGTCTGATATGGCTGACGAGCTGGTCGGCTGACCAGTCCTCCAGGAAGACGGTGTCGGACATTCCTTATGCGGGGAATCGTCTCTTTGGGGAATCCCTGGACGAATTGGTTAAGGGGGTCACTGGGGGCAAGAGCACTTTGCTGCCCCCGAACCCCAGGGGAAAAGTTTTCCGCGGTAAGCGGGGCCCTTCTTTTAAACCAAATCAGTCAAATCCATCATTCGTGCCTTCAAGGCGCAGGTGGTCAGAAAAAGCCCTCGGCGGGGAAGCCGAAACCAAGCCACATTGGCTCGGCAGGTGCCGCCGCCTCACCCCGAAGGGACGCCCTCACCTGTTCCAGGGGTGGGGGGACCTCTGCGTGGTTTTTTAGAACCATGGCTGTTCCGGATTCCGGACAGGTGGGTTCAGGAAATCATTTGATCGGGATACAAGATCGAATTCCTTTCGCGTCAAGCGGACAGATTCTTTCCCTTTAAATCTTCATTTGACCCCAGATCGGTTGCGCGATCTTCATCGGGCGGTTCAGGATCTCCTCGCCCAGGGGGTGGTTGTCCCGGTACCTCATCGGGACAGGTTTCGGGGGTTTTACTCAAATTTGTTCACTGTGCCCAGAAAGGAGGGCAAGGTACGTCCGATTCTGGACTTGAAAGCTCTGAACCGCTTTGTGCGGGTTCAGAAGTTCCGCATGGAATCTCTCCGTTCGGTGGTGGCCTCGTTAAGCCCGGGAGATTTCCTGGCTTCCATCGATCTAAAGGGTGCGTATATTTACACATCCCCCATATTCGAGGGTCACCAGAGGTTCCTCCGGTTCGCAATCGCGGAGGAACACTATCAGTTGTGGCGTTACCTTTCGGTCTCGCTTCGGCTCCAAGGGTGTTTACCAAAGTGCTGGCCCCTGTGCTGGCCCTGTTGCGGGCACAGGGGATTGCCATCTTGGGGTATCTGGACGATCTCCTGTTAAGATCGAGTGCCAGCCTGAGCCTATTACGCGATCTGTCAACTACCGTTCAGACGCTCCCAGGAGTTCGGGTGGACCATCAACGTGCAGAAGTCGACCTTGTCCCCTTCTGTTCGTCTCCCTTACCTGGGTATGGTTCTGGACTCTGCCCAAGCAAAAGTCTTTATGCCGGAGGACAAGCTCCGGACTCTGCAGAACGAGGTCAGGTCCCTCAGGGACAACCAATCCTCATCACTCCGAACCTGCATGCGGTCCCTGGGGTTGATGGTATCGGCCTCCGAGGCGATACCGTTTGCTCAGTTCCACACGCGATCTCTTCAAGCGGAGATCCTGGCCAGATGAGACAGGCTTCCTCAATCCTGGGAAAGGAGGCTGTTTCTGAGCCACCACGTCAGAGTAGATCTCCTCTGGTGGCTTCAGTCCTCGGCTCTGACGGAGGGGCAATCTTTCCACCCGTTGTTGTGGACGGTGATCACCACGGATGCCAGCCTGTCGGGCTGGGGTGGCGTGCTGGGTCTTCTGTCTGCCCAGGGCACTTGGTCGGCGGAAGGAGTCCTCCCTGCCGATGAACATCTTGGAACTGTGAGCGATCAGGCTGTGCTTGTTCCGTTGGTCTGATAAGCTTCGTGGTCACCCTGTGCGGGTGCAGACGGCCTACATCAATCACCAAGGGGGCACCAGGAGTGCCCGGGCGGCCCTGAAAGTGACTGAGATTCTGGCTTGGGCCAAAACTCATGTCCCGGCGATTTCGGCGGTTCACATTCCGGGTGTGGAGAATTGGCAGGCTGACTGAGCCGCCAGACCCTGGACTAGGGGGAATGGTACCTACAACCGGAGGTGTTCAGGATGCTGTGTGCGAGATGGGGGACCCCAGATGTGGATCTGTTCGCATCTCGGCTAAACAACAACTCTGGCAGACGCCTCGGATGCGTTGGTGGTTCCTTGGCATCACTATCGCCTGATTTATGCCTTCCCCCCGATTCAGTTGTTCAGGTTCCTTCGCAGGTTGGTTTTGGAACCAAAGTTGGTGATTCTGGTGGCCCCAGACTGGGCGCGCCGGTCTTGGTACGTGGACATCATACAACTGGTCGTCGAGCCTCTGTGGCGACTCCCCTTACGGGATGATCTGCTGTCTCAAGGGCCGATCTTCATTCCTGCTTTACGGTCGCTGGCTTTAACGGTGTGGCTGTTGAGAACCAGGTCTTGAGAGATCGGGGTTTCTCGTCGGCGGTCATTCCTACCCTGCTCAAGGCTAGGAAGGCCTCGTCCGTTAAGATCTATTACCGTACTTGGAAGGCTTATTTTGCCTGGTGGGAATCCAGGAGCATCCATCCTCGCTCCTTTTCGGTGGTGAGGGTGTTAGCCTTCCTCCAATCTGGTGTGGACCAGCGTCTTGCGCTGACCAATATTAAGGGCCAGTTATCTGCACTGGCCGTCCTTTTTCAGCGCCCCTTGGCGTCTAATTCGTTGATACGCACCTTTATTCAAAGTGTGCGTCATTTGGCTCCTCCTCGGAGGGCACCTTTACCTCCTTGGGACTTAAACTTGGTCCTGTCCGTTTTGCAATGTCCCCCCTTTGAAAACATCAGGGAAATTTCTCTGCCTCTGCTGACGAAAAAGTTGCCTTTCTTGTGGCTATCACATCTGCTCGCAGAGTGTCGGAGTTGGTGGCCTTGTCTTGCCGCTCCCCTTACCTGGTGGTTCATAGGGATAAGGTGGTCTTGCGACCTAACCAATGTTTCCTTCCTAAGGTGGTTTCTGATTTTCACCTTAACGAGGATATTGTCTTAGCTTTGCTGTGTGCGAACCCTAAGCATCCTAAGGAGTGTGCCTTGCATTCCTTGGATGTAGTCTGGGCGATCAGGGTCTACCTGTCGTCCACTGAATCCTTCAGACAGTCGGATTCTCTTTTTGTCTTTCCTGAGGGACCTCGGAAGGGTATGGCTGCGTCTGCGGCAACCATTTCAAAACGGATCAGACAGATGATTGTACAGGCCTATTCGATTAGGGAATGGGTTCCGCCCTTCCCTGTCAAGGCGCACTCTACCAGAGTGGTGAGTGCGTCCTGGGCTTTCCGGCATCAGGATTCGGTGGCGCAGGTGTGCAAGGCTGCGACTTGGTCGTCTGTGCACACCTTTTCCAAATTTTACAAACTTGAATGTTCTGGCATCTGCTGATGCTTCCTTTGGCCGCAAGTTCTGTGTGCGGCAGTGCCTTATGGGGGCCCTAGTTTTGCAGGCCCCTGGCTGTTGGGGTTGTTTCCCCCTTGTTTATTTGCTTTCCTGGGTTGTTTGCTCCAGTGGAGCTTTTCTGTTACCCAGAGGGTTTACCTTTCTGTTCAGATAAGGTTACTTTCTCTGACCTGGGTGCGGCGTTGCCTTTGTGACGGTTGCGCTTCCACCCCTCATGTCTACACTGCTTTGGGACATCCCATTGGTGAAGACTGAATGAGTGGGCGGCGACTGTCGGAGGACGTAAGAGAAAACTGAATTTTTGTAAAATCTTACTGTAAAATTCCTTTCTCTGAGTCCTCTGACAGTTGCCGCCCCCGCCCCTCTTTTGGGGCTTTTTGGACTTTAACTGCTTGCTACCAAACTGAGTTGGGAATGCTGATAGCAGGGGGGTATTGGACCAGTGGGACAGCCCCCTACAGGTGTGTCTATGTAAATTACTTTGTTTTTAACAAGTCTTATGCCTAGCTTGCTCCTGTGGATAAGAGGTCAATACCCATTGGTGAAGACTGTATGAGTGGGCGGCGACTGTCAGGACTCAGAGAAAGGAATTTTACGGTAAGATTTTACAAAAATTCAGTTTTCTTCTATATTCCCAGTGTTATCGGACTTCACAAGTCTTTGGAAAGCAGCGGGCGTGTGTTATCCACTCATAGATGTGTCAGAAAAGGAGCTTATAATTGCAGTAGGGCCCACTGCTCAGCGCAGGAGATGGAACCGTGTGTTGAATCTCTCCATACACTGCCTGTACCTACAATATGGGCAGGCAGTAACTGGCAGGAAGAATCGATGGACTACGAGAGCACTCACCAGCGCCCTCGCAGCTCATTAAGAACTAGGGCGTGGCGGACGAAAGTACTTGTAGTTAATTTTTATTTATTTTTTTTACAGAACAGTGAATTAATGACACGACCCTGTGGGTGGAGCCATGCACGTCCTGGCTAATTTGAAATTCTGACAGTGGATCCCCTGCCCACAGTCACAGGGAGGGGGGAACCAGGAGGAGAGGAGGCTGGATCTGAAACATGTTGGTTGTTCCACCCTTAATACGGGTGGAACATGTAACATGTTTTAAAAGGTGAACTTAACCTTAAAGGATAAGCCTTAAAGGTAAACTCCAGTCAAAAATGAAGTTCTTCCTAATAGTATGTTAAATTTCTTTGATATTCATTTTCTGTCTAGCTGCTTGTATAACTTAGAAAGTCTTATCTAAGCTGGACAAACAGCCTCTTCCTGTTCTTCACCAACAACGCTATTTCCTGTTATCTGAATTTGCTAAGCTGTATTTCACTTCCTGAAAAGGTTGTTGGTCTTTCTTAGGCATGCCTAGACCTGTCCAGCCCCACCCCAATCCCCCTATCCTTTACAGGAGTGGTCCTCAACCCTGGCCTACAGGGCCCACTAACAGGCCAGATTTTAGGTATTACCTTGGGGAGATGCAGACTAGAGTACTGCAATCACTGAGCAGCAAATGATATCACCTGGGATGTATTTCAGTTATCTTGAAAATCTGGCCTGATAGTTGGCCCTGTAGGCCAGGGTTGTGGACCACTACTTTACAGTACATTCTGTCTACATAGCCTCGTTTTAGACTAGCAGCTTCTCCAGAGAGGGAGAGGAGGGGTCACATGACCGTCACAATTTTATAAGAAAGTACAAAGGAACATTTGTTGAAAGTTTAGGATACAGATCGATTTCTATTCCTCATTACATGTGAGTAATGGATTTTAGTAGTTTTAGGCTCCGTTTCCACTAGCGCGACTTGTCATGTGACTTTGGACACGAAGTCGCATGACAAGCCACAGCCCATTGATTTCAATGGCACCTGTTCCCATCTATGCGACTTTGAAAATCAGCTACTTTGAAAAGGTGCCTGCTCTACTTTGATGCAACTTTTGATGAGCATTTGATCCAGAGAGTGTAACGTTGGATCAAAGCCGCATCAAAGTCGCACTCTAAATCGCAATAGTGAAAACATAGACTAAAGCTCTTTTTCCACTAGTGGAAACATAGACTTGGTGTGGTTGCCTGTACTATGATCATTGTAGACCGTGAGCTGAGACTCCAGAGCGCTTCAAGCTACACTAATACCCCCCCTATGGGAGTCTTCATTCAAAGCCTGTAAGAACCAGGTACCTGCTCCCCCCGCCCCTCCCTTCCAAAGGTGCCAAATGTCGCACCGAAGGGGTAGAGGAAGCAGATAAGTGGAGCTTTCCCTATTTGGTGGAGCCCCGGTTTAAAGAGACGGGGTCTGTTGACTGTTAAACCATGTTTGGTGGAACTTTGGTCAGAAAATGAAGTCCTGCTAGATCACTTCAGGTTGGCCCCTTTTGCAGGTATAGCTACAGTGCCTTGCGAAAGTGTTTGGCCCCCTTGAACTTTGCGACCTTTTGCCACAATTCAGGCTTCAAACATAAAGATCTAAAACTGTAATTTTTTGTGAAGAATCAACAAGTGGGACACAATTATGAAGTGGAACGAAATTTATTGGATATTTCAAACTAACAAATAAAAAACGGAAAAATTGGGCGTGCAAAATTATTCAACCCCTTTACTTTCAGTGCAGCAAACTCTCTCCAGAAGTTCAGTGAGGATCTCCTGAATGATCCAATGTTGACCTAAATGACTAATGATGATAAATAGAATCCACCTGTGTGTAATCAAGTCTCCGTATAAATGCACCTGCACTGTGATAGTCTCAGAGGTCCGTTTAAAGCGCAGAGAGCATCATGAAGAACAAGGAACACACCAGGCAGATCTGAGATACTGTTGTGGAGAAGTTTAAAGCCGGATTTGGATACAAAAACGATTTCCCAAGCTTTAAACATTCCAAGGAGCACTGTGCAAGCGATAATATTGAAATTAGGGATGCACCGAAATTTCGGCCACCGAAATTATCCGCCGAAAATGAGCCTATCCCATTTCGGCCGATAATGGGTTAACATTGCCGTAATTAATATGGCCGCCGTGAGGAAGGAGGAGGGCGCAGCGCAGGTTTTAAAAGTCCCGCCTCTGGCCGGCCGCCCGTCTCTCAATGATGTCTCTACTACTACGATCTGTGTATGAATGAAGGGACATACCAGGCGGGAGGGCGGGGCGAGCGGCCGCTAATGGATATAACTATGTGATCCTTGTCAGCAGGACTGTGTGTGAATGAGAACTGACCTGACACCGGGCGGGAGGGCGGGGGGAGCGGCCGCTAATAGCTGTAACTATGTGAGCCTTCACTTCCCTGTCAGGCATGTATCTCCTCTGACAGGGAGGTGAAGGCTCACATAGTTGGTTATTAGCGGCCGCTCCCCCGCCCTCCCGCCCGGTGTGTCACTTCATTCATACACAGATCGGGATAGTGACATCACCAGGAGGCGGGCCGCCGGCCAGAGGTGCTTCTTTTGAATGAGGGACGCTGAGCCAGAGGGGGGGAGGGTGTACTGCCGAGGGGGACGCTGAGGCAGTGGGGGGGATAGGGGAGAGCTGAGTCAGCTTACCAATGGTATTTGTATTATGAAGCATGAGGGGTTAATGTATTGTCACTGCTGGTCACTCATCTAATAGTGACCGACCAGTGGCAGTTAATTAACCCCTTTGTGCTGCATTAGTTTAACCAGTATCAGTGAAAATTAACACTGGTTGCACTGATACTGGTTGCACTAATGCAGCACAAAGGGGTTAATTAACTGCCACTGGTCGGTCACTAATAGATGAGTGACCAGCAGTGGCAATACATTAACCCCCTCATGCTGCATAATACTAATACCATTGGTAATTAAATTAAACTCTTGCCAACCCATCACAGTACATATACTGTGACAGAGTGGCAGCGACAGGTGTACGTTGCTGCCTGTTTTTGGTGTATGCCCCTCTTCTATCTATTTTACATTTTTTTGGGGGAAAAAGTCATTTTCGGTTTTCAGCCAAGGGCATCCTGCATTTTCGGTTTCGGTTTTGGCCCAGAATTTTCATTTCGGTGCATCCCTAATTGAAATGGAAGGAGTATCAGACCACTGCAAATCTACGAAGACCTGGCCGTCTCTCTAAACTTTCAGCTCATACAAGGAGAAGACTGATCAGAGATGCAGCCAAGAGGCCCATGATCACTCTGGATGAACTGCAGAGATCTACAGCTGAGGTGGGAGACTCTGTCCATAGGACAACAATCAGTCGTATACTGCACAAATCTGGCCTTTATGGAAGAGTGGCAGGAAGAAAGATATCCATAAAAAGTGTCGTTTAACTACTTGCCGCCCGCCCGCCGTCAATTGACGGTGGAGCGGTGCGACCATTATCCTGGGAAGACGTCCTATGACGTGATCCCAGGAAACAGGGCAGGCGCGCGATCGCGTGCGCGCCGCCCTGCACTGCTGGTGTTGGGGTGTCCCCGGGACACCCCCGTCACCGGCAGGGGGGAAACAGCCAATGGGCGTGGCTGTTTCCCACGTGATCGGCTGTGTTCCAATGACACAGCCGATCACAATGGAGGCGCCTGGGAGATGACCGCGCATGCGCGATCGGGAGCGCGCAGCGCGGTCATGTCGGTGGCACTGTGTTCCGTAGGAACACAGCTGTCACCGGCAGTAGTAAACAGTCACTAACAGTGACTGTTTACTATGTGATCGGCTGTGAATCCATTCACAGCCGATCACAAAATGTAAACAAAGAGCAGTAACTCACTGTTATTAGCTCTTCTCCCCTCATACAGTTTCCAGTGTGAGGGGAGAAGAGCTAGAAACAGTGAGTTACTTCTCTGTGTACCTGTAAAAGTAAAATCACAGTAAAATCACACTAATAAAGGTCCCCACACAGTCCTCAGCCCCCCCCAATGTCACCCAACAGTCACCTCATCAGTGCCCAGAAATTAACACCCATAACGTTCACATGTGAGCGCAGCGATCGCGGGCAGAATCACCGCGATTCTGCCAGCGATCCGGAAATCATTGCAGATTGCGGGACGCCTGTGCGTTGCCCGTTTTTTTGCAATAGCACCCCAAGCGCTGTGCGATGTTGCCGCCATTTCCGCCTGCCGAATCGCGGTAACATCGCGCAAACAATGCATGACGCCCAAAAAAGGTACAAGAGCTTCTTTGGGGCATCATGCGTTGTTTGCGTGATGTTACCTCGATTCGGCAGGCGGCAATCGCAGCAACATCGCACAGCGTTTGGGGTGCTATTGCAAATCACGGGCAACGCACAGGCAATTTGCAATGGTTTCTGGATCACGGGCAGAATCGTAGTGATTCTGCCCATGATCGCTACACTCACATGTGAACGTAGCCTAAAGTTCACCGGTCACCAGAGACTGCCATCAGTACCGCCGTGCACCATCACCCATCAGTGACCATCGCCCGCCACCTGTCACCCCATCAGTCATCGTCATCTGTCACCCTATCAATCATCGTCACTTGACACCCCATCAGTGATCGTCACTTGTCACCCCATCAATCATCGTCACGTCACCCCGTCAGTGATTGTCACCTGTTTGCCACATACATGCAATCACTTACTGACCGCCTAACGACTAAATGCGTCGGCCATTAAAAGCTAAATACTGGGGTTATGGCAGCAGATAGCCCCCTAACCCCGGTATTTTTTGAAACGGCGGGCGGTCGGCTTTCAGATAAGGGTGGTCCCAGTGGCGGATTCGCCGCGCAATTACCCTTAGGGTGCAGGGGAAGAGGTGCCCCCCCCCCCCTCCTGTCGCGTCCCAGATGTTTTCCCAGCTTACCGGACCCGCCGGCAGCGGGGAAAACTATCCGGTCCGGGATCCTCAGAGACAGAAAGTCGAGTGAGGGCAAGATGGCCCTCACTCGACTCTATGGTCTTAGAGGACCGGAGCTACGTCAAAAGACGTTGCCTAGCAACCGGTTTAAAGGGCCGCTTTTTTTTTTTTTTCCTCTTTCAACAATATTTTTTTTTTTTTCTTTTTTAGTGTAGTTGTGAGGTGTGAGGTCTTTTTGACCCCAGATCTCACAATAAAGAGGACCTGTCATGCCTATTTCTATTATAAGGGATGTTTACATTCCTTGTAATAGGAACAAAAATGATCAAAACATTTATTTAAACTGTGTAAAAATAAAAAAATAATAAATAAAATAAATAGGAAAATTAAAAAATTAAAGTGCCCTGTCCCCGTTAACTCGCGCGCAGAAGCAAACGCATACGCAAGTCCCGCCCACATATTTAAACGATGTTCAAACCATACATGTGAGGTATCGCCGCGATCGTTAGAGCGAGAGCAATAATTTGAGCCCTAGACCTCCTCTTTAACTCTAAGCTAGTAACCTGCAGAAAATTTTAAAATGTTGCCTATGGGGATTTTTAAGTACCAATGTTTGGCGCCATTCTGTGAGCATGCGCAATTTTGAGGCATTACATGTTGGGTATCTAATTACTCGGCGTAACATTATCTTTCACATTTTGGAAAAAAATTGGGCTAAATTTACTGTTTTCTTATTTTTTAGTTCAAAAAAGTGAATTTTTTTCAAAAAAAATCGCATTTGGAAGACTGCTGCGCAAATATGGTGTGATAAAAAATATTGCAACGATCTCCATTTTTTTGTCTAGGGTCTCTGCTAAAAAAAAATATGTAATGTTTGGGGGTTCCAAGTAGTTTTCTAGCAAAAAAAATGATTTTTAGCTTGTAAACACCAAGTGTCAAAAATAGGCCCAGTCTTAAAGTGGATAAATTGACAACTTTGTGTAAAGCGCTACTTGGATGTTAGGCCTATGTATGTGGCCAGGCTGTGAAAAAGTGTTACACATGTGGTATTGCCATACTCAGGAGGAATAGCAGAATGTATTTTGGGGTGCAATTTTTGCTATGTACATGCTATGTGTTAGAAATATTGCATAAATGGACAGCTTTGTGTAAAAAAAATGTTTTCATTTTCTTTCCAAATTTTCCAAAAACTTGTGGAAAAAAATGACATATTCAAAAGACTCACATTATGCCTCAAAAAAAAAAATTATACGTTGGGCTGTTTGCTTTCTAAAATGGGGTCATTTTATGGGGGTTTCCATTGTCCTGGTGCTCCAGGGCCTTCAAAAGTGCGATAGGTTGTCAGGAAATTATATGTGTAATTTGTGCTCCTAGAATGCCGGTCGGTACTACTTGGATGTTAGGCCTCTGTATTGGCACTTTTCCACTGCAAGTACCGGCTTGGTTCTACTCGGCCCTGCTTGGCCTGGTTTGCTTTTCCACTGCTGGTACCGCATGGTATAGGGTTGGAACGGTTCGGTACAGTACGGTATAGTACGGTATAGGTTTGCTTTTCCACTAAAGCAGTACTAAAGTTAAGTGGGTGGGATTCTCTGACCAATCAGTGGCTAGTAGTGACTGCATGCAAAGGATTGTGGGATATGGTACCAGTTTGGTACCTGTTGGAACCACAATCGAGTAGGTACTGTTTTTTCAGGGCCGTACCGTACCGTTCGGTTCCATGCAGTGGAAAAGCAAACCTATACCGTACCGAACCGCTCCGACCCTATACCATGCGGTACCAGCAGTGGAAAAGCACAAAAGGGTGCCGAACTGGTACGGTTCCATGCAGTGGAAAAGCGCCATATGTGGCCAGGCTGTGAAAGTCTCACACATGTGGTATCGCCATACTCAGGAGTAGTAGAATGTGTTTTTGGGTGTAGTTGCAAGTATACATATGCTGAGTGAGAGAAATAACCTGTTAATACGTCAATTTGTAAAAAAAAAAAAAAAAAAAAAAATCTTCATTTTGCAAAGAGTTGTGGGAAAAAATGACAACTTCAAAAAACTCACCATGCCCCTTATTAAATACCTTGGAATGTCTACTTTCCAAAAAGGGGTCATTTGGGGGGTATTTGTACTTTCCTGACTTTTTAGTGTCTCAAGAAATGAGATAGGCCTTCAGTACATCAGGTGTGGTCAAGTGTGATCAATTTTCAATGATTAGCACCATAACTTGTGGACTCTATAACTTTCACAAAGACCAAATAATATACACTTATTTGGGTTATTTTTACCAAAGATAAGTAGCAGTATAAATTTTGGCCAAAATTTGTGAAGAAAAATTACTCATTTGCTAAATTTTATGACAGAAACAAAGAAAAATGCGTTTTTTCACAATATTTTCAGTCTTTTTTTATTTATAGCACAAAAAATAAAAAAAACAGTAGTGATTAAATACCATCAAAAGAAAGCTCTATTTGTGTGAAAAAAAGGACACAAATTTTTTATGGGTACAGTGTTGCATGATTAATTGTCATTCAAAATGTGAGAGCGCTGAAAGCTGAAAATCAGTCTGGGCAGGAAGGGGGTGAAAGTGCACTGTGTAGGCAAGTGGTTAAAGTTTGCCACAAGCCACCCGGGAGACACACTAAACATGTGGAAGAAGGTGCTCTGGTCAGATGAAACCAAAATCGAACTTTTGTTTGGCGTAAAAGCAACACAGCTCATCACCCTGAACACACCATCCCCACTGTCAAACATGGTGGTGTCAGCATCATGGTTTGGGCCTGCTTTTCTTCAGCAGGGACAGAGAAGATGGTTAAAATTGATGGGAAGATGGATGGAGCCAAATATAGGACCATTCTGGAAGAAAACCTGATGGAGTCTGCAAAAGACGTGAGACTGGGATGGAGATTTGTCTTCCAACAAGACAATGATCCAAAACATAAGGCAAAATCTACAATGGAATGGTTCACAAATAAACATATCCAGGTGTTAGAATGGCCAAGTCAAAGTCCAGACCTGAATCAAATCGAGAATCTGTGGAAAGAACTGAAAACTGCTGTTCACAAACGCTCTCCATCCAACCTCACTGAGCTCGAGCTGTTTTGCAAGGAGGAATGGGCAAAAATTTCAGTCTCTCGATGTGCAAAACTGATAGAGACAATACCCCAAGCGACTTACAGCTGTAATCGCAGCAAAAGGTGGTGCTACAAAGTATTAACTTAAGGGGGCTGAATCATTTTGCACACCCAATTTTTCAGTTTTTTATTTGTTAAAGTTTGAAATATCCAATAAATTTCGTTCCACTTCATGATTTTGTCCCACTTGTTGATTCTTCAATAAAAGTTAGTTTTAGATCTTTATGTTTGAAGCCTGAAATGTGGCAAATGGTCGCAAAGTTCAAGGGGGCCGAATACTTTCGCAAGGAACTGTATGTAAAACGTTAAGAATAAGTGTCTATACTGTGTAAAGTCCAGTAATACTGTCTCATCCTGCTTTGCACATGCTCAGTTGCCCTCCATTTTAGTCATTTATAGGCACTGCTAAGTTTGTAGACCGATCTGCTGCCAGCCCTAAATCACTATTGAACCTTATTATCCCTTACAGCCAAGGAAGTGGCTTCTGTCTGATCTGCAACCGCCATGGTGCTGCACATGAGATCAGTGATGACACTACCATGGTGCTGCTCATGATCAGTCATGACACCAGCCATTTGATGGTTTAACAGTTTGGTTGATGTAGCAAGAAAATGTGACAATTTGCAATCCAAGCATTCCAGGAATGTAACTTTTTATAGAAACTTAAATTAAATGGGATTAGTTCCCCCTTTGTGATTCACTTCTGCTCAGGGGCCATATAAAAAAATGCATATTGACTAGATTTGAATATAGTGCAATAACAACCCAAGCCAGGTATAAGGTCCGAGTGATAGGCTGAAACACTGCCCATAAACCCTGCACATATAATGTGCTGCCGAGTATCATGTGAATGACCTGGCTGCCTCTGCAGCCCTAGCCTGGGATATACGGTACTATTTGTATAGAACATAGACACCACAATATAATATAGTGGCCCTACCTCCTTCCTGTTGGTATGCTCTCTTGTATAGTGCCTACCACGAAAGGCCATCTCTACTGTAGGGATGTCTGCATAAACCCAATACCTATGTTTTTGAGTAGATAGGTTATATACAGTGCCTTGAAAAAGTATTCATACCCGATGAAATTTTCCACATTTGGCATGTTAAAACCAAAAACGTAAATTTATTTAATTGGGATTTTATGCCAGGCATGTCCAACCTACGGCCCGAGGGCCGTATGCGGTCCACCGGCCGCGGGACTCCAGACCAGGGGCTGTGAATAACTTGGCAAATTACTACTCCTGGATATCGGGGGCAGGCAGAGGAAGGGCGTGCCAGGGAGTTGGTGACTGGCTCGGGCTGCTTGGCTGGCTGTTGGCTGCAACTGTACTTGACCCCAGGACTGGAGGAGGCCATGCAAGTACCAAGAACTGAGCTGGCAGCTGCCAGCACTGATGTGAGAGACCCTGACATCCCCAGCTGACCCCTACATGATCATCCTAGCTATCTCCCCACCCCCCCCCTATTTACCCTGCCCCTGTGCACACCCAGTAACCTCAAAGTAGCCCTCAATACTGTGGGTCCTGCTGGGAGCTGGCCATGGCCTGTGGGTCCAGCTGCCCACTAGCCAGGGCCTGTGGGTCTTGCTGGTCGCTGGCCTGTGGGTCTTGCTGGTCGCTGGCCTGTGGGTCTTGCTGGTCGCTGGCCTGTGGGTCTTGCTGGTCGCTGGCCTGTGGGTCTTGCTGGTCGCTGGCCTGTGGGTCTTGCTGGCCATGGCCATGTCCAGCGGCCAGCAGGACCCACAGTAGGCCATGCCCCACAGGTCCTGCTGCCCGCTAGCCCATGGCCTGTGACCCACAGGCCATGGCCAGCTCCCAGCAGGACCTACAGGCCAGCGGCTAGCAAGACCATCCGATCAGTGGACAGCAAGACCCACGCTTCAGTGGCCAGCAAGACCCACGCTTCAGTGGCCAGCACTTCCCGCAGGCCATGGCCAGCAGGACCCATAGGTCGGTGACCAGCAAGACCCACGCTTCAGTGGCTAGCGGCCAGCACTACCCACAGGCCATGGCCAGCAGGACCCACAGGCTAGCGGCCAGCAGGACCCACAGGCCGTGGGTCCAGCTGAGAGCTGACTTGTGGGTCTTGCGGGTCTTGCTTGCCATGCCCGGTTTCTTCTGGAAGCTGACCATGGCCTGTGGGACCTGTTGGCCACTAGTCTAGGATGACCAGATGTCCCTAGTTTTGTACCGCTTTGCAGGGCTGATCCTGCGCAGGTGCACCGCAAAGCTGGGGCAGAGGGGGCCCCCAGGGCCAACCCTACCATTGGTCACGCTGGGTCTGTTGAGCTGTTTTGGAGGGGAGGAGGGCGAGTTTTTTACCCTTAATGTGACCTATAAATGTACTACTAAATTGAAAAACAAACTGAAATATTTTAAGGTGGGGTAAAAATAAACCAAAAATAATGTGTTTGCATAAGTATGCACACCCTATTATAACTGGGGATGTAGCTGTGTTCAGAATTAAGCAATCCCATTCAAACTCATGTTAAATATCAGTCAGTACACACCGGCCATCATCTAAAGTGCCTCTGATTATCTCCAAAGTTCAGTTGTTCTAGTAGGTCTTTCCTGACATTTTCTTAGTCGTATCCTACAGAAAAAAACACGGTCCACAGAGAGCATCCAAAACATCAGAGGGATCTCATTGTTAAAAGGGTTTTGATCAGGAGAAGGGTACAAATACATTTCCAAGGCATTAGATATACAATGGAACACAGTGAAGGCAGTCCTCAAGGGGAGAAAATATAGCACAACCGTGACATTACCAAGAACTGGACGTCCCTCCAAAATTGATGGAAAGATGAGAAGAAAATTGGTCTGGGAGGCTACCAAGAGGCCTGCAGGAATATCTGTCAAGTACTGGCTGTGTGGTACATGTGACAAAAATCTCCACTATTCTTCCAATGTCTGTGCTATGGGGTATAGTGGCAAGATGGAAACTTTTTTTTTTTTTTTACGAAGAACATCCAAGCCCGGCTAAATTTTGCAAAAACGCATCTGAAGTCTCCCAAACGCATGTGGGAAAAAGTGTTCTGTTCTGATGAAACCAAGGTTGAACTTTTTGGCCATAAATCCAAGAGATATGTTTGGCGCGTAAACACTGCACATCACCAAAAGAACACCATACCCACAGTGAAGCATGATGGTGGCAGCATCATGATTTGTAGCTTTTTTTTCTTCAGCTGGAGCAGGGGCCTTAGTCGAGGTAGAGGGAATTATGAACAGTTCCAAATACCAGTTAATGGCACAAAACTTTCAGTCTTCTGCTAGAAAGCTAAACCTCAAGAGGAAATTCATCTTTCAGCATGACAACGACCCAAAGCATACATCCAAATCAACAAAGGATTGGCTATACCAGAAGTAGACTAGACCTGACTCCGGTTGGAAATCTGTAGAAAGAACTGAACCCCCCTGTCATTATATAAAACAACCATAAGGATAAAATGTTCTGTATAGTGCACCATTACATAGAAACTTCTGGAACAAAGACTGCTGCTAAAAGAAGGCCATTAGAACCATCACATAGAGCAATAATTTATAAAATGCCGAGTCCCTGCAAATTTTGCATGTAAATGTTTGCAAACGAAGGAAATCTAGTTGAACTACAGCCACCAGAGATCCTTCCCCAATTTATTAATTTCATTTGTATGTTCATGATAGACATAAAATACTAGCGTACTGCAGATTCCTGAGGTCAGTCGTGGTGCATTCAAAAAAATTTTCACTATTTTTCAAAAAGGTTTAAAATTTACAAATGTGTTATTTATTAACTCCATACTGGTTTAGCTTTTATCTTTAGAAGGATCTTATCAGGAATTTTGTAAAATTTGTTCTTTTTATCTGCTAATAACGATTTTAGTGCATTTTTTGTGAAAATATTGTTTTGGTGAACATTTGCGCACATATCGAGGGGCCTTTAAAAAAAAAATCAGTAGCACCTTCCATTTATTCTACTGGCCCTTTTGCTTTCAGAAAATGTATACTTTGGGGGGGACTTTTAAAAACTTAGAGCCTGTTCACACTACCACGACCAGAAAGTCGCCCCATGACTTGAAGAGACTTGGGAAGAGACTTGGGAAGAGACTTGGGAAGAGACTTGGGTAGAGACTTGGGTAGAGACTTGGGTAGAGACTTGGGTAGAGACTTGGGTAGAGACTTGGGTAGAGACTTGGGTAGAGACTTGGGTAGAGACTTGGGTAGAGACTTGGGTAGAGACTTGGGTAGAGACTTGGGTAGAGACTTGGGTAGAGACTTGGGTAGAGACTTGGGTAGAGACTTGGGTAGAGACTTGGGTAGAGACTTGGGTAGAGACTTGGGTAGAGACTTGGGTAGAGACTTGGGTAGAGACTTGGGTAGAGACTTGGGTAGAGACTTGGGCACTACTTTGAAGAGACAGGCGACTTTGTGGGGAATGCCTGGCTAATCTCTTTCTTCTTCCTGGAAAGTCTGATAACAAGTCGTGTCAATTAAGATAAGGAGGCGACTCCCATTGAAGTATATGGGACAGTCGCATCACAGGTCGCCTCAAAGTAGTACAGGACCCTTTTCTGAAGTCGGAGCGACTTCAGTAGTGCCAATTAAGAACTGCACTGATTGATTAACATTGCTTTTGTGATGTCAAGCGACCTGGGGCTACACAAGTCGCCTCACAAGTCGTGCTAGTGTGAATGGGCTCTGAAAGTGAAAAATCAAAACCTCCCTGATTGTGAGAAATTTGGTTATTTATAGTTTTGTGTACGTTGAGTCCCCGTTCACACTGGGGCCACCTGTGAGGCGACCTGGTCGCCTCACAGGTCGCCGTAGGTCGCCTTCCATAGGGAAGCTGCGGACCCGTTCTAATAGGAGCGACACAAGTCGCTCCGACTTAGAAAAAGGGTCCGGAGCTTCTTTGGGGCGACCGGAGCGACCGTCATAGACTTCAATGTTATGAAGTCCGTGCCGGCCGCTCCGAGGTCGCCCCGGGAAGTAGCGTCGCTGCTATGTGAACGGGGCCTGAGTCTTCACCATTTCGCAAAAAAGTGCAATCTTTAAAATTTTATAAATATTTATTTATTAACTCAATACAGATTAAGCTTTTATATTTAGTAGGAATTTAGCAGGAATTTTGTAAAGTTTGCTGTGTTTGTGTTTACATCTGCTAATAATGATTTTAGTGTATTTTTAGCGGAAATATTGCTTTGGTAAATATTTGCGCAAATATCGTGTGGCCTTAAAAATTAGTAGCATCAAGGTTGCCGCACGCCTTAGGAGGGACAATGCAAAACAGGTTACAGAACTTTTGGGGAAGACTAGCTCATTAGAGCCAACCAACTTTAACCAGCTCTGAAAGCAGTAAGGGAAAATTTAAAAAAAACAATGGAAAAATTGCAAAATGGACTGGCCAGCTAAGTTTAACCACTTTTGGACCACATGCCGCATACAAACTGAGGCAGGGCATCCCGGCAGCAAGAAATCATGTACATGTGTGGGATTTTAGGGGTGTGTGCACTGCTGGAGCGCTGCTCCTGCTGTGATTAGACAGAACGGGGGCCTATTATCCGGTCCGCCGGGACCTGCCAATTATTTCGGGGAATGACAGAACGGCAGCCTGCCTATATAAACAAGGCAGACCACTGTTCTGTCAGGGAGGAAAAGAGATCTTGTGTTTCAGCTGAAACACAGATCTCTCCCTCTAGTACACCCACTGCTCCCACAGTTGGCACTCTCTAGAAGCACACTTAACCCCTTCGCTGCCAGCGTTTTTTTTTTTTTTTAAAGCACTGATCACTGTATTGGTGCCTCTGGTCCCCACAAGAGTGTCAGATTTGTCCGCCACAATATCAGTCCCGCTAAAAATCGCTGATCGCCGCCATTACCAGTAAAAACAATAAAAAAAATAAGTCCATAAATGTATCGCATAGTTGGTAGACTCTATAACTTTTCCGCAAACCAATCAATGTACACTTATTGAGATTTTTTTTTAATTTTTTTTTTCTTAGGGAAAATATGTAGCAGAATACATATTGGCCTAAATTGATGAAAAAAATTGATTTTTAAAAATGTTTTATTATGTTTTTTTTATTATGTTTTATAGCAGAAAGTAAAAAAATATATTTTTTTTTTCAAAAATTGTGGATTTTTTTTTTTGTTTCTAGCGTAAAAAATAAAAACCGCAGAGGTGATCAAATACCACCAAAAGAGCTCTATTTCTGGGAAAAAAAGGACATCAATTTTATTTGGGTACAGCGTCGCATGACTGCACAATTGTCAAAGTAACCCTGTCCCGTATTGCACAAAAAATGGCCTGGTCATTAAGGGGCTAAAACCTTCCGTAGCTGAAGTGGTTAAAAGTGGAGCACACGGCCTGCTAGCGAAAGGGTTAAAAACGGAGCATTGTGAATCTGCTTCACTGTGATGACATTGAGTGGTATTACAGCTTCTTGAATACATGAAAAGCTATCTTTCTCTTTCATTCATTGACGGACACAGCTTCTGATATTCATAACCATTGGGTTATACTGTCCCCTACAAAAGTAGGACACTAGAGAAAATAATTCTGGCTACACCCATGGGCAGTCCCAGGGGGTACACTCCCTCTCTCCGCTATAACCGCTTAGTTTGTTTTTCTGCCTAGTCAGGTGTAAGGACCAATTTCGTTGCTAGGGTCTTTGGTCCTGGCAAAACATTTTTAGATTGTTTTCCTCCTGGATTTTTCATGTGAGATCTACAATCAACTGCCGGACTGGGCGACAGGCTGGATAATCTAGATCAGTTGTCACCCCAGTCTGGCCAGCGAGCGCACGCAGACTTCAGCTCCACGCTAGGTCAGCTGTGGCATAGCTCCACTAGAGGGGGGCTGGCCTATGAGTTAAACACCTCGCGAGGTCGCATGCGACCAGGTCTCGGCCTAAGTCGCAGCCTTCCTCCTGGCCTAAAGTCCCCCCATTTTGATGAAAATGGGTTCTGTCTGGAGCGGTGCCCACCTGGTTCCTGGTATGGTGAGTTGTCCCCCCCCCCTTTATCCACCTGGAGGGTTTTGGGGTGGACGAGGGCCCATCCTTGGGATGGTTGTACCCCCGGGTTCCCCTCCTTCCTGTAGTCACCCCCTCCTTGCTAAGTTCCTCATCTTGCCCCCTCCATGCTGGGGCTATTTGGGTGGTCTGGCCACTTTCCTGGGAAGAGAGCAGGGCGCTAACTGGCAATGGGGGGGGGGGGGGGTTTACCTGGTTTGGGCCAGCCAGACCCCCCGTTCTGCCTGCTACTGTCCTTGAGGCCTGGTCTTCCTCCTGGGTCCCTGTAAGCCTCGCTCGTGCTGTCGTGCGGGGCCGTCATTTTGATGTAGCCTGTGTGTTTATATACATGGCGGCCATGTGTGTAGTCTGGTGGCCATTTTCTTGTTGTTTGCCATTGGGAATAGCGGCGGCCATGAAAGTGGAACCCTGTGGGCAGGGATTTTGGCAGTTGGAGCCCCTCCTCATTCTCTGGTGCTGACTCCTGGATCACTTTACTTCCTGATTGCCACACGTGTAGTGCAGATTCTCTTGGTGACTGTAGTTGCCTGTTTCTGTGGGTGGTGAGTCTGGTGGGGTCCTCTACCTCTCTGAGGATCGCTTGGTGCTTTGTGCCTGGTGACCGGGTGGTGCTGCCAGCGCGGTGGGGGATGTCCCTTAGCACCGTTTTTCACTTTTTGTCGGGTCCCCCTGGTGACTCATGGAGTCTTTTCCCCACCTGATACCTTCTCTGAGGCTGCAGGGCCCTCTGGTTTCCAACCATCCATCCATGCTTTGACGGCGGGTCTTGGGTACCTTGCGCTTCGGGTGAAGGTGGCTCGCGGGTGACGGGCTAGCAAAAAGCGCCCCGCCTTCCCCTGCCTCATCTGTTTTATCAGATCCTGAATCTAATTCGGCCGCCGCGGACGTGGGTCACCCTGCTGGGTCTGCAACCACGTGCCTGGAATCCTCTGATAGTGAGGATGATTCCTCCACGTCTGCGACCACACATGAAAAGGTGCTGGTGGATGCACTGATTGTATCTGTGCGCGAGACCCTGAAGATGGAGCACGCACCTTAAGCTGCGATGGAGGCGCAGGTGCTCTTTGGCACTCATAAGCCATCCAAAGCTGCAAAGAGGTTTTCTCTCCCCGCCTATTTTGACAGAATTATCGCTAAAAAGTGCGGACGACCAAAGCGTCCCTGTGGGGTCCCGAAGCGCTTTACTAGGCGTTACCCCTATGAGGAGTCCCTTCAGAAATAAGACTGTGCCACCGGTGATGGACCCTCCGGTTTCCAGATTGAACAAGGCAACCATGATTTCGTGGAGGGGTCTCCAGCCTTTAAGGATCCAGGTGACTGGAAGACGGAGGCTGTGGCCCGCCCTGCACTATGTACACTCTGGCTGGTTTGGCAATGAGGCCGGTATTCACTATTGCCCTAGTGTCTCAAACGCTGACCGGGTAGGTTAAGCCCCCAATATGAGAAAATAAAAACCTATGCGCTACCAGTAGGTAAATGAGAGAAGAATGGAGCACCAGAAATCTGCAGCCAATTCAGTAGTGTCCCCACATACTATAGATAATATAAGGTAAAGGGAATCAGTGCAAAATATTCTAAAATCGGTGAACCAGACAAACTCAAATAAATAGCAATAGTGACAGATGAAATAAATAAGGTGGAACCACTATAAAATCACAGTGAACGATGTAAATCAATAAAATCAATAAAATAGATCTTCTAATAGCTGATATATATAAAGTGCAGACAAAATATGTGAAGTGATCGAGTGCTTGGAAAATAATTACCATATAGTAATCGCAATAAAATTGAAGTGATCACTG
Source organism: Pelophylax lessonae (assembly GCF_965119305.1). Taxonomy (NCBI): domain Eukaryota; kingdom Metazoa; phylum Chordata; class Amphibia; order Anura; family Ranidae; genus Pelophylax; species Pelophylax lessonae. The sequence goes on from NC_138772.1 coordinate 97,818,888, forward strand.
TGGTGAAGAGATTCAATTAAAAAATGATCCACGGAGGCTAATAACTTAGCTAGTAAAGTGACAAAGTGATGAGTAATAACTCAGAAATATACTAAATATTTTTTTTTTTTTTTTTAAATCAAGAAGAGCTTTATTGAGAAAAATTCACACCATTACATTCAATAAAAGAGACACTGTCGGATGGCAGCATCAAACCATAAATACTAAATATTTGACCAGTGAAAAAATAAATATAGAAGTGCTGAACAGCACCAAAAAACGCTAAGTAAATAAATGAAGTAATAATGCAGCAAAGTGACAGTGCATAAAAGTGCTCAAAATCTAGTGAGTATGATGCCAAGTATAAATGTTAAAATTCATATAGAATATAATAACGCAGAGAAGATCATAAAGTCCCAAAAAAGGAGACAAGTGCACAAGAACGCCAAAAATGGCAAAAAAAAAAAACAGTTCAATGGTGGTGGGATAACACAGGACCCTTCAGGTGACTGCCCAGTGCGATTTATTTTGTGAGCTAAAATCCACAACTAAGTGTAATGGCCGCTCACCTCCATTAACACTCAAATGAGCGTTTTGGATATATTCAATAACCCCTCTGAACTCCTCTCACATCAGTCAGCGGAAACTCGATAGTCACCAGTTACTCCTTGCAGTATATCCCACAAATGGATCAGATGCCTTTTTCTAATCCTATCCCATGGAAAGTGGATGGTGATGAAAACGATGCTCCAAAGATACTCAATTCACTAGGGAAAAACAGGGGAAGACTCTCGTGGTGCAGTATGTACAATCAGGTTTTAATAATATCATACAGGAATGCACTTACAGTTTCAGCAAACAAGGAAAGCGTTGTATATAGATACAGGATTCTGGTCTCGGCCGTAGACCGGAAGTGACGTCACCACAGCTTTTCCCGACGCGTTGCGTCAGACACGTGACTTTATCAACGAATGCCAGCCAGTCCGGATGGGAAAGGTGTCTTGGGTGGGTACTGATCCGGCTCAGGCGGTTTGGACTCTGGCGGAGTCCAGTCTGCCGATCAATATCCTGGAAATTCGGGCGATCAGGCTTTTGCCTAATCCACTGGATGGATCATCTGCAGGGGCGCCTGTTGAGGATTCAATGGGACAATGCCACGGCCGTGGCATATGTCAATCATTGAGTGGGCACCAAAAGTGCCTTAGCGGCCCGGGAAGTAGCCGGTATTTTAAAATGGGCAGAATGCTTTGTGCATATTCCAGGGGTGGAAAATTGGCAGACGGATTACCTCAGAAGGTGGATCGGGGAGAATGGCTTCTCCACCCGGAGGTGTTTTATCAACTGTGCCTCAGGTGGGGGACTCCTGATGTGGACCTGTTGGCCTCTCGTCTCAACAGGAAGGTGCAGTGTTTCATAGCAAGGTCTCGGGGCCCTCTAGCCGATGCCACGGACTCTCTTGTAGCTCCTTGGAGCCAATATTGTCTTTTTTTTTTTTTTTTCCCCCTTTACCTCTGCTGACTCTTCTGCCGAGACTTCTGTGAAGAATCGAAGCAGAAGGGATTCCGGTCATCCTAGTGCCACGGGACTGGCCTCACAGGTCCTGGTATGCAGACCTAGTACAGCTGGTTGCCGATGTTCCTTGGAGACTTCACTCAAAGACCGATCTTCCATCCTGCTTTACAGCCGCTGGCTTTGACGGCCTGGCTATTGAAAGCCAGGTGTTGGAAGGATAGAGGGGTGTCTGAATTGGTGATTCCTACGCTTTTAAAGCGAGTTCCACCCAAACGTGGAACTTCCGCTCTTTTGTTTCTCTGTTTTTGACAGGTACCCTTCCCCACTTCCGGTATGCGGCGCCATCCCTCGGAAGCTTGGCCCCTCCTCCGCCGAGCCAATAGGATTGCGCACCGCACTTGGCACATGCACAGTAGGGACCCGCCCGTGAAGCTGCGGCAGCAGACCCGACAGCCGATGGATACATCGGCTGCGGTGCCAACATCGCTGGACTCCAGGACGGTAAGTGTCCTAATATTAAAGGTCAGCAGCTACGGTATGTGTAGCTGCTAACTTTTAATTTTTGGAGGGGGAGGCAGAACTCCACTTTAAAAGATCTACTTTTGGAAAGATTTATCGAGTCTGGAGGGCGTACATTGCTTGGTGTGAGTCTTGGGGGGGCTTCCCCTCATTCCTTAGTGTCTCGTGTCTTGGAGTTTCTCCAAAGAGGTGTAGATCAGCGTTTGGCCTTGGGTACAATTGAAGGCCAGATATTGACCCTGGCGATTTTTTCTTTCAATGTCCGTTGACCCCAAATTCCTTGGTCCAAACTTTTTGTTCAGGGGTCTGCCACCTGACTCCCTTTGTGTGGTCGGTTCTGCAGAAACCGTCCTTTGAAAATATTTGTGAGATTCCTCTGCTCACTTTGACACAGAAGGTAGCTTTGTTGGTGGCTATTACTTCTGCGCGCATGGTGTCAGAGCTTGCTGTGTTGTCCTGTCCGCATTAGCTGGTGGTTTACAGAGACAAGGTGGTGCTTCGTACCGGTCAGTCGTTCCTTCCTAAAGTCGTCTCTGGTTTACATTTAAATGAAGACATTGTGTGGCCTTCTCTGTGTCCTAAGCCTAAGCATCCTGAAGAGATTGCCTTACATTCTTTGGATGTGGTTTGGGCAATTGGTATACCTGTCGTCGACCTGAGTCATTGCGGAAATCATATTCATTATTTGTGCTTACGGATGGACCCCGTAAGGGGATGGCCGTGTCTGCGGCGACCATTTCCACATGGATCAGACAGTGGTGCAGGCCTATTCTATAAAGGGTCTGGATCCTCCTTTCCCTGTTAAGGCACATTCTACAAGGGTGATTGCCTCCAGGGCTTTCAGTCATAAGGCATCAGTGAAGCAGGTGTGCAAGGCGGCCACATGGTGGTCTGTGCGCAGTTTCACAAACTTTTATAAGGTGGATTTGTTGGCATCTGCGGATGCTTCTTTTGGCTGCAAGGTTTTGCACATCTCTGTTGGAGAGGTTTAGACCTCTGAGGGTGTATTTATTATTTTTGTCAGGTGAGCTCCCAGTTGTTCCTGGTTGAGCTCTTGTTTTGCCTGGTTGGCTAGGTTTAGCCTTTGGGAAGTGTGTGTGTTTTTTTTTTTTTCTTGCTGTGTTATTCCCACCCCTCATATTGACACTGCTTTGGGATGTCCCATCGGTCAAGAAGCTATGGAGCTACATCCATTTTTCCACCTAGTGTCCTACTCCGATGGAGAGCAGCATAAACCCATCGGTCAAGAAGATATGGAGCTGTATCCGTTAATGAACGTCAGAGAATTTCCTTTCATTCGTTAACTTTACACGAAGAGGGTGGCTGCTGATGACATTACGTTGTGCTGCGTCGTGACATCATGACCCACCGCGCATGCGCGGTGGTGCCATTAGCGGTCATTTTGGGGAAGTACTTTTTAAATACTGGAAGTGCATACGTTTGTAGCAGCCGGGAATCCCAGCGAAACCAGTCATGCTCCCTGTTTACAAATAAACCACCTGCTCCTATGGCTCCAGCAGTTTGTGGTCCACCTAAGTGAGGATGATCCAGCACACAATTAAGAAGTATCATGTGCCAGTCTAAAGACTTGTTAATATACTGTAATTGTCTACAAGCATGAAAAAATGCCTGTATGAAATTTGTAATGCTATGTTCCTTGTCTAACCAGATGGACGTTGAGGCATGTGACTTTGCTCAGCAAGGATATTTTCATGCATCTTAAGCACTATATGTGCCCTTTTAAGGACTCATCCATATAAATGCGTCCTAATAAGTCTTCCTTTTTGCCAATCTCCAGTCACCTGAAGGCAGCTGCATTTAACACTGTCCTAATCATTTAACAAGCCTGTATCCTGTACTGTAGGGAGCCAATATTACAATGGGTACCTCGTCGGATTTTTCTTTTGCCAGTAGAAGCGTTTAGTCTCATGGTAGAAGATAGCATTGGGGCTGCTAAATGACATTAACTGAATTCTAAATTTGTCCACCTCTTCCTTCATTGTATTCATATGGTTTTCAGGACCTGCATCATGATTTTACTTTTGTTTTCTTAATATGTTGGGGATTTAGGAGGATTCAGACATATGAACTAGCTACTTTTTGCAAACCCTGGGGTAACAGAACAAGATGAAGTTTCTACCTTGTGGACTTTGTATGTTTCATTGACTCAAACATTCATTTATTTCAGGACTGGATGCCAATGGGGATGGTGTCAGTGCAAGGTTAACACAAGACCCATCGCCATCAGTTTCCACATCAGACCAAACCGATATGAATACCATAACTCTGGGAAACTCTGAATATGAATCTATGCATGAAATCTCGCATTCAGGTAATGTTTCTAACGTTTCCATCATGTGGTGTCATGGAAAACAATTTTTTTTTTCTTTTTGAGACCTTTGAACTGTCAACTTTTACTGTGCCTTTTTTAAATGATTTTTAGTATTCACGTTTGTATGTGTATATGCATTTTTGTTAAAGATGAGCTATATTTAACTATAAAACATATGAAATGTTAAGACTAGTCCTAATCCGATATGAAAACTTGTAAATATTTGTGCAGGGGTTTAAAACTTTTAATCCTTTAAACCAGGGTCCCCAAACTTTGAACAAAGGACAAGCAAGTTTACTGTCAGTTTGGATGTGGGATTGTGGTCAGAGAAAAAAGAAAATGCAGCACAAGATGCCCTGTCCACCCCCTTCCCACTGGCCATCGCTGTAGAGGGGGGAGTGCCAAATGCCCCCCATGGAAGTGGTCAGTGTGGAGTGCAAAATGCCTCCAATAGCTCCCTCCCCAACGCCACACCCCCAAATGAGGGGGTTAGTGGGAGCATAAAATGTCCCCCACTTTTCCTCTACAGCCGCTTTTAAAATAGCGATTTCAGTTTTTGGTGCACGGTGCAGCTTAGCTTTGCTTTAACGTGATACTGCACTTCCACCCGGAAGTGGAACCTCTGCTTATCTGACCCCCCCCTTCCTCCGGTGCGCAGTAGGGAACTGGCTGTGAAGCCGCAAGGCTTCAATGCCGGTTTCCCTTACAGGCATAGGTGACGGGAGCACCCGAGAGCCGATGGAAGCATTGGCTGGGTTGCTGACATCGCTGGATTCCAGGACAGTTAAGTCTCCTAATAACAAAAGTCAGCAGGCACAGTATATGTAGCTGCTCACTTTTAATTGTTTTCTGGGGGGAGGGTGAAACTCGTAAATCTTTACTCCTAATTAGGCTTTAATTCAGGTCTTTTTATTGACGCCAAGGATGACAACAGTAGTTTTTTATTTTTTTTGGCCAGTTGCTGTAATGCACCCTACTGTTGGGAACATCACAGTATTTCTGCCCAGGTCAACTACCTGCTGATTGGACAGAGGGAGTGTAACACACTCATTGCCCAGTGAGCAGGTTGAGAACTTTGAATGTGTACCTAGAAATAATTGTTTGCCTGGATGTACAATATAGCAGGACCTTCCCTCCTCTCAAGCTTCTGCCAAGACTTCTACACAGGATTGAGGCAGAAGGGATTCCGGTCATGTTAGTGATTCCAACGCTGTTAAAAGCTAGGAAATCTACTTCTAGGAGTCTCTTGGGGTTTATCCTCGCTCTTTTATCGATGTCTCGGATTTTGACCTTCCTTCAGCGGGGGGTTGAGCAGAAACTGGCCTTGTGTACTATCAAGGGTCAGGTGTTGGTCTTAGCATGTCTTCTTTCAATGGCCATTGGACACATACTCCTTGGTGCGTACTTTTCTTCAGTGAGTTAGGCACTTGACCCCTCCAGTGCGGTCTCTGTTGCCGCCTTGAGACCTCAATTTAGTGCTTTCAGTACTCCAGAAACCTCCTTTTGAGAATCTTTGGGAAATTCCCCTGCTTACGCTGTCCCAAAAGGTAGCCTTTTTGGTAGCTTTCACCTCTGCGCGCAGGGTGTCTGAATTGGCGACGTTATCCTATCGTTCATGTTACTAGGTGGTTCTTCGCTCCTGTCCGTCGTCTGTTCCTCAGGTTATGTCTAATTTTCATTTGAATGAAGACATTGTGTTACCTTCCCTGGCCAAAACATCTGAAGGAACTTGCTTTGCATGCCTTGGATGTGGTTTGGTGGTTTGTTCATTTAGGGGAGCCTGGCAACTACAGAGTCTTTTAGGAGGTCAAACTCACTCTTTGTTCTCAAGCATGGGCCTTGGAAGGGTTGTCCTCTTACTCTGCGACCATTTTCAGATGGATCAGACAGACGGTGGTTCAGGTCTAATCCATCAACGGTCAGGTTCTTCCTTTCCCTGTCAGGCGCATTCTGCTCAGGCGCTCAGTGCCTCCTGGGCCTTCAGGCATCGGTGACGCAGGTTTCCAAGGCAGTCACCTGGTCGTCAGTGCACACTTCTATAAAGTGGATGTATTGGCATCTGCGGATGCTTCCTTTGGCCACAAGGTTTTGCAGGCTGTTTAGAGGACCTGGTCCTCTTTGCGGGTGTCTTGTTTTTTTTCAGGTGGGCTCCAGTTGTTTTGATTGAGCACCTGTTTACCTGGTTGGCTATAGTTTAGCCTTGGGAATTTCTTTTTCGCTGTTACCACCACTCATGTTTATCACTGCTTTGGGACTTCCCAATGGTTGAGAAGATCTGGAGCTGTGTCCGTCAACGAACGAAAGAGAAAATGTGATTTTTGACTTACCGTTAAATCCATTTCTCTGTTCATTTATGGACACAGCACCCACCCCTCTGTGGAGTTGTAATTATTCTGACACTGCTTGTAACTAAACTGAGTACCTATAGTAGAGAGAGGGAGTATACCCCCTATGACTGCCCATAATAGGCATAGCCAGTCTTTTTTTTTTTTTGTTCTGCCTAGTGTCCTATTCCTGTAAGGGGCAGTATAACCTAGTAGTTAGAAAGATCAAGAGCTGTGTCCGTCAATGAACATCAGAGATATGGATTTTACAGCAAGTCAAAAATCCCATTTCTCTTTCGTCCACCGACGGACGTAGCTCCTGCTTAAAATCAGACGGATGGGTAATAAACCCCTCCTACTAGGAGTGACCAGGTAGAGCCAAAGGGTTTCACACGCCCAGGTGGGTGGGGTCCCTGGGTTATTACCCCTGGCCTCACCGTTGCATCTTCAGTTTTAGCTGCCTGGTCTTAGGAGTGGCCAAACAGCTCCCTGCTGGGACCTTTTGTCCTAGCTCTGTTTTAAACGTCTTAAAGGGAACCTTTTTTTTATTTTATTTTTTGGTTGGTGCTGACTCCAGTTCCTGTGGAATGCCGGCTGGGTTTCGGACTGGCTATATGAGAGCCTTACGGTCTCCCAGTTTGTGCCAGCGTGCGCTTGCAGACCGTAGCTCCGCACCGAGTCTCCATAGCGACTATAGTCCCACGGACGGGGACTGGCCTGCGGGTGAAACACCCTGCTGGGACGTACACACCTGGCATACCAGCGTTGCAGCGTGCACCTTGGCCGACAGCGCCCTCACTACGGTGCAGAGGCAGTGTATCAGGATGGATGCCCACCCTCAGCAACGTTGGCCTGTCGGTACAGTCCCCCGTCTGGTTAGCTTGCCTGGGACAAACATGGGCTCCTCCATAGGTGAGTAGTACCCTCAGCTACCCATACCTCCTACCACCACCCTCCTACACTATGAGGGGTCACCTGGAAACTTCCCCCTCCTACCCTGGCCTCTCCCTACCTTGGGCTCCAGACCTCCTGGACACTTTTAGGGGGGGGGGTCCCCCTATGTAAGTCGCCTCAGGTGCTATACCCGGTAGTGGAGGGGGGGAGGCCTCAGAAGGGCGTACATGGTTGCGTCTCATACCGCTACCTTGGTGGGAGCAGGGTTTCATCCGCTGGGATGACCCCCGCCAGAGCCCCAGGCCTGTTACTAGGGTAGGCCTCCCTAGGCCCGAGGTCACATGCTCATCGGCGCAAAGTCCCTAGTTTGCCGTGGCCTGCAGCCTTAACAGGCCTCAGCAGCCTGCCGGTTTGTCCCTATCACTGTGATGCCGGTTGCCATTTTGCTGGAGCCGGAGACAAAACAGCACAGGAGCTTCTGGCTCTTGTGGGCGGGGGCGTTTCCTTCTACGTTTTGGCTTCGGAGATCCTGGTACACCGACGTGATTTGGCTGAAGGTCGCAGGTCTGTCGTCACTTCCTCTGTGGGAAGATCTTCTATCTGAGGGTTCGATCTTCCATCCTGCTTTACAGTCGCTGGCTTTAACGGCTTGGCTGTTGAGAGCAAGGTTTTAAAGGACAGGGGTCTGTCCGATTATGTGATCCCTACCTTACTCAAGGCTAGAAAGTCCACTCCTTGGAAGATTTATCATCGTATGTTGAAAGCATACATTGCTTGGTGGTAATCGCTGAAGCTGCATCCTAGATGCTTTGCTATCAGCAGGATCCTGACCTTTCTACAGAAAGGGGTTGACCAACGTTTGGCGTTGGGCACTCTTAAGTGTAAGATCTCGGCCTTGGCTGTGTACTTCCAATGGCCTTTGGCTACGCTCTCTTTGATTGGTACGTTTCTTTAGGGGGTTCGCCGTTTGGCTCCCCCCCCCCCCCCCCCCATGAGGTCTCAGTTATCTCCTTGGGACCTTAATTTGGTTCTATTGGTTCTTCAGAAATCTCCTTTCAAGAACATAAGACACATTTCCTTGCTCGCCTTGTTGCAGAAAGTTGTCTTTTTGGTGGCTATCACCTCTGCGCGCAGGGCTTCTGAACTAGGAGGGTTATCTTGCCGCTCTCCTTATCTGGTAATACACAGGGATAAGGTAGTGTTAAGGCCTAATCCGTCGTTTCTTTCTAAGGTGGTTTCAGACTTTCATCTGAACGAAGACAGTGCTTCTGTCACTCGTCTGAAACTTTCACATCCTTCCAGCCAGGTTTGCAAGGCGGCCACTTAGTCGTCTGTACATACGTTCACCAAGTTTTACAGAGTGGATGTGTTAGCATCCTCGGATCAGGCTGACATTTAAGGAGCAGTCTACTTTTCCTTCTCCTTTATGGTTTTGCTACAATTGAGCCCCAGTTGTTGCTTGTTGGGCTCCTTGTTATATGCAGTCAGCTCCATAAATATTGGGACAGCGACACAATTCTAATCTTTTTGGCTCTATACACCACCACAATGGATTTGAAATGAAACAAACAAGATGTGCTTTAACCGCAGACTTTAAACTTTAATTTGAGGGTATTTACATCCAAATCAGGTGAAAGGTGTAGGAATTACAACAGTTTGTATATGTGCCACCCACTTTTTAAGGGACCAAAAGTAATGGGACAATTGGCTGCTCAGCTGTTCCATGGCCAGGTGTGTGTTATTCCCTCATTATCCCATTTACAAGGAGCAGCTAAAAGGTCCAGAGGTAATTTCAGGTGTGCTATTTGCATTTAGAATCTGCTGTCAACTCTCAATATGAGATCCAAAGAGCTGTCACTATCAGTGAAGCAAGCCATCTTTATGCTAAAAAAACAAAACAAACTCATCAGAGATGGCAAAAACATTAGGTGTGGCCAAATCAACTGTTTGGAACATCCTTAAAAAGAAAACGCATTGGTGAGCTCAGCAACACCAAAAGACCCGGAAGATCATGGAAAACTGTGGTGGATGACCGAAGAATTCATTCCCTGGTGAAGAAAACACCCTTCACAACAGTTGGCCAGATCAAGAACACTCTCCAGGAGGTAGGTGTATGTGTGTCAAAGTCGGCAATCAATAGAAGACTTCACCAGAGTGAATACAGAGGGTTCACCACAAGATGTAAACTATTGGTGAGCCTCAAAAACAGGAAGGCCAGATTATAGTTTGCCAAACAACATCTAAAAAAAGCCTTCACAGTTCTGGAACAACATCCTTTGGACAGATGAGACCAAGATCAACTTGTACCAGAGTGATGGGAAGAGAAGAGTATGGAGAAGGAAAGGAACTGCTCATGACCCCAAGCATACCACCTCATCAGTGAAGCATGGTGGTGGTAGTGTCATGGCGTGGGCATGTATGGCTGCTAATGGAACTGGTTCTCTTGTACTGATGATTTGACTACTGACAAAAGCAGCAGGATGAATTCTGAAGTGTTTTGGGCAATATTATCTGCTCATATTCAGCCAAATGCTTCAGAACTCATTGGACGGCACTTCACAGTGCAGATGGGACAATGACCCGAAGCATACTGTGAAAGCAACCAAAGAGTTTAAGGGAAGAAGTGGAATGTTATGCAATGGCCAAGTCAATCACCTGACCTAAATCCGATTGAGCATGCATTTCACTTGCTGAAGACAAAACTGAAGGGAAAATGCCGCAAGAACAAGCAGGAACTGAAGACAGTTGCAGTAGAGGCCTGGCGGAGAATCACCAGGGATGAAACCCAGCGTCTGATGTCTATGCGTTCCAGACTTCAAGCTGTAATTGACTGCAAAGGATTTGCAACCAAGTATTAAAAAGTGAAAGTTTGATTTATGATTGTTAATCTGTCCCATTACTTTTGGTCCCTTAAAATGTGGGAGGCATATATACAAACTGTTGTAATTCCTACACCGTTCACCTGATTTGGATGTAAATACCCTCAATATAAAGCTGAAAGTCTGCAGTTAAAGCACATCTTGTTTGTTTAATTTCAGATCCATTGTGGTGGCGTATAGAGCCAAAACGATTAGAATTGTGTTGATGTCCCAATATTTGTGGACCGGACTGTAGTTGGCTATGTTAGCCAAGGGAATTGCATTCTTTTAGTTTGTCCTTTCCCCACCCCTCAGTGGTTACTGCTTTTGGACGTCCCATCCGTCTATCATTTAAAGCAGCAGTTACGTCCGTCGGTGGACGAAAGAGAAAATGGAATTTATTATTACTTACCGTAAAATCCATTTCTCTGAGTCCACCGACGGACGTAGCTCCCACCCCTCTTTTCTCTGAAGAGTTAGGTTTTGGTTCCTATTCACTGCTTGCAACTAAACTGAAGATGCAACGGTGAGGCGAGGGGTAATAACCCAGGGACCCCTCCTTATTACCCATCCGTCTATGATTTTAAAGTAGCAGCTATGTCCGTTGGTGGACTCAAATTGATTTTACGGTAAGTAAATCAAATTTTTTTTATCTTTTGTTGACTGACGGACACAGCTCCATATCTTCTAGACCATTGGGACTTACGCTGCCCTCCCTAGGAGCAGGACTAGGCGGAAACCTCTTTGGCCACATCCCTGAGCCAACCCCAGAGGGCACACTATCACCTCACCGCTATAGAACTTCATATTTTTTTTTTCTGCCTAGTCAGGAGTAAGCACCTGACTCTCTGCCCCTGGAAAAAAACACTTTTTTTCTGGTTTGTGCACGGCGCAGCTCTGTTTAACCACTTGTTGGCAATGGAGCCTCTGGAGCGTGAATCACCACTGACCAACACCTGGAAGCTGCTGAACCTTCTGGGTCTCTGTCTGCCCTGGCGTCCATGACAGCAGCCCTACAGTCACTTGTATCTAAAGTAGATATGGCTTTGCAAGGGAGGCCTAGCAAGAAGCGTCCCCCACCTTCACCTGTATCCTCTGCTTCCTCAGAGTCTGAGGTGGATTTGGCCTCCGCAGACGAGAGTCAGCCCACTGGGTCTGAGTCCATGCACGCAGAAGGCTCTAATAGTGAGGATGTGTCCATGTCCTCTGCAGCCGCGCATGGAAAAGTGCTGGTGGAGGCCCTAATTGTGTCAGCTTGGGAAACTTTAAAGTTGGAAGTGGATGCTGGTGCAGTTTTGCACCCGAAAATCTTACAAGGTGACTAAGGTGTTCTCCCTTTCCGGCCTATATTGACAAGATTGTCACTAGTCAGTGGGGTTCCACGAAATGCATGGTTCGAATACCTAAGCATTTCGTTAGGAGATATCCCTTTTGTGAAGTCTCTCCTGAAGAAACTTACGGTTCCGCCGTCTGTGGACTCTCAGGTTTCCAGGCTAAATAAGGACACACTTTTGCCGGTGGAGGATTCTCCATCCTTTAAGGATCCCGTGGACAAGAGATCTGAGGCTGGGGTCCGTTACCTTTTCATCGTGGCTGGTTCAATTTTGAGACCGGTATTTGCTATCACCTTGGTATCTCAGACCTTAAGCGAATAGACAGATTTTACGCCAGGATCTGGAAGGGGGTCAACACCCTTCTGAGTTGGCGGATCAGTTGATCCAGGGGTTACAGTACATTTGTGATGCATATTTGGATGCGGCCCCCTTGGCCGGCAGGGTATCTGTGATGGTGGTGATTCTTTGCCGCATGATATGGTTGAAGTACTGGTCGGCTGACCAGGCTTCTAAAAAGGTGCTGACTGATCTACCCATTTTTTAGGTGACCGTTTGTTCGAGGCCTCTATGGAAGAGATCCTTAAGGGTCTTGCAGGAGGTAAAAGTATTTTACTTCTGCAGGTTGCTAGTGGCAAGGAACCTTGTCGATACATGTGGTCCTTTCTTCTCAGCTCACAAGCGGCCCTTTCGTTCGTCTGGATCACAGGAAAAGGGTTTGAGATCCACCCGTAACTTTGCAGGAGGCTCCAAGAGACCCTGGACTGGCAAGTCCAAAGCGGGCACTTCTGGTTTGGCAGACAAGCCTTCATCAGCCTGAAGGGGCACCCTCATCTGCATCTGGGGTGGGGGGGACGTCTTCGTGCTTTTCCGGATTCGTTGCTCATTCAGGACAGATGGATTGGTTCGGTTACAAGATCGAGCTTCAGTCTTTGCTTCCGGCAAGGTTCTTTCCTTCCAACTTACGCCTGTCTCACGAGCGGCTATAGGACCTCTATTGGGCAGTGCAGGACCTGTTAGCACAAAGAGTCATTGGGATGGTTCTAGAGTCGGAATGTTTTCAAGGATTTTATTCAAATCTGTTTAGTTCCCAGGAAGGAAGGCAAGGTTTGTCTAATCTTTGATCTCAAGGCTCTGAACCACTTTCTGCGTGTTCATAAATTTTGGACGGAGTTTATCCGCATGGTAGTACCTTTCCTTCATCAAGGGGATTTTTGGGCTTCTATCGATCTCAAGGACGCTTACCTTCATATTCCAAAATATGTTGGGCATCAGCGGTTTTTTGTTTTTTTTTTCCATTTTGCCGTGGGCGAGGAGCATTATCAATTTGTGGCCTTACCTTTTGGTCTCGCCTCAGCTCCTCAGGTGTTCACAGTTCTGGCCTTGCTACGACAGAAGGAGATTGCGGTACTGGGTTACTTGGGCGATCTGCTTCTGCATGCAGAGTCTTCCTCGGCTCTAGGAGCAGACTTGGACATTACTGTGCAAACTCTACAGGAATTTGGATGGACACTAAATTTTCAGAAATTGGCACAGACTTTGTCCACCAAGCTGGACTACTTGGGTCTGACGCTGAACTCGTCATCCTGGGTGTTTCTTCCTCAGGCGAAGCTTCTGAAGCTACAGGATGCCATTCGGCTCCTGTTGTTCAACCATCGGTCGTCGCTCAGGACTTGTATGCAAGTGCTGGGTCTGATGGTTTCCACCCTCGAGACAGTTCCATATCCTGTATTGGACTGTAATCGCCACGTATGCCAGTCTGTCTGGATAGGGAGGAGTCTTGGGAGTGTGTCCGGCTCAAGGTGTCTTTTGTCTATCTCAATGGACAGATCATCTGCAGGGACGCCCTGTGCGGAAACAATCGGACAATGCTATGGCTGTGGCATATGTCAATCCTCAAGGGGGCACAAAGAGTGCCTTGGGGACCCGTGAAGTGGCCGGTATCTTGAGGTGGGCAGAACTACATGTTCCGGCCCTTTCTGCTGTGCACATTCCAGGGGTAGAGAATTGACAAGCAGACTATCTCAGTCGGCAGATGTTGGATCAGGGAGAATGGTCTCTTCACCCAGAGGTATTTCATCAACTGTGCCTTGGGATGTGGACCTGCTGGCCTCCCGTCTCAACAGGAAGGTGCAGAGGTTCATGTTAAGGTATCGGGATCCTCTGGCCGACGCCGCAGATGCCCTGGTGGCCCCTTGAAGTCACTATCGTCTGATATAGGCCTTTCCTCCAATACAACTTCTGTCTAGACTGCTACGCAGAATCGAGGAAGAAGGGATTCCAGTCGTTCTGGTGGAACCAGACTTCTGTCTCAGAGACCAACCTTCCATCCAGCTTTACAGTCGCCGGCTTGAACGGCCCTGCTATTGAAAGCCAGGTGCTGAAGGCCAGAGGGCTGTCGGATCGGTGATTCCTATTGAACGCTAGGAAATCATGCTTCCAGGTAGGGGTTATTGTGTTTGGAAGGCGTACAATACTTGATGTGAGTTTCGGGGGGTTTCTCCCTGTTCCTTTTCTGTGTCTTGCCTGTTGGAGTTCCTACAACTAGGTGTAGATCAACGTTAGGCTCTGGGTACCATCAAGGTCCAGATTTCCACTTTGGCCATATTTTTCCAAAGTCTGTTGGTGGCAAAGTCTTTGGTTCACTCTTTCGTGTGGGGAGTTCGCCATCTGGCTCCGCCGGTGAGATTCCTAGTGCCTCCGTGGGATCTCATTTTGGTACTGGTGGTGCTTTTGAAGCCTCCCTTTGAAAATATTCGAGAACTTCCTCTGCTCATTTTGTCGCAGAAAGTGGCCGCCTTAGTCGCTATTCCGCACGTAGGGTGTCTGAGTTGCTGCGTTGTCCTGTCCGTAACCGTACCTGGTAATTCATAGGGACAAAATTGTGTTACAACCCTGTCAGGCATTCCTTCCTAAAGTTGTCTCTGGGTTTTATTTGAATTAAGATATTGTGTTACCGTCCTTATGTCCTAAGCTTAAACATCCTAAGGAAATTGCTTTGCATTCCTTGGATGTGGTCAGGGCGGTTTGGGTGTACCTGGCGGTGACTGAACTGATTCGAAAATCCGATTCTTTGTTTTTACGGAACGACCTCGTAAGGGGCAGGCTGCATTTCCAGGTGGCTCAGACAGACTGTTTTGCAGGCCTATTCCATTAAGGGTCAGGTTCCTCCTTTCGCTGTTAAAGCGCATTCTACAAGGGTGCTTAGTGCCTCCTGGACCTTCTGTCATCAGGCATCAGTGCTTCAGGTGTGCAATGCGGCTACATGGTCGTTTGTACACACATTTACACAGTTTTATAAGGTGGATGTACTTGCATCTTCTGATGCGGCGTTTGGCCGCAAAGTTTTTCAGGCTGTTGTTGCACTGATGGTGTGACCTGTGGGACTGCCTCAGGGGGCCGGCCAAAGCGTTTTCCACCTAGTCCTGCTCCTAGGGAGGGCAGCGTAAGGCCCAATGGTCTAGAAGACATGGAGCTGGGTCAGTCAGTGATCCTCAAAGGATTTTATGGTAAGACAAAAATTGGCCAACAAACTTGCCTGACCTTGCTCGATCTAGATGAACCTCAGGTAAGTTTAAGGGGGGCTGCTGCACACAGAAGGCTTTTAATGGATAGAATGCATTAAGATAGAAAAAACATTCTGCCTTTACAACCACTTAAGTGATTAGAGTGTGACACCATGCATCTACAATATTGAACTTTTTCACAATACTGTATTCTAATTTTCTAAGATACTGAATTTTGGGTTTTCACTAGTTGTAAGCCATAATCGTCAAAATAAAAAGAAAAATGCTTAAAATCTCACTCTGTACTGAATCTATAGAAGTTTAATTTTTGAATTAAATTACTAAAATACATGAATTGTTTGAGATGCACCTGTAAAAACAATACACTGATTTGCAAATCTCATAAACACCTTTTTATTTAAAATTGAAAATCGAAAACTTGTCAACTGTTTAAACTGAGAAAATATACAATTTTAAGAAAATAAGGTCATTTTGAAATTGATAGCAGCAACACATTTCAAAAAAAAGTTGGGCAACAAAAGCTGGCAAAGTAAGCAATAAAAACAAGGAAGAGCATTTTTGTAGCTAATTAGGCTACAGATAAGTAACATAATTTGGGTATAAAAAGAGCATCTTGGAGAAAGTGTCTCTTGAGTAAAGATGGGGCATCATAAGTGTCTCTGGAGTAAAGATGGTAAGAGGTTCACCTATCTATGAAAAGCTGTATCTACAAATTGTCAAACAATTTCCGAATAATGTTCCTCAATGTAAAATTGTAAAGACTTTCCGTGTATACTGTATAATCATCTATAGAACAGAATATCAAATGATTCTTAAATCTCTGTGTGCAAGGGACAAGTCCAAAATGCAATATTGGATGCCTGTGTTTTTGGGCCCTCAGGAATACTTCCAAAAATCACTGTCTGCAAACATTCCACTGTACCATCCAAAAATGCAAGTTAAAAGATGCAGAGAAGCAGCTGCAAAGAAGCCGCCGTTACTGAACATGATCCAGAATCACCGGCGTCTTCTCTGGGCCAAAGCGCACTGAAAATGGTCGGTTGCATAGTGGAGAGGGTTCTTTCTGACTTGTATCAGCGCGTCTGGAATGGGCAACTTGCACCTCTGAAAAAGGCACCATCAATCCTGAAAGATATATCTGGATTTAGAGCAACATATGCGTCCATGTAGACAATGTCTTTTTCGTGGAATGCCTGTTATATTTCTACACCGCCTACTGCATCTAAAAACAGCATAGCTTTATAGTAGATTTCTGGTGCTTAACTGGCCTGCCTGCAATCCAGACTTTTCACCAATTGAAAGGACTTGGCACATCCTGAAAGAAAAATGCAACCAAGAACCAGGACTGTCGAGCAGGAAAAATCTGATAGGCAAGAATGGGATAGCATTCCTCTCCCAAAAGTCCAGCAACTGGTCGTCTCAGTTCCCAGACATTTAACGAGTTGAGAAAGAGGGTATGCTACATCGTGGTAAATATGGCCCTGTCTCAACTTCTTTGAGATGTTTTGCTGCCATCAATTTCAAAATAACCTTGCTTTTCTTAAATGGTATTTTTTTTTTTAATTTAAACATTTGAGATGTTTTCTATTTTATATTGTGAATAAAATATGAGTTTAAGAAATTTGCACATTGCGTTCTGTGTTTATGTGGATTTCACACAGCGTCCCAACGTTTTTGGAGATGGGGTTGTAGAATTAAAAATCACTTTACAACTTTAACTGTGTGTTTAGCAGTGTGTCCTGAGTTTCTTTAAGCACAGTAACCCATTGAAATAAAACAAAATAATCTTATACGTTTAGCAGAGCTATGTTAATTCTGTGCCTGCTGTAGGTTACTGCCCTTAAGGTTTTGGAACTTTTTGTTAAATAAGGATGTTCAGCCTCGTTAACCGGGACCTGTCAAGGAAAAAAAACAACTTAATATAAAGATGCCTACTCTAGGGCTGTTTTACTCATCTTGAAGTGGTAGTAAAGCCCGCTTTGTAATTTTTACTTACAGGAAAGCCTTACCTGTAGGTAAAATTAATATCTCCTACGCGTGCACCGTTTAGGAGATATTTTCCCTGGATGCAACCATTAATGTCACCAGCTCATGCGCTCTGAAGGTCCGGCATACCGCACTGGAACCTAGACATCATTGCGGTATTGGCAACTCACAGCGTCTGAGCACGCAAACCCGGAAGAAAGACCAATGGAAGATGTCAGCTGTGACTGCGCACTGCTGGAGGGCTGCACTGTAGGATAACTATTTTCATAATGTGCTGGTATGGGATACATACTAGCACATTACGCAATTGCCTTACAGGGTTTTTTTTTCTTTATTTTTTCAACCCTGCTGCGGTTTACCACTGCTTTATTTTTATTACTTGGTGACCCAGAAAAATTGGATGCTTTTAATGTTCCCGGGGTTGCATCCTCAAAAGTGTATTAAGGGCAGCCCCAAATGGGTCCTGATTGATTCCCTTTTAAATACTTGCTATTGTGTAGGCTAATAATGTTAATTAGACATTTGTTTTTAGTAATGTTATGTTAAGTTCATTTAGTTTATGGCAATAAGTTTATGAAATTGCTGCCATTTTGTCAGCTATTTTATTTAGAAAACGGTTTTAAATATTGTTTTTTTTTTTCCCTGTTCAGGAGCAAATGATCTACCACAGACAGAAGGACAGGAAGATCTGCGTGATGTGCTTAAGAAAACACTGGAATTTTGTTTGTCTCGGTATAAAATGCTTCTATTCTTATAAATTTGTACTTTGTATCACAAGTCTGTTCTTTTTGCAGTTCAGATAATGGTACATGGGAGGTTTTGGCTGATATTTTTAAGATGCCAACCTAGAAAACATTACTGTTTACCTATTGATTGCATTGACTTATTTGCGCAGCCTGCGAACATTGTGGTCTGTGTTCTGTGAGTATAGAAATCCTACAGAAACATTTGTAGGAAAATAAAAACTCCCAAACTGACCTACCTGATTCTTCTTAATATCCATTTTCTGCTTTGTTGGATCTTAGCTCATTAAGTATACAGAATTTGAATTCTCATTTCCTGGTCCCTGTTAACTCTCTCTGCTGATAGGTACCATGAGCCTTGAGGGGATCCTTTAGTGGTGCCAAAAGATAGTTTCTCTTACGTCCTCCGACAGTCGCCGCCTCTTCATATTCGTCACATATGGGGTATTAGACTTTGCTCCGAAGGAGTAGCTAGGCAACAGAATATGTTAACAATAAAGCTTTAACATATCCCACCCTCAAGGGGTGGTCCCCTCAGTCAATACCCTCCTACTTCCTGCAACCATATCTCAGTTTTAATGTCTAGCTTGTCAGGAGTGGCTGGCTCTCTCTGTGCTGGGACTTTTTGTCCCAGACTCTTTCTTCTTTTTGATATTTTGTTTGAGTTTTCTCTCTACCTTTACTTAGCTGTTATTTTTGTCAGCATTAGTTAGTTCTTCGGACGAAGAGGATCATGCGGACTGGGTCTCGGGCTGATCCCCCTGGTCGCAGGTCGTGGGTCAGTGGCTTCCCAGTCTGCCATCGAGCGTTCAGCCAGGTAACGCTCCTGGCACGGTGAACGACCCATCCCTGTTCGGTGCAGGGATGATTGGTGAGGTGGCTACCTCACCGGACGCTGTGCGGTTTCTGAACCGCCATTGTGTGCGTCTTGAATTGCGACTCTCCCTGCCTCATGTGCAGCGGCTTGTTCGCCTGTGCGGGTTCCCCACGCCATGTGAGGTAAGTGTATCTATGTGGGGACCTGTCTGTCTGGGGGGGGTCTCAGTCTGGGACTGTGTAACCTGCCTTTAATCACACTGCTTGTCTCCCTATATCTCGGCTGCATGCTGTGGGCTGCAAGGGGGGGGGGGAGCTGTATGACACTGAGTATGTCAGGCTGGGCAGTGTGAGGAGCTGTGTGCTGTGGGGCATGTTTTTAATGGCATGTTGGGGCATATACAGCGATCGCTGCGGCGATCTAACATGTATCCATATAATGGGATAATATTGTGTGTGATTTTATGCACTGTGGAGCGGCGATTTCGGCGCCAAACGGCGCCATTTTACCGGCGCCCGCTCCGGCCGCATGGTTTACATGCACGGCGGCCATTTTCTTGTAGCCTCCATAGGCTTACATAGAGCGCCCTGGCAGCATCACTTCCTCTCTCCTGGAAGCACCGATCGAGGCAGCAGCAGCAGCGGAGTCTCCTCAGGTTTTATCCTTCTATTCCTGTGTTCCATTGCCTGTATTCAGTCTGTATATTCCCTGTGGGGGTCTCATTGTGCCTGAGTGTGGTGCGGTGGGCTGCGCTTGCCGCGCTTGCTGTAAGGGGGCAGTTAACCCTTGGTTGTCTGGCATACAGGGGCAATGGATTCTCAGGAGGGCAAGTTTCCCACAGTATTGGTGGAAAGCCAGGGGACCGCTGTTTCCCCCCCAGGGGGGGATTTGGCCACGATTGTGGCTGGCCTTGCTGCACAGGTGCAAATGCTGGTGGCTGCTCAATCTACTAAACGGCCCAGAGTTGCTCTGTCCTCTGATTCTGAGGGTGAAGGTGATGGGGCTGTTCTGGCGGGGACCCCCCTATCGGGGTCCCGCTCCTCTCTTGATCTAGTGGGGTCTGAGGTAGAGGCTGAAGTTGAGGGGGTTGATAATTCTCCCCCTGGCTCGCCTGAAGAGCTTGCAATCATGGATGAGTTGATTGCTTCCATTAAGCAGACGCTACGTTTGCAGGACGAGGTGTGTCCCCCAGCTGCCTTGGCGGCTTATGGGACGCAGAGAAAACGCAGGACGCCGCAGGTTTTTCCCTGCAATGCTGATTTTCAGCGCGCTGTTAAGGACCAATGGCGCGATTTGCGCAAGCCTTTTGCGGTACCAAGTAAATTTAAGCTGCGTTATCCTTTCTCGCCTGCCACCGATGAACGGTGGTGTGTGCCTCCGCCAGTGGATCATGCTATTGCGGTTTTGAACAAAGCCACTGCGATCCCTGCAGAGGGATCCCCTGTTTTCCGTGATGCCACGGATAGGAGACTGGAGTCTCTTGCCCGTCATACTTATTCTGTTACGGGTTCTATGCTTAAGGCTCTGTTTGCTTCTCTCATGGCGGCCCAGGCGATCGCAAGTTGGACGCAGATGCTTAGGCGCGTCCTAGTGGCCGATTCGGCCTCGGCGGCGACCCTGGATATGGTGGATCAGATCCACCAGGGTGTCATGTATCTGTGTGATGCGGACCTGGACCTGATTCCGTTGGCCGCGCGTGTGCACAGCGTGGCGGTGTTGTCTCGCCGCCTGGTTTGGTTGAAATGTTGGTCGGTGGACCAATCTTCACGTAAAACCTTAGCCAATCTGCCTTATGATGGGTCTCGCCTTTTTGGGGAGTCCCTGGATGTGTTGATTAAGGGGATTACCGGGGGTAAGAGCACTCTCTTGCCCCATTTCCCCAAGGCTAAGGGGGCTTCTGGGAAGAAGCATGCTCATTTTCGGCCCCCTCAGGGGTCCTTTCGTGCCTTTCGGCCGCACTACAAGGGCAAACCGTTCAAGGGCCAGGGCTCTCAGAAGAAACCCTGGTCTGGGAAACAGAAGTCCGGCCAATCCGGACCTGCGGCCCATAACAGTTCGGCCTGAAGGGGCGCCCTCACCCAGTTTTGGGGTGGGGGGACGCTTGCTCGGTTTTCTTCAGCCCTGGTTGGCCCGTGTGCGGGACAGATGGGTTCTGGAAATCGTTCGATCTGGTTACAAGATCGAGTTTCTCTCTCGGCCAGAGAGCAGATTTTTTCCCTCAAATCTACAACTGTCTCCAGAGCGCCTGCGGGATCTGCACCTGGCGGTGCGGGACCTGAGGGCTCAGGGAGTGGTGGTTCCGGTGCCTCATCGGGACAGATTTCGGGGGTTTTATTCCAATCTGTTCACCGTGCCCAGAAAGGAGGGCAAGGTTCGTCCTATTCTGGACTTGAAAGCTCTGAACCGCTCTGTGCGGGTTCGCAAGTTCCGCATGGAATCCCTGCGCTCGGTGGTGGCTGCCCTGGTTCCGGGGGAATTCATGGCCTCCATCGATTTGAAGGATGCGTATCTTCACATCCCCATATTCGAGGGTCATCAGAGATACCTTCGATTTGCCATTGCGGAGGATCACTACCAGTTCGTGGCGTTGCCCTTTGGGCTCGCCTCGGCTCCGCGGGTCTTCACCAAGGTGCTTGCACCGGTTCTGGCATTATTGAGAGCCCAGGGCATTTCTGTCCTGGGGTATCTGGACGACATTCTGATTCGGTCGGCGACCAGTCAGGGTCTGGAGAAGGACCTGTCTGTCACGATGCAAACTCTGCAGGAGTTCGGTTGGACGATAAATGTTCCAAAGTCGACACTGAGTCCGTCGGTTCGTCTTCCCTATCTGGGAATGATACTGGACTCGGTGCAGGCGAAGGTCTTCCTGCCGGAAGACAAACTCAGGACTCTTCAGGAGGAAGTCAGGTCCCTCAGGGACGTTCCGAACTCGTCTCTGCGGACGTGTATGAGATGTCTGGGATTGATGGTCTCGGCTTTCGAGGCGATTCCTTTCGCGCAGTTTCACACGCGGGGTCTCCAGGCGGAGATCTTGTCCAAGTGGGACGGGCGACCTCAATCTCTGGATCTTCAGATCTCGTTGAGTCTTCGCACCAGGGAAAACCTTCTGTGGTGGCTCCAGTCCCCGTTGGTGTCCGGGGGCAAGTCGTTTCGTCCGATCTCGTGGACGATAATCACCACGGATGCCAGCCTGTCGGGCTGGGGTGGTGTTCTGGGCGTTCTGTCCGCCCAGGGGACCTGGTCGGAGGGGGAGTCTTCCCTCCCGATCAACATTCTGGAATTGCGTGCGATAAGGCTCTGTCTTCATCGCTGGACGGACCGGCTGCAGGGCTGCCCGGTTCGGGTGCAGACGGACAATGCCACGGCGGTGGCCTACATCAACCACCAAGGGGGCACCAGGAGTGCCCGAGCGGCTCGAGAAGTGGCCGACATTCTGTCTTGGGCCGAGACTCATGTCCCGGCGATAACGGCGGTTCACATTCCGGGAGTGGAGAACTGGCAGGCGGACTATCTGAGTCGCCAGACCCTGGATCAGGGGGAATGGTCTCTCCACCCGGCTGTCTTCCAGATGTTGTGCGCGAAGTGGGGTCTTCCAGATGTGGACCTGTTCGCGTCTCGCCTCAACTACAAGGTGAAGAGGTTCGTGGCAAGGACGCGCGACCCTCGGGCAGACGCGTCGGACGCGTTAGTGGCCCCGTGGCATCAGTACAGGCTGATGTACGCGTTTCCACCGATTCAGTTGCTGTCCCGGTTCCTTCGCAGGTTACACTCGGAACGCAGCACGGTGATTCTTGTGGCACCGGACTGGCCTCGCCGGTCCTGGTACGCAGACCTCGTGAATCTGGCGGTCGACGCCCCCTGGCGTCTGCCTCTTCGGGACGATCTACTGTCTCAAGGACCGATTTACCATCCTGCTTTACAGTCGCTGGCTTTGACGGCCTGGCTGTTGAGACCGAGGTCCTGAAGGAGAAGGGTCTCTCTCCAGAGGTTGTTCATACCTTGATCAACGCGAGGAAGTCTTCCTCGGGAAAGGTTTATTACCGTACTTGGAAGGCCTATTTTGCCTGGTGTGAGTCCAGGGGGTTTTCACCCCGCACGTACTCGGTTTCCCGTGTGCTGTCTTTCCTTCAGACGGGTGTCGATCAGCGTTTGGCGCTGGCTACGATAAAGGGTCAGGTGTCTGCGCTGGCCGTTCTGTTTCAACGTCCCGTGGCTTCCAACTCCTTGGTTGGCACTTTTATTCAGGGTGTGCGGCATCTGGTTCCTCCTAGGAGGGATCCTTTGCCCCCTTGGGACTTGAATCTAGTCCTGTCTGTGTTACAACGTGCTCCTTTTGAACAGATCAGGGAGATATCGTTGTCTATGTTGTCCAAAAAGGTCGCCTTTTTGGTGGCGATCACTTCGGCTCGCAGAGTGTCGGAACTGGCGGCTTTGTCCTGCAAGTCTCCGTACCTGGTTGTTCATTTGGATAAGGTGGTCTTGCGACCTAATCCTTCTTTTCTGCCGAAACGAGTTTCGGAATTCCATCTTAACGAGGATATTGTTTTGCCTTCGTTGTGCACGAAGCCTAAACATCCAAAGGAGGTGAGACTACATTCTCTGGATGTTGTTCGGGCGATTAGGGTTTACCTTAAATCGACTGAGTCTTTTCGAAAGACGGACTCCTTGTTTGTTCTTCCAGAGGGTCCTCGGAAGGGCATGGCGGCTTCCGCCTCTACCATTGCCAAATGGATCAGGCAGACCATTGAACAGGCCTATGCCTTGCAGGGGAAGGTTCCCCCTGTGCCTGTGAAGGCGCACTCTACTAGATCTCTGAGTACGTCTTGGGCCTGTCGTCATGGGGCTTCTGTAGCCCAGGTGTGTAAGGCGGCGACTTGGTCGACCGTACACACTTTCACAAAATTCTACAAAGTAGATGTTCAGGCATCGGCGGATGCTTCCTTTGGCCGCAAGGTTCTTAGTGCGGCTGTTCCCTAGGGTCCCTTGTTGGGGACTCCTGGCTGTTGGGATAAGTTTTGTATCCCCTGGTTTTTTGTCTTTTCCTGGGTTGTTGCTCCTGTTGAGCACTTATTTTTGCTGTTGCCCAGCTGGTTTCCTTCCTTTGGTAAGGTTCCTTTCTTTGATGTGGAGACTGCGTTGCCTTTCGGCGCGGATGCGTTTCCCACCCCTCATGTTTGCACTGCTTTGGGACGTCCCCATATGTGACGAATATGAAGAGGCGGCGACTGTCGGAGGACGTAAGAGAAAACGGAATTTTTGTAAAATCTTACCTGTAAAATTCCTTTCTCTGAGTCCTCCGACAGTCGCCGCCCCCGCCCCTCTTTTGGGGTTTGAATGTATACTCTACTGCTATTCCACTAAAACTGAGATATGGTTGCAGGAAGTAGGAGGGTATTGACTGAGGGGACCACCCCTTGAGGGTGGGATATGTTAAAGCTTTATTGTTAACATATTCTGTTGCCTAGCTACTCCTTCGGAGCAAAGTCTAATACCCCATATGTGACGAATATGAAGAGGCGGCGACTGTCGGAGGACTCAGAGAAAGGAATTTTACAGGTAAGATTTTACAAAAATTCCGTTTTTTGTACTGCAAAGTCTTCCTTTTCATATGGAGCCTCAGGGTCACATCTCCCCCACTGACCCCATCATGGAGATGTCAGGTCCCTCGGAACACCAGCTTCCCATGGTTGCACTGATGGCGGTCCTTCAGTCCTTAGTGTCCCGGGTGGAAGTGGCGTGTGGGCAAAGGCCCAGGAGGAAGCGTCCCCCGCCTTCCCCTGCCCAGCCTGTCTCATCTGATTCTGAGCCTGATGCTGCTGTGGACGCGGCCCGTCCTGGGAGATTTATTATCACACCCTCTGATCCATCCGATAGTGATGACGATTCCTCCATGGTCGCAGCAGCAAATGAAAAAGAGCTGGTAGACGCACTTATCACTGCAGTGCGTGATACTTAAAAAATGGAGAATGCGGCTGATGTAACCACGGACGTGGCTGTGTCGAATGGTACGCACAAGTCTTATCGTACTTCAAAGGTGTTTCCTTATGTGCCTTATTTTGACATGTTTTCCTGTAATGAATGGGAACAACCAAATGTACCCTTTGTGGTCCCCAAACGTTTGGCTGTACATTTCCCTTTTTAGCTGTCCCGTTTTAAAAAAAGTGGGCTCGTCCACCAGTGGTGGACCCTCTTGTTTCCAGGTTGAATAAAGCAACCATGATCCCAGTAGTGTAAACCCCCTTCCTTTAAGGACCCGGCTGACAAGAAAGCAGAGGCTGTGGCACGCAGCATGTTTACTATGGCTGGTTCGGCATTGCGGCCAGTGTTTGCCTCAGTCCTGGTGTCTCAGACCCTAACTGAACGGGCCAAGCTTTTGCACCAGGGACTGGAGGGTGAGCAGGTCTCTGCTGCTTAAGTTGATTTAGCAGACCAGTTGGTCCATGTGCTGCAGTTTGTGATGCAGCTTTGGATACAGCTCCGGTGCTGTCCAAACTTTATTTAAGCGTTGGTGATTAGGCGCGTGCTGTGGCTTAAGAATTGGTCAGCAGACCAGGCCTCCAAGAAAGCTCTCATTGATCTGCCCTTTCAAGGCAGTCGTCTGTTTGGGGCTACTCTGGATGACATTAAGTGTCTCACGGGAGGGGGTTTGGGAGTACCTTTCTGCCACAGTCTAGGAAAGGGAAGGAGCCTCATTGCAAACATGGGCCCTCCTTCTCAGCCCATAGAAAAGTGTTTTGTGCTTCTGGGACAGAGAATAAGGGAAATAGATCTTTTAAATCATCCCGGGAGGTTCCAAGCAACCTTGGTCGGGTAATCCTAGAGCTAGCTTCACCGGACCAAAAGACAAGACTCCTTTGGCATGAAGGTCTGCCCCCCCCCCCTTTATTTGGGTGGGGGGACATCTTCGCTGGTTTCCAGCCCCGTGGACGACTTTGGTGAGCGTCAAGGAGATCCACTAACTTTTTTTTTTTTTTTTTTTTTGGAGTTACCCAGAAAGCGGGACAAAGCTTGTCCTTATTTCAGGTTTTTTAGGTTCTTAGTCTCCTTGTGCGGATTTAATCACTGCAAAGGTTCAGGTGATGTCTGAACTAACTAAGATTCCCCCCTATCCCTGTCCAGAGAATTGATTTACCTAGGTCTTTTAATTCTAACTAGGGTGGTCCTTACTCTGGACAAATTTCAGGAACCACAGGCTGTGATCCACCGGCTGCTGTCACACAGACAGTTCTCTCTCCCGATTTTTGGCACACAGGTTCGGAGTCTGGTGGTATCCACCTTCAAGACAGATCTGTTTGCACAGTCCTACATGCAGCTCCTTTAGCAGGTTCCGCTCCACAGGAGGATACCGAAGTTCGTCATGAGGTCACAGGGTCCTCTGACAGACACTCCAAGGGCCTCGGTAAGGCCAGTATCATCCTCGGCTACAGCTGCTAACGCAATTATCCTGGTAGCTGTAAACGTCCCTTGGGGGCTTCCTCTCAGAGAAGACCAGTTGTCCCAAGGGCTGATATACCATCCTGCTTTAGTCACTGGTTTAAATGGTTTAGCTATTGAAAGCCAGGTACTGAGGGATAGAGGTCTGACTGGATCAGTGATCCCTACTATGGTGAAGGCGAGGAAGTCGTCTTCCAGCAAGATATACCATCGTACATGGAAAGCGTACATTTCTTGGTGTGAGTCGATTGGCGCTAATCCTCGATCCTTTTCTGTGGCTAAGATCTTAACCTTTCTTCAACAGGGCGTTGGTCAGAAGTTGGCCTTGAGTACCATCAAGGGCAAGGTGTCTGCCTTGGCAATCTTTTTTCAGCGACCCCCCCTAGCCACGCACTCTTTAGTTTGTACCTGCATTCAGGGGGTGGCTCCACCTGTACGGTCTCTTTTGCCGTCATGGGATTTAAATGTAGTACTTTCGGTTCTCCAGAAACCTCCATTTGAGAATATATGGGAGATTCCCTTGCCTACGTTATCCCAGAAGGTGACATTCTTGGTGGCTATTACCTCGGCCTGCAGGGTATCGGAATTGGCAGCATTATCCTGTCGCAATCTCTATTTAGTGGTCCATATGGATAAAGTGGTTCTTCGTCCCTGTCCATCATTCCTGCCCAAAGTTTTCTCTGACTTCCATTTAAATGAGGACGTTGTGTTGCCTTCCTTGGGTCTCAAGCCGGCTCCTCCCAAGAAATTTGTTTTGCCTACCTTTTTGAATGTGGTTTGTGCGATTCGGGTTTATCTGGCAGCTACTGAGTCTTTTCGGAGGTCAGACTCGCTTTTTGTGTTTGAATGAACCAAAAAAAGGGCTGGCTGTTTCTTTGGCTGCCATATGCAGATGGATCAGGCAGACGGTGACTCAGGCCTATTCCAATAAAGGTCAGGTTCCATCTTTCCCTGTCACGGCACATTCTACTCGGGTGCGAAGTGCTTCTTGGGCCTTCTGTCATCAGGCTTCAATATCGCAAGTTTGCAATATTGAGGGGTGTTTTTTCTTTGAACCTTTATTTTTCAGACAGGGCTCCTCTGTCCTAGTTAAGGGCTTCTATGTTTAGCCTTGGGTTATTTTCCCCACCCCTTATTTTCCTTTTGGCACTGCTTTTGGACTTCCCACTAGTTATGATTCATGGAGCGATGTGTTGGTCAAACGAAAGAAAAATGGGATTTTTGTATTTACCATAAAAACCCATTTCTCTGAGTTCGACGGACACAACACCCACCCCTCTACGATACTTCTAATACTGCTTGCTACTAAACGGATTACCTAGAGCAGACAGGGGGGTTATATACCATCTGAGGATGGCCCATGGGCGTAGCCAGGTGTTTTTTGTTCTGCCTAGTCCTACTCCCGGGAGGAGGCAATACAACCCACTAGTTATGATTTATGGAGCGCTGAGTCCGTCGATCTCGGAGAAATGGATTTTATGTTAAGTACAACAATCCAATATTTTTGGTATTAGGACAGGATATTTTTCAATATCCAAGGCAAAGTACACTCATACGCTTTATATTGAAGATATTTCCGTTTTTATTGAAAAATTTGGTTTCTTTTTTTCATTAATTGACAGTCTCTTTATAACTAAACCTAATTTTTTTAGCCCCATCTACACGGGTAGGACATTAGGCAGAAAAAAAAACTATGCACCTCCTATGGGTGGTCACCTCAACCAGTTTCCAGGCACATGGACTTTTCTTTTTCCTGACCAGTTGTTCCACTAAACCATTCTCTCTGGCTATAAATTCGAATTTCATTCCTTTCCACCACATAGGTTCTTTCCCTCCAGTCTGCGGGCCCTGTACAGAGCTGCGCAAGATCTGTTCCCTTTGAGGCATGATTTTCCCTTTGCCCAAGTCAGAGGGGTTAAGAGGCTTTTATCCAATCTATTCAGTCCCCAAGACAAATGGTGCTCCTGGATCTCAAGACTGAATGCCTTAGTGTGGGTCCACAAGCTTCCCACCAGAATGCCGCCACTAAATACTTTTCAGCGCAATTTTCTTTTTAGGCATCCTTGGACATCAAAGATGATTACCTGCCCATTCCCATCCACGAGGAACTTCAGTGTATCCTACGCTTTTCTATCTGGGACCCACATTATCGGTTTGTAGCACTGCCCTTCAGTCTGGCCTTCGCTTTTTGGGTGTTGCCAATGTCTTGGGCCAGTCCTGGTTTTGCCGAGACAATGGGGGATCGATGTGATGTGGGCAGTGTCTCGCTCATCCCTGTTGAAAATGGGGGGGGGGGGTTCACCGTGCGTTCCCCCTCGGGCTTCAGTGGATCCTGCCCCTCAGGAAGTCTACGTTGACCCCGTCTAAGCGCTTTGAGTCTTTGGGGCTGACACTCGATTCGCTAGGTGTTCTGATCACTGGGTAATCTCCAGAGTTTCTGGTCTGCGGTCTGACAGTTGTTAACTTGCAGGCAGCCTTCCGGAGTTTTTGCATGCCTAATGGTAGGTACATTTTAAGGGGGTCCTGTATGCTTGTGCCGTACAAGAACACTGCAGAAGGAAGTCCTATCTAAACGGAACAGGTCTCCCATTGCCTTGGACTTTCGGATGAACCTGCAGCAATCAACAAGGGCCTCTCTCCTCTGGTGGTTGTGGCCTCCGACCTTCTGTAAAGGGATTTTCTTCCTTCCCTTCGCTGGAGAGTGGTCATGCCTGTCGGGCTTGGGAGGAGTCTTGGGATCGGACTCTGCTTAAGATCACTGGATTCCAGAGGAAGCCACTTGTCCATCTATTTTCTGGCGTTTCAAACGATCAGTGTGTCGCTGACATATTAGAAGGATTGCTTAAATTGTCTACAGTCAGGATCCCATCAGACAATGCCGCCATGGTGGAAATGTCATTCTTCAGGGAGGTGCTGGAAGCATCTAATATCCTGCAAGGGGTGGAGCGGTTAGTTCCAGCTCTGTCTGTCGTGCACGTGTCAGGTGTCGGAAACTGGCAAGTGGACTATCTCAGCCGCCAGAGGCTGGATTAGGTCAAGTGGACTATCTCAGCCGCCAGAGGCTGGATTAGGTCAAGTGGTCCTACACCCTGAGGTATTCCATCAGGTCTTTTCATTAAGGGATGCAGGATGTGGATCTCGTATCATCTTGCCTTAACCAAAAGGTTTCAGTGTGTGGCAAGATCATTGGATCCCAGGAACAACATGGACCAACATGGACCCTGCAGGGACAAGTGTCCCCGCCTGACCCCTTAAGGAGGCCGCAGGGCCCTCTGGATCCCAGCTATCTATAAATGCACTTTTGGCGGTCCTGGAATCCTTTGTGTCCCGGGTGGAGGTGGCCTTTAAAGGACGAGGTTGTAAAAAACTACCTCCGCCTACCCCTGCCTCATCTGATGTCAGATTCTGAATCTGATTCAGCCACCGCAGACGGGGGTTTCCCTGCCGGGTCTACTACCTCGCACCCTGTCTCCTCTAAAAGCGAGGATGACCTCTCTACCTCCGCCACCGCGCAAGAAGGAGCTCTGGAGGACGCACTGGTTGCATCTGTGCATGAGACCCTAAAAATGGAGGACGCAGCTGCGACTGTGAATGAGGTGCTGGTTACGTTTGGCACTCACAAGCCATCCAGAGCGGCAAAGGTTTTTCCCTTTCCCGTGTATTTTGACAACATGCTCAAAAAAGAATGGGACCGTCCAAAGCGTTCCCCTGAGGTGCCTAAGCCGATTGCTAGACGCTACCCCTTTGAGGAGTCCCTTATAAAAAGGTGGACTGTGCCACCTACGGTGGACCCTCCGGTATCAAGACTTAATAAAGCTATTATAATCACAGTGGAGGATTCCCCGTCCTTTAAAGTGGAGTTCCACCCTATTTTTATACTTACCTCCATCTTCTCGCTCCGGGTCACCTGAAAAAGAAATGGATAATCGCATATTTTTTTTTTTTTTACTTACCTCGTAGCGAAGAAAATATACTTACCTTACTTCCTTCTTCCTCCTTCCTCGGCCGCGGCCCGTCGTCACTTCCTGGCTCTGCAATGATTCCTGGGAGCTGGACGTCATAGCTCCCAGGAATCATTGCGCCTGCACCGGCCCCGACGTCAGTTCCGGGTCGCGCGCGTCATCCCCTTCTAAACAGCTTCTGGGCATGCCCAGAAGCTGTGGAGGGGTGACGCGCGCGACCCGGAAGTGACGTCGGGGCCGGCGCGGAGCATCGTGGGACCACAGAAGGCGGAAGAAGACGCCGAAGAGGACGCGCTGGCTTCAAGCTGCCCACATCTGAGATGGCAGCGCTGGACAAGACGTTTGCAAGGTAAGTATTTCGTCTTGCAGGTAAGTGCAACCCGGGACAGATCAGAGGCTAGCCATTGTGGAATGCACTAGCCCTGACTGTCCCGGGGGTATTAAAAAAAAACAAAAACAAATCCAGGGTGGAACTCCGCTTTAAGGATCCGGCGAATAGAAAGGCAGAGTCTGTGGCCTGCAATATGTACTCCCTGGCGGGGTCTGCACTAAGACCGGTGTTTACAGTTGCCCTTGTCTCGCAAACCTTGACTGAATGGGCTTAGCTGCTACGCCGTCACCTGGAGGGGATAACAACTTCCCCCTGCCTTTGCGGAACTGTTAGACCAGTTGGTGCAGGGGCTGCAATTTGTTTGCGATGCCGCGCTGGATGCTGCTTCCATTTTGGGCCGACTGTCCGTTTCGGCAGTGGTCCTCCGGCTAAAGTGCTGTTTCTGCAGATCAGACCTCAAAGAAGGCCTTGACTGATCTGCCTTTTCAAGAAGATTCCCTGTTTGGGGCTACCCTGGATGGACATCAAAGGTCTCACAGGGGGTAAGAGTACCTTTCTCCCATAGGCTAACAAGGGTAAGGACCCACGTTGAAGTTGGAGCCTCTCCTTTTTCAGCACATATGTTTTTTCGTCCCTCAGGGTCAGTCGATACGGCAAAGTCCTTCCAGGCCCACTTGAGTGGTTCCAATCGACCCTGGTCTGGCAAACAAAAATTAAGTTTCTCCAGACCTGAGGACAAGGCCCATTCGGCCTGAAGGTGCGCCCTCACCCGTATCTGCGGTGCCAGGATGTCTTTGCCGATTCCCGGACCTGTGGCTATCCCAGATACAAGACAAATGGGTTCACGAGGTCATAAGGTCTGGGCACAAGATCGAGTTTCGATCCCTCCAACCGGTAAGGTTCTTCCCTTCCAATGTGAGACTGTGCCCAGATCGCCTACAGGCTCTCTTTGGGGCGGTACAGGACCTGGTACAACAGGACGTAATAGTTCCGGTTCCGTGTGGAACGTTTTCAGGGCTTTTATTAAAACCTGTTTACAGTCTCCAGACAGGAAAGCAAGGTGCGTTCAGTCCTGGACCTGAAGGCACTGAATTGGTTTGTGCGAGTTCAAAGATTCAAGATGAAATCCATTTGCACGGTGGTGACTTCCTACATCAGGGTGATTTCCTGGCCTCCATAGACATCAAAGATGCCTACCTTCACATCCCAGTATGTGCAAGACAACCGTTTCTGTGCTTTGCCATGGGAGAGGATCATTATCAGTCTGTGGTGTTACCCTTTGGTCTCGCCTCTGCTCCTCGGGCCTTCACAAAGGTGTTGGCTCCGGTCCTGGGGCTGTTACGACAGCGGGGGATTTCGGTCCTGGGTTACCTGGACGATCTTCTCCGTGCGGAGTCTCCCCACAGCGCTCGTGACATATTTGGAGATCACCATGAGAACTCTGGAGGAGTTTGGGTGGATTCTTAACCTTCAGAAGTTGTCCTTGTTCCCTTCCATGAGACTGGACTATCTGGGCCTGACTTTGGACTCGTCCTCAGCCAGGGTGTTTCTTCCTCTGGAAAAACTCCAGACTGTGATTCAGCTGTTGCTGTCCAGCAAATGGTTGTCCCTTCGGACATGTATGAGCATTCTGGGACTGATGGTGTTGTCCTTCAAGGTGGTTTCCTTCGCTCAATTCCACACAAGAATCCTCCAGAATGAAATCCTTCTCAAATGGAACAAGAATTCAAATTCTCTGGACAATCCGATCCAGCATGACACAGGTGACCAGGGAGTCCCTGATCTGGTGGCTATGGTCTCCGATGCTCAAGCAAGGGAAATCCTTCCTATATATTGGACAATTGTCACCATGCGTACCAGTCTGCCCGGGTGGGCAGGGGTTCTTGGCAGGTTTTCTGCTCAAGGAGTCTGGTCACTGGAAGAATCCAGGTTACCGATAAATGTGCTGGAGCTGAGAGCAATCAGGCTTTGCCTAGTCCACTGGACCGAGATCCTTCAGGGTTATCCAGTGCATATTTTATCTGACAGTGCCACGGCGTGGCTTATGTCAATCACCAAGGGGGCACCAAAAGTGTCCTTGCGGACTTGCAAGTGGCTGGCATCCTCCGATGGGCGGAATGCTTTGTTCCAGCTCTCTCTGCTGTTCACATTCCAGGAGTGGAAAATTGGCAGGTGTATTTCCTCAGTCAAGTTGCGCTAATGTGATCTATGGAGGTATAAAGTCCACAAAGTCCCAATATTGATGACAGATGGAAAATATCTTGGGTAAGATCCTGAACCCGACTCCCTTAAGAGTGTACGCTTACCAGATTGAGGTAAGAATGAAGCGGATAGACCTTGGATCAAGGAGAATGGTCTCTCCATCCAGAGGTGTTCCAGCAGTTGTGCCTTCGTTGGGGCACTCCAGATGTAGATCTGTTGGCGTCTCGGATCAACAGAAAAGGGCAAAGGTTTGTGGCCCGCTCCCGCGACCCTCTGACAGACGCGCTGGTGGCCCAGTGGGGTCAGTATTGGCTGATATATGCCTTTCCTCCTCTCAAGTTGCTGACAAGACTTCTTCACAGGATCGAGGTGGAAGGGATTCCGGTCATTCTTGAGCTTGGTACGCTGACCTGGTCAGGCTAGTCACAGATGCTCCTTGGAGACTTCCTCTCAGGGAGGATCTACTGTCTCAAGGGCCAATCTTCCATTCTGCTTTAGTCGCTGGCTTTGACAGTTTGGCTGTTGAAAGCCAGGTGCTGAAGGACGGGGACTGTCTGCTTCAGTGATTCCCACTCTGCTAAAAGCGAGAAAAGTGACTTCTAGAAGGATCTATCATCGTACGTGGAAGTCGTATATTGCGTAGTGTGAGGCTCTTGGCCTCCGTTGCCACCTTGGGCCTTAATTTGGTGCTGTTGGTTCTCCAGAAACCTCCTTTTGAAAGTATTCGGGAGATTCCTCTGCTTATCTTATCCCAAAAGGTGGCCTTCTTGGTGACCATTACTTCTGCGCACAGGGTGTCGGAACTGGTGGCGTTGGCCTGTCGCCCTCCCTATCTGGTGATTCACAGGGATAAAGTTGTACTTCATCCGGATTCGTCCTTCCTTCCGAAGGTTGGTTCCAGTTTTCACTTAACTGAGGACATCATGTTACCCTCTATGTCCTAAGCCTAAACATCCTAAGGAAATTGCACTAATACTTTGGATGTGGTTCAGGCACTCAGGGTGTACTTGGCTACTACTGAGTCTTTTCGAAAGTCAGATTCGCTCTTTGTACTCACGAATGGCCCACGGAAAGGGCTGCCTGCGTCTGCTGTGACTATTTCCAAATGGATCAGACAGAAAGTTGTGCAGGCTTATTCATTTAAGGGTCAGGTTCCACCTTTCCCTGTTAAGGCGCGCTCTACTTGGGCGCTTAATGCTTCCTGGGCTTTTCGCCATCTGGCATCGGTGCTCCAGGTTTGACAGGTGGCTACCTGGTCATCTGTTCACACTTTCACAAAGTTTTACAAGGTGAATGTGCTGGCATCTGCAGATGCCTTTTTTGGCCGCAAAGTTTTGAAGGCTGCCGTTTTTAGGGTGTTTTAGTCTCACTTGAGGGTGTTTAATGTTATTTTCAGGTGGGTCTCATCTTGTTCTGATGAGTTCTGTGTTGCCTGGTTGGCTATGGTTTAGCTTTGGGGAATTTTTTTTTCGATTTCCACCCCTCATTTTTATGGCACTGCTTTGGGACGTCCCTACTGATATGAAGATCAGAGACTGCATCCGTCAATGAAAGATAGAGAAAATTGGATTTTTGTCTTACCGTAAAATCCTTTTCTCTGATGTTCATTGACGTATGCAGTACCAGCCCTTCTATTTGAGTTGGGTTGGTATTATTTTCGCTGACACTGCTTTGATACAAAACTGACGACATATAGTAGGGAGAGAGGGTATACCCCCTGGGACTGCCCATAGGCGTAGCCATAATTTTTTTTCTGTCTAGTGTCCTACTCCTGTACAACCCTACTGATATAAAGATCAGAGACTGTATCCGTCAATTAACATCAGTGAAAAGGATTTTACAGTAAGACCAAATACAATTTTTCAATATTTATTGGCCACTTTTGTTTTGGAACTATATGAAGGAGAAAAGACCAAACATTTAAAAAAAAAAGAAAAAAAGTTCCCTTTTTACTTTCTGCTATAGAATGTATCAAATACTAAGAATACAAAGCCCAAAAAATTATCTCTTTCAGCAAAGTAGACATTTCAAGGTGGTATTTTTTGTCACACTTTTTTGGAAATGAAGAAACCTGCTGGTAGTGTGTGTGTGTGTGTGTGTGTGTGTGGGGGGGGGGGGGTGTGTTAAAACATGGGACCTGCACAAGATTAATTGTACAGGTCAGACGCAGAGGAAGGCTGGAGATGAAGGGGTTTTATGTATACTACAGATGTGCAGGATAAAAATTGAGGGGTTAATATACAGATCACAAAGAAACTGGCTGCAGATCAGATGCATGTTCCTACCCTGAATCTGCAGCAGCCACTGATGATTCATTAGTTAATTTCTCATTTCTCCCTTCTCTTCTTGTAAGAAAGGGACAGGCTCTCAGATGTAAACACTACACTGTTTACAGGTGATTGTAATAATTGATCGTTGAAGCGATCACATGGTACAGGGATGCTTGTATCAGCACCGTACAGTGTCTGTAATCCAAGCTGTCCAATGACAGCTTAGTTAACAATTCTTCTTGGGTGCACTCTCTGCCATAGAGTGATTTCTGCAGTGCCCCTTCTTAAATTGAAATAGATGCTGCTACTTTGCCGTTCAAAAACATATGGCTGATAAGTGGTTAAAGAAGTTTTCTCTATCGCTCATTGACAGACGTAGTCCTCGGTGATACAGCACCTTCGGGTTATGTTGCCTCCACAGGAGCAGGACTAGACAGGAAATTAAAAAGCTCTGGCCACACCCTAGGGGCAGTCCCAGAGGGTATATCCTCTCTCTCTCTCTGCCTCAGCAAATCAGTTATTTTCTGTCTAGTTAGGAGTAAGGACCTAGATACCTTGCTGGGATCTTAGGTCCTGGCAAGATTTTTTTCTTAAAAGATTTTTTAGACAGCTTTTTTTCTCCAGTGTTCCTGTGAGATCTTCAAGCAAGAAAGCTGAACTGGGCGACGGGCTGGATGTTGAGATCCGGTGGTCACCCCAGTTCAGCCTACGAGCGCGTGCAGGCCATAGCTCCGCGCTGGGTCGGACGCGACAAAGTCCCATTAAGGGACTGACCCCGCGAGTTAAATGTCTCGCTGAAACGCCAAAGACCATGAGTCACGGCGTCCATATCGGTCGACAGCCCTCCCGCCCCGGTGGAGAGGGGTACTGTCAGGAGTTGGTGCCCGCCTGGTTCCGGTATGGTGAGTAGTATGTTCCCCCTTTTCCCCTGACGGGTCTTGTGGTGAACGCGGGCCCCTCTCTGTATGGTAAGATAGAGTCCCCCTCTAGCCTATAACATGACACAGATCCCCCTACTTTGAGTGTGATTTTATGTGCAAAGAGCCAGGAGGCTTGGTTTGGGAGCTAACAATCTAATTGTATACATGTTTAAAAAATTGTAATCAGTGGCAGTCTGGGAATCTTACTGTGATAAGAATAAGGTACCTACCAGTCAGAAGCCACGGACATGTAGACTGCCTTCCTAAATCAGATCTCCAGCTATAAGCAGGCCTCCCGAACGGCCATGCGGTCCGCCAGGGCCGGTACCGCCAACCACGCCAAATCCCCATGCAGAGAGAGTGTTGTGTGCCCTGCAGCACACCGCTATTCAGTACAGGCCGCCGCCATTTTTTTTGCTGGATCGCACGAGCCGCCATTTTGGCGTAGCCTCGTGTCTCCAGCATGGGGGCGGCCATGTTTGAGGTGATCCAAACACCTCGTGGAGCTAGGGGAGGCGCCGGAAGGCGTGCAGAGGGGCGGAGCCGCCTCCTTTCTTCCTGGGCAGCCAGCCAAAAGACTTCCTGTTTGTCAAGACAGCGCTGTAACCTGTTGCAGTTAAACTCTGAGCATCAAGTGGTGAGCCTGGGGGTCTATCTCTCTCTCTCTCGATCGATAGGGATCCCTAGCAGGATCCCTAGCAGGTAACACTAAGGGGCTTTTGTGGCGCTGGGGGTCTGGGAAAAAAAAAAAAAGTTTTTTATTTTTGAATTATATTATCCAGGAAGTGACTGGAATTATCATGGACCCTGCCACACATATTCCCCCACCTGTTTCCCTCGAGGGGGCCACGGGACCCGCCGGTGCACAGAGTGTAGAGGCATTTACAGCAATTTTGGAGTCTATGGTGGCTCGGGTGG
Source organism: Pelophylax lessonae (assembly GCF_965119305.1). Taxonomy (NCBI): domain Eukaryota; kingdom Metazoa; phylum Chordata; class Amphibia; order Anura; family Ranidae; genus Pelophylax; species Pelophylax lessonae. Next base: position 97,855,747 of record NC_138772.1, read on the forward strand.
AGGCGGCCTGTCAGGGACGGGGGTCAAGGAAGCGACCCCCGCCTACCCCTATACTATCTGACACCTCTGACTCCGATTCAGAGATGGTCACTGCAGTTGCAGGTCCCTCTGCAAGGGCTGTTACCTCAGGTAAAGCTCCCTCAGCCAGTGAGGAGGACGTTTCTTCTCCCGCTATAATTCAGGAAGAAGCATTGGTGGACGCACTAGTTGTGGCAGTGCAGGAAACCTTAAAACTTGAGGTTTTACCGGCAGAGGCAACTGAAACAGAGATTCCTTTTGGTACTAACAAGCCCATCAAAACGGTGAAGGTTTTTCCTGTACCCAAGTGTTTTGGTAATAAGATTAAAGGAGAATGGGAGCATTCTAAACGTACCTTTACTATTTCCAAGCGTATTGCTAGACGCTATCCGTTTGAGGAATCCATCATTAAGAAATGGACGGTACCACCAGTGGTGGATCCACCTATTTCCAGGCTGAATAAAGCCACGGTTATCCCAGTGGAGGACACTTCGTCCTTTAAGGATCCGTTGGATCGAAAGATGGAAGCAGAGTCCCGCACCATCTTCTCTCTGATAGGTTCAGCATTTAGACCAGTAATTGTTATTGGTCTAGTTTCCCAGACACTTACGGAATGGGCGAGAATGGTACGCCAAGACCTTAGGGGAAAAGATATTCCCCAGGAGACATCTGATTTGATGGAACAGATTATACAAGGGCTACAGTTTATCTGTGACGCAGCCTTGGACACTACTCCCCTATTAGGGCATGCATCTATGTCAGCGGTCATCCTCAGACGTGTGCTGTGGTTAAAATGCTGGTCAGCTGACCTAGGTTCCAAAAAGACCTTGACAAATCTCCCCTTTCAGGGGAATCGTCTATTTGGGGCCAACCTAGATGAAATCATTAAGGATGCCACTGGGGGCAAGAGCACTTTTTTGCCACAGGCTGCTAAAGCTAAGGGACCTCGCAACAAGCGAGGACCTTTCTTTACCGCCCATAAAGGGCGCTCGGCTGGAACAAGCGGGAAAGGCAAGACTCCTCCAGGAAGGTTCAAGAAGGGCTGGTCGGACAAACAAAGGACCAACCCAGCCAAACCCGAAGCAAAGGAGTACACAGCCTGAAGGTGCGCCCCACCCGGTTTCAGGGTGGGGGGACGTTTTCACCGGTATTCAGGACATTAGATCGAGCATCAACCACTACTACCGGTGCGATTCTTCCCTTCCAACATTTAAGTATTACAGGAAGCGGTAGTTACCGTTCCCTGAATAGATCTTTTCCTTTACCTTTTCCTAAGATTAGTCCCTATGCCTCACAGGAATCGGATCTGGTTGACCAGACAGGCCAAGAAGCCTCTAGTCGGGTGACTTCGGTCCCTGAGGTTCAACCAGAAAAGATCACCCTTCCTGATAACAATCAGGTATCTGATAAATGTGTGGGAACAGAAAACGACCAGACTTTCTCGGATGGTCGGGGCCAGATACCTCTAGGGACGCCTGGTTCAGATCCAATCAGCGCCAGTGGTCCTAGAAATTCTAGGCTGGCCTCGTCAAGCCGGCCTGGCCGACTTGGACATGCTAGTCGCAGACGTTCCGTGGGAACTTCGTCTCAGGGAGTGTCTGTGGTCTCAAGGACCAATTTACCATCGTGCTTTACAGTCGCTGGTTTTAATGGCCTGGCCATTGAGACCCAAGTACTGAAGGACAGAGGTTTGTCTACTTTAGTCATTCCTACCCTTATTAAAGCAAGGAAAGCGACTTCCAGCAAGGTCTATTATCACACATGGAAGACTTATAGTGCATGGTGCGAATCTTTAGGATTTCCTCCACGTACCTATTCGGTGACTCGAATATTGGCTTTTTTGCAACAAGGGGTTGAGCAGAAGCTAGCCTTGAGCACCATCAAGGGTCAAGTTTCAGCATTAGCAATCTTCTTTCAGAAACCTTTAGCTACCAAGTCCTTGGTGCGGAATTTCATCCAGGGGGTGCGGCACCTGGCTCCACCAGTCCGCGCGCCCTTACCGCCCTGGGATCTTAATTTGGTTTTGTCGGTTCTACAGAAACCTCCCTTTGAAAACATCAGGAAGATTCCCTTGCTTACTTTATCCCAGAAGGTGGCCTTCTTGGTGGCTATCACTTCTGCTCGCAGGGTGTCGGAACTGGCTGCATTATCATGCCAGTCCCCATACCTAGTGATTCATAGGGATAAGGTAGTACTTCATCCTAAGCCATCTTTTCTTCCTAAGGTGGTTTCAGATTTTCATCTGAATGAAGATATTGTACTACCTTCCTTGTGTCCTCAGCCCAAGCATCATCGGGAACATGCGTTGCATTCCTTAGATGTGGTTCGGGCAATCAGAGTATACCTGAAAGCTACGGAATCATTCCGTAAGACGGATTCACTTTTTGTGATCACGGATGGCCCCAGAAAGGGTTTGCCTGCATCTGCCGCGACCATTGCCAAATGGATTAGACAGACGGTGGTACAGGCTTATTCTATTAAGGGTCAGAGTCCTCCGTTCCCTGTTAGGGCGCACTCCACTCGAGCGCTCAGTACTTCCTGGGCCTTTCGCCATCAGGCGTCAGTGGTCCAGGTATGTAAAGCGGCCACCTGGTCGTCGGTACATACCTTTACAAAATTCTATAAAATTGATGTGACGGCATCGGCGGATGCCTCATTTGGCCGCAAGGTTTTGCAGGCCGCAATTTGAGGAGACCGGTGGTCTACCTCGAGGGTTTTTTTTTGTTTGGAAAAAAAAAAAAAAAAAAATTTCTCTTTTTTGTTGAGTCTCATCATTAAGGATGAGCATTGTAAACTTCTAGTTGGCACCGGTTGGGCCTTCTAGATTGGGATTTGATTTTCATTTTCCCACCCCTCATTTGTGATACTGCTCTGGGACGTCCCGAAGGTGGTGTATCACCGAGGACTACGTCTGTCAATGAGCGCTAGAGAAAAATGGATTTTTGTAAAATCTTACCGTAAAATCCTTTTCTCTTAGCTCATTGACAGACGTAGTCCCCGCCCCTCTGTTTTTTGAGTTGGGTTGGGTTAAAATCTCTAAAGACTGCTTTTTGACATAACTGATTTGCTGAGGCAGAGAGAGAGAGGATATACCCTTTGGGACTGCCCCTAGGGTGTGGCCAGAGCTTTTTAATTTCCTGTCTAGTCCTGCTCCTGTGGAGGCAACATAACCCGAAGGTGCTGTATCACCGAGGACTACGTCTGTCAATGAGCTAAGAGAAAAGGATTTTACGGTAAGATTTTACAAAAATCCATTTATTAGTATCTGTGTTGCACTCTGAAGCTGAAAAAAAATTAAACAAACAGTCCAAGTCACCTCTGTTCTTTCGGTTGCCATAATTTCCCATTTACCCCTGTATGTTCACACCTAAGGCTCCATTTACACGGGACGTTGTTAAAAGTCCCTTTGAATGCTGGAATTTTTAGGACGTTTGAAACGTCAGTTCGGTCGCGTTTGTACCCACGTTTAGCGGCGTTTGCAGGCGTTTGCGTTTAGAAGCGTTCCTAGAGGTCAAAAAAATTATTCCCCTTTTAAAATGGAAAAACGCGAACGCTAAACGCGGGTCATCACGTTTGGACGCGTTCAGACGCGTTCGTGCGTTTGAAACGCCGGGAAACACACGTTCGAACGCAAATTTAGTTCTAAAAACAGTCCCTGAACGCAACTGCCTGCAAATGACTGTAAACAACCTGGTGTACATGGACAGATAAGATAAAATGTAGATGGGTTCAGGGGCTTCTGAAAAAAACGCCCAACTGCTCCTAAACGGCCATTTCCAGCGTCCCGTGTACATGGAGCCTAACTCAATTTTAGTTGCTGTTCATGGCATGCTCAACAAATTGCGATGATCCTAGTGTATAAATGAGATGTTTTATGTATGTTTTCTTTACAGAGAGAACCTTGCCAGTGACATGTACCTTATATCACAAATGGATAGTGATCAATATGTGCCAATTATGACCGTAGCAAATCTGGACCATGTCAAGAAGCTGAGCACTGACATGGACTTAATAGTTGATGTATTGAGATGTGAGTATTCTTTCCTGCTGTGCTGCATTTTGCACTGCCTCTTGCAGTTCCACCAACTATGCTGTCTATCACGTTAGGACATACATTTACTACTTCTTTCTTTATTACTAATCTATTTTAAGTAGGTGACTGTCCTCCAGTATTTGTTTCTAAGTTGTTGATCATTGTCATCAAACAGTTGACCTGTGATAAGGTGATGCTCATTTAAATGCCATTGTGTTTTCGGTTCAGTGCCTGATCCTACTATGCGCAGTGTTTTTTTTACAAATAGTGGGCATAGGCAAAAGAAATCACCTTGTTTATAGTACATCTTTTTTTTTTTTTTAAACCCTGCATTGTGACTGTATTATGCAAAGCACAGTAATGCCTGCACTTCAGTGAACACACCTTCGCTGCTAATCATTAGATAAAAGAGAAAATTGTGTTGGGACAGTTGTAGTAGTGTTGCGTGCCCCCCCCCCCCCCCCCCCATCAATTGCAAATAAATGAGTTACTACTTCAATTAGGTTTTTGTCTTTATTGCAGCCAGCTAGCTTATCCAGTCTGGCAGTTTTTTACAGCCAGTATTTCTCTCGGCCAGACAGGACTGTTGTAATAAGGAATTACAATATCTGCAAAGGCAGATTTTAATTGTATCATTTTTGCTGTAAGCATCTGGTGTACCAATCAAAACGATTCACTCTTCATCCAAATTTCGTGCAAATGTCAACCTAACTGAATCACATAATTCTAAATAAAAACTTGTTACATGTCATAAAAAAAAAAATTCTGGTCTAAAGCGAAGTTCCAACCTAAACTTTGCAGCATCAGTTAGAGTACAAAAACCTGAAAAAGAATTGGATAATATTTTTTTTTTTGTTTCACTTACCTTGTTTTTAATGAAAATAAACTTGCCTTCCTCTTCCTCCTTGTGCGGCATGGCCCCTGACGTCACTTCCTCCTTTGCATTGCGTCCTGGGAGATGAGCGTCATCAATCCCAGGATGCAATGGAAACGGCCGGCTGCTACTTTGAGTGCGCTAGATTGCGATCGGCATTCTGGGTAGCCCAGCACCAGGAAGAGGAACAAAGCCGGGGACACCACGGCTTCAGATGCCCACACCGGAGATGGCCACGCTCTGCAATCAATTTTAAAGGTAAGTATTTATCTTAAGTAAATGTAATGTACTGTAATGGGGGGTTAGTGTTGAGGTAATTGGGGGTAGCTTAGGATTAGGGGGGTATTTTTAGCTCAAATTGTATGTGGCCGGAACTCCGCTTTAAGTTCCCTCATGTGACCTTTAGGTGGTCATATGCAGAGTAGATTTTGTCCAGTTCTCTATTCGGGTGGCCGTGTCAATATCACCCTGAAAACACCCTCCCCACTGTGAAATGTGGTGGTGGCAGCATCATGTTGTGGGGATGCTTTTCTTCAGCAGGGACAGGAGGGAAGCTGGTCAGAGTTGATGGGAAAATGGATGGAGCCAAATACAGAGCAATCTTAGAGAAAGACCTGTGAAGCCTGCAAAAGACTGGAGACAGGGGCAGAGGTTCACCTTCCAACAGGACAACGACCCTAAAAATACAGCCAAAGCTACAATGGAATGGTTTAGAATAGATCAAAGCATATGTATGTGCTAGAATGGCCCCAGTCAGTCCAGACCTAAATCCAATTGAGAATCTGTGGCAAGACTTGAAAATTGCTGTTCAGACTCTTTCCATCCAATCTGACAGAGCTTGACCTATTTTGCAAAGAAGAATATGCAAAAATGTCACTCTCTAGATGTGCAAAGCTGGTAGAGACATACCCAAAAAGACTTGCACCTGTAATTGCAGCAAAAGGTGGTTCTACAAAGTATTGACTCAGGGGCTGAATACAAATGCACGCCACACTTTTTAGATATTTATTTGTAAAAAATTTTGAAAACCGTATTTTCCTTTTAAATTCACAATTATGTGCCACTTCTGTGTTGGTCTATCACACAAAATCCCAATAAAATACATTTCCATTTTTGGTTGTAAGATGACAAAATGTGAAAAATTTCAAGGGATATGAATACTTTTTCAAGGCACTGTGTATGTACATACATACAGTGCCTTGAAAAAGTATTCATACCCCTTGAAATTTTACACATTTCGTCCTCTTACAACCATTTAATGTAAATGCATATATTGTGTGTGTTTATATGTATGTATGTGTGTGTATTTATTTATATATATATATATATAATATATAATAATGTGTATGTGTGTATGTATTTATGTGTGTGTGTGTGTGTAAACATTTAATATCAAAGGGATTGACAAATTTGCTTAGAATCTAGGAGCCAGCTAAAAAGGTTAGAAGCCAGTTTTTTAAATCCGCTGCCCAGCGCCCAGACCTGCATTTCCGGGGTGTCAGGCAATAAGAATTGCTCACGCTTGGTGCCAAGTGATATCAAAAAATGAAAATGTAAAAAAAATGGCACTGATGAGGCTGCTCTAATGGGCAACGATGAGGTGGCAATGGCAGGTGTCAATGATGAGGCTGTGCTGATAAGCACTGATAGGCTGCACTGATGGGTGACGCTAATGAAGCTGCAATGATGGGCACTGATGAGGTGGTACTGATGGACACACTCCCAATCAAGTCCAGCTGTCAGCCTGGGAAGATGTTGGAGGTGGACAGGCAGTGAGAGCAAGCCGCGCTCATCACAGCACTGTCCACCAGAGGGCGCTGGTTTGCACATAGGAGTGTGTATCCCACTCCAGCAAACCGCGGCCTGAATTATCGGCCAGCCCGATGCTAGTGTGTACACCCGCGGGTGGGCCACATGGGAGGATCCCGACCACTGCTGCGTGGTAACCCAGGTGCCAGGATGCCATTTCCAGTCATTGCGACTTTGCGTCTGAGTTTTGTTGAGCCCTGATATTTTATTTATATATATATATATATATATATATATATATATCAAAAATAACTGCGCTAAACACAAAAATAAATAATAGAAAAGCTGCAGCTAGAAGTGGGAAACACCAAAAAATGCAAATAACAATAATATAGCTGCGCTACTGGTGATGTATGTTAGTGAAACATATATATAGTGTGATATAAAATTATCAGTACAGCATAGGATCACAACCTTAAACAAAGAGTTGCAGACCCATATGCATATTATGTGATACAATAGATATATAACAACGTGCAAGATAATGCTCACATATTGAACAATGTCTAAATACAAATGAATGAAGGATAAAGGAAAAGTCCAAAAAACTGTGAAAATTGGATGTGAAAGAAAAGTTGAAGTCCTCCACCACAATTCAATAAATCTTCCTCCACAGTGTGTTTGTGCCAAAGACAAGCTATTACGCTTACCAGATGGAGTAAAAGATAAAGCCTTTCAAAGTATTCCCTGGAGGGTCCAGATACCAAACCAGCTCTAATGGGTAACGCACTAATCTCCACACTGTGCCAAACAGGACGCTAGGTACCGGGCTTTCAAGGGCAGCTCAGACAGCAATTTGCCCCGCAGTATCACAATATATAAATAAGGGCCAACATAGTGAAGTACGTAGCAAACAATATATTAAGCACACAAAGTAAAAAACACATTTATATGAAGAAAAAACAGCGCTGTAAACTGGCAGAATACACAGGACACAGCCGCCCGACTTCCGGGTATTGCGTGGTGACGTCAGCACGCCTTCCCGATGCGTTTCGTCATAGATGACGTCTTCCTGTTTCACAGTGCCTTGCGAAAGTATTCTGCCCCCTTGAACTTTGCGACCTTTTGCCACATTTCAGGCTTCAAACATAAAGATATAAAACTGTAATTTTTTGTGAAGAATCAACAAGTGGAACACAATTGAAGTGGAACTAAATTTACTGGATATTTCAAACTTTTTTAACAAATAAAAAACTGAAAAATTGGGCGTGCAAAATTATTCAGCCCCCTTAAGTTAATACTTTGTAGCGCCACCTTTTTGTTGCGATTACAGCTGTAAGTCGCTTGGGGTATGTCTCTATCAGTTTTTCACATCGAGAGACTGAAATTTTTGCCCAGAAATTTTTACAGAAGTTCCAGAGGGAGTCCATTCGTACGGTAGTGGTATCCCTTCATCAAGGGGATTTTCTGACCTCTATCGATATCAAGGACGCCTATCTCCATATCCCGATTCATGTCTGGCATCAGCACTTTCTCCGCTTTGCCGTGGGCGAGGAGCATTATTAATTTGTGGCGTTACCTTTTGGTCTCGCCTCAGCTTCTCGGGTATTCACGTAAGCGTTGGCCCCGATGTTAGCATTGTTGCAAAAGCGGGAGATTGCTGTACTGGGGTACCTGGACGATCTTTTGCGAGCAGAGTCTCCGACTGCTCTAAAGGACAACCTGAACATCACTGTGCAGACTCTGCAGGAGTTTGGTTGGAGATTGAATTTCCAGAAGTCTGCTCTGGTTCCATCCACCAAGTTGGACTATCTGTGTATAACCCTGGACTCTGCCTCAGCCAGGGTGTTTCTTCCGCTGGACAAGCTCCAGAAGCTGCAGGATGCAATTCGACTTCTGTTGTCCAGCAGTCGTCGTCTCCGTCGTGTCTACCTTCAAGGCGGTTCCGTTGGCACAATTCCACATGAGACATCTGCAGAGAGATTCTTGCAAAGTAGGACAAGAATCCACAGTCTCTAGACAATCTGATTCTGTCTAGCCGGGGTACGAGAGGGTCCCAGATTTGGTGGCTTTGCTCTCCGGTGCTTTGACGGGGAAATTCCTTCCTTCCCTGCACTGGATGGGGGTCACCACCGATGCCAGCCCGTCGGATTGGGGAGGTGTCTTGGGCACAGGTTGTGCTCAGGGGGTTTGGAATCCGGAGTCCAGACTACTGATCAATATACTGAAACTTTAATTCAAGGTGTACCTCTCATCATGGCCCTCTTACAGTACCTTGTGCTTCCTTGGGACCTCAATCTGTTCTCTCTATCCCACAGAATCCACCCTTTGAACCCATCATGGAAATCCCCTTAGATCTCACTCAAAGTAGCTGCCTTGATTGTTGTTGTCTGTCAAACATCTTTTTGTCTGTCAAACATCTTTTACTAGTGGCCTTCTATAAGGAGCCATTCCTCATACTTCACAAGAACAAGGTAGTCTTACGCCCAGCCTTACGGAAGTACAGCCTAATACTTTAAATTCTCTCCTGCAATCATTGTGAGCGGAGTTCAAATCGCAATAGTGGAAACCTAATCTAAAGCTCTGTTTCCGCTAGTGCGACTTGTGATGTGACTTTGGATACACAGTCACATGACAAGTCACAGCCCAATGATTTCAATGCCACCCGTTCCCATCTATGCGACTGAAAATCTGCGATTTTGAAAAGGTACCTGCAATACTTTGATGCAACTTTTGATGTGATTTTGATCCAGAAAGTTTCAAAGCTGCACTGTCGCATCAACGTCGCACTTCAGAGTCGCACTGTAGCCTAGTAGCTACTTTTCCACTAGTGCAACTCAAGTGTGACTTTGAGTGCAGCTTTGATACAATTTTACACTCTCTGGATCAAAAGTTGACCCCCCCCCCGAAGCTGCTAACCTAAATGAGGCTATGAAGACAGAAGATCATGGTGAAGGGTAGGCGGGGTGGGGCTGGGCAGGTTTAGGCATGCCTGTGTCAAGGTCTTACTTGCCTTCCTGTTGGCAGCCATCTTGGACATGTGCAGACTGCTGTCTATTATAAACTCTGTTTGCATCATCACTTGTCTGCTGCCTGGGCGTGATGATGTTGCACACCTGACTATATATATCACCTGATGGCTTTCAGACCTTGCCCTTGTGTTTGTGCTCCAAGGTGCATCACTGCTAGCAGTCCTCTGGTCTCTGTGGTTTCTCGGCATTTCTTGGCTGATGACCTTCCTGGCTCTGGATTCCGCATCGGCAGATGACCCAGCTTCGGCAGACTACAAGCTTCTGGTCTCTCTCGGCTTGGATGACTACCCGCTCCTGGACTAGATCCTGTCTTGGATGACTACACGCTTCTGAACATGACCCTGGCTGTTCTTGATTTTACTCCCCTCTTGCTGTGTGAATATTATTGTTGCATAAATCGATTTCTTACTTTATTTTCGTGTGGTCTGGTTTCCTGGCACCCTGACAGTACGCAAGGTCCATCAATTCTGACGATGCAGGTGGTCCTACGCTTCCCATGCTAGTTACCAGGCTTGATTAACAAGATCATCTTTTGGGTCAGTTCGCTCAGGCGTTGCAGACGTTGCTTGCGCACACACAGCACACCTTGCTCCTGGTGCCGCTAGGCCGGTGGTTCCTCCTGTTGCATCCGCTGCTGCTCCTGATGCCGCTCCTGCAGCTGAAGTCGCTGTTACCAGAGGGATGACTGCTTCAGCCCCCCCTCCCGTGGCGCTATGGGGGTGAACAGAGTCAGTGTCGTGGTTTCCTAAAACAAGTGGGCATTTATATTGAGATGGTTCCCCAGGCGTTTCCCTTTGACAGGTCCAAGGTGGGCTTCCTAATCTTAATGCTCTCGGACAAGGCCTTGGCCTGGGCGATTCCCTTATGGGAGAACGATAATTCCGTGATTCTCGATTACCCGAGTTTTGTTGCCTTCTTTCGTAGGATATTCGATGTGCCTGCTCACTCTGCTTCTGCTGCTAAGCTGCTCCTGTCTTTTCAACAGGGTATTCGAACCGCTGCCGAGTATGCCATCGAATTACGTACCCTGGCACAAGAAGTATTGTGGAATGAGGCTGTGGTGCTAGTCTTCTCTCATGGTCTCTCTGATGCATTGAAGGAAGAGATCGCTGCCAAGGATCTCCCTGATGAGCTTGAGGCTCTTATTTCGTTCCTGATTTTGATCGATAACAGGCTCAGGGAGAGGCCATCGTTCTCAATTTCTTCATCAATTTCTCTGCTGCTATATCTCTTACCATCAGGACAGTTGGGTTGATCTGCTACCCTGGGCAGAGTTTGCCAGGAATTCTGCCGTCGACGACTCCTCCGGAATGTCTCCATTCCTGGCCAAATATGGGTTCCAACCGGCTGTGTTGCCTGAGTCGTTCTTGCCACAGGACATTCCAGCTTTGGAGGATCACCTCCGTGCCCTCTGTTCTTCTTGGGTGCAGATTCAAGAGTCTTTATGGGTCTCTGCATAGCGTCCAAAGCTCCAGGCAGACCGGAGATGTTTATCTCTGCTCCTTCGTACCAGGTCGGGAAGAGGGCGTGGTTGTCCTGTAATCTCAACCTCAAGGTGCCCACTCCAAAACTGGCACCTCGTTTTGTTGGCCCTTTTCGCATTCTCCATAAGGTGAACCCGGTGGCCTATGCCCTTGATCTTTCTCCTGGCATGCGTATCTCCAATGTCTTTCACGTTGCGCTTTTGAAGCCACTGGTTTGCAATCGCTATACTTTTTAACTTCATCGCCCTTGTCCCATTCCTGTGGGCAATCATGAGGAGTATGAGGTTAGCAACAGTTTGGATTCTTGTCTGTTCCGAGGTCAGGTCCAATACCTGGTTCACTGGTAAGGTTATGCTCCTGAGGCGCGCTCCTGGGTTCCCTCCAATGATGTTTATGCTCCCGCCCTTCTCCGCGCTTTCCATGCTCGCTTTCCTCAAACTGTTTTTTGCTCCACAGAGGGACCGTTGAGGGGAGGGTACTGTCAAGGTCTTACCTTGCCTTCCTGTTGGCAGCCATCTTGGACATGTGCAGACTGCTGTCTCTTATAAACTGTTTGCATCATCACTTGTCTGCTGCCTGGGCGTCGCTCAGTGATGATGTTGCACACCTGACTATATGGATCACCTGATGGTTTTTAGACCTTGCCCTTGCGTTTTTGCTCCAAGGTGAATCACCGCTATCAGTCCTCTGGTCCCTGTGGTTTCTCCGTACTTGGCTTGGCTGATGACCTTCCTGGCTCTGGATTCCGCTTCAGCAGATGACCCTGCATCAGCAGACGACCCTGCTTCGTCAGACTTCTCGCTTTTGAACTCTATCTCGGCTTCGGATAGTTACCTGTTCCTGGACTCTCTCGGCTTGGATGGCTACCCGCTTCCGAACTTGCCCCCGGCTGTTCTTTATTTTGCTCCTCTCTTGCTGTGCAATTATTATTATTGCATTAATCGCTTTATTTTACTTTGTTCATGTGGTCTGGTTTCCTGGCACCCTGACAGCCTGTCTAAGAGAACGACAACCTTTTCAGGAAGTGAAAGAGCAATCCAATGCAACACAGTATGCATTTCACACCGCACTGTTGCAGCGTGTCAACAAGCCCCTACATCAGTGTCCACAGACCCCCCCCCCCTTTACATCGGTTATCTTTTTTTCAGATCCCCCCCCCCCAAAATCAGTCCTTTCTCGCTATTACAGACTCCTGTCTCTTTCATAACCGCACAGCGCAGCACTCCACCCTTACTCCCCTTTCCCCCATTGTCCTACCTTTTTCACACAAGACGGGAAGCATGGTAGGTCTAGAGAAAGGGCAGGACTTTTCATGGTAGAGGCACTTGATTGATTGATTTGACCGCCCCGCTGCCTTGTGTCAATAAGATAGGAAAGTGTTTAGTGCTGCAATGTTATAAAATGGGCAGACCTGCCACGCCTCCCATGTTGTGCACTTAATTGAGGATGGCAGCGGCCGGGAGAGGACACTTAGGCAACTATTCGCCAGGGCTGCAGTCTGATTAGGACTGTTACTGGGTCTGGATCCGGAACAGGTTCCACCATATAGTGATGCCTGTTCTGAAGGTTAAAGCTGCTCAAGCACTTCAACTTCCATACTGATTCTGTGCAATGTCCTCCCATACCGATCCTGCATGCACTGACTGGGAGATATCGGTGAAGATCCCCCATCTCTGGGGACAGGTGCTTTGCTGGAGGTCATACATGTTCCAATATGGCACACACTATGGGAGGGCCGGGGACACCCTTAACTCCAGTGTGATGCCCACCATGCCCTGAACCCTGGACTATGGACAGAAATCAGCTGCTGACTTGTAGAAGGAATGTATGACTTGGGGAATGCTGGCTCACCTATAGGGCTCCCTGGCTGCACAGGAGGTGCTGAGACTTGTAGTTCTCCAGTCAGCAGAGCCCATAGTAGGATGTAATACTCCTATCATGCTGGACGTCTCCCCTGGATGCTGGAGGTGAGTTCAGCAAGTGCAAATTAAAGGGCCCCCCACCTACCCCAGTTGCACCCACCTTTGTATTGAAGGACAGCGCTTGTCCTGATGGTGACTGCCCCACACAGCGCCTCCCCCAGTGCTCTGCGCCCCGATCCCACCCTTTTCTGAAATTGATTAGAGCCTCTGGCTCTAATCGGGTGCTTCAGGAAAAAAAAAAGCCCCATTGAACTCCATGCGTCCAGCGCCCTGCTTGTAGATTAGTGGGCCAGACACATGGATATGGGGGGGCGCCCCTAATGGATGGGCTGCCCCTGTCTCTTACTACATAATTAATTGAACCCTTTATATGGTGTCAAGCAATTTCCATTTACCTTGCAGCAAACCGATCTAAAAGGAAGAAAATGAACACACGTATACCTAGCTAAAGTAGCCCTGGAGGGTTAATTCTGGAGAACCCAGTACTAAGGAATTTATATGTTTTTCTTGCAGATGGGCAGTTAGTAAAGATTTATAGCTTTAGCGCAATTGCAAAAGAAATACAATCATGCCACAGAAAATGTATTCTTTTACTTTTCTTTTACCTGAAACCTATAACCCAGATAAATATGAAAATTCCTATTGGGTGTGTGAATCACTTTTGTAGTATTGTATGTTTAATTAAAGTCAAACACTTGGTTGACTTGTCATGAATCTATTTTCATTGCATCTCAAGAAAGTGAAGAAGCAATCATAGTGATAAGTAATTACATTAAACATGCTAAAACGTATGTCTATGCCCCTCTGGAAAAAAGTCAGTGTATCACCTACTGTACAATCAGACAGTAAGCGTTAGAATGTTACCTATGAGGATCCAGAGCAGATGCCTGGATGTCAGAAGAAATCCTAGGTTCATTGCTGTATCCTGGGCTCAGAGCACTGGATACACATTTACTGCTGGAGCCATGAGAACACTAAAGTCATAACTGAGTGGTGATCACAGCAAGAATTGGATATATCTCCAGAGGACCAGGCCCAATGAGGTGCAGGAAACTTCTATGAAGATGATGGAGGTGCTATAGATCGGGCTGTCAGTGGTGAATGCAGGTTGGGTGTCAGAGAGGCTGTGAGTCTCCTCGGCTGTATGTCTTCTCCCTCTTCCTGGCCAATGGCCAGTAAAATCACGTCTCTTTAGCCAATCAGGAAGGCGGTCTCACGACCCGCTTCCTGATTGGCTGGGAGGCGAGTCAGTGTGATAATAGCGAATTTTTATTCGCTATTGTCACACAACTGGGTGTGTTCGGGGCGCAGTGCTCTGTGCCCCGGGCCCACCCTTTTCTGAAGCCTATTCGAGCCTCTGGCTCTAATCAGGTGCTTCAGAAAAAAAAAATCCCACATTGAACTCTATGCGTCCGGCCCCCGGCATGTAGACTAGGGGGCGGACACATGGATGGGGGGGCAGTGCCCCTGCGCACCTAATGGACAGGCCGCCCCTGCCCATTTGTCCTCTGTATCAATGCTTCCTGCAAAAAGGGCCGAGATATATCCCGGGTAACTATTGGCCGGTCAGCCTAACATCAGTAGTCTGCAAGATTTTGGAGGGGATGTTAAGGGACCACATACAAGACTTTAGTAATAAAAACGGTATTCGTAGTAATCAGCATGGATTCATGAAAAATCGTTCTTGCCAAACCAATCTATTAACCTTCTACGATGAAGTGAGCTGCCACCTAGATAAAGGTAAGCCTGTGGATGTGGTGTATCTGGACTTTGCAAAGGCCTTTGACACCGTTACCCACAAAAGCTTAGTGTAAAAACTAAGGAATGTAGGTATGGACCATAGGGTGAGTACCTGGATAGAGAACTGGCTCCAGGGGAGAGTCCAGAGGGTGGTGATAAATGGGGAGTTCTAGGATTGGGCAGGTGTGGAAAGTGGGGTCCCCCAAGGTTCTGTCCTGGGACCAATCCTGTTTAATCTATTCATAAATGATCTAGAGGAGGGGATATCTAGTGCAATCTCAGTATTTGCGGATGATACTAAACTAAGCATGCCAATATTTTCTATGCAGCATGTGGAAACCTTACAAGCGGACCTGAACAAAATAATGGGGTTGGCAACTACATGGCAGATGGGGTTTTATGTTGAAAAATGTAAAGTAATGCAATTGGGCGTCAGAAACATGAAAGCAAGCTATTCACTGGGGGGGAAACCTCTGGGTGAGTCTAGGATGGAGAAGGACCTGGTAGTACTGGTGGACAACAGGTTTGGCAGTGGCATGCAATGCCAAGCCGCTGCAAGCAAAGCCAACAGAATACTGGCATGTATAAAAAAGGGGTTTCACTCCAGAAATAGAGATTCTCCCACTCTACAAGACTCTGGTCCGGCCACATCTGGAGTGTGCTGTCCAGTTCTGGGCACCGGTCCTCAGGAAGGATGTGCTGGAACTGGAGAGAGTCCAGAGAAGGGCAACAAAAATAATTTGTGGGATGGAGGGCATCGGCTATGAGGAAAGACTACAAGCACTGAACTTATTCTCTCTGGAGAAGAGATGATTGAGGGGGATATGATATCAATGTACAAATACTGTACTGGTGATGACCCTGGCATAAGGAACAACCTTTTTAGAGAAAGGGAATATAATAAGACTTGTGGCCACTCACTAAAACTAGAGGAAAAACGGTTTAACCTTAAAATGCGTAAGGGGTTCTTCACTGTCAGAGCAGTAAGGATATGGAATTCTCTTCCACAAGCAGTCGTATCAGCAGGGAGCATCGATAGTTTCAAAAAACGATTAGATGGACACCTTAAAGACCACAACATGCAGGGGTATTCAATGTACGGTTAACGGCAAATACACACATCATAGGTTGAACTGGATGGACTGATGTCTTTTTTCAACCTCACAAACTATGCAACTATGCCCTAGGTCAGTGATGGCAAACCTTGGCACCCCAGATGTTTTGGAACTACATTTACCATGATGCTCATGAACTCTGCGGTGTAGCTGAGCATCATGGGAAATGTAGTTCCAAAACATCTAGGGTGCCAAGGTTCGCCATCACTGCCCTAGGTGAACATTTTTTCTAATGTTTCTCATTAGCCTGTTGCTGGCCCTTGAGGTCTTCACTAAGGTCTTGGCTCTTATCCTTGCCTGTCTCCATTCCCAGGTTATCTATGTTGTGCGGTACCTAGACAACCAGCTGGTCTGTCCTGCAACATTTAGCAGATGGCTCTGATGTTAAAAGCCTTTGGTTGCATCTTCAACCAATAAATATCTCCATTGACCCTGACTCGCTGCTATACCTAGGTCTTGTCCTAGACACGACTCTGGGGTGAATGTTTCTCTTTAGTTCATCGAAGGACACAGCAATTTTTTTCTCCTTCCGTGGTCCAGTCAGCAAGCGTGTGCAGACCGAAGCTTTGCGCTAGGTCGGCCGTGGCATAGCCTCACAGAGGCTGGCCCACGAGTTAAATGTCTCGCAGGGTCTCATACAACAGGGTGCTGTCCGAGTCGCAGCGCCTTCTTGGTCGACAGCTCCCCACTTTGGTGGCGAGGAGTTCTTCCTGGAGCGTCACCCGCACCATGGATCAGTAAGTACAGTCCCCCTGGTGCGGTTTGGGGTGGATGAGGTTACCCTCCAGGGATGGCTAGAAATGCCTAAAGGTTCAATCCTAAAATCCCTCAGTTGAACTGGGCCCCCTGTAAATGTCCCTGGACCTAAAGTCTGGTGGTATCAGTGCAAAAGGCTCAGCAGAGACCCCTGGGTGTCTCCCCCATCCCCCCTATGTAAAGTCCATGGGGTGGTCTATGTCCTACCCTGGCAATATGGGGTGCAGTACTTTAAGTCTGGTGGGGGGCCAAGTGCAGCGGAGACTCCTGTGACAGTCTGCCAACGTTCTACACCGCCACGTTTTGTGTAGTCCGTGTCGTCACGGCAACCATTTTGTTTTGGTTTTGTTTGGTCTTCGACCAGCTTCCTGGTCATTTTCCCCACTTATCGGAGCCATCGGTAGTGGGGAAAACATTCCGATCCTCTCTGGTGCTGGGCAGGAAGTCGAGTGAGGGCAAGATGGCCGGACAGCCTTAAAGGGCCAATTTTTTTTTTTTTTTATAAAACTGCTTTTCAGTGTAGATGTGGGATTTGAGGACTTTTTGACCTCAGATCTCACATTAAAGAGGACTTAATTTCTATTACAAGGGGTGTTTACATTCCTTGTAATTGGAATAAAAGTGATCAAAACATTTTTTTTTAAAGGGACAGTGTAAAAATATAATAGGGAAAAAAAAATTAAAGGACCCTGTCCCCCTGAGCTCGCACGCAGAAGCGAACGCATACCCAATTTGTCACACATATGTAAACTATATTCAAACCACATGTGAGGTATCGCCACGTTCGTTAGAGCGGGAGCAATATTTCTAGCACTAGACCTCCTCTGTAACTCTAAACTGTAAAAATGTTTAAAGGGTCGCCTATGGAGATTGGAGATTTTTAAGCACCAAAATTTGTCGCCGTTCCATGAGCGTGCGCAGTTTTGAAGCATGACATGTTGGGTATCCATTTACTTGGCGTAACATTATCTTTCACATTATAGAAAGAAATTGGGCTAATCTTTTTGTCCTTTTTTTTTTTTTTTTTTTAATTCAAAAAAGTGTATTTTTTCCAAAAAAAAATGAGTTTCTAAGACTGCTGCCTAAATACGGTGTTACATAATGTATTACAACAATCTTCATTTCATTCTCTAGGGTCTCTGCTAACAAAAAATATGTTTGGTGGGTTCAAAGTCCTTTTCTAGCAAAAAATACTGATTTTAACTTGTAAACAAGAAGTGTCCGATAAAAGCCTGGTTCTTTAGTGGTTAATGACTTGGCTATTGAAAGCCAGGTACTGAGACATAGAGTATATAGTGACTACAATTAGCGCAAATCAAACCGTGAAATCAATCAAATAATGAATCAATCAATCCGGCTGCAATCACTAGTTTGTGTGTTTCCACTCCACACATGCAATCTGTATACCAAAAAAGTGTATTGCCAGATAAAATAAATCAAGATAACAGATGTAAATCAATATATAATATATATAAAACATCCCACTGTGTAAACCACTCAGTGAATGTGAAAAATTCAAGTGCTAAGTGCATCTGCTAAAAATATCACTAATAATTACATAAAAACAAGGCAAATCGGGATATAAATATGTGAAAAAAGTCCACAATGTGAGCCAAATGTGAAAAATGAAACTTAAAGTGCTCTGTGCTTCTCCTTCACCCGTGATGCCAAGTTCTCATTTCACATTAAAACCCCCTGTTCCCAGTGGGTCATAATCAGCTGTCCCTCCTGCGGATAAAAGTATTCACGCCTTTTGATATTCGACCCTTGGTGCAGTTTTGCAAAAGGGTCCTGGATCTGACGGTGACCTCCTTTTGAGGCAGTCCTGTATGCCATTTTGGCTGCAGATCATTACAACACAGCATTCCGGAGGTGTGGTACAAGCAGACTTCCCTTGTAAATCGGCTGATGTGCTTGTCAGGAGAAGCCAATCTCCACTATTTAACATGGAGGATATGTCAGACTGGGGAAGTGTACTCTGGTTAGTGATTAGACAGGAAATTTGGTCGCCTCAGGAATCCTGACATACATTTTTGGAACTTTCATTAAGAGAAATTGGGCATTTTTTTTTTTTTTCTTTCAAAAATCATACTTGCCTAGATAAATGCAGCATCATAGTTTTAAGAACTGACGGACCAAACACCGCTGATTTGCTCGGTTCTCATAGCTCTGTGACGGGCTCTATGTTCTTCCCCCTGAGCTTTGGCTGTACTACAGTGACTTGCTTCAATCACCAGGGTGTGACCAGAAGTCTCCTAGCTCGGGGGTTGGCCGTTCAGGCCTTATTAGCAATGTATATTTCAGGTTGGAAAATTAGCAAGTGGTCACATTTTAGTTGCAAGGTGGAAAGGTTTTTCATTTGTGGGTTCTGAGAGCCTTGAGGTGGGTTCTTTAGTGACCACGTGGGATTAGTTCTCCCTGATGTATGTATTTCCACACCTTAAGAATCTCCTTTGCCTGCTCTGCTGGATCGAGTCAAAAGGGGTCCCATTGATTCTTGTGACTTCAAAATGGCCAGCGTGAATGTGGTATGTGGACATACTTTGGCTTCTGGTAGATGTTCTGTGGCTGTTAACAGACCTCCCTGATGTACTTTCTCTGTGCCTGTCCTACCTACCTCTCAACTGCTGGCTTTGACAGCTTGGCTGTTGAAGCCTAAGCCCTGCAGGATAGAAGTCTAGCTGCATCAGCCCTCCCAATGCTTTTGAGTGCCAGGAAACTGACCTTTCTGACCACTCCACCTGGAATCCTAACTTTACCTGGTGCGAACAGCGGAAGGCTAGCCCTCAACAGTACTTTGTAAGACCTATCCTGGTTTCTCTATCATTTGACTGACGCAGTTCCCGATGCATATCAGTAGGGTTATACTGCCCCCTACAGGAGTAGGACACTAGACAGGAAAAAAGTTCTGCCCAGGCCTATGGGCAGTCCCAGAGAGGGTGCACACTCTCTCTTCCTGCATAGGATGCCAGTTTTAATCTGTCCAGTCAGGAGTAAGGACCCTGCTGGGATCTCTGGTCCTGGCAGTTTTTTTTCTAGTTAATTTTTTTTGGTTAGTTTTATTCTGAATTTTCTCCTGTGAGATCTACAAGCAACTATGCCGGATCTGGGCGATGGGCTGGATGTATAGATCCAGTGGTCACCCCAGCTGGCCAATGAGCGCACACAGACCTTAGCCCTGCGCTAGGTCGGCTGCAACATAGTTACACTGGACAGGGACTGGCCACGCGTGTTAAACATCTCGCCTGGTCGCACATGACCTGGTCTAGGCCTGAGTCGCAGCGTTCATATTTGGCTAACTCCCCCACTTCGGCAGAGAGGGGTTCTGCCAGGAGATTGCACCCGCCTGTTGAAAACTTTTTTCAACTTTGGCTGAAGGGTTCCCCTGGTGCAACATGGACCCTACAGATCATGTGTCCCTGTCTGACCCCCTCAAGGAGGCCACAGGGCCTTCTGAACCCCAGGTGTCTACAGATGCTTTTTCGGCAGTCCTGGAATAGTTTGTGTTCCTGGTGGAGGTAGCCTTTAAAGGGCGATGTGCTAAGAAACGACCTCCGCCTACTCCTGCCTCAGCTGATGTCTCAGTCTCTGAATCTGGCTCAGCCACCCCAGCCGTGAGTCTCCCTGCCTCGCGCCCTGTCTCCTCTGACAGTGAGGATGACATTTCTACCTCCACTGCCGCGCAAGATAAGGCGCTGGTGGACGCTCTGGTTGTATCTGTGCCTGAGACCCTAAAATTTGAGGACGTGGCTGCGACTGGGGCGCAGGTTACGTTTGTCACTCAAAAGCCATCCAGAGCGACAAAGGTTTCTCCCTTTCCAGCGTATTTTGACAACCTGCTCAAAAAGGAATGGGACCGTCCAAAGCGTTCCTCTGGGGTGCCTAAGCGTATTGCGAGACGCTTCCATTTTGAGTCGCCCCCTGATAAAGAAGTGGACTGTGCCACCTATGGTGGACCCTCCAGTCTAAAAACTGATTAAGGCTACCGATATCCCAGTGGAGAATTCCCCGTCGTTTAGGGATCTGGAGGATAGGAAGGCGGAGGCTGCAGCCCGCAATATGTACTCCCTGGCGGGATCTGCACTGATACCGGTGTTTACGGTTCCCCTTGTCACACAAACCACTGAATGGACTAAGTTACTACGCCGTGACCTGGAGGGAAAACAAGTTCCCTCTGCCTTTTGAGGAGCTGTTGGACCAGCTGGTGCAGGGGCTACAATTGGTTTGCGATGCCACGCTGGGTAAGGAATACACTATCACAAAGGGGTTGATGCCGCTCCAGGTGAGAGAGAAGTATCCATTCTGTGCTGGGTGCACGTCTAGTCCGTGGACCATGGAAGTAGCAATTGTATAGGAAATGGTTTGACAGCACTCCAGTTTCAGCGGATAAAAAGTCTTTATTTCTCCAAAAACATGACAGCACAATGAACAGATGCCTCAAACAGCAGACCCGTTTCACGAATCAGGTACTATCAAGGGTCAAGTTTCGGCCTTGGCAATTTTTTTCGAAATGTTGTTGGCCACCCATTCCCTGGTGCGTAACTTCATCCTGAGGGTGCGACACTTGGTACCTCCGGTACGACCTCCGTTGCCAACTTGGGACCTTAATTAGGTGCTGTCGGTTCTTCAGAAACCTCCTTTTGAAAGTATTTGGGAGATTCCCCTGCTTACCTTATCCCAGAGGGTGGCCGCCTTGGTGGCTATTACTTCTGCATGCAGGGTGTCGGAACTGGCGGCGTTGTCCTACCTATCTGGTGATTCACAGGGATAAAGTGGTACTTCGTCCGGATTTGTCCTTCTTTCCGAAGGTGGGTTCCAGTTTTCACTTAAATGAGGACATTGCGTTACCTTCTTTGTGTTCTAAGCCAAAACATCCTATGGAATTCGCATTGCTTACTTTGGATGTGGTTCAGGCAATCAGGGTGTACTTGGTGACTACTGAGTCTTTTCGAAAGTCAGATTCGCTCGTTGTACTCATGGATGGTCCAAAGGAAGGGCTGTCTGCTGCAACTATTTCCAGATGGATCAGAGAGAGAGTTGTGCAGGCTTATTCATTAAAGGGTCAGGTTCAACCTTTCCCTGTTAAGGTGCATTCTACTTGGGCGCTTAGTGCTTACTGGGCTTTTCACCATCAGCCATCTGTGGTTCAGGTTTGCAAGGCGGCGGCTACCTGGTTATCTGTTCGCACCGTTACCAAATTTTATAAGGTGGACGTGCTGGCATATGCTGATGCCTCTTTTTATGCAGGCTGCTGTTTTCGGCCTGCCTTGAGGATGTTTACCGTTTGTTTCAGGTGTGCCTCATCTTGTTATTCTGATGAGTCCTATGTTGCCTGGTTGGCTATGTTTAGCCTAGGAGACTTATTTTTGTCTGCTTTTCCCACTCCGTTTTTTGGCACTGCTTTGGGACGTCCCCACTGATATGCATCAGGAACTGCGTCCGTCAATGAACGATAGAGAAAACTGGATTTTTGACTTACCGTAAAATCCTTTTCTCTTAAGTTCATTAACTAATGCAGTACCCGCCCCTCTATTTTGAGTTGGGTTGGTATTACTTCTCTGACACTGCTTTGATACAAAACTGACATCCTATGCAGGAAGAGAGAGGCTGTACCCTCTGGGACTGCTAATAGGCGTAGCCAGAACTTTTTTCCTGTCTAGTGTCCTACTCCTGTAGGGGGCAGTATAACCCTACTGATATGCATCGGGAACTGTGTCCTTCATTGAACTTAAGGAAAAAGGATTTTGCGTTAAGTCAAAAATCCTTTTTTTTTTCTTCAAATGGGGCTCGATCAGCGGCTGCCCCGGAGTACAATCAAGGGCCAGATAACTTTACCTAACCTTTTTCATTGTCCTTCGTTACCTCAGCCAGTGTTGAAGGTCTCAGTACTGGTGGATGCTCGCAGCATTCCTCGTAGACATTCACTGATGGCTTATTGGGACCTGAACCTGGTGCTGTCAGTGCTGCAGGCTCCTCCTTTTTGAGTCTATTAGGTATATATCATTGGTATGGAGTTAGCTGTCTTATCTTGTTTGGAGCTTTTTCCGTCTTTTCAGTGATGGTGTCCTCCTGCCTACAGAGGTGTAATCTTTTCGCCTCAATTGGGACACATTTTTTTCTGTATTTTTATCCTCTACTGAAACACCTTCAGGAAGTGATGCTGCACACTGTGGATGTTTCAGCTGTTTAATTGAAAGTCAAGGCTGCAAAGCATACTTTGACAATTTGATTGCCTCTTTGTGTTCCGAAGAGATCTTGCAGGGGGATTCCTTTATCCCCTTCCACCACTGCTCGGTGGATCTCTCTGGTTGGGAATTGCGCCTTATTGACCAAGGTTGGGGCACCTCCCATTCCATTGAGTGCTAATTCTACTAGATCTGTCAGAAGCCTGATGCCATAAAGCCCAGGATGCACTGCTACAGATTTTTAAAGCTGCCACCCAGTGTTCAGTTCACAGGTTAACTAAATTTGATCAGGTAGATTTTCAGGTTGTTTGGCTACTATTTGGTTCAGGTTTCTGGACCCTTTTTGGTCTACTTTTTTTTTTTTTTTACCCCCTTTTTGGTATTGCATTGTTACATGCCAATCATCTGTAAATCTTTGTGTCCTATATTGTATGAACAGAAAATTTTGAATTACCCCTAAATCCATTTCTTCGAGTACAATACAGGACACCAATCTCTCTTGTCCTCCTAATTGTTCGTAAGAAAGAAAAAAAAATCGATGCTTCCTGGGACGGGGAGGGGTATATAGGTAAACACGAATAAAAGTATGTAGCACCCTACAGGTAGGTGCTAGGTAAAATATATAGTGGGCCTTGTCTGCCTAACAGCAGGACTGTGATTTGTTAGGTAGGGTGTCAGGGCTTCCAGATGTGCCTCCTGAGGCGAGAAGTATCCCCACTGGCTCCTGTGAGAGGCTTCTCATAGGGCAGTGTGGGAAGCCCAATCAGGAACACATCCCAGCTTGTAACTACCCCAGAAGGCAGATTAGGCTGCAAAGGATTCTGGGAGTGGGTATAAGTTTGGGGGGGGGGGGAAGTGCGTGGCACGGCGTCTTTGGCTGGAGCAGAGTCCCAGGAAGGAGAGTGCGGCTGTCTCTCTTCCTGTCTGAGGAAGGTGGATGTCTCGGATGTCGCCTGAGAATCCAGAGTGCGCTGAGTTGAACTGAGGGGATCCGGTGTGCCGAGAGCCTGTGGAGAGAGAAGGGTCCAGTCCCAGGAAAGCCTACACAGGTCGTGAGTACTCATGAATTGCCCCCGGGGGTCTGCCTGAAGGTAGAGAGGACCACTCCGGAAGAGGTTCTGGGATCCAGTGTCAGCTAGCTGTAAAGGGGGGGTACCTAGGTTTAGGACCCTGAAGTGTAAAGGGAGTACATAGTAAGTGGACCCTGAAGAGTTCAAGGAGCAAAGGGGGCACCTGCAGTCTGGGCCCTGAATTGCATTGTGTGTGCCAATTACCGTGTTAGCTATTTGGAGTTCTACAAAATACTACCTCAAGCTATGCCAGGCGGGGGAAAATCTCAGTCTTGGATCCACTGGACTATAGGGTTTTACAGAGTGTTCTCAAAGTCAGTGAGTGTTGGCTGGCGCTGGCTAGTGTCAAGGAAACGCCAACGGGCATTTTCCAGGATCAAAGTCCCAATTGTAATTAGTTCAAGCCGAGAGGAGTATCCCACTCATTCCCTTCTCCCATCCCCTTAATTTATAATAAAAACTACAAACAAAGATGACGGAGTTGTCACTGTTTCAATTGTCACACCTGGGGACTCAGCTCACATGGGCTGCAGAGGATTCCAGTACTAATGGCAGACCCACATCAGGCCACAGGCCTGGAAACCTTGCTGCACTTATATAGCATATGTTTAAAAGTTATTCTCATTTCAGTGATGTTCATGTACATTTTCTGTTTGCCTTTATTTCAGCTTTGCCTTTAGTCCAAGTGGATGAGAAGGGTGAGAAAGTAAGACCGAATCAGAATCGGTGTATTGTGATTTTGCGGGAAGTTCCTGAGTCTACTCCTATAGAAGTAAGAATAGGGTCTTTCAGTAATTCATTGTTGTAAGTTTGTTTAGATTATTTTTTAATGGGAATTTCTTGCTCCTAAATTTGTAATGTTTTTTTTTGCCTACCTGTTTTAGGAAAAGAAATAGTCTGTTTTTATGTTATAAATTGGAAGCATTATAATCTGTTGTAAAGTTGTTTTATGTACTTTAAAGCGGAGTTCCACCCTGGATTTTTTTTTTTTTTTTAATACCCCCGGGACAGTCAGGGCTAGTGCATTCCACAATGGCTAGCCTCTGATCTGTCCCGGGTTGCACTTACCTGTTAGGACAAATACTTACCTTGCAAACGTCTTGTCCAGCGCTGCCATCTCAGATGTGGGCAGCTTGAAGCCAGCGCGTCCTCTTCGGCGTCTTCTTCCGCCTTCTTTGGTCCCACGATGCTCTGCGCCGGCCCCGACGTCACTTCCGGGTCGCGCGCGTCATCCCTCCACAGCTTCTGGGCATGCCCAGAAGCTGTTTTGAAGGGGATGACGCGCGCGACCCGGAACTGACGTCGGGGCCGGTGCAGGCGCAATGATTCCTGGGAGCTATGACGTCCAGCTCCCAGGAATCATTGCAGAGCCAGGAAGTGACGACGGGCCGCGGCCGAGGAAGGAGGAAGAAGGAAGTAAGGTAAGTATATTTTCTTCGCTACGAGGTAAGTAAAAAAAAAAAAAAATATGCGATTATCCATTTCTTTTTCAGGTGACCCGGAGCGAGAAGATGGAGGTAAGTATAAAAATAGGGTGGAACTCCACTTTAATAACTGTCTGACGTTTGATATCAGGTTCTTCTGTTAACGCTACATTGTCACTGGAGAGATCTGATTGTTTAGCTTGATAAAAATGCTGTTTCTCTTACGTCCTCTGACAGTCGCTGCCTCTTCATATTCGTCACAATGGGGTTATTGACCTTTGCTCCGTAGGAGTAGCTAGGCAACAGAATATGTTAATATCAAAGCTTTTAGCATACCCCACCCCTAGGGGGTGGTCCCCTCAGTCAATACCCTCCTGCTTCCTGCATTCCTACTTCAGTTTCAATTGTCTAGCTCAGGAGTTAGCAGGCTTATCCTGTGCTGGGATTTCAGTCTCAGCCTCTATTCTCTTTTTGATTTTATTTCAAGTGTTTTCTCTTCTTTACTTAGCTGTTATTTTTCAGCATTAGTTTAGTTCTTCGGATGAAGATGATCATGCGGAGCTGGGTCTCGGGCTGGCCTCCCTGGGTATCCGGGGTTCAGGGCCAGTGGCTTCCCAGCCTGCCATCGAGCGTTCAGCTCAGGTTTCCCTGGCATATATGAATGACCCATCCCTGTTCGCTGCAGGGATGCTGCGGTGAGGTGGCTACCTCACCGGATGCCCTTTGCGGTTTCGCACTGCAGTTCCACTGCGTCCTGGCTGCGACTCTCCTTGTCCCTAGTGCAGCGGTTTGATCGCTTGTGCGGGTTCCCCACGCCATCCGGATGGTAAGTGTATTCTGTGTGGGGGCCTGTCTGTTTTGGGTGTCAGTCTGGGACTGTGGGACCCTGCATGTCTGTGAAAAAACGTTGAGCTCCCTGTCAGTATTAGCTGCCTTTCTGTGGGCTGAAGAGGGGGGGCTCTCCTGCTCTGCTCTGTGTTACAGGCTGAGAGTTCTGTGAGACATGCTGTATGCTGTGTGTGACATGCTTGTGCAACGTTTTTGGAGCATACTGTGCGGCGACCGCTGCTGCGGTCCGCCATTTTTTTGCAGCAAGCTATGGTGGCCGGTCCTGTGTGGAAAGAGCGGCGTTTTTGGCGCCAAGCACCGCCATTTTGGCGGCGATCGATCTGGCCTCATGTCAGCGCTGTTTCTGTATCTGCCTATGGAGCCCCAGCCAGCGGCCATGTTTGTGTAGCCTTTACATAGGCTTCATAGGGGCGGTCAGTCTTGCATCGCTTCCTTTTCCTCTGGGACAGCGATCGGTGCAGCAGCCTGTGTGATCCCTCCAGGTTTTACCTTTCCATATTCCTGTATTCCTTGCCTTGTATTCCTATCCCTGTGGGGGTCAGTGTATTCTGTGTGTGCGGTGGGCTACGCTCGCCGCGATCTTAAAGGGGCAGTACTCCTTTTTTTTCCTAAGTCTACTGGGGCATGGATTCTCAGGAAAGCAAGTTTCCCCCCTCCTTGGTAGAGGGCCAAGGGGCTGCTGCTTCCCCCGAGGGGGCTGATCTGGCTACTATTGTGGCTAACTTAGCTGCTCAGGTGCAGATGCTGGTGGCTGATCGATCCACAAAAAGGCCCAGAGTGTCTATTTCCTCTGATTCAGAGGACGATGGAGATGCTATGGCTGGAGTGCCCTTCTCAGGGTCTCGCTCATCTCTAGACCTTGCGGGGTCTGAAGGGGAGGCTGAGGTGGAAGGGGTTGATAATTCTCCCCCTGGCTCGTCTGAAGAGCTTGCACTCATGGATGAGTTGGTTGCTTCTATCAAGCAAACGCTGCATTTGGAGGATGAGCCATGTCCTCCTGTTTTGATGTCCTCGTACGGGACGCAAAGGAAACGCACAATGTCGCAGGTTTTTCCTTGCTCTACGGAATTTCAGCGTGCTGTTGATGAGCAGTGGCGCAATATAAAGAAGCCTTTTGCTGTGCCGAATAGGTTCAAGCTGCGTTATCCTTTTACACCGGCTACTGATGAGCGTTGGTGTGTGCCGCCTCAGGTGGATCACGCGGTGGCGATTTTGAATAAATCTACTGCGATCCCTGCTGAGGATACCCTGGTGTTCCGGGACCCTACGGACAGGAGATTGGAGTCTCTGGCCCGTCACTCTTATACGGTTGCGGGCTCTATGCTGAAGCCTATTTTTGCTTCCATTATGGCAGCCCAGGCTATTGCCGATTGGACGCAGGTGCTCAGGCGCACCCTGGTGACTGACTCTGCTTCGCCGTGAACATTGGCTATGGTGGATCAGATTCATCAGGGTGTCATGTACTTGTGTGATGCGGACTTAGATATGGTCCCTTTGGCTGCGCGTCTCCAGAGTGTGGCGGTGTTGAATCGTCGCCTGATCTGGCTGAAATGTTGGTCTGTTGACCAATCTTCTCGCAAGACTTTGGCTAATTTGCCCCAAGCGGGCTCTCGCCTTTTTGGCGAATCTTTGGATACTCTGATAAAGGGTATTTCTGGGGGTAAGAGCACTCTTTTGCCCCAGACTCACAAGACTAAGTTTGTTCGCGATAAGAAGAATACTTCGTTTAGGCCCTCTCAGGGGTCCTTTCGTGCCTTTCGGTCGCACTATAAGGGCAAGCCCTTCAAGGGACAAGGCTCCCAGAAAAAGCCGTGGGCAGGTAAGCAGAAGTCCGGCCAGTCCGGGTCCGCTGCCCATAACAATGCGGCCTGAAGGGGCGCCCTCACCCAGTTCTGGAGTGGGGGGACGTTTGCTAGGTCTTCAACACTGGCTGGCCCGCTTTCGGGACAGGTGGGTTCAGGAAATCGTTCGATCTGGATACAAGATCGAGTTTCTCTCTCGGCCGGCGGGCAGATTTTTTCCCTCAAATCTTCAGCTGTCTCCGGAGCGATTGCGGGATCTGCACCTGGCGGTGCTGGACCTGCGGGCTCAGGGAGTGGTGGTTCCGGTGCCTCATCGGGTTAGATTTCGGGGGTTCTATTCCAATCTGTTCACTGTGCCCAGAAAGGAGGGCAAGGTACGTCCGATTCTGGACTTGAAAGCTCTGAACCGCTTTGTGCGGGTTCGCAAGTTCCGCATGGAATCCCTGCGATCGGTGGTGGCTGACCTGGTTCCGGGGGAATTCATGGCCTCTATCGATCTGAAGGATGCGTATCTTCACATCCCCATTTTCGAGGGTCACCAGAAGTACCTTCGATTCGCCATTGCGGAGGATCACTACCAATTTGCGGCGTTACCCTTTGGTCTCGCTTCGGCTCCGTGGGTTTTCACCAAGGTGCTTGCGCCGGTTCTGGCTTTGAGAGCCCAGGGCATCTCGGTCCTGGGGTATCTGGACGACATTCTGGTTCGGTCTGTGACCAGTCAGGGTCTGGTGAGCGACCTGTCCGTCACGATGCAGACGCTACAGGAGTTTGGCTGGACGATAAATTTTCCAGTCGAAGTCGAAGCTGTGTCGGTCGGTTCGTCTTCCTTACCTGGGAATGATCCTGGACTCTGTTCAGGCGAAGGTCTTCCTGCCGGAAGACAAGCTCCGGAAGCTTCAAGAAGAAGTCGGGTCCCTCAGGGACGTTCAGTGCTCGTCCCTCCGGACGTGCATGAGGTGTCTGGGATTGATGGTCTCTGCTTTCGAGGCGATACCCTTTGCCCAGTTTCACACGCGGGGTCTCCAAAGGGAGATTCTGGCCAGGTGGGACGGACGACCGCAGTCTCTGGATCTCCAGATTTCGTTGAGTCATCGCACCAGAAGGGACCTTCTGTGGTGGCTCCAGTCCCCGGCGGTGTCGGGGGGTAAGTCCTTTCGCCCTTTCTCGTGGACAGTGATCACCACAGATGCCAGCCTGTCGAGCTGGGGTGGTGTTCTGGGCTTTCTGTCCGCCCAGGGAACTTGGTCGGAGGGGGAGTCCTCCCTTCCGATCAGCATTCTGGAATTGCGAGCGATAAATCTCTGCCTTCTGCGTTGGACGGACGGGCTGCAGGGCTGTCCGGTTCGGGTGCAGACGGACAATGCCACATCGGTGGCCTACATCAACCACCAAGGGGGCACCAGGAGTGCCCGAGCGGCTCGGGAAGTAGCCGACATTCTATCTTGGGCCGAGACGCACGTCCCGGCGATATCTGCTGTTCACATTCCGGGGGTGGAGAACTGGCAGGCGGATTATCTGAGCCGCCAGACCCTGGACCAGGGAGAATGGTCCCTTCACCCGGATGTCTTCCTGATGTTGTGCGAGAAGTGGGGGTCCCCAGATGTGGACCTGTTCGCGTCTCGTCTGAACAACAAGGTGGAAAGGTTCGTGGCAAGGACGCGCAATCCTCGGGCAGACGCCTCGGAGACGCCCTGACATCAGTATCGCCTGTTGTATGCCTTTCCACCAATTCAGCTGCTGTCCAGGTTCCTTCGCAGGTTGGCCTCGGAACCGAAAACGGTGATTCTGGTGGCACCAGACTGGCCTCGCCGGTCTTGGTACGCAGACCTTGTGAATCTGGCGGTCGACGCTCCGTGGCGTCTGCCTCTTCGAGAAGATCTCCTGTCTCAAGGGCCGATATTCCATCCTGCTTTACAGTCTCTGGCTTTGACGGCCTGGCTGTTGAAACCAAGATCCTGAAGGATAGGGGTCTCTCCCCTGAGGTCATTCACACTTTGATCAAGGCTAGAAAGTCCTCTTCGGGGAAGGTTTACTACCGTACTTGGAAGGCCTATTTTGCTTGGTGTGAGTCCAGGGGGTATTCCCCTCGCTCATACTCTGTATCAAGAGTGTTGGCTTTTCTTCAAACGGGCGTGGACCAGCGTTTGGCGTTGGCCACGATTAAGGGTCAGATTTCTGCTCTGGCCGTTCTCTTTCAACACCCTGTGGCGTCTAATTCTTTGGTTGGCACCTTTGTTCAAGGGGTACGGCATCTGGTCCCTCCTAGGAGGGAGCCTTTGCCTCCATGGGACTTGAATCTTGTTCTGTCCGTGTTGCAACATGCTCCCTTTGAAAAAATCAGGGAGATCTCGTTGTCTATGTTGTCCAAGAAGGTCGCCTTTTTGGTGACAATCACCTCGGCTCGTAGGGTGTCGGAGCTGGCTGCTTTGTCCTGCAGATCTCCGTATTTGGTGGTTCACTTGGATAAGGTGGTCTTGCGACCTAACCCGTCTTTCCTTCCGAAAAGGATTTCGGAATTTCACCTCACTGAGGACATTGTCTTGCCTTCGCTTTGCGCAAAGCCTAAACATCCGAAGGAAGTGGCTTTGCATTCCTTGGATATTGTTCGGGCGATCAGGGTTTACCGTCATCGACTGAATCCTTTCGCAAGACGGATTCTCTATTTGTCCTTCCAGACGGGCCTCAGAAGGGCATGGCGGCGTCGGCTTCTACCATCGCCAGATGGATCAGACAGGTCATTGAACAGGCCTATGCTTTGAAGGGGAAAGTTCCCCCCATGCCTGTGAAGGCGCACTCTACAAGATCTCTGAGTACGTCTTGGGCCTGTCATCATCGGGCTTCTGTGTCCCAGGTGTGTAAGGCGGCGACTTGGTCATCCATTCACACCTTCTCAAAATTCTACAAAGTGGATGTTCAGGCATCGGCAGATGCTTCCTTTGGCCGCAAGGTTCTTTGTGCAGCAGTGCCTTAGGGTTCCTTGTTTTTTCTTGGACCCTTGGCTGTTGGGATGTTTTTATCCCTAGGTTATTTGTTTTCCTGGGTTGTTGCTCCTGTTGAGCAAATATTTTCATGTTGCCCAGTTGGTTTCCTTCCTTTGGTAAGGTTCCTTTCTCTGATGTGGGTATTGCGTTGCTTTAGGCGCGGCTGCTGTTTTCCCATTCCTCATGTCTACACTGCTTTGGGACGTCCCCATTGTGACGAATATGAAGATGGCGGCGACTGTCGGAGGACGTAAGAGAAAACTGAATTTTTGTAAAATCTTACCTGTAAAATTTCTTTCTCTGAGTCCTCCGACAGTCGCCGCCCCCGCCCCTCTTTTGGGGTTTGTTTATGTACTCTACTGCTATACTACTGAAACTGAGGTAGGAATGCAGGAAGCAGGAGGGTATTGACTGAGGGGACCACCCCCTAGGGGTGGGGTATGCTAAAAGCTTTGATATTAACATATTCTGTTGCCTAGCTACTCCTACGGAGCAAAGGTCAATAACCCCATTGTGACGAATATGAAGAGGCGGCGACTGTCGGAGGAATCGGAGAAAGGAATTTTACAGGTAAGATTTTACAAAAATTCCGTTTTCTCGTATGTCCTCTGACAGACGCAACTCTTAATGCTTCTTCACTAATGGGTTATGCGCCATCTACAGGAGTAGACTAGGCAGGGAAAAATGTTCACTTGACACGCCTATAGGGGCTGTCCTTCATACACAACCCCAGACACACTGTGCTCTAAAATCAGTTTCTTGCTGCCTAGTTTAGGAGTAGGACCTAGGTTCCCTGCTGGGAATTTGGTCTCAGTTTTTATTTTCTTTTGAGAAATGTTTTTTTTTTTTTTTATCTTTACTCACATTCTACTAGAGCGCTGAGTCCCTTTTGGACTTTTCGCCATCAGGCTTCTGTGGCTCAGGTGTGTTAAGCGGTGACCTTGGTCGTCTGTACACACTTTTACAAGTTTCTACAAGATTTATTTGATGGCATCCTCGGATGCTTTCTTTGGCTGCAAAGTTTTGGAGACTGCTGTTTGAGGAAGAGACATGGTTTTCTCTTTTGGGGGTGAATTTTTGCTCTGGGGTAAGCTCCTGTTGGTGAGTTTTTTGTTGCCCTGTTGGCTACGTTTTTAGCCTTGGAAATGCGTTAAGTTTTTTGTTGCGTTCTTCCCACCCCTCATGCCTACACTGCTTTGGGACGTCCCATTAGTGAAGAAGCATTGAGAGCTGCGTCTGTCAGAGGACGTAAGAGAAAATTGGATTTTTGTACGAACTTACCGTAAAATAATTTTCTCTGACAGACGCAGCTCCCGCCCCTCTATTTTTGGGGTTGGTTGTGTCGTCTTTTACTGCTTGCTACGAATCTGATTTTAGAGCACAGTGTGTCTGGGGTTATGTGTAAAGGACAGCCCCTATAGGCGTGTCGAGTGAAAACTTTTCACTGCCTAGTCTACTCCTGTAGATGGCACATAACCCATTAGTGAAGAAGCATTGAGAGCTGCATCTGTCAGAGGGCTCAGAGAAAAGGATTTTACGGTAAGTTCCTACAAAAATTAAATTTTTTTGAGAATAGCGAACCAATTGCTACAATGTTGTGATTACAAAGGATGGGCGAGTAGCTGTTTAACCACTTGCGGACCGCCCACTATACTATAGGCGAAAAGTGTTGTTTGGTTTTGTTTGTTTTTTTTGTTAGAGTAAGAGGGTTATTACCTGTTATATTTTTTTGCCATCTGTGCCCCATT
The DNA here is from genome assembly GCF_965119305.1 of Pelophylax lessonae. NCBI lineage: Eukaryota > Metazoa > Chordata > Amphibia > Anura > Ranidae > Pelophylax > Pelophylax lessonae. The sequence goes on from NC_138772.1 coordinate 97,888,529, forward strand.
GAGGGCATTTACCTTTACTTTCTGTTCCATAGCCAAAACAGGAAGTGAGAGGAAACCCCTGCAAATTAAGGGAATCCTTTGGGGATCCCCGGGTCATCATAACCTAATGTCCCCATCAGAAGATTTCCCCTCTTAATTTTCTGGGGATAACCAAAAATTTGGGATTTTTATTTAATTTCAATTGGTGAACAGGACAGTTGAATCTCCATAATGAGGGCACAGACAGCAATAAAAACTGACAGGTGTTCTAATCCCTTGACACTCTTATCTAAAACTAAAGAACATTTGGCCTTTATCCTTTTTATGTGGGAATTTCTGCAAATTATTACGATGTCATTGCCCAAGTTGCATTCACCTTGTCTAAAATGTAGCTGCAGAGCAGGGCTGAAAATAGGAAAGACCTCTATTCTACTGAACTGCTTGAGTCAGTGTCTTCAGTGCCAGGAGCTATACACATACATTTCTCTATCGCTCATTGACAGACGTAGTCTTCTTGATTCTCAAGAGCTGGGTTATGTTGTCTCCGCAGGAGTAGGACTAGGCAGAATGACAAAACGTTCTGGCTCCACCCTAGGGGGCAGTCCCTGAGGGTATATCCTCCCTCTCTCTGCTACAGGGAATCAGTTTTTTTCTGTCTAGTCAGGAGAAGGACCTAAGTTCCTTGCTGGAATCTTTTGGTCCTGGCAAGACTTTTTTTCTTTAAGAAAAAGACATTTTTTAGGTAGTTTTCTCCAGTGTTTTTTTCCTGCGAGATCTTCAAGCAAAAATGCCGGACTGGGCGACACTTGTGGTCACCCCAGCCGGCCTACGAGCGCGTGCAGACCATGGCATTGCGCTTGGTCGGCCGCGACATATTCAAGTAAGTATGCGGGGCCGGGCGACGGGCTGGATGTTGAGATCCAGTGGTCACCCCGGTTTCTGCCTAAAAGCGCGTGCAGACCAGTGCGCTGAGTCGGCCGCGACGGAGTCCCAGTAAAGGGACTGACTTTGCGAGTTAAAAGCTCGCTTGGACGCCAGGACCAGAGAGTCGAGGCGTCCACAAACCCCCACCCCGGTGGAGAGGGTATTGTGAAGAGAGGGTGCCTGTCGGTTCGGTATGGTGAGTAAACGTTCCCTTTTTTCCTCATTTATGAGGCAGTATATATTATGGGCCCCTCCATATATGGTCAGTATATATCTGATACTTACAAGTCCCCCTTGTAATACAGCATGTGTTTGTGGGAAGTGGACTTGGTTCAAGAGCTAACACTCTACCCAGCAGACTGTAATATTACAGCAGACATAGGAGGTATAATCCTACCTTATGTGCAGTGTATCTCTGTAGATCCATATGTCACCTCTCAGCAGAGTGCAGGTGGATGTGCTGGGAAGACGATATCGGCGGTCCGCCGCCATTTTGCCGTAGACCGAATGCATATATGTCCTCAGGTCACGCCGGCCGCCATGTTTTTGGAGTCTTATGTCTCTTCTATAGGGGCGGCCATGTTTTGTGAGCCCAGCTTCCTCGTGGAGGGCTGGGAACGCCGGAAGGCGTACACAGGGGGCGGAGCCACGCCTTCTGCCCGGGAAAAAGCAAACAGCTCCTTCCAGTCTGTGTAAGACAGACGCTGGCTGCAGTTTGTTGGAAACTGCACTGCATCGGTTGGTGAGCCTTGGGGGTCCCTCTCTCTCTCTCTGGGATCGAGAAGCAGGTACTCTGAGGGGCGCTATTGCGCTAGGGGGAGACACACAAAAAAAAAAGAAAAAGAAAAAGTTTTTTTGTTTTTGCTGGCAAAAGTGTCCTGTATTAACATGGACCCTGCCACTCATGTATCTCCTCCGGATCCCCTCGAGGGGTCTGCGGGATCCTCCAGCACCCCATTGACAATCGAATCTTTGTCAGCTATTATGGAAACTTTTGTGTCCCGGGTGGAAGTGGCTTGTCAGGGACAGGGCGCAAGAAAGCGACCCCCGCCTAAGCCCTTATTATCTGAAACCTCGGATTCAGACTCTGAGCCTATTTCTGCAGTTGCAGGTACTTCATCTGGTATTGGTGTCTCGGGTCCTGTCTCTTCAGACAGTGAGGAGGATGTTTCGGCATCCGCCATAGCCCGAGAGGAAGCGTTGGTAAACGCACTCATTGTATCTGTTCAAGAGACTTTAAGGTTACAGGGTATTCCATCAGAAATGGCTGAAACTGAGATCCCCTTTGGGACTAAAAAGCGCATCAAAGTAGCAAAGGTTTTTCCATTGCCCAAATGTTTTGGCAATCCAATCGATGAAGAATGGCGTCTGCCAAAACGCACTTTTAATATTTCTAAACGCATTGACAGGCGTTATCCGTTTGAGGAAACCCTTATTAAGAAATGGACAGAACCACCTGTGGTGGATTCACCTATTGCTAGATTGAATAAAGCCACGGTTATTCCTTTAGAAGACGCTCCGTCTTTTAAAGATCCAGTGGATCGCAAGATAGAAGCTATGTCTCGCACCATGTTTTCCTTGATTGGATCAGCTTTCAGGCCAATAATTGCTATTGGTCTGGTTTCGCAGGCTGTAACTGAATGGACCAAGTGGTTACGCCGGGACTTAGAAGAAGTCCCTCAGGCGGTATCAGATTTGTTGGAACAAATGATACAGGGGTTACAGTTTGTATGTGATGCGGCGTTAGACGCCACTCCATTAATGGCGCGAGCATCAGTCTCAGCAGTGGTTCTCAGGCGTACACTGTGGCTAAAAGGTTGGTTAGCCGACCAAGGTTCCAAAAAAGCATTGGCTAATATCCCCTTTTCAGGAGAGCGTCTATTTGGAGCCAACTTAGATGAGATCATTAAGGATCTCACCGGTGGAAAAAGCACCTTTTTACCGCAAAATTTTAAAGGTAGAGGAACTCGTCAAAGACGAGGGCCTTCTTTTTCTGCTCACAAGAGGTTTTTTCGTCCAGCGGGTGAAAAAACTAAGTCCTCCAAAGCTCCTGCAGGAGGCGTCAGGGGTCGTTGGTCGGGCAAGCAAAAGCCCGCCCCCTCCAGACCTGAAGATAAACCATCCAAAGCCTGAAGGTGCGCCACCACCCATAACTGGGGTGGGGGGACGTCTTCGCCGGTTCCCGGATCCATGGCTTTCCAGAATCCCGGACAAATGGGTTTGCGAAGTCATAAGGTCAGGGTACAAGATCGAGTTTCGATCTCTCCCACCGGCGCGATTCTTCCCTTCCAATATCCGTCTATCCGCAGATCGTTTAGAAGATCTGCGGAGAGCAGTCACAGATTTACTACAACAAGGAGTGGTAGTCCACGTTCCTTGGACAGAACGGTTTCAAGGGTTTTATTCAAACCTGTTTACAATACCCAGGAAAGAGGGCAAAGTGCGTCCAATTCTGGACTTAAGAGCACTCAATTCTTTCGTCAACATAAGAAGATTCAGAATGGAATCCATTCGCACGGTAGCAGCCTTCCTGCATCCAGGGGATGTCCTAGCGTCCATAGACATCAAGGACGCCTATCTTCACATTCCCATTTTCGCAGGACATCAGCGTTTTCTACGCTTTTCCGTAGAGGAGAACCACTATCAGTTTGTGGCGTTACCTTTCGGTCTCGCCACGGCTCCGCGGGTCTTCACAAAGGTGTTGGCCCCAATGTTGGCACTTCTGCGCCAAAGAGGTATATCGATTCTAGGTTACCTAGACGATCTTCTGCTTCATGCAGAATCTCCTCAGACCTTGCTACAAAACATAGAAATTACTATGATTTCTTTACAGGAATTCGGGTGGCTGGTGAACCAGCAAAAGTAATTTCTGGTTCCCACCCAGAGGCTCGAATATCTGGGTCTAATTCTAGACACAGTCAGGACAAGAGTTTTTCTTCCGGTAGGGAAACTCCGAAAGATTCAATCAGCAGTCCAGTTGTTACTGTCCAACAGCTGGTCTTCCCTTCGGACTTGCATGAGGGTTCTGGGGTTGATGGTGGCTTCATTCGAAGCAGTCCCATTTGCCCAGTCCCATACCCGAATTCTTCAGCAAGAGATTCTTCTCAGATGGAATCGGAATCCGGAATCCCTGGACAATCAGATACGATTGAGCAAACAGACCAGAGAGTCTCTGGTTTGGTGGCTTCGGTCTCCAATGCTCAGCCAGGGAAAGTCATTTCTGCCAATATATTGGACGATAGTGACCACGGATGCCAGTCTATCCGGATGGGGAGGAATTCTTGGTCCGTTATCTGTCCAGGGACTTTGGTCCCCGGAAGAATCCAGGTTACCGATAAATGTATTGGAACTGAGAGCGATCAGACTTTGTCTGATTCACTGGACCGAGCAGCTCCAGGGCAGCCCGGTTCGGATCCAGTCGGACAATGCCACGGCCGTGGCTTATGTCAATCATCAGGGGGGCACCAAGAGTGTCCGAGCGGCCAAAGAAGTGGCTTGCATTCTTCGCTGGGCGGAACGATTTGTTCCAGCAATCTCTGCGGTATTCATTCCGGGGGTGGAGAATTGGCAGGCAGATTATCTCAGCCGTCAGACCCTGGATCAGGGGGAATGGTCCCTCCATCCAGACGTTTTCCACCAGTTGTGCCTACGGTGGGGCACCCCGGATGTGGATCTGTTGGCATCACGATTCAACAGGAAAGTTCAGAGATTCGTGGCTCGCTCCCGCGATCCTCTAGCAGAAACCGCAGACGCACTGATCGCCCCGTGGGGGCAATACCAGCTAATATATGCCTTCCCTCCTCTCGCGTTACTGCCAAGACTTCTTCGCAGGGTAGAGGAGGAAGGAATCCCAGTAATCCTGGTAGCTCCGGACTGGCCTCGTCGAGCTTGGTACGCCGACATGGTCAGACTGGTGGCGGACGTCCCATGGAGACTTCCTCTCAGGGAGGATCTACTGTCTCAGGGACCGATCTTCCATCCTGCTTTACGATCGCTGGCTTTAACGGCCTGGCTATTGAGACCCAGGTGCTGAAGGACAAAGGTTTGTCAGCTTCAGTTATTCCTACTCTAGTTGAAGCAAGGAAAGCGACTTCCAGAAAGATTTATCATCGCACATGGAAGTCCTACATTGCATGGTGTGAACCTTTGGGGTTCCGTCCTCGGTCTTATTCGATTAGTCGAATATTGGCTTTTCTGCAACAAGGGGTTGAGCAGAAACTGGCCTTGAGTACTATCAAGGGTCAGGTCTCAGCATTAGCCATCTTCTTTCAGAAGCCTTTGGCTACTCATTCCTTGGTGCGGAATTTCATCCAGGGGGTGCGACATCTGGCTCCGCCAGTGCACGCACCGTTACCCCCCTGGGATCTTAATTTAGTGTTGTCGGTTCTTCAGAAACCTCCCTTTGAAGATATTAGGGAGATTCCTCTACCCACGTTGTCCCAGAAGGTGGCCTTCTTGGTGGCTATTACTTCTGCACGCAGGGTGTCAGAACTGGCCGCATTATCTTGTCGTTCACCATATCTGGTGGTTCATAGAGATAAGGTGGTTCTTCGTCCGAATCCATCCTTCCTACCAAAAGTGGTTTCAGAATTTCATCTGAATGAAGAAATTGTATTACCTTCCCTGTGTCCTAAGCCCAGTCATCCTCGGGAGTTTGCGTTACACTCCTTGGATGTGGTCCGGGCGATCAGGGTATACTTGAAAACGACAGACTCGTTTCGCAAGACGGATTCACTTTTTGTGATCCCAGATGGACCCAAAAAGGGGGTTGCCTGCATCTGCCGCGACCATTTCCAGATGGATCAGACAGACGGTAGTACAGGCTTATTCTATTAAGGGTCGGGAGCCCCCGTTCCTTGTTAAGGCGCACTCCACTCGGGCACTTAGTGCGTCATGGGCCTTTCGCCATCAGGCGTCAGTGGTCCAGGTGTGCAAGGCGGCTACCTGGTCGTCGGTGCATACCTTCTCTAAACATTATAAAGTTGATGTAATGGCATCGTCTGATGCCTCATTTGGCCGCAAGGTTTTGCAGGCCGCAATTTGAGGAGACCAGTGGTCTACCTCGAGGGTTTTTTTCCGTTGGAAAATTTTTTCTTTTAGTCTCATTCTTTGTTTATAATGAGCCTTTAAAACTTCTAGTTTGGCACCGGTTGGGCCTACTAGATTGGATTTGATTTTGTCAATCCCACCCCTCATTTGTGGCACTGCTTCTGGATGTCCCAGCTCTTGAGAATCAAGAAGACTACGTCTGTCAATGAGCGATAGAGAAAAATGGATTTTTGTAAGAACTTACCGTAAAATCCTTTTCTCTTAAGCTCATTGACAGACGTAGTACCCGCCCCTCTATCATTGAGTTGGGTTGGGTTAAATTCTCTGTACTGCTTTAAACAGAACTGATTCCCTGTAGCAGAGAGAGGGAGGATATACCCTCAGGGACTGCCCCCTAGGGTGGAGCCAGAACGTTTTGTCATTCTGCCTAGTCCTACTCCTGCGGAGACAACATAACCCAGCTCTTGAGAATCAAGAAGACTACGTCTGTCAATGAGCTTAAGAGAAAAGGATTTTACGGTAAGTTCTTACAAAAATCCATTTTTTTAGCAACATACATCTGCATAATGTTATCAAAGTCAGACATGCCAAACTGGTGGATTTTGGGCTTAATGCCATCCCTTCCTGCATTTTTGTGGACCTCTGGTTTAAAAAATTCAATTTAATAAGGCCCAGCGCTTACTCTCTTGATTAGGTTTATTCTTATGTATATTTGTATCTAAACACTTTAGGAACTATTTTCTGTCCCCTTTCTTTGGGCTGATATGGTAATTAAAGCGGAATTAAAGCAAAAAAACAATTTTGTTCTATGTTGCAGCTTACTGGTCCTTAGATGGGGCAGTTACATTGGCTTCCTTGTTAAGGTTCTTTTCCCATTTATTTTCACCTGCTGATATGGCTAGTAAGTGTTATTTCTCTTTCGTTTATTGACGGACACAGCTCCTGTCATTCTTGACCATTGAGTTATGCTGCCCACCTACAGGAGTAGGACACTAGGTAGAAAAAACTTCTGGCTACACCCATGGGCAGTCCCAGGGAGTCTACTCCCTCTTTCTGCTATAGTTATTTTCTCAGTCAGGGGTAAGGACCCAGTTCCTTGCTGGGATCTCTGGTCCTGGCAATTTTTTTCCTATTAGAATCTACTATCAACTGCCGGACTTGGTGACTGACTGGATGCTATAGATCCAGAGGGTCCCCCAGTCTGGCCAGCGAGCGCAGGCTTCAGCTCCGCGCTAGGTCGGCCTGAGTCGCATCGTTCCTCCTTGGGGACTGCCTCCCCAATTTCGATGAAGTAGTCTGTCAGCAGCGGTGGCCACCCTGTTTCTGGTATAGTAAGTAGCTGCCCCCCCCCCCACTCTAACTTTGGAGATTTTTGGGGTGGACGCAGGCCCCTCCCTGGGACGGTCGGACCCCCGGGTTCCCCCCCTTTCCATGCAGCATCTCCCCCCTTAGTGGTCCTCTGTGGACTTGTTACCCACCATCTGCCCCCCTCCCAATGGGGTGACTATACTTATAGGTTGGTCTGGGGTGTCCAGGTGGGGGTGGGAGCACGCCGCAGGCGACCGAATGATCGACCTTTGGGAAGGGGCTGTACCTGGTGGGGGCTCCTGCTAGGACCCCCTTCTTGCTTGGATCATGTTTTGCTGCTTTTGGGGTCCCCTTGGGAGCCGCGTGGCGCCACCATTGTCTTGTAGCCTTGTGTGCTGTAGATCAGCGGCAATGTTTGTGTAGCCTCGGCAGCCATTTTCTTGTAGGTTTCCTCTTTGAAAATCGCAATGGCCATGTTTTCGAAGCTGTATAGCGGTGATTCGGCGGTGGGGGCCCCTCATCCCTTATTGCTGACTTCTGGATCTTTATCTTCCTGATCGCCGCATGATGTGCAGTTTGCCTGGTGCTATAAGTGCCAGATTGGTGGTGGTGAATCTGTGGGGTTTTCTCTCCCTCTCTCTGCTATAGCAGTGGTAGTCCTCTGTGCTGGACCCTGTGGTGCTGTCAGCGCGGTGAGGGTGTCCCTAGCGGTGTTATACACCTTTTTTGGGTAGGTCCCCTCCTCTTCTATAATGGAGTCCCTGAAGCACATTTCCCCACCTGATCCCCTCTGAGGCTGCAGGTCCCTCTGGTTTCCAACCATCCATCCATGCACTGACGGCGGTCCTGGAGTCCCTTGTGTCCTGGGTGGAGGCGGCTTTGGGCGACAGGCTAGCAAAAATCTCAGATTCCCCCCCCCCCCCCCCCCCCCCCCATTTACAATTGCCCAGATGTCGCAAACTGACCGAGTGGGCTAAGCTCCTATGCTGTGACCTGGAGGGAGAGCTGGCGGATCAGCTGGTCCAGGGGCTGCTGCAGTTATCTGTGATAGCTCTTTGGACACCTCTCCCCTTATGGCTCTCTGTTTTGGCGGTGATCCTTCAGCATGTCTTTTGGCTCAAATGCTGGTCTCCGGACCAGACTTCTAAAAAAGCCTTGACTGATCTTTCCTTTCAAGGGGATTGTCTGTTTGGAGCTACCCTGGAAGATATTATAAAAGGTCTCCCAGGGGGAAGAGTACCTTTTCTTCCGCAGGCTAAGGGCAAGGAACCCCGTCGTAGACTTAGTCCTTCCTTCTCGGCTCATATGAAGTTTTTTTTCGTCCCTCAGGTTCGAAGCCTTTCAGGGCCTCCTCTGGCGGATCCAAACGAACCTGGTCTGGCAAGCTGAGAGCGGGCTTCTCCAGACCCACGGACAAGGCTCCTTCTGCATTAAGATGCACCCTCACCCGTCTCTGGGGTGGGGGCGTCTTCACTGGTTTCCAGATCTGTGGCCTGCCCTGGTGCAAGAAAAGTGGGTCCGCAAAGTCATTCGGTCCGGCTACAGTATCGAGTTTAAAGTGTAATAGTCTGGTGCGCTAAACAAATAAAAAATATGAACAAATAATGTGTGTGTGATCACAAATTATTCCACGTGACACTAGCATCAATAAAAAATTATGAAAATTATTGGCTATGTGAATATACAAGAAATATTCCCATGCGGGATACCCCTAAAATGGGGTGCGAGTACAAAAAACAAAGTCCACAATGTGAAGTCCATGCTAAAAGTAGATTATTATTGTGTGACCACTTCAGTGATGAGTAAATCCAAATAGGTCGTCCACCCAGTGTTGTGTGAAACATATAAGATTCCCACCACCTTCAGGATTCACTTCTCACCAGCTAATAGGGATTTTCAGGCAGAAATAATTATACTTCAGAGTGGTAAAACCTCAAACCGTGAAGAGCAGATAAAATTCATATACACCCTTGTGTTAGAGACAAATATGGCCTCTTACCAAATAAAGGGTCTATTCCAGCTTAAGTAAACTCTTGTTACCGAATCTTCCTCTTTATGGTTGTATGGGATACCAGACTTCCTTGATGGTTTCTAATGGCTAATAGCTTCTCCACAGTCTCCCCCGCAGATGTAATCATACATAGGTGAGAATAAAAGTAAGCAGCATTATCTCACAACATTTTATTAAAAAACATAGAATAGCACTTACAGTTTAGAAGTAAGAAACAGGCGTGTAATGCTTGGAATGCTCGCGGCCACCTGCAGTGCGGACCCGACTGGGCATCAACCTCCTATCTCGGTTGATGCCCAGTCGGGGGAAATGCGCCAGACAGGAGGCGCCGCACCGTCACTACTTAAAAGTATCGAGTATCACTCTTGTTCCCTGTGGGAGAGGAGCATTATCAGTTTGTGGAGTTTACCTTTTTGGTCTAGCCTTCGCTCCTCGGGTCTTCACAAAAGTGATGGCTTCTGTGCTAGCCTTGCTACGCCAACGGGGGATGGCGATACTGGGCTACTTGGATAATCTCCTCCTGCGAGCGGAGTCTCTCTCCGCTCTGGTGGAGAACCTGGAGATCACAATACAAACTCTGCGGGAGTTGGACTATTTGGGTCTGATTCTGTACTCTGCCGTAGCCAGAGTGCTCCTTCCTCTGGACAATCCCTGAAAATTGCAGTCTGCAATTCGCCTCCTGCTGTCTAACACATGGACTTGCATGTGGGTGATGGGCCTGATGGTGTCTACCTTCGAGAAGCTTCCATTTGTACAGTTCCAAAAGAGGTCCCTGCAAAGGGAGATTCTGACTAAATGGGACAAGGCTCCACAGTCTCTGGACAATCAGATCCGGCTCAGTCGGGGAACAAAGGAGTCTCTGATATGGTGGCTTTGGCTTGGAAAATCCTTCCTCCCCTTGTATTGGACGGTGGTCACCACGGATGCCAGCCTATCCAGCTGGGGAGGCGTCCTCGGCAAGCATTCTGCTCAGGGGATCTGGACACTGGAAGAGTCCAAACTACTGATACATTTCTTAGAACCCAGAGTGATCAGATCATTGGACGGTTCGTCTTCAGGGTTGTCCAGTGTGCATTCAATCAGACAATGCCACGACCGTGGCTTATGTCAATCACCAAGGGGGCACAAGAAGTGCCATGGCGGCTCTGGAAGTACCCGGCATTCTAAGGTGGGAAGAATGGTTCTTACCAGCCCTCTCCGCCATACACATTCCTAGGGTGGAAAATTGGCAGACGGATTACCTCAGTCGGCAGGCGTTGGACCAAGGGGAGTGGTCCCTTCATCCAGAGGTGTTAAAGCCGCTGTGTCTCTGGTGGTGCACTCCCGAGATGGATCTGTTGGCGTCTTGGCTCAACAGAAAGGTGCAGAGATTTTTGGCTCGGTCAAGGGATTCTCTGGCAGACGCGCTGGTGGTCCCGTGGGGTCAGTATCGTCTAATCTACGCCTTCCCTCCTCTCAAACTTCTGCCCAGACTCCTACGCAGGTTCGAGGCAGAAGGGATTCTGGTTCTTTTAGTGGCACCTGACAGGCCTCACTGGGCCTGGTACGCCGATCTAGTGCAGATGGTTGCTGATGTTCCTTGGAGGATTTCTCTCAGGGAGTATTTGCTGTCCAAGGACCAATCTTCCATCCTGCTTTACAGTCGCTGGCTTTGACGGCTTGGCTGTTGAACGCCAGGTGCTGAAGGATAGAGGTTTGTCTGAGTCGGTGATTCCTACTTTGTTAAAGGCTAGGAAATCTACTTCTAGTAACATCTACTAGAGCTGCACGATTCGGGCCAAAATGAGAATCACGATTTTTTTAGCTTGGAATAAAGATCACGATTCTCTCACGATTCTCTGTGTAACAAAAAAAAAATTGGGATAACTTTACTGTTACGTTTTTTTTTTATTCATTAAAGTCTATTAATTGCGTTTGAAAGACTGCTGCGCAAATACAGTGTGACATAAAATATTACAACAATCGCCATTTTATTCTGTAGGGGCTAAAAAAAATATATAAAATGTTTGGGGGTTCTAAGTACTTTTCTAGCAAAAAAAAAAAGATTTTAACTTGCAAGCAACAAGTGTCAGAAAAAGGTCTAGTCTTTAAGAGGTTAAACTTCCTTTCTCCCTGGCAGAGGGAAGGAAAAGATACAATGAAATCATTTTGTTTATAGTTACTGGGAGACTTTTAATGCTGATAGGCATTTGCTGGGAGGCTTTTTTTTTTTCCACAGCTGTTCTCTCTGCTTCCTCACAGCAATGCAGCTATGCAAAGAATCGAGCATATGTCAGGTTTAGATCGTCAGGGGGGGTGAATCGAGATCGCGATTTTCATCCGATTAATCGTGCAGCTCTAACATCTACTATCATATGTGGAAGACATACATTGCGTGATGTGAGTCTCTTGGGGTGCGTCCTCGGTGGCACAGATCTTAACCTTCCTTTGACGGGGGGGTTGAGGCCCTAACATCTGAAGGAAATTGCCTTGCATGCCTTGAATGTGGTTCAAGCGATTAGTGTGTACCTGGCAGCTATGGAGTCTTTTAGGAAGTCAGACTCACTATTTATGCTAACGGATGGACCTCACAAAGGGTTGTCCGCTTCCTCTGCGACCATTTCCAGATGGATCAGACAGACGGTGTTTCAGGCCTAATCCATCAGGGGTCAGGTTCCTCCTTTCCCTGTTAAGGCGCACTCTACTAGGGCACTTAGTGCCTCCTGGGCCTTCCGTCATCAAGCTTCAGTTACACAGGTTTGCAAGGCGGCCACCTGGTCGTCTGTGCACACTTTTACAAAGTTTTTTAAAGTGAATGTGTTGGCAACTGTGGATGCTTTCTTTGGCCGCAAGGTTTTGCAGGCTGTTAAGAGGACCTGATCCTCTGAGGGAATTTTGTTTTTTTTTCAGGTGGGCTCCAGTTGTTTTGGTTGAGCCCTGTCACATGGTTGGCTACTGTTTTAGCCTTGGGAATTTTTTTTTTTTTTTTTTGCAGTTTCCCACCCCTAATGTTTGACACTGCTTTGGAACATTCCAATGGTCAAGAATGACAGGAGCTGTATCAGTCAATAAACGAACGTTAAAATGGGACTTTTGACTTACCGTAAAATCCATTTCTCTGATGTTCATTGACAAACACAGCTCCCACCCCTCTGTAAGGTTATGATTCTCCTGACACTGCTTGCAACAAAACTTAGTGACTATAGCAGGAAGAGGGAGTATTCTCTCTGGGACTGCTCATGGGTGTGGCCAGAAGTTTTTCTACCTAATGTCCTACTCCTGTAGGGGGCAGCATAACCCAATGGTCAAGAATGACAGGAGCTATGTCTGTCACTGAACATCAGAGAGATGGATTTTACGGTAAGTAAAACCCATTTTCTCTTGCGTCCTCCGACAGTCGCCGCCCACTCATACAGTCTTCACCAATGGGTATTGACTTCCTCACAGGAGTAGCTAGGCATAAGACTTGTTAAAAACAAAAGCATTTTAACATAGACACACCCATGGGGGCTGTCCCACTGGTCAATACCCCCCTGCAGTAAGCCATCCCAACTCAGTTTGTCTTCTGCCTAGCATTAGGAGTAGATAGGCTTCCCTGTGCTGGGGCTCCAGTCTCAGCCTTCTAATCTTTTTCTTATGATTTTATTTGCGAGAATGTATTTTCTTTGCTTTACTAGCTTGTTTATTTGTCAGCTTTAGTTTAGTCGGATCTTCGGATGAAGATGGATTTTGCGGAGCTGGGAATCGGACTGACCGCCCTGGTTCTCCAGGGCAGAGTGTCAGATGGATCCCCAGCCTGCCATCGAGCGTTCAGCCATGTGTTCGCCCTGGCATTAGGAACGACCCATCCCTGTTCGCAGCAGGGATGCAGCCTGTGAGGTGGCTACCTCACTGGACACATCTGCGTTTTCACTCGCATGCTGCAGTGTCCTGCATTTTTGGCTGACGGCATTCCCTGCCATCTGAGGGCAGTGGCTTTCCGTTACTAAGAGGCACACCACGCCATCCGGTACGGGTAAGTACTATCTGTGTGGGGCCTCTGTCTGGAGTAGCAGTCCTGTTGTGCTGTGGTGTCCACTCATGTCTGTGCGTTTGTGGGGCTCCCTGATGCGATCCCTGCGGGATCCTTTTTTTTTTATTTGCAATACTGGCGCTGTGTATGTGTGGGGGCCCCTCTCCTATGTCACTTCGGGGTTTGGAGGTGCAGACTGTGTGTGCGGCGGCCGCTGCGGGGTGAAAACCGCGCTGTCCGCCATTTTAGGTGTGGGAAGCATGGCTGGCTTCACTGTGGGCTTTTTTACACCGCTTCTATGTAGTGTTTTTGGCGCCATCTTGTGTTTGGCGAAGGATCGTTCGGTGCGCATGTTGGCGGCCATCTTGCCGAAGCCTCCCATTACTTCCTATGGGCAGCCATTTTCCCTTAGCCTGCAGCATATTGTTCAGCCTCTGACGACCTCACTTCCCTTTCCTCTGGAGCAGCGGTCGGTGTGGTAACACTCTGTGGGGCTCTGCAGACTGTCCTTTCCATATTTCCTCTGCTTTGTCCTTTCTGGCTCAGTTTTGTCCCTGTAGGGGGTCTGTGTACGCAGTCTATTTAGTGGTGGGCTGCGGGGTCCGCATCGCTCTTAAAGAGCCAGTACCTTAAGAATTGTGTTTTCTGCAATGGAATCTAAGGACAGCAAATTCCCCCCAGCCTTGGTGGGGGACCCCAGTTCTGCTGAACCCCCGTTCTACCCAATTTGGCCGCTGTAGTGGTGACTTTAGTGTCCAAAATGGAGGTGCTGATGGCTGAACGGGCTGCTAGAAAAAGGCCTAGGATATCTTTCTCTTCTGTTTCAGATGGTGATGTGGCTGCTGTGGGTGGCGTGCCTTTTCAGGGTTGAAGAGATAAGTTTTTTGGATCTTACATTGGAAGATTATTGGAGATACAAATTCCCATCTCTTAACATCAATCCGGCTATCGCACTATTTGTGCGACAAACTTCGCAAGATATTGAAGCAATCAAAGAGAAAAGACACATATCTAATTTAACGAAAAAACAAAAACAAGCCCTTCAGGAACTCAGAGATAACGATGACATCGTGATCAAGCCTTCAGATAAAGGAGGGAATGTGGTTGTCATGTGCAAAGAAAAATACAAAAAAATGTGTTATACCATACTTTCCAACACAAAATGCTATAAAAAGATCTCTCCTATAATGACAAAAACATATGATCAAACTTTTTACTCTAAAGTAGACAACGCATTCAAGGAAGGCACCATATCTCAAACCCTGTGGGAATACATAAGGACACCACATCCCAAAACACCAACATTATACGCGTTACCTAAATTACATAAAAACATGGAAGAACCACCGGGTAGACCAATCATCTCCGGCAACGGAAGCATTTCAGAGTCTATGAGCAAAGTAATTGATAGGTACTTACGTCCTCATGTCAAAGAACTACCCTCATACACACAAGATACACTCCACCTCCTCAAAATACTTAATGATATCACCATACCAGAAGACACATACCTGATTACCATCGACGTCGAATCTTTATACAACAATATACCCCACACCAAAGGGCTACAAATAATTGAGAAGACACTCCGATGCCACAGTGAACGGGACCAAAAGTTTAACAACTTTATCACTGATATGTTACAATTTATACTCAATCACAACGTCTTCACCTTTGGCGGCAATTATTACATTCAAACCTGCGGGGTAGCAATGGGGACCAGCTGCGCCCCCTCTTATGCGAACATCTACTTGGGCTCATGGGAGCAAGACTTTCTATCTAAAGAGGAGAATTCCATCTACGCTGAAAAAATCCTTATATGGCAACGATATATCGATGACATATTGATAGTATGGGACGGACCGGAAAACATGATACAGGAACTACTAACGAAGATGAACCAGAATGAACATAATATGTTCTTTACAATGACCTACAGTAGACAACAAGTATCCTTCCTTGACACTTCCATTTATAAAGACCCGACGGGCAAAATTTCCACCACCCTATACAGAAAGGAGACAGCAGGCAACTCCATTCTTTACGCCTCTAGCTTTCACCCACAACCCCTTATCAAGTCTATACCTTACAGTCAATATCTCAGATTGAAGAGAATCTGTACAGATCCAGCTAAATTCCAATTGGAAGCCAACGCACTGACTGCCCGATTGCTACAAAGAGGCTACACCAAAACCTCATTACGCAAGGCATTTAATCGTGCCAACTACAAAGATAGACAAACCCTTCTCTTTAAAAACAAGGAACCAACAAAAACCGAACCCGACACCCGAATAATTATAAGATATACCAACGAACATCAGCAGATTCGAAAGATCCTTACAAAAAATTGGTCCATTCTCATGGAAGAACCAAGCACCGCAAAACTCCTACCAAAACATCCACCCATCACCTTCAGGAAGGCAGGCTCCCTACAACAACAATTAGTACATAGCGAGTATAAAGAGGGATCTAGAAAAGACCCTTGTAAAACCAAGGGCACCTTCCCATGCGGGAGCTGTGCCCAATGTCATGTCATCCGTCCAACTACTAATATTACTTTACCTAATGGAGAATTATTCCGCCCCAAACATTTTTGCAACTGCAAAACGAAGGGAATTGTTTATATGATGACATGCGAATGCGGATCTTTCTACATCGGGAAGACCCGACAGGAGTTCGGCAAACGGGTGAACCAGCATCTACAGACTATGCACGTTGGCAACTTTTATGTCCCATTAGGGAGACACGTAAGGGATCATCATAACTATAAAATGCCTAATATCAATTTCATGGCTCTGGACAGAATCCATGTCCCGTTACGAGGCGGCGACTGGAATAAGATTCTTTTACAACTAGAAATGCGCTGGATTGTACAACTTAAAGCCACAACTTCACCCGGACTAAATGAAGCACAAAGCTATCGCCCATTTCTTCAGGGCTTTTCATCTGGCAAAACAGATTAGTCTTGTCATCCCAAATAACTGAAACACTTGGAATTATCCCCCCTTTTTTCCCCCAACTAACTATTCGGATTGCACCACAATGCAATCGACTGGGGTTCCACCAACCTTCAAATCATTTACCTTTACACAATGAGTCAACAGAATTAGATTGCACAAATCCTGCAACCGATTCTTTGATTTTGTTTGATTTTCTATTGCTTTTTCTTCGCCACCTATCCTCTTCTCCATCCAACGAATTGCATCAATTAATCCAATTCGGACTACACAAACATCCTCCAATGTTCCTCTCCAACAAACTAATCCAATCGGATTACCAAATTGGTACAATCAATTCGGAATTCGACTTTTCTCAGATCACCTTGGTATCATATACATGCTCCAACCCTACCGGATTGCATGGATCCTGCAATGGAATTTTCCATTATTCACCTTTTGATGACCTTTGACCACAAGTCTGGACCAATGGTATCCGACTTTGTGTCTCCAACCCTGACCCATCCCACATCTCCCCACAGGAATTTTTTCTTCCTTATACTATATTGCTGCAACCTTAATTCTAGAATGCTCTAAATTATTATCTTGTTACTATAATTCATTGATTTCCTTAGGGTTTACATTGTATTTCCCTTTCGATACATGTTTTCTTTTTATATGATGGAATAATCTGTATCCACTTCCTTTTGCCTCCCCATAAGAAATTCCAGTGGCTCCCGGCACAGAAAGCCCCGATCGGGGCTCTTGAAACTGAATGGTCGGTGTCCTCACCCTCCTGTATCCCGCACAGGGATTTCAGCTTCCAAATCTGTGTCGGCGGCCTCGCAGGCACGTCCGCACGGCTACAAGGGATGCGCCCTGACAGTACGCAGGCGCACATCTTGCCGTGCTACGGACTCCACCTGTTTGGCATCACGCAGCGCATCATTGCGCATGCGCGGCTGCCTTTAAAAGGCCGGGGAACAATCCGGGTGCCTCAGTCTCTCCCACACCGAGGGAGGAGATGGACCCGGAGCGCACACGCTGCCTTTACCCGTGACAACACCTTCTCAAACGTAAGTCCAACATGTGAGGGGAATTTCTTACATCCCCTCAAGAACTTTGGGAAAACTTTTTCACCTCTGTTTATATTGAAGGTAACAAATATTTACTTTAATAATCTTACATATTCCCTAATTGTTAGACGATCTCAATCAATGTGGATTCTACCTGTCAAAACCACATTGGATCCTGGATCGGGTCATTCGGTTCAGAAAGTAAATACCACTAGATATGAAGCCTTTAAATACCTCTTATACTCTTTCAATGTACTCATGCAGCATATTTGTTCCTGCAGCACCTGGACAAAACCTGGGAAGGCATGGTCTTAGGAAGTGGACAAAACAATTGTATGTCAACCCACACATGTGTAAACTATATTATGTATGTTTTCAGTACAATATTGCCCAACTTGATACCCCTTTCTTTTGATTATCTGTAGAATCGGTGAAATATCCTTGATAAAGGCCAAATTAGGCCGAAACATGTCGGATCACCGATCTGGCACCTTCTCTGCACTCATCCCAGTCTTTGACATGAGGAACAGCAGAGCAAGACCACATACAACCCACTTTTAAGTCACTTATTGCCACATGCTAAACACACTTTATTTCTTCCTCTTCACTGCACAATGGGACTTTACCCATTAAAGTCACCATTTAATTGTTGTATATATATTGCCTAATCGCAATAAACTTTGCATATTTGTATATTATACTACCTCTGCTTATTCTCCTATACTCCTGCCCATAAAATCCCATATTTGACTTGAGGCACCAAAAACCACAAACAGTGCCTTTTCAGGGTCTCGCTCTTCTCAGGACCCGCTGGGGTCTGAGGGGGAGGCGGAGGTGGAGGGGGTAGATGATTCTCCCCCGGGGTCGCCTGAAGAACACGCAGCTATGGATGCGTTGATTTCTTCTGTAAAAGAAACACTACATTTGGAGGATGAGCCCAATCCTCCGGGCATTGTGTCCTCTTTTGGTACACATAGGACCCGCAAGTCGGCGCAGGTTTTCCCCTGCCCCGCTGAGTTTCATCACACGGTGAATGAACAATGGCGCAGTTTGAAACGCCCCTTCACTGTGCCAAAACGGTTTCAACTGCTTTACCCCTTTGCGCCTTCTACGGATTCGCGCTGGTGTGTGGCCCCCCCAGGTGGATCACACTGTGGCCGTGTTGAACAAGGCTACCCTGGTCCCCCTGAGGATACCCTGGTGTTCCGGGATCCTACGGACTGGAGGTTGGAGTCTCTGGCCCGCCATGCTAACATGGTGGTGGGTTCCATGCTCAAACCTATTTTCGTCTGTCATGGTGGCTCAGGCGGTGGGGGATTGGACTAAGGTGCTTAGACGTACTCTCGTGACTGATGCGATGTGGCCTTGAATGAGGCCCCTTTGGCTGCACGCCTGTCTAGTGTCGCGGTACTTAACCGTCGACTGATCTGGTTGAAGAGCTGGTCGGCTGACCAGACGTCACAGAAAATGGTGGCTGTTTTTCCTTAAGCAGGGTCTCGCCTTTTTGGCAAGGCCTTAGATACTTAGGTGAAAGGAGTCACTGGGGGCAAGAGCACTCTGCTGCCCCAGAATCCGAGGAACAAGTCTTTCCGCGGTAAGCGGGGTCCCGCCTTTAAACCCAATCAGGGGTCCTTTCATGCCTTCAAGGCACAAAACGAGGGCAAACCTTTCAAGGGCCAAGGTGGCCAGAGAAAGCCATGGGCGGGCAAGCAGAAGACCGGCCACGTCGGTGCGGCGGCCCAATCCGCCTCTGCCTGAAGGGACGCCCTCACCCGTTTCAGAGGTGGGGGGACGTTTGCGTGGTTTCCTCCAACCTTGGCTGCTCCGAATTCCGGACAGGTGGGTTCAAGAAATCATTCGATCAGGATACAAGATCGAATTCCTTTCGCGGCCGGCGGGCAGATTCTTTCCCTCAAATCTTCTTTTGACCCCAGGGCGGTTACAGGACCTGCATCAAGCAGTGCAGGACCTTCTTGTCCAGGGGGTGATTGTCCCGGTGCCTCATCAGAACAGGTTTCGGGGGTTTTACTTGAATCTGTTCACTGTACCCAGAAAGGAGGGCAAGGTACGTCCGATCCTGAACTTGAAAGCTCTGAACTGCTTTGTGCGTGTTCGAAAGTTCCGCATGGAATCTCTCCGCTTGGTGGTGGCCTCCCTGAGTCCAGGGGGATTCCTGGCCTCTATCGACCTGAAGGATACCTGCACATCCCCATTTTCGAGGGTCATCGGAGGTACCTACGATTCGCCATACCGGAGGACCACTATCGGTTCGTAGCGTTACCTTTCGGTCTCGCTTCGGCTCCAAGGGTCTTACCAAAGTGCTGGCGCCTGTTCTGGGCCTATTGAGGGCACAGGGGATTGCGGTCTTGGGATATCTGGATGATCTTCTGTTAAGATCGAGTGCCAGTCAGAGCCTGTCGACTACGGTACAGACGCTCCACGAGTTCGGTTGGACCATCAACGTTCTGAAGTCGACTTTGTCTCCTTCGGTTCGTCTTCCTTTTTTGGGAATGATTCTGGCTTCTGCTCAAGCGAAGGTGTTCTTACCGAAAGGACAAGCTCCGGACCCTTCAGAACGAGATCAGGTCCCTCAGGGACAACGAAGTATCATCACTCAGGACCTGTATGCGGTCCCTGGGGTTGATGGTCAGCCTTCGAGGCGATACCATTTGCTCAGTTTCACACGCGGTCTCTCCAAGCGGAGATCCTGGCCAAGTGGGACAGATGGCCTCAGTCCTTGGATCTGAGGGTTTCGTTGTGTCGTCAGACCAGAATGGATCTTCTGTGGTGGCTTCAGTCCCTGGCTGTATCGGAAGGAAAATCCTTCCGTCCGTTACTGTGGACAGTGATTACCACGGATGCCAGCCTGTCGGGCTGGGGTGGAGTCCTGGGCAACCTGTCTGCCCATGGCATTTGGTCGGAGGAGGAATCCTCCCTTCAGATCAACATATTGGAATTGAGAGCGATCAAACTGTGTCTCTTCCAGTGGTCGGATCGACTTCTGGGCTGTCCTGTATGGGTACAGACGCTCAATGCTACCGCGGTGGCTTACATCAACCACCAAGGGGGCACCAGGAGGGCCCAGGCGGCCCGGGAGGTAACCGACATTCTGTCTTGGGCCGAGACTCATGTCCCGGCGATTTCGGCAGTTCATATTCCGGGTGTGGAGAATTGGCAGGCCGATTATCTGAGCCGCCAGACCCTGGATCAGGGGGAATGGTCCCTACACCCAGAGGTCTTCCAAATGCTGTGTGCGAAGTGGGGATCCCCAGATGTGGATCTGTTCGCGTCTTAGCTAAACAACAAAGTGGAAAGGTTCGTGGCAAGAACACGCGATCCTCTGGTGGACGCCTCGGATGCACTGGTGGCCCCTTGGCATCGGTATCGTCTGATGTATGCCTTTCCTCCGATTCAGTTGTTGGCCAGGTTCCTTCGCAGATTGGCTTCGGAACCAATGTTGGTGATTCTGGTGCCGCTCAACTCGCCGCACCGGTCCTGGTACGCGGACATTGTTCACCTGGCCGTCGAGCCATCTCAGGGACCGATCTTCCATCCTGCTTTACCGTCGCTGGCTTTAACGGCATGGCTGTTGAAAGCCAGGTCCTGAGAGACGGGTGTCTCTCCTGAGAGGTCATTCCTACTTTGATCAAGGCTAGGAAGGCCTTGTCTGGTAAGATTTATTACCGTACTTGGAAAGCTTATTTTGTTCATACTCGGTGGTGAGAGTGTTGACTTTCCTCCAGTCTGGTGTGGACCAGCGTCTTGTGCTGGCCACGATCAAGGGCCAGGTATCTGCCCTTGCTGTTCTTTTTCAACGCCCTGTGGCATCTCATTCTTTAATTCACACCTTCATTCAAGGTGTGCGTCATTTGGCCCCTCCCTGGAGGGCGCCTTTACCTCCATGGGACTTGAACTTGGTTCTGTCCCTGTTACAGCGTTCTCCCTTTGAAAACATCCAGGAGATATCGTTGCCTCTGCTGTCTAAGAAGGTGTCCTTTTTAGTGGCAATCACTTTGGCTCGCAGGGTGTTGGAGTTGGTGGCGTTGTCTTGCCACTCTCCTTATCTGGTGGTTCATAGGGATAAGGTGGTCTTGCGACCTAACCCGTCCTTTCTCCCTAAGGTGGTGTCTGATTTTCACCTGAATGAGGACATTGTTTTACCTTCGCTCTGTGCGAAGCCTAAGCATCCTAAGGAGGTTGCTTTGCATTCCTTGGATGTTGTCAGGGCGATCAGGGTTTACCTGACGTCCACTGAATCCTTTCGAAAATCGGATTCTCTTTGTCCTTCCTGAGGGACCTCGGAAGGGCATGGCTGCGTCTGCGGCGACCATTGCCAAATGGATCAGACAGACGATTGTTCAGGCCTATGCTTTGAAGGAACGGGTTCCACCCTCCCCTGTTAGGGCGCACTCTACCAGATCGATGGGTTCGTCCTGGGCCTTCCGGCATCAAGCTTCGGTGGCCCAGGTGTGCAAGGCTGCGACTTGGTCGTCAGTGCACACTTTTTCCAAATTCTATAAGATTGATGTTCTGGCATCAGCTGATGCCTCCTTTTTCAGCATGCTTTTAATGGACCAAATTGGCAAGCAAAAGTGGCAACTTTAGAGGATTGAGACTAACCATTTAAAGCCAAAAGGGAAGTATAAACTGAAGATGACTCCAGCAAACTAAACAAGGCAGATTATAACGGCCAGTGCAAGGGAGACCAATATTGATAAAATAGTAGTAGTCTTTTATTGTATAAATATTAAAACCAGTGAAAATCACAAAAAAAACTCCAAGGGTCCCATCCCAAAAATTATGGGCGTGATAATTCATAAAAATGCACACAATTTTTTATATATATATATATATATATATATATATAATCTTGTACATCTGAGTATAGCTGCGTAACATGCGTCTTTAGCCTGCTGTCTGTATATCAAGGAAGGAATAGGGGTAGTTGGACTTTGTTGGCAAAACGACAGGACAAAATGTCATGAAAAGTTAGGTTTTTATTAGAAAATTAATTAAAAAATATAAAGCAAAAGGTATTGTGAATCAACATCTATAAAGACATGAATTTAAAATCAATGCTGACAATATATGGACCAATACAACCACGTAGTTGGAATGCAACAGAAGAGAAATGTTATATATACAAATGTAGACGATGACTAAACCATTGATACTCAGAGAGAGGCCTTCGGATGGTAGAACAAATAGAGTAATGGGTTCCAACAATGGCGATGGGTTCACTCAGTTACAATTATGGAATATTCATCTCAGTTCATGATAACGTTCTCTACATGTTTCGTGCAAATGCGCTTCTTCTGGTGAGTGTCGTTATACAGATTAAACAATCACATAGTTAGATATTGATTGGAGAATGCAAAGAAAATTTCCATAATATTCTTCCCTATAATCCTCCCCATTGCTACATGATGCAACAATATATTAGGCTGGGGGAATATCTGACCACAACCTGTTAGCACTGATTATCGAACTTCTGGCCAGCCCGGGAAGGGGTGTTTGGAGGTTATCCCCGGATTGGTTGCAGGTTGAGCAGGTATCCCCCCATCTCCAAACATCTGTCGCCTAATACTCGACCACTAATGCAGACTCGACTGAGCCTCCTTTGGTATGGAATGCATTCAAGGCAGTCTTAAGTGGGGGTATGTATATCCACAATTAAAACAGGACACAAGGACCATAATTTTGAAATTGTTGCGTTGCAGGAAAAGGAGCGCGGATTCGCGGAGGAATACACTACATCTCCTTCAGATGTTACTTCTACTTCTCTGTTGGAGGCACGGTGTTGTCTCTCGGTGCACTTCTACGATTTAGCACAAACAGAATCAGGGTGCAAGGCTGAGTCTCTCTTTGCTCAAGGGGACAGGAATGGTAAGCTCCTAACAATGTTAGTGGCTGATCATAAATCTCTTACCAAAATTCCCAATATACGACAGGAGGGAGGTAACCTAGTTACTGACCCTTCGAGTATGACGGAATTTATACAATATTTTTCCTCACTTTATGCACCTATTTCACCATATGACCTGGCAACTCTTGATTCCTTACTGAGGAACTTCGCTATTCCAGTTTTAACTGACAGGGATGCTCTAGAAGCCAAAATACGCTGTTAGAGATAGAAGCGGCTAAATTTGCCTTTCCCCCCACAAAGCACCAGGTCCTGACGGGTTTCCAATGGATTTGTATAAGACCTATACGGAACTCCTCCACCCCTAGGTTGAATGCACTATTTGCCCACAGTTTAGATCAGCAGACTCTCCCACCCTCCATACTTGAGGCTTACATGGTCCTTCTTTCTAAGCCTGACAAGGATCTTAAATCTGAATGTTCCTCTTACCGTCCAATTGCCCTATTGAATACAGATCTCAAAATTCTCACTAAGTTTAGCAACCGATTACCAAAAATCATTTCATCATTGGTTAACGTAGATCAGATCGGCTTTATGCCAGGAAGACCTACGAAGACTAACCTGAGAAGGGTTTTCACCCCTCTCCAGCTTCCCAATGTGAGCCCACCCGCCAGAATCAGTTTCCATTGCTATAGAAAAGGCATTCAACTCAGTCGATTGGCAGTATATGCATGAAGTCCTAGAACTCATGGGTTTTGGCCCGCTTTTTCATAGGTTGATCACATTGCTATATAGTAAACCCCAGGTGGCGATCAGGCTTGGGCTTTCTGTTTCCCCCTTTTTTGATATAGGTAGGGGCACTAGGCAAGAATGCCCCCTTTCTCCCTTCCTATTTGCTCTAACGATGGAGCCCTTGGCAATAGCATTTCGATCATCCCCAGTGGTTGGGGCCGTTCAGGTAGGATCCACTAAAGAATGTTTAGCACTATGCTGATGACCTGGTCTTGTTTCTCAAGGATCCAGAACCCTCCCTGCATGAAGTATTGCACATCCCTTATGATTTTGCCTCCTCCTAGGGCCTTAAAGCCAATTGGGCCAAGTCGTCTATTTTACCACTGGATAATGGAGCCAGGGGGGCAGTGGATATTAGTCTGCCGTGTGCTGGGTCTCATCCCTTATTTAGGAGTCCAAATCGCTGTTCGATTTGCCGACTATATGCCTCTAAATTTGGCCCCACTAGAAACACAACTGAAGCAGAGTCCAGACCTGGAAAAGGCTCCCGCTGTCTTTGATAGGCAGAAAAAAACCTCATTAAAATGAAAGCCCTCCCGGTCATTTTATACTTCCTACGACATACCCCGATATGGGTACCCAAATCTTACTTTAAAAAGCTGGATGGTGTTATTCATTCCTGTGGTCCCCATCACCCCTTCGCATAGGACTTAAGGTACTGCAGGAACCCTGGGGTCAGGGAGGACTGGCCTTGCCAGATTGGCAGAAATATCTGGCTGATCAAATGGTGTTTGCTCACCATTGGCTAGTTGGAGATGAGGGGGATTCAGCTACTGTTCTGGAGGCATGGCTTCTATGAAAGTTTTCGTTTGGCTTTGTTCAGCTGACCCAGATCCACCCTCCCTCTTACTACAACCATGAAGGCCATTATAAGGGCTTGGGAAGTGGCGGAAAGACTTTCGAGTCCTAGTTATGCCAGAATCTTACCACTACCTCCTTTATGAATGAATCTGCGGCTTCCACACTTTTATGGTTTGCCTGACCCCATGATGTGGAGGTTTAAAGGTATTACAACATGTGGGGACATCACCAGAGAAGGGGAGCTTCTCACATTCCACCAACTGAAAGCCAGACACCACCTTCCAAATTCCTTTATTTTCATTATCTTCAAATACGCCATGCGTTTCAGGTTCAGTTTTGTGACAGGGTGGAGACTCAGCCTTCTGTCCTTGAAAGTCTATTGTCGGTAGAGGATCTATCTAAAAACTTATCTGTAGCTTACAAATAATTGTTCAAGAAAACCCCCTATGCAGTGACAAAATGTAGGGAGAGATATTGGAAGTGCCTGCAGTTCAAGGGGAGGACTGGGAAGACATGTGGGAACAGCCTTTCAAGCTTTAAGTGTCAGCCAGGGACAGATAGATCATATGAAGGAACTTAAAATGTATCCATTACACACCGGCTTGAATAGCAAATATTTATCCCGCCTCCTCTGTTAAGTGCTGGCCATGTAGGCACTCTCCGGCAAACTTTGAACACATTTTTTAGAAATGCCAATTCAAGATTTCTGGTTGCAGGTTGCTTCTTGCATTGCTGAAATACTGGTTGTTGCCATCTCGATGTCGGCTCAGATCTGTCTCCTCGGTCTGGGGGGAGGGCGTGGTACCCTCCAAAGAACATAGAACCCTACTCAACATTTTATTATTCTCTGCCCGCAAAGCCATTCTTTTAAAGTGGAAAAAGTCAGATGCTCCCACCCTGTCCTATTGGAAGGGCCTGGTAAACTCTGTGGTCCCGTTCTACAGGGCTGCCTACATTTCTCATGACTGTGAGAAGAAGTTTAAAAAAGTATGCCAGGCCTGTTTGGATACATCCTCCACTACCGGTTAAGGCTCAGAAATATATTCTGGACGAAGCAGGGGTGGATCCAGAGTCTAGTCTTGGGAGGGGCACTGCCAGAAAAATAGGTTGTTGCTTACAGAACTGTTTTTAACGTATCATAGAGTACTTGTTTAAAACAGTGACACATTTAAAAATTATGCCACTTCCTCTCAAATGAGGTAGGGAAGACTAGGGAGGCCTGCCAACAATAGTAATGAAAATGTTCAGGCTAAAGGGCTCTGCTGGCGGGGCTCTGCTGGCGGGGCTCTGCTGGCGGGGCTCTGCTGGCGGGGCTCTGCTGGCGGGGCTCTGCTGGCTGGGCTCTGCTGGCTGGGCTCTGCTGGCTGGGCTCTGCTGGCTGGGCTCTGCTGGCGGGTTCCGCTGGCAGGTGCACAGTTACATAGTAGTTGAGGTTGAATAAAGACATCAGTCCATCCAGTTTAATCTGTACAGGTGTGTATGTGTGTGTGTGTGTGTGTGTGTGTGTGTTTGTCAGTGGCCTGCTCATTTCCCATAACCCTGAATGTTGTGATCTGTGAGATGCATGTCCAAGAGTCTTTTAAAAGTAGCAATACTCCACGCAGCTACCACCAATTCTTGAAGAGAGTTCCACATTCTCATACAGTGATGAACCCCTTACTCAGCTTAAGGTTAAACCGCCTCTCCTCTAATCTCATTGTGTGGCCATGTGTCTTCTTGCACTCCTTGGGACTAAAACGTTTTCTACCTATGCTAGGATCGCCATTGAGGTATTTGTAAATCGCTATTATGTCCCCTCTCAGGCGTCTCCTCTCCAAGGAGAATAAATTAAGCGCTTGTAATCGCTCCTCATAATTAAGGTCCTCCAATCCCCTTATTAGTCTAGTTGCCCTTCTTTGGACTCTTTCCAGTTCCAGCACATCCTTTCTGAGGATTGGTGACCAGTACTGGACAGAATACTCCAGGTGTGGCCGGACCAGGGTTTTATAAAGTGGAATGATTATAGCTTTATCTCTGGAGTATATCCCCTCCCTTATGCGTGCTATTATTCTGCCGGCTTTGACAGCTGCAGCTTGACATTGCATGCTATTACTTAGTCTATCTTCCACTAGAACCCCCAAATCTTTCTCCATTCTGGATTCCCCCAGAGGTTCCCCCCTAGAGCATTTTGTTTTTTGTTTGTTTTTTGCCCCCAAGTGTAATACCTTTCACTTCTCTACACTAAATCTCATTTGCCATGTAGTTGCCCACTCTGTTATTTTGTTCAGGTCATTCTGTAAGATTTCTATATCTTGATGAGAAGTTATTGCCCTACAGATCTTTGTGTCATCCGCGAAAACTGAGATTGAGATACTGATTCCATCCTCTATGTTGATGAATAAATTCATAATTCATCATAGGTCCCTGGGGGACCCCACTTACCACTGCAGACCAGTCTGAGTATGTGTTATTTATCACCACAATTTGGACACGCCTATGTAACCAGTTTTCTATCCAATAACAAACCTTGAGGTCGATGCCTGCAGACCATAGCTTGTAGATTAAGCATTTGTGGGGAACAGTGTTGAATGCCTTAGCGAAATCCAGATACACCACATCCACAGGTCTCCCCCTGTCTAGCTCACAGCTCACAACCTCGTAAAATGTTGGCAGATTTGTTTAACAAGAACATCCTTTTGTGAACCGTGCTGATTACTGTTGATAATACCGTTGTCTTTAGCCAGTTCTTGGATGTACTCCCTTATCAAAACTTCCAATAATTTATATACAAATGTCAGGCTGACCGGTCTATAGTTTTCCCCGATCTAGATAAAACCCTACTGAGTTCCTTGAATACCCTCGAGTGCAAGCCATCCGGTCCAGGCGATCTATTAGTATTAATGCGATCAAGTCTTTCCTTGATTTTGCCCTTTTGATAGCCACTGCGGCAAGTCTTGCGGTGTTGTGCTAACCAGACCATCCTGTTCTGTATACCCCTCCTTTTCGTGTGTAAAAACCGAGGAGAAGAAAGCATTTAGCACAGTTGTCTTCTCTGTCTTCTGTAACCATCCTCACATCATCGTTAATTACGTGTGCAACGTGCTCTGACCTCGCTTTTTTGCGATTAACCACTTGCCTACAGTGCGCTTTCACCCCCTTCCTGCCCAGACTGATTTTCAGCTTTCAGCGCTCTCCCACTTTGAATGACAATTACTCAGTCATGCAACACTGTACCCGTAAAAAATTTGTGTCCTTTTTTTCACACAAATAGAGCTTTCTTTTGATGGCATTTAATCACTACTGGGTTTTTTATTTTTTGTGCTATAAATAAAACAAGACTGAAAATATTGTGAAAAAATGCATTTTTCTTTGTTTCTGTCATAAAATTTAGCAAATGAGTAATTTTTCTTCACAAATTTTGGCCAAAATTTATACTGCTACTTATCTTTGGTAAAAATAACCCAAATAAGTGTATATTATTTGGTCTTTGTGAAAGTTATAGAGTCCACAAGTTATGGTGCTATTCTTTGAAAATTGACCTTACTTGATCACACCTGATGTACTGAAGGCCTATCTCATTTCTTGAGACACTAAAAAGTCAGGAAAGTACAAATACCCCCCAAATGACCCCTTTTTGGAAAGTAGACATTCCAAGGTATTTAATAAGGGGCATGGTGAGTTTTTTGAAGTTGTCATTTTTTCCCACAACTCTTTGCAAAATGAAGATTTTTTTTTTTGTTTACAAATTGACGTATTAACAGGTTATTTCTCTCACACAGCATATGTATACTTGCAACTACACCCCAAAATACATTCTGCTATTCCTCCTGAGTATGGCGATACCACATATGTAACACTTTTTCACAGCCTGGCCACATACATATGCCTAACATTCAAGTAGCACTTTTCACAAAGTTGTCCATTTATCCACTTTAAGACTGGGCCTATTTTTGACACTTGGTGTTTTACAAGCTAAAATCATTTTTTTTGCTAGAAAACGACTTAGAACCCCCAAACATTATATATTTTTTTTTTAGCAGAGACCCTAGAGAATAAAAGATCGTTGCAATATTTTTTATCACACCATATTTGCGCAGCAGTCTTCCAAATGCAATTTTTTTGAAAAAAATTCACTTTTTTGAACTAAAAAATAAGAAAACAGTAAATTTAGCCCAATTTTTTTCCATAATGTGAAAGATAATGTTACGCAGAGTAATTAGATACCCAACATGTCATGCTTCAAAATTGCGCATGCTCACAGAATGGCGCCAAACATTGGTACTTAAAAATCCCCATAGGCAACATTTTAAAAATTTCTGCAGGTTACTAGCTTATAGTTACAGAGGAGGTCTAGGGCTCAAATTATTGCTCTCGCTCGAACGATCGTGGCGATACCTCACATGTATGGTTTACATATGTGGGCGGGACTTGCGTATGCGTTTGCTTCTGTGCGCGAGCTAACGGGGACAGGGCGCTTTAATTTTTTTTTCCCCCCGATTTATTTTATTTATTATTTTTTTATTTTTACACAGTTAAAAAAAAAAAAAAAAAATGTTTTGATCATTTTTATTCCTATTACAAGGAATGTAAACATCCCTTGTAATAGAAATGGGCATGACAGGTCCTCTTTATTGTGAGATCTGGGGTCAAAAAGACCTCACACCTCACAACTACACTAAAAAAGAAAAAAAAAATTGTTGAAAGAGGAAAAAAAAAGCGGCCCTTTAAACCGGTTGCTAGGCAACGTCTTTTGACGTAGCTCCGGTCCTCCAAGACCATAGAGTCGAGTGAGGACCATCTTGCCCTCACTCGACTTCCTGTCTCTGAGGATCCGGGACCGGATAGTTTTCCCCGCTGCCGGCGGGTCCGGTAAGCTGGGAAAACGTCTGGGACGAGGGGGGGGGGGCACCTCTTCCCCTGCACCGTAAGGGTAATTCCGTGGCGAATCCGCCACTGGGACCACCCTTATCTGAAAGCCGACCGCCCGCCGTTTCAAAAAATTCCGGGGTTATGGGGGCTATCTGCTGCCATAACCCCAGTATTTAGCTTTTAATGGCCGACGCATATAGTCGTTAGGCGGTCAGTAAGTGATTGCATGTATATGGCAAACAGGTGACGATGACTGATGGGGTGACAGGTGACGATGACTGATGGGGTGACAGGTGACAATGACTGATGGGGTGACAGGTGACGATTACTGATGGGGAGACAGGTGACGATGATTGATGAGGTGACAGGTGACGATTGATGAGGTGACAAGTGTCGATGATTGATGGGGTGACAGATGACAATCACTGACGGGGGGACGTAACGATGATTGATGGGGTGACAAGTGACGATGGCTGATGGGGTGACAGGTGACGGGTGATGGTCACTGATGGGTGACAGGCGATGGTGCACGGCGGTACTGATGGCAGTCTCTGGTGACCGGTGAACTTTAGGCTATGTCCACATGTGAGCGTAGCGATCGCGGGCAGAATCACTGCGATTCTGCCCGCGATCCAGAAATCATTGCAAATGGCGGGACGCCTGTGCGTTGCCCGTGATTTGCAATAGCACCCCAAACGCTGTGCGATGTTGCAGCAATTTCTGCCTGCCGAATCGAGGTAACATCACGCAAACGCATGACGCCCCAAAGAAACTCTTGTACCTTTTTTGGGCGTCATGCGTTGTTTGCGCTATGTTACCGCGATTTGGCAGGCGGAAATGGCGGCAACATCGCACAGCGTTTGGGGTGCTTTTGCAAAAAACGGGCAACGCACAGGCGTCCCGCAATTTGCAATGATTTCCGGATCGCGGGCAGAATCGCAGTGATTCTGCCCGCGATCGCTACGCTCACATGTGAACGTAGCCTTATGGGTGTCAATTTCTGGGCACTGAAGAGGTGACTGTTGGGTGACAGGTGACATTGGGGGGGGGGGGGGGGCTGAGGACTGTGTGGGGACATTTATTTGTGTGCTTTTACATTTGACAGGTGTACAGAGCAGTAACTCACTGTTTCTAGCTCTGCTCCCCTCATACTGGAAACTGTATAAGGGGAGAAGAGCTAGTAACAGTGAGTTACTGCTCTTTGTTTACATTTTCTGATCGGCTGCGAATGGATTCACAGCCGATCACATAGTAAACAGTCACTGTCAGTGACTGTTTACTACCGCCGGTGACAGCTGTGTTCCTACGGAACACAGTGCCACCGACATGACCGCGCTGCGCGCTCCCGATCGCGTATACGCGGTCATCTTGTGGGCGCCTCCATTGTGATCGGCTGTGTCATTGGAACACAGCCGATCACGTGGGAAACAGCCACGCCCATTGGCTGTTTCCCCCCTGCCGGTGACGGGGGGTGTCCTGGGGACACCCCGACACCGGCAGTGCAGGGCGGCGCGCACGCGATCGCGTGCCTGCCCTGTATCCTGGGATGATGTCAGGATAATGGCCGCACCGCTCCGCCGTCAATTGACGGCGGGCGGGCGGCAAGTGGTTAATGTATTTAAAGAATTTCTTAGGGTTTTTTTTATTTTTTTATTTTTTTTTTTTTACTCTCCTCTCCTCTATGTGTCTTTCTAAATCATTTTTAGCCGTCTTGATCCCGTTTTTACATTTCTTGTTAGATTCCTTATATTGGTGAAAAACTGATAATGTCCCCTCCGATTTGTATTTCTTGAAGGCCATTTTTTTCGCTCTAATAAGCATTTTTACATTACGGTTTAGCCACCCTGGTTTGACCTTGACTCTTCTAAAATGTATTTCCCGTTGGAATGCACTGTGCGATACTTTTGTTTAATATGTTCCTAAAGCATTCCCATTTTTCCTCCGTGTTCACTGTTCCTAGGGTTTGTTCCCAGTCTATGTTCTCTATTGAGCACAATTTAGGAAAGTTTGCCTTTTTGAAGTTTAGAGTCCTTATATTACCCCTCGTGTCTTATTATTCTATGATTTACTTTAAATTTAATCATCCTGTGATCACTAGAGCCCAAGTTGTCCCGTACTTCTACATCTGAAATTAGGCCTGAATCTGGCCTACTGCTGGCGTGTACTGTTGGTGGGTATTGCTGGCTGGTTCCCACCCACCATTCCTAAGCATCAGTGTGACAGGAGTCAGTGCTAGAGGAAGCTTGTGGCTGCAGTAGAGAGTAGAGCCGATGCTTCCTGTATCGCTCCCATCACAGGCGGCATACATATGGTATCACTCTGCCTGTGACAGGAGTCGGCGCTATACAGGAAGCATCGGCTCTGCTTCCTCTAGTGCCGGGTCCATGCTTCACACTGATTCTCGGGGATGGCGGGTCGGGAACCCCCAATCTGGGCTTGCAGACCCGCAATCCCAGAGCATGAGGTGGTGCTGGGATCCTCGGACTCATAGGCTCTGAGTCAGTAATATTTTCTGGGGGGGGCAATTGCCTGCATTGTAGGAACTATTATGTGTGTATGTTTTTTTTTTTTTTTTTTTTTTGCATTTT
Organism: Pelophylax lessonae; assembly: GCF_965119305.1. NCBI lineage: Eukaryota > Metazoa > Chordata > Amphibia > Anura > Ranidae > Pelophylax > Pelophylax lessonae. Next base: position 97,920,695 of record NC_138772.1, read on the forward strand.
CGAAAATGTAATAAAGAAATAAAATCCAACCTACCTCCATTCATACTGTAGATCGTGTTTCATTTATAGACTCAGTAGTATGACCTCTGTGAATAAAGTGTGGTGCAGAAAGGTCAGACCATAGTTGGGCACTCTAGATTAGTGCGTGTTACAGCAACCTCAACTGTTAACCCCCGCTGAACCGAAAAATTATGGCTACAGTGTTTAGGAGGATCAGAGGAGGAAGATTTCTACAAAACTAGGATCAAGGAGTGCAAGGGACAAACCAACCAGCACATTTCCTTTGTGCTGTTTGTTGCTCTTCCTTTTTTTTTTTTTTTAAATTAAAAAAAAATAAGCTTATACTATTATATGGTGCTTACAGTGGTCAGCTTTTATTCATGTAAAACCTTTATCTCTAAAGGAAAAACAAATCTGTTGCTGTAATTGCCTAAAAGTGCTAGCAATTAGGGCTGTTCTGATACCTTATTTTTAATCAGTGAGTATGAGGACTGATGCTTTCGGTCAAATATTTGCAGATGTCACATGCCGATATCTTTGCAGTGCGATTTGACCCCATATAAAATGGGCTTAAATCAAACTGCAAAGAATCGCATGTTTGAACAGGAATGCGGTGTGATTTGTGGCCGAATCGCATGCGGTTTACCGATCCTCTCCTGTGTGAACCTAGGGCTGAAGTCATTATGACAAGCCTGGGTTCATGCAGAAGCGGTGAGGCAACCTGCATGCGATTCAGACAGGAATCGCACTGCATTCCTGTTCAAATAGCATGCAATTTTTTTTACAGAGCGATTTGAGTCCTTTCATTTTGAATGAGCCCAAATCACAGTGCAAAAGCATCAGTTTCGGGTATCGGAGGATTTTCATGAGTGCTCGTAAAAATACTCAGTATCGGTATCAGTGCTACCCTACTAGCAATAGTTTTAGTTTAAATTTGTTAGTCAAGTCCATCCGTATCTGCTACTGCATCGAACATCACCCTCACCCCAGAGTGACAATGCTGCTGTCCAAAGGGGTGTCTGTTGCGTCTCCAGAGTGGAGACCCGTAGACCGGCAGTGTATTACTGACAAGGTCACCAGGTGAAAAAGTATTAAAAAAAAAAAAGTAATATTTGCAAAATTGATAAGCTGCAATGTTTTTGATTTGTTTTTGATCTTAATACTGCTTTACCAAGTAATTCTTGGAATTTACGACCGTGTTTCTGCCCACTGTTTTTTTTTTTTTTTTTTTTGTTTTTTTTTAACCATTACCTACCTGACCTTCTGCATCCTGCCCACCCCTCCATCCTATGTACTTTGAGAAAGCTGGGGTGGAAAGTATAATACAGTTCTGTAGGCACCCGAGATGTTTTCCTTTGTAGTTCTGATGTTGCAAATGTATTTTACATTCAGTCAACAGCTGTTTATAAATCCAGTGATTACATAAGTTCATTGTAACAGAGCAGACATTTTTTCACTTCTGGCTATGAAAACTTTGAATGACACAGGTATGTGGAGCATATGCCTTTCTAGTTCTCACTGTATGATGGCACAGAAAACTGAATGCAATCAGGGCTGTGATTCATTGGTCTGGGCTGATATGGGACGGTTATTGCAATACAAGGAAAAAAAGACAGGTAAAATATGTATTTGCAAAGTATTTTTGGTATTTCTGTATATAAAGTCGTGCAAGAGCTAATCCTGTTATAGGTACAGATTTCAAGTAAAATATCGACTTCTTTATTGTGTAACATATTTACCATACATAGTTCCATTTTTGGTTTGCTTTGTTTCTAGGATGTAGAAACCCTCTTCAAAGGCGAGAACTTACCGAAATTTGTTAATTGTGAGTTTGCCTATAATGACAATTGGTTCATCACTTTTGAATCAGAAGCTGACGCACAACAGGTAATACATATTTACTCCGCTGGTTCAGAATTCATTGTCTTTGCTAATTTTCTGGGTTTTAAGTTTGGTTCTTTGCACATCAGTGAGTTTCTGCACTGTTAATACATTTCAAATATGTCTGTTAAATTGTGGTACTAGTGTAGCTCAGTTGAAGTCATTAACAGATCATCCCTTACCAAAAATGTATGCATGGGAAGAGAAAATGTCACTTAACCCATTGTCCCTTGTTCCAATATTGCAACAGTAGTTGTCCCTTGTTCCAATATTGCAACAGTAGTGATGTGAGTTATTTATATTCTGCTGCTTATAGGTAACCTATACATTTTTTGCGCAAATTAAACATTTTCAACCTTAGGCATACATGGCTTAAGGCCTGGTTCACAACTATGCACTTTGCTTTTGATCTGTTCCTGCAGTGTGTTTTTGCAGATTTTTTATTTTTTTTTAACCTTTCTTTTGTGATGTTTTTAGGTTTTTTTTTTGTTTTGTTTTTTTGTCAATTTGTTCAAAATAAAAAATGCACTGCATGCTTTTCTTCTGCATCTCTGTTGAAGTCTGTGGAAATATAAAGCACCGTTTTACGTTTTAAAAAAAAGTCTGACCTTTTCCAAAAATGCAGTGGCTGATAAAAGCATAAATGTGAACGAGTCCCATATAAAATCCATTGTAAATTGACTGTAGTGCGTTTCTGCAAAAAGCACCAAAAAAAAAAAAATGCATAGGTGTGAACCAGGTCTAAATGTCATAAAATATGGGCCCTATAATCTCTTTGGATCTTTTAGTTTAAATCGGCTTAAATACATTCCAGGTGCATGAAACCAAAAGATGTGCAAAGCCTTTACTGTTCATGGTCCTAAAAGGCAGCATAATACGGAGTAGAAAAGCCTTTCACCTGCCAGCATGCTGTAAAGCAGGGCTCAAGGTCTGTGTGTGAAAACAGTAAGTGGTTTAGTTTTACTGATTTAAACTCAAGTTAAACTGTAGGCCTTGTTCACACCATGTGCAGAGACGGCAGTTTTTCTGTATGCGTTCTGCAATTGCACAAAAAAAATCGTTCTCTCTGTCGCACTGTTCACACCACAACAGTGGTATCACATGCAGGTTTTCAATGTGCGGGAATCTGCAAAATGTATGTAGTTTTATGCACGGGAAAAAACTGACATGATCTAAACACTGTGTTGTGAACAGGGCGCACACACTATATTGTCAAAAGTATTGGGACACCTGCCTTTACCTGCACATGAATTTTAATGGCATCCTAGTCTTAGTCCATAGGGTTCAGTATTGAGTTGGCCCTCCCTTTGCTACTATAACCGCTTCAACTCGTCTTGAAAAGCTGTCCACAAGGTTTAGGAGTGTGTCTATGGGAATGTTTAACCATTTCTTCCAGAAGTGCATTTGTGAGGTCAGGCACTGATGTTGAACAAGAAGGCCTGGCTTGCACTGTCGGCTCTAATTCATTCTAAGGCTCCTTTCACACACTCCGTCCGTCGTACGGAGTCCGTTTTTCTCAGCGAGAAAATCCGCCAATCCCCCGCTGAGCAGGAGGATGACAGCTGTGTCTCCGTGGTGTGTGCGGAGACAGCTGTCAGCTCCCAATGCATCTCTATAGGGGAAATCAGATGGGAACGGACCTTTTTTTCCTCTCACCTTCCAGGATGGCAAACTTATGAGAGATATCATGCTCCTCCCTACCGGAAACACAATCCAATTCACAGCTGTTAAAAGGCCCCACCCTTCCCCTTGTCCCTCAGTTTGATTGTGTTTCCCCACAGCAAAACATTTATTTTTTTCACTTTTGATGGTACCCCTGTGAGCCAGGTTCAGGAATGCCGGTGAGGGCTGCACTCTACCTGCTCGCCTCCTAAGGCAACTCACAGGTCGCCCCCCGAAGACACTAGCCATCAGTCACCTGGGTGGTCCCTCTAGGCTGGTGTCCTGCTGAACTGCAGAAGTCTCCTCCATCTATCGAGCGGCGTCCGGAAGATTCTAATTTCCGGCCGGAAGAGTGCGCTCCAAGCCTCGCTTGAGAACCCGATCTTCCGGTGAAGCGTCACGGGCGGAGCATGCGCAACGCGACCCGGAAGAGGAAAATCTAACTCGGAGGAGGCGCCAGACCCGCATGGAAGCGGAGAAGCAGACTCCCAGGCCACAAAAGCCAGGAAATCTGCCCGAACAATGAAGCCTGCTGCAACTCACCTCACAGACAAGGAGGAGGGAAGATCGGGACAGGTAATGTCGGCTAAACCCAGGTCAGAACCAGGTAACGGAGGTTCCTTAATACCCTGTTCCAGAAGGGGTATTCTGAGGGTCTTGGGACTCATGACAGCCTGCATACCAGCGGTAGTCTGGACGCAGCTTCATTCCAGAGATCTCCAGTTCTTCCACCTTTTCTCCTGGGACAGGAAGGTAGAATCCTTGGACTAGATAGTGGTCCTCACCCCCCAGGTAAAAAGGTCTCTAGAGTGGTGGTCAAGTCCAAGCAATCTGGTGAAAGGTAGACCTTGGGGTCAGTGGAACCCAGTATGGGTTACCACAGACGCAAGCACCTGGGGGTGGGGGGCGCATCTAGAGGGTGCTCAAGCTCAGGGCACCTGGGGAAAGGAGGTTGCAGAGGCCTCAAACTTCAGAGAATTAAAAGCAGTAAGCGAAGCCTTAATGTCTTTCGAGAGTCTCCTGCGGGGCAAGGAAGTACAAGTCTTCTCTGACAATGCTACAACAGTAGCTTACCTAAATCACCAAGGAGGCACCAGGTCAAGGCCTCTCTTGAAACTGACCCAGGAAATCCTGACTTGGGCCGAGGGGAGATTAACCTCCCTGATGGCTAGCCGTTTAAAGGAAGAAGACAACAAGGAAGCAGACTTCCTCAGTCGTCATCCCATAAGGAAGGAAGAGTGGGAGCTAAATCCAGAGGTCTTTCAGACTCTGGTCAAAAGATTTGGTTGTCCAGAAGTGGACCTGTTTGCCACCCGGCAAAACAGAAAGGTGGAAAAGTTATTTTCCCTGACAAGGGAGAAGGGCATGGTGGGCCTGGATGCTGTGGCCCAAAGGTGGCAGTACAGGTTGGCTTATGCCTTCCCACCACTAGTCCTGATTCCTCGAGTCCTACAAAAACTCACTCTCTGGGACTCAGCCTTCTCCTGATTGCCCATGGTGGCCAAGGAGGGCATGGTTTGCCACTCTAAAGACCTTCTCGATAGCCACCCCTCGGAAACACCTGAGTGTTCCGGACCTGCTATTGCAGGGACCAATTTTGCACCCAAAACCAGAATTCTTCCAACTGGTGGCCTGGTTAGTGAACGCCAGGTCCTCAGATTGAGGGGGTGCTCAGACAGAGTCATAGATACACCCTTGATGAGCAGAAAAGCAGTAACTAGGAAAATATATTTAAAGGTTTGGAAAACCTTTTGTACTTGGTGTAGGCAGAAACAAACTATCTCCACCTCTGTCCCTGTAATCTTGGAATTTTTACAGGATGGGGTAGAGAAGGGTGTGGCGGTTAACACCCTTCGGGTACAAGTAACGGCTCTTTCGGTCTTTCTAGATGTAAGGATCGCAAAAGAGCCTCAAGTTAAAAGATTTCTGTTAGCAAGGGATAGCGCTACCCCTATAGCAAAAAATAGGTTCCCACCGTGGGATTTAACTAGGGTTCTAGAGAGTCTATCTAGTACCCCTTTTGAACCCATAGAGGAGGTTTCAGTTAAAATTGTAACTCTAAAACTAACCTTCCTGCTAGCCATCACATCGGCTAGGAGAGTAGGGGACCTACAGGGGATCTCTATAAAAGAACCTTTTATGTTAATCCTGCCAGATAGGGTTATTCTCAGGCCAGATCCATTATATCTGCCCAAAGTAGCATCCTTCTGTAATAGTCCTAAGAATGAAAAAGAGAAAAAATGTCACGCCTTAGATGTGTGGAGGTGCCTCCTCAGGTATTTATAGAAGACAGGAGTTTAGAAGATCTAGTCCTCTTCTAATTCTCCACTCTGGACCAAGAAATGGATTGCAGGCCTCAAAGCCCTCAGTCTCTAGGTGGATTAGACAATCCATTACCATGTCTTATGAGGTTTCAGGTGTTCCTGCGCCAGAAAAGCTGAAAGCACACTCAACAAGGGCCCTAGCAACATCCTGGGCCGAAAAAGCTGGAGCATCTTGGGAACAAAACCGCAACGCAGCCACCTGGTCCAGCCATGACACGTTTCTGAAGCACTACCGAGTGGAGGTGCTCTCAACAAGATCTAGCCTTTGGCCGAAAGGTCTTTCAGGCAGTGGTCCTACCCTAAGGTAGGCCTGTGGGTCTGATTTATTATCCTCTCATAAGTTTGCCGTCCTGGAAGGTGAGAGGAGAAAACCTTCCGTTGACCGGTAACGTTTTTTCTACGAACCTTCCAGGTAGGCATGTGACGATATCAGATTTCCATGCTGCGATTAATTGATTAGGGTTTTGTCACGGTATACGGTATTATCACGGTATTCAATTATTAAACTTAAATTATTAAATTTCTACCTCACTTCAATTTCATTGCTGAATTTAGGGACTTTGGTTCACTTTTGCACATAATTATATAGTCAGTCAGTACAGACTCTGTGAACCAGGCCTAAAATAAGCCATCAAGCAGTGTCTGGCCTACCTGGTGATGACTGGGCCTGGCGCTCGGCTCCGATGGCCTGGTCATTAGGGGCTAAATCCTTGCGGCCCAGAAGTGGTTAAACCTGCAGGAGGAACGGTGTTTTTATATGTAAATTACTTTTTACATGCTTTAGGCCTAGTTCACATGTATGCGGGTTGGCGGTTCACATGTATGCGGGTTGGCGGCCCACATTTGCACAGGCATAGCAGCCCATTGATTTGAATGGGCTGCTATGCCCTCATTTTACGCAGAAAAAAGGTGCATGCAGCATTTTAAAAAAATGCAGTGGCCTTTAAATCCATCCTACTTCTGCACCATGCGACTTACCTGCAGTTCCTGCTCTGGCAAGCTTTCTGCGTTTTTAAATACATGGGCCCAGCATTTAAAAACACAGTTTGCATGTGCAGGAACTGCAAGTAAGTTGCATGGTGCAAAAGCAGGATGGGGTTCACGGCCACTGCATTTTTTAAAATTCTGCATGTGGCTTTTTTCAGCTGAAAACGCAGGCATAGCAGCCCAACCCCATTCAAATCAATGGGCTGCTATCCCTATCCCTGTGCAAATATGGGCCGCCAACCCACATACATGTGAACCAGGCCTAAAGCAATAGTAAAGTAATTTACAAATAAAAACACCGCTCCTCCTGCAGGTTTAACCACTTCTGGGCTGCAAGGATTTGCCCCCTTATTGACCAGGCCATCGGATCGGAGCGCCAGGACCAGTCATCACCAGGTAGGCCAGACACTGCTTGATGGCTATATAATAATGTAATGTGGGCTGCTATGCCTGTGCATCTATCTATCTATTTATATATATATATATATATATATATATATGCTGCTATGCCCGTGTATGTATTTCTATCTATCTATATCTCTATCTATATCTATATCTCTATCTATCTATATCTCTATCTATATCTCTATCTATATCTCTATCTATATCTCCATCTATCTCTCCATCTATCTGTATATCTATCTCTCCATCTATCTGTATATCTATCTCTCCATCTATCTATATAGTGACAGTGTATGGTAAAAGTACTTGCTTGTAGAAGGCACTGTGTCTCTCACTGTCTCTCTCTGAGCCCGGGAAGGAAGCATGTGGGTGTGTGCTGAGTGGGAGCCGTCTGATTGGTTACAGGGAGGAGCCAAGTCTCTCACTCTAGGATCATATTACCAGAGCTGTTTTCTATTGAGTGAGTGAGGAATGAGTCATCCAAATGTATCAATTCACAAGTCAGACTGAGGAGCAGATAAACTCAGTATTTTAAAAATGCCACAATAACAATACCGTGGGTATGCAATACCGCGATATATCGAATTACCGAAAACCGGCATATGTCTACTTCCAGGACGGCAGGCCTACTTCCCGCCCTGTTAAAAGGGTGTGTGAAAAGAATGTATAAGGTAGGTGGTAAGTACCTAAGCGATTATACATCCCTTGTTTATTGGTTGTGAAAACGACTCTGATACAACTGAGGGACAAGGGGAAGGCTGGGGCATTTTAACAGCTGTGACTTGGATTGTGTTTCCGGTAGGGAGGAGCATGATATCTCTCATAAGTTTGCCGTCCTGGAAGGTTCGTAGAAAAACCTTTACTGGTCAACTAATGGTAGGTTTTTGTCAACATATGAATGTGTTGGTCCAATCGCTAAGCACTCGCACTTTTGCATGCTCCTTCATACACCAGAAGTAATTTCTTGCCTCACAAAAAAATCTCGCCTTTTCAGTATGTTAAATAAAGGAATTGACTATGTGGTTCCAATTTTGTTTTTTCTTGTGAGTTTGTACACACATGACCACGTTTTTCTGTGGCTCTCTTTAGGCCTACAGATACCTGAGAGAAGATGTGAAGACATTTCAAGGGAAACCTATAAAGGTGACAAAATAGGCCCTGATTTAAAAATACCTGTACAATTTGTTACTACAAAGCTCTGATCTGTATAACTTCCCTTTTATTTTTAGGCAAGGATAAAAGCAAAGCCAATAGCGATAAACACTTTTTTGCCAAAGAATGGTTTTAGACCTTTGGATATGAATCTGTACACACAACAACGCTATACGACATCATTTTACATACCTCCGCTGTACAGTCCACAGCAACAGTTCCCACTTTACAGTCTCATTACCCCACAGACCTGGTCTACAGCACACAGCTACCTGGACCCATCACTGGTATGTGCCCTGCAGCTTAACCGCAGTTCTTCTTGTCTATACTTTTTTAAATAAAGCATTTAAGTGTTACTGGATTATTTATTTGACGCCTGCAAACAATCTTCGGTGAAAACAGAGTTCCACCCCTTTGTGTTTATTAAAAGTCTGCAGCTACAGAAAGTGTAGCTGCTGACTTTTTATACACACTCACCTGTCCTACGATGCGGCCAGCGGGAGCCTCCTTTCGCTCCCTTTTCTCCCGACGGCACTGGCATCACTAGTGTGGGCACCCGGCTGTGACAGCTTGCGGCTTCACAGCAGGGTGCGCACTGTACATGCACAGGTCACGCTGCGCCTCCTGAGTGGACGGGCAATGTTCTTGGACCTGTGACTTGTTTCAGAAGATTGCAGGGAGGGAGAGGACAACTTTCGCTCGAGCCACCTAGGTGGCCTGAGCAGGAGGGAGAACGAAGCGGGTACTTGTCAAATCTAGGTACCCTCCCCCCCAAATGTGGCAGGTCAGGGGGGCAGGAGACCTTAAAGCGGAAGTTCCAATTTTGGGTGGAATTGCTCTTTAATCTTTCTTTCACCAGAATCCTATTGGTTGTAGTTCAGGAGTATAACAGAATTGTTGGTGAGCTGTAATAGAAACATTTTTGAAATCTCAACTTGTAGAACCTGCTTAGTGCCATCACCTTAGGTTGCAAGTCTTCATTTTATTAAAGGAGATGTACAGCCAAAGTTCATTTGGCTGTACATCTCCTATGGATCACAGGAGTGCAGTTAGTTCTGCACTCCTGTGACCCTTTTTCAGCAAAGAGCGGGCTGAAGTCCACTCTCTGCTGACGTTACAGAAGTCGGCCAGGCGCCGCGTCATCGCGACCGAGTCTGGATCCACAAGGTGCCTGGACCAACACCCGGCTTGGTTTATCAAGGAGGCACTAAGAGCCTGAGCCGGCCGCTGCCTGCCCCTACACAGCCCAGCGCTCCAATGAGCGAGGAGGGGGCAGAGCAGAGAGCTGCTGACTGAAAGTCAGCAGCTCTCTGCTGGAGGAGTTGTCAGAACTGAGCGATCATCTGTGTTCGATTGCTCGGCTCTCAGTTCAGAGGTGTCGGGGGACAGATGCAGCATCGGACCAGTGGTGCATCCACCTTGGTAAGTATTAATGGGGGGGGGGGGAGATCACATATGTCTTCTTTAAGGATGGAGGTGAAGTTGAGGGTTGGGAAGAGTGCAGAGTAGCAGATATGTGATCAGTGCTGTACACTATGCAGGTAAATATGTAGCTTTGTTACGTAATGCTTTGATGTATGTTTTTGTTAGGTAACACCATTCCACAATACTGGATTCATTAATGGGTTTACATCTCCTACTTTCAAGCCAACAGCATCACCTTTAACATCCCTGCGACCTTACACACCCAGGAACAGGCAAGTGGAGCTGCCCTCTGCGAACTTTCCCACCAATTTTCAAGTAGTGTTTTAAGTCTGCCATATTAGTTGTGTGTGTGTTTGTATGTATATTAGAGCAGCACGATTAATCGTATAGGAATCGCAGTCTCGATTCACCAGCACCCACACCCCCCTACGATCTGACTCCCAAATGTTGACAATTCTCACTCTGTGTCACAGACAGCTGCAGCCAGCATGCCAGAGACTTGGGATGTCCGGCTGACACACTGGCGATATTGCGGCTGTCTGTGTCAGAGCTGAGCTGACGTAACAAAGCCGATGCTTCCTGTGTAGTTCTGGCTCCGTTCTGTCACAGGCAGAGCGATATCAAATGCACTCCGCCTGTGAGAGCGGAGCTACAGGAAGCATTGGCTCTGCGCTGCTCCTCACTTCGCCAACAGTACCCACAGCAGTACCCGCAGCGGTACCTGCTGCTTTACCCACCAGCCAGCAGTACTCACAGCAGTACCCACCAGCCAACAGTACCCACAGCATTACCCACCAGGCAGCAGTACCCAGGGGTAATCCATGACCGGGGGGGTAATCTTAGTCACAGCTTTATTTCAAATGGTTAATAAAAAAATGTATAGAGAGAGATAGATAGATATATATCTATCTTTAACCACTTAAGCCCCAGAGGATTTGGCTGCTCAAAGACCAGGGCCTATTTTGCGACTAGGCACTGTGTGACTTTAATGGACTTTGTTTACATTAGCCGCCCTGCCTTTCTCCCTCTCCAGTGGGAGATCGCGAGTGACAGACGGACATCGGAGCTGCCGATCACTCGTGCGGGGACGAGAGCGTGCCCCCGGCGGCACGCGCTCGCTCCCTAGAGGCTCGTGGGCGAGCGACGGATCCCTACGAGAATTGTGAGAGAATCGTGATTCTAAGCAAAAAAAAACGTGATTCTCATTTTTGCCAGAATCGTGCAGCTCTAAGTGCCGGTTCACACTAACGCGGCACAACTTTGGGGGCGACCTGTGAAGTCGCGTGCACTGCGACTTCGGCGCGACTTGCACGGACTTCATATAATGTCTATGCAAGTCGCTCCGATGTCGCCCCGAAGTAGTACAGGAACCTTTTTCTAAGTCGGAGCGACTTGAGTCGCTCCTATTAGAACGGTTCCCGTAGCACTGCATGGACCACGACTTCTCAGGCTGACCAGTCGCCTGACAAGTCGCGGTAGTGTGAATAGAGACTAAAGGAAATATAGATGGTTAGGTGACATTTAGTTGCAACCAAAACTTTTTTTGGATTGGTTAGAAATGAGTTTTGAAATGCTGTCCAATATAATTATACTGGTTGTTGTTAAGACGGATATAAACAAGCCATAGGTTTTACCCCTTCTATCATCCAGTGTGTTTATATTGTCATCTGTGTCCCCTTTTGGAGTGATTTCCAGCTTCATGGATCAAGTGTTCTGATTCTGTTCTGGTTTTCCACTTTGTCTTATTCTCTCCGTACTTTAACACGTAGCTTCAAGGGTGGCATTAGAAAGTAATATTTTACTAAAAAGGTAGGTAGTGAATGCTTGGAACAGACTTCCAGCAAAGGTAGAGAGTCTATGAACAATAAGTGAATTTAAACATGCTTGAGAGATACCCAGATTTACACACGAAAAAAAAAAGGCAGCCTTTACAGACCACTTGATTTTCTTTCTGCTGTCACTCCACTCTTTATTTTAGTGTTTGAGAAACATTTTACTTTAAATCCTTTCTAGGAACCCTGGCAAATCCAATCTTCGGCATACAATACCAAGTACCGAGCGGGCCCCTGCACTTCTTGACGGTCCAGCTGTTTTCAACTTTACTACTGATAGACTAATCAATGGTGTGCGTGGGCCTCCAGCACGGCAACCCGGACAAACCAGAACAAGAATGCCGAATACAACAACATTTAAAAGGGACATTGGTACAGGCCGTGTGGAACCTCCAACTATTGAAAACTCCACTGGTCTTGGGAGAGGGAGGTGAGTTTAGTTGTGTTTAGGTAATATAAACTCCAAGAAGCCAATGGCACCTCTGCTGTGTTCCAGCCAATCGGCCCTGGAACGAGATGGGCTCAGATAAGTATTACGAAGGTTTTTTATCGTAATGCATTGACCTAGAGTGACATTGCTTACTGACTGAACATTGCCTATGGTGGAGTGGTGTTGTCAACCTAGGACAGTGTTTGAAGACTATATATAGAAAATGACCCTCCTTTCAATAATAAAAGGAGGTGGTGTTCTGTAATTCACGGACATTAACTGAACAGGGCTTAAAATTGTTGTAAAGGCAGGTAGAAACAAAGGAAATTTACTTGGTTTATATATACTTAACCCCATGCACCGACCGCAATACATAAATACGTTGCGGTTTGCAAGTGGTTTACAGGGTTTATGGCTATCCACCATAACCCCGATACTGTGGTTTTTTTTTTTTTTTCCCTCTGCAGGCGTCCAGCACTCATATGAAATGCAGTTTCCGTCAGTTCGCCCGAGAAACTGTCCAACGGTGCTGCCAGCTGCTTCCATAGGCGATCAAAGAGTTGGTACTCTTTGATCGACTCTAGCTTTGGAGGACTGGAGCAACGTCATAATCTCCCTTCTGGTCCATGCTGAAAGAATTTTACATTTTTTTTAAAGTTAAAGATCAAAGTGTTTTCTTTTTTTTTGATCTTATGCTTTTTAACCACCTCCCACCCGGGCCATTGTAAATATACGGCAGGGTGGGAGCGTCCTCCTTCTGATCGGATGTTCCGGAACGTCCTTCAGAAGGAGAGAGATCGTGCTGCCGCGGGCACGCACAGCGGCGCAATCTCGATGTGCCTGTGTCCCTAGGACACAGAGCAACAAGCCTCGGCATGAGGGCCCTGTGATTGGCCCTCCTGATCACATGACGGCTGTGTCCAATCACAGCCGTCATGTAATGTCAATACAGCCGTTGTAACGGCTTCGATCTCTTCTCCTCACTGACAGATCCTGTCAGTGAGGAGAAGAGCAGAGGATCGGTGCTGCAGCCGGGGTGATCAGTGAGTATTTCTAAGTACTCACTGATCACAGGGGGGGTCTGTGCTGGTAATCAGATGATTGATTACCAGTGCAGCCCTGGGGGGAGGGGGTGCCACTAGAGCCACCAGGGATGCCCACCCATCACCACCAGGGATGCCCACCATGGCCACCAGGGATTTCAAACAGGGCTCAGAGAGCCTGCCAGTGGTGCCCCCCTATTAGTGCTGCCCACCAATGCCATCTATCAGTGCTGCCCACCAGTGCCCGTTATTGCCATCTATCAGTGCTGCCCACCAGTGCCCATTATTGCCCACCAGTGCTGCCTATCAGTGCCCATCAGTGCCGATTAGTGCCACCTATCAGTGCCCATCAGTGCCGCCCATCATTGCTGCCTATCACTGCCCACCAATGCTGCATATCAGTGCTATCTATCAGTGCCACATATCAGTGCCCATCAGTGCTGCATATCAGTGCTACCTATCAGTGCCCATCAGTGCTGCATATCAGTGCCACCCCATCAGTGCCTGTCAGTGCGGCGTCATCCGTTCTCATCAGTGCAGGAAAAAACATATCTATTTACAAAATTTTATAACCTAAACAAAAAAACTTTTTTTTTTTTTTTCAAACTTTTCGGTCTTTTTTTATTTGTGCACCAAAAAAGAAAAAACCTGGCGGTGATCAAATACCACCAAAAGAAAGCTCTATTTGTGGGGAAAAAATTACACAAATTTGGTTTAGGTACAGTGTTGCATGACCGCGCAATTGTCATTCAAAATGCAACAGCGCTAAAAGCTGAAAATTGGTCTGGGAAGGAAGGGGGTTTAAGTGCCCAGTATTGAGGTGGTTAAAGGTATGGAAGAGGTTTGGGATCCAGAAAGAGGACCGGTCATCCTTATTTATATTACACGGTATGTTTGGTGATTAAAAAAAGTTCGAGACAGTGTAAAAATAAAAATTCTAATAAAAAATTGCTCACATCCCTCCGTGCTCATGCACAGATGCGAACGCATGCATAAGTAGCGCATGCATATGTAAGTGTATGAATCACACGTAAGTTATTGCCATGAACATTAGAACGAGAGCAATAATTCCAGTGCTAGACCTCCTCTGTAACTCTAAACAGGTAACCTGTAAAGGCATTAGGTGTTGCCTATGGAAATTTTTAAGTACTGTAGTTTGCCGCTATTCCACGAGCAATTTTAAAGCGTGACATGTTTGGTATCTTAACATTATTTCTTTCACGTTATACAAAAAAATTGAGGTAACTATATTGTGTTTTTTAAATTCATTAAGGTGTATTTTTTCCAAAAACAAAACTGTGTTTGCAAAACTGCTGCACAAATACCATGTGCCATAAAAAATTGCAACTAGCATCTCTGCTGAAAAAATAAAATGTATAATGTTTGAGGATATAAGTAATTTTCTACTGATTTAAACTTGTAAACAAAGTGCCAGAAAAAGCCTGGTCGGCAAGTAGTTAAAGGTACACTAACCATAAAGGAGATTGTGTTGTGGTTAATTTGCATATACACACCCGGCACACTTTAAATAACATAGTCTTCCCTCCATATTTGCAACTATATCATAGCTAGGATCACAGTGACATACATAGAAAGATAGCAGAGCTCTGTAATGCTCCATGTACACGGGACATTGTAAATGGCCGTTTAGGAGCAGTTGGGTGTTTTTCTCTTACGTCCTCCGACAGTCGCCGCCATCTTCATATTCGTCACAATGGGGTATTAGACTTTGCTCCGTAGGAGTAGCTAGGCAACAGAATATGTCAATATTAAAGCTTTTAACATATCCCCACCCCAGGGGGTGGTCCCCTCAGTCTATACCCTCCTGTTTCCTACTTCAGTTTCAATGTCTAGCTTGTCAGGAGTAGCTGGATCTCTCTATGCTGGGGCATTTTGTCTCAGCCTTTATCTTCTTTTTTGATTTTTTGTTTGTTTTTTCTCTCTCTTTACTTAGCTGTTCTTTTTGTCAGCATTAGTTCTTCTGATGAAGAGGATTTGTGCGGGCTGGGTCTCGGGCTGATCCCCCTGTTAGCAGGTTGTGGGTCAGTGGCTTCCCAGCCTGCCTTCGAGCGTTCAGCCAGGTAACGCTCCTGGCGCAGTGAACGACCCATCCCTGTTTGGTGCAGGGATGATTGGTGAGGTGGCTACCTCACTGGACGCTGTGCGGTTTCTTAACCCCAATTTTTTTGCGTCCTGGATGCGACTCTCCCTGCCACATGCGCAGCGGCTTGTTGGCCTGTGCGGGTTCCCCACGCCATTAGGAGGTAAGTGTATCTATGTGGGGACCTGTCTGTTGGGGGGGTGTCAGTCTGGGACTGTGTAACCCTGCCTGTGTTCACACTATTGAAATCCCTATCTCTCTGGCTGCATGCTGTGGGCTGCAAGGAGGGGGGCTGTGCTGCACTGTCTGTGTCAGTTTGTGTATGTGTGAACGGCTGTGTGCTGTGGGGCATGATTTTTATCATGTTTGGGGCACTTTCAGCGACCGCTGCGGCGGTCCGCCATGTTTTTACATGCTATGCTATGTTTGGTCCACCTCGCTGAGGTGGAGGAGCGGCGGTTTCGGCGCCAAACGGCGCCATTTTGGCAGCGCTCGCTCCGGCCGCATGGTTTCACTGCGGGCGGCCATTTTCTTGTAGCCTTCCATAGGCTTTCATGGAGCGCCCTGTGTTGCATTGCTTCCTCTCCCTTGGTGCACCGATCGAGGCAGCAGCGATGGTCTCTACAGGTTTTTACCTCCCTATCCCTTTATCCTTGCCTGTGTTGAGCTTTTTTCTCCCGGTGGGGGTAAAAATTGTGCCAGTGTGTGTGTGCGGTGGGCAGCGCTCGCCGCGCTTGTTTAAGGGGCAATTAACCCTTTATTTTCCGGCTTATCATTGGGGCAATGGATTCTCAGGGACACAAATTTCCTACCACTTGGTGGGTGACCAAGGGCTGTTTTCCCCCCCAGGGGGGTTTTGGCTGCGGTTGTGGCTAATCTTGCTGCTCAGGTGCTAATGCTTGTGGCTGTTCAATCCACACAACGACCCAGAGTTTTCAATCTCCTCTGACAGAGGGTGCTGGTGATGGGGCTGCTATAGCTGGGGTCTCCTTATCAGGGTCCCGTTCCTCCCTGGGTCTTGTGGGGTCCGAGGTGGAGGCTGAGGTAGAAGGGGTGGATAATTCTCCCCCTCGCTCGCCTGAAGAGCTTGCACTCATGGATGAATTGGTTGCTTCTATCAAGCAAACACTGCGTTTACGGGTTGGACCACGTCCCCCTGCTGCCCTGGCAGCTTATGGGACGCAGAAAAGACGCAAGACATCGCAGGTCTTCCCTGCACTGATGATTTTCAGCGCGCTGTTAAGGAACAATGGCGCAATATACGCAAGCCTTTTGCTGTACCAAGTAGGTTCAGGCTGCGTTATCCTTTCACGCCCGCTACTGATGAATAGGTCCACTGCGATTCCTGCAGAGGATACCTCGGTGTTCCGGGATGCTACGGGCAGGAGGCTGGAGTCTCTTGCCCGTCATGCTTACTCTATTACGGGTTCTATGCTAAAGGCTCTATTTGCTTCGCTTAGGGCAGCCCAGGCTGTCGCGAATTGGACGCAGGCACTCAGGCGCGTCCTGGTGGCTGATCCAGCCTCACCGGCGACATTGGATATGGTGGATAAAATCCATCAGGGTGTCGTGTATTTGTGTGATGCGGCCCTGGATATAGTACCGTTGGCTGCACGTGTACAGTGTGGCGGTATTGTCTCGCCGCCTGGTTTGGTTGAAGTGTTGGTCTGTGGACCAATCTTCGCGCAAGACCTTAGCCAATCTGCCCTATGGTGGATCTCGCCTTTTTGGCGAATCCTTGGATGCACTGATAAAGGGGGTCACGGGTTGTGAGAGCACGCTCCTGCCCCGATCCCACCAGGCTACGGCTGCTCATGGTAAGTAGCATGCTTCTTTTCGGCCCTCTCAGGGGTCCTTTCGTGCCTTTCGGTCGCCCTATAGGGGAGAACCATTCAAAGGCCAAGGCTCCCTAAAGAAGCAGTGGTCGGGTACGCATAAGTCCGGCCAGTCCGGATCCACTGCCCATAACAATGCGGCCTGAAGGGGCACCCTCATCCAGTTCTGGGGTGGGGGGACGCTTGCTCGGTTTTTCTTCAACCCTGGTTGGCCCGTGTTCGGGACAGGTGGGTTCAGGAAATCGTTCGTTCTGGCTACAAGATCGAGTTTTCTATCTCGGCCGGAGAGCAGATTTTTTTCCCTCAGGCGGTTCCGGTGCCTCATCGGGACAGATTTCGGGGGTTCTCTTCCAATCTGTTCACTGGGCCCTGGAAGGAGGGCAGGGTGCGTCCTATTCTGGACTTACAGGCTCTGGACCGTTTTGTGCGGGTTCGCAAGTTCCGCATGGAATCCCTGCGGTCGGTGGTGGCTGCCCTGGTTCCGGGGGAATTCATGGCTTCCATCGACTTGAAGGATGCGTGCCTTCACATCCCGTTTTTCGAGGGTCACCAGAGGTACCTTCGATTCGCCATTGCGGAGGATCTCTACCTATTCGTGGCGTTACCTTTTGGTCTCGCTTCGGCTCCACGGTTTTTTGCCAAGGTGCTTGCACCGGTTTCTGGTTTTGTTGAGAGCCCAGGGCATCTCTGTCCTGGGGTATCTGGAAGATGTTCTGGTCCGGTCTGCGACCAGCCAGGGTCTGGAGGAGGACCTGTCCATCACGATGCTGACTCTACAGGAGTTTGGTTGGACGATAAATTTTCCAAAGTCGACGCTGTGTCCGTCGATTCGTCTTCCCTACCTGGGAATGATTCTGGACTCGGTCCAGGCGAAGCTCTTCCTACCGGACGACGAACTCAGGACTCTTCAGGAAGGAGTCAAGTCCCTCAGGGACGTTCCGTGCTCGTCACTCCGGACGCGCATGAGATGTCTGGGATTGATGGTCTCGGCTTTCGAGGCGATTCCCTTCGCCCAGTTTCACACGTGGGGTCTCCAAGCGAAGATCCTGTCCAGGTGGGACGGGCGACCGCAATCTCTGGATCTCCAGATTTCGTTGGGCCATCGCACCAGAAGGGATCTTCTGTGGTGGCTCCAGTCCCCGGCGGTGTCGGGGGGCAAGTCTTTTCGTCCTCTCTCATGGACGGTGGTCACCACGGATGCCAGCCTGTCGGGCTGGGGTGGTGTTCTGGGCGTTCTGTCCGCCCTGGGAACTTGGTCGGGGGAGGTCTCCTCCCTTCTGATCAACGTTCTGGAATTGCGTGCGATGAATCTCTGCCTTCAACGTTGGCCGGACGGGCTGCAGGGCTGTCCGGTTCGGGTGCAGACGGACAATGCCACGGCGGTGGCTTACGTCAATCGCCAAGGGGGCACCAAGAGAGCCCGAGCGGCTCGGGAAGTGGCCGACATTCTGTCTTGGGCCGAGACACACGTCCCGGCGATATCGGCGGTTCACGTTGCGGGGGTGGAGAACTGGCAGGCGGATTATCTACAGCCGCCAGTCCCTGGACCAGGGGGAATGGTCCTTCCACCCGGATGTCTTCCAGATGTGGTGCGCGAAGTGGGGTCTTCCGGAGGTAGACCTGTTCGCGTCTCGTCTGAACAGCAAGGTGAAAAGATTCGTGGCAAGGCCGCGCGATCCTCGGGCAGACGCGTCAGACGCGTTGGTAGCTCCGTGGCATCAGTACCGACTGATGTATGCGTTTTCACCGTTTCAATGGCTGTCCAGGTTCCTTCGCAGGTTGAGCTCGGAACCAGTACACAGTGATTCTTGTGGCACCGGACTGGCCTCGCCAGTCCTGGTGCGCAGACCTTGTGCATTTGGCGGTCGACGCCCCGTGGCGTCTGCCTCTTCGAGAAGATCTCCGGTCTCAAGGGCTGATTTTCCATCCTGCTTTACAGTCGCTGGCTTTGACGGCCTGGCTGTTGAAACCAAGGTCCTGAGGGATAGGGGTCTCTCCCCTGAGGTCATTCACACTTTGATCGACGCGAGGAAATTTTCCTCGGGGAAGGTCTATTACCGTACTTGGAAGGCCTATTTTGCCTGGTGTGAGTCCAGGGGGTTTTCACCTCGCCCGTACTCGGTGTCTAGGGTGTTGTCCTTCCTTCGAAAGGGTGTTGCCAACGTTTGGCGCTGGCTACGATCAAGGGTCAGGTGTCTGCGATGGCCGTTCTCTTTCTACGTCCTATGGCATCTAACTCCTTGGTTGGCACTTTTGTTCAGGGGCATCTGGTCCCTCCTAGGAGGGTGCCTCTGCCTCCTTGGGACTGGAATCTTGTTCTGTCCGTGTTGCAACATGGTCCTTTTGAACGGATCGGGTAGATCTCGTTGTCTATGTTGTCCAAGAAGGTCACCTTTTTTGGTGGCGATCACTTCGGCTCGCACAGTGTCGGAGCTGGCAGCTTGTCCTGCAAATGTCCGTATCTGGTCACTCACTTGGTTAAGGTGGTCTTGCGACCTAACCCTTCTTTTTTTTCCGAAGAGGGTTTCGGAATTTCACCTCACTGAGGACATTGGCTTGCCTTCGCCTTGCGCGAAGTCTAAACATCCGATGGGGGTGGAGTTGCACTCCTTGGATGTTGTTCGGGCGATTAGGATTTACCAGAAATTGTCTGAATCTTTTCGCAAGTCGGATTCTTGTTTGTCCTTCCGGGGGCCCTCGGAAGGGCGTAGCGGCATCGGCTTCTGCCGTCGCCAATTGGTTCAGACAGGCCATTGAACAGGCCTATGCTTTGCAGGGAAAAGTTTCCCCTATGCCTGTGGAGGCGCACTCTACCAGGTCTCTGAGTATGTCTTGGGCCTGTCGTCATGGGGCTTCTGTGGCCCGGGTGTGTAAGGCGGCGACTTGGTCGACCGTGCACACCTTCAATCTATTCTACGGAGTGGTTATTCAAGCATCGGCAGATGCTTCCTTTTGCCGCAAGGTTCTTAGTGCGGCGGTTCCTTAGGGTCCCTTGTTTTGGGCCTTTGGGCTGTTTGGGATTTCTTTTTATCCCTGGGTTATTTGTTTTTTTCCTGGGTTATTGCTCCCGTTGAGCAAGTTTTTTCTCATGTTGCCCAGCTGGTTTCCTTACTTTGGTAAGGTTCCTTTCTTTGATGTGGAGACTGCGTTGCCTTTAGGCGCGGCTGCGTTTCCCACCCCTCATGTTTGCACTGCTTTGGGACGTCCCCATTGTGACGAATATGAAGATGGCGGCGACTGTCGGAGGACGTAAGAGAAAACGGAGTTTTTGTAAAATCTTACCTGTAAAATTCCTTTCTCTGAGTCCTCCGACAGTCACCGCCCCCGCCCCTCTTTTGGGGTTTAGGTACTCTACTGCTATTCCACTGAAACTGAAGTAGGAAACAGGAAGCAGGAGGGTATAGACTGAGGGGACCACCCCATGGGGTGGGGATATGTTAAAAGCTTTAATATTGACATATTCTGTTGCCTAGCTACTCCTACGGAGCAAAGTCTAATACCCCATTGTGACGAATATGAAGATGGCGGCGACTGTCGGAGGACTCAGAGAAAGGAATTTTACAGGTAAGATTTTACAAAAATTCCGTTTTTTCAGAAGCCCCTGAACCCACCTACATGTTATCTTATCTGCCCATGTACACAGGGTCGTTTACAGTCATTTGCAGGCAGTTGAGTTCAGGGACGTTTTTTTGGAACGCAATTATTTGCGTTCCAACATGTTTCCCGGCATTTCAAACGCAAAAACGGGACCGAACGAGACCGAACGTGATGAAGTACGTTAAGCCACGTTATACGTTTTTTTTTTTTTTTTTTTTTCTTCCATTCAAAATCAATGGTTCCCTATGGGAACCTATTGATTTGAATGGAAGGCGCACCGCAAGTCGGATCAGGATGATCCGACTTGCGGTGCGACTTGCGCTGTGAGAATCTTGAGGGGGAACTTCACGCCAAAATAGGGAAAAAAATACAGTGTGGGTTTCCCACCCAGGTTCCAAACCAGGCCCTTCGGGTTTGGTATGGAATTTGAGGGTAGCCCCACGCCGAAAAAACGGTGTGGGGTCCCCCCCAAAATCCATACCAGACCCTTTTCCGAGCATGCAGCCCAGTAGGGCAGGAAGGGGGAGGGGACGAGCGAGCGGCCCCACCCCCCCTGGACCATACCAGGCCACATGCCCTCAATATGGGGGGGTGTTGGTGCTTTGGGGCAGGGGGAGCTCTGCACCCCCCACCCCAAAGCACCTTGCCCCCATGTTGATGAGGACAAGGGCCTCATCCCCACAACCCTGGCCGGTGGTTGTGGGGGTCTGTGGGCAGGGGGCTTCTCGGTATTTGGAAGCCCCCTTTAACAAGGGTGGCCCCCCAGATCCCAGACCCCCTCCCTATGTGAATGGGTATGGGGTACACTGTACCCCTACCCATTCACCCCATAAAAGGCAGTGTATGTAAATAACGACAGGAGACGTTTTGGAAAGTTTATTAAAAATCTTCATCCAGTCTTCTCCGCGCTGGTCTTCTCCCCCTCGGCTCTTCTGCTCTTCTCCCCCTCGGCTCTTCTGCTCTTCTCCCCCTCGGCTCTTCTGCTCTTCTCCCCCTCGGCTCTTCTGCTCTTCTCCCCCTCGGCTCTTCTGCTCTTCTCCCCCTCGGCTCTTCTGCTCTTCTCCCCCCTCGGCTCTTCTGCTCTTCTCCCCCTCCGCTCTTCTGCTCTTCTCCCCCCTCCGCTCTTCTGCTCTTCTCCCCCCTCCGCTCTTCTGCTCTTCTCCCCCCTCCGCTCTTCTGCTCTTCTCCCCCCTCCGCTCTTCTGCTCTTCTCCCCCCTCCGCTCTTCTGCTCTTCTCCCCCCTCCGCTCTTCTGCTCTTCTCCCCCCTCCGCTCTTCTGCTCTTCTCCCCCCTCCGCTCTTCTGCTCTTCTCCCCCCTCCGCTCTTCTGCTCTTCTCCCCCCTCCGCTCTTCTGCTCTTCTCCCCCCTCCGCTCTTCTGCTCTTCTCCCCCCTCCGCTCTTCTGCTCTTTTGCTGTCCGCTCCTCTGCTCATTTGCCCTTGGCTCTTCTTCTTCCTCCGGTCCTCCTCAGACGATGTCTCCGGTCTCTGCAGCTTGTTATATAGCCATTGTGGGTGTGGCTGCCAGGTGATGTCATCAGGAGACCCCGCCACCTCATGTCACTGACGTCACAGATGACTTGAGGGGGCGGGGTCTCCTGATGTCACCGGGCGGCCACACCCACAATGGCTATATAACAAGCTGCAGAGACCGGAGACTGGCATAATCACCGCAGACATCGTCTGAGGAGGACCAGAGGAAGAAGAGCCGAGGGCAAAAGAGCAGAAGAGCGGACAGCAAAAGAGCAGAAGAGCGGAGAGGGAGAAGACCGGATGAAGATTTTTAATAAACTTTCCAAAACGTCTACTGTCATTTACATACACTGCCTTTTATGGGGTGAATGGGTAGGGGTACAGTATACCCCATACCCATTCACATAGGGAGGGGTCCGGGATCTGGGGGCCACCCTTGTTAAAGGGGGCTTCCAGATACCGAGAAGCCCCCAGACCCCCACAACCCCCGGCCAGGGTTTTGGGGATGAGGCCCTTGTCCTCATCAACATGGGGGCAAGGTGCTTTGGGGTGGGGGGTGCAGAGCTCGCCCTGCCCCAAGGCACCAACACCCCCCCCCCCCCACGTTGAGGGCATGTGGCCTGGTCCCCTCCTACTTCCTGCCTGCCCTACCGGGCTGTATGCTCGGATAAGGGTCTGGTATGAATTTTGGGGGGGACCCCACGCAGTTTTTAATCCCATTTTGGCGTGGAGTTTCCCCCTCAAGATTCTCACAGCGCAAGTCGGATCATCCTGATCCGACTTGTGGGTGCGCCTTCCATTCAAATCAATAGGCTCCCATAGTGAACCATTGATTTTGAATGGAGGCAGAAAAAACGCTGCTAAAAGCAACATGGCCAAACGTGCAATAACGCCAATGGAAAAAGCTACTGAAAGCACGTTTAACAGTTGCTTTTTCCCGGCGTCAGAACTAGCTTTGCAGCACGTTTTTCTAACGTCCCGTGTACATGGAGCCTAAGGAGATGGCCTATTTCCTATAGTTTCAGAAAAGGCAGTGACCCCCCTAAAGCAATGGGCTGGAGTAGCCAGGAACAAGAGAAGAGATGTATGTTGCCTTATAAAATCATCTAGTGCAAGAATCCATTCAGGTGCTTAGGGTTATGATGCACATTGCCACATTTCTTTACAGTAGATGTATCTGTTTTAATGTGTTGAATATCTGTCTATTATATATTTCTTTAGGAAAACATCCTATGGCTTTAGGAAGAAGAGGGATGACAAATTTGTGGTGAGTTCTAGTAAGCGTTTTCAGTATGCATGCTTCTTATATTCATGCAAGAATAGTTTATATTAGAATTAGTTAACTAAAAACTGTGATAGCGCTGCTAGAAAATTAATAAAATACATTTTAAAACCGTGCTAAACATTCAATGACATAACATATAATAAATTATAAATATTGTGCAATTCAAAAAAAAAAGTTCTTCCTCCAGTAGAAGCCATGATGGATATGGTGTAATGCGTAGAGGTACCAAGCGGTGGGCAGGTTTGACATTACATATGTGATCATCTTGGTATTGTGAATTTTAAGCTGTTATTTTAATATAATTAATGTGAGTTTAATATTTGAAGCTTGGATTTGTCTTATTGCGTTTGGGTTACTGCAACATTGGAGATTTTTTTTTTTTTATCTCTACATGTGTTTATTTGGAGCAACACTTAGTATTGTGGAGTGATCTAGAGAGCGGACGGCAGTGTGCATCTGTCTTATAATTGCCTTAGACCCATTGGGGTTAATCGTGGAGATGAACGGACACTTAAGGAGTGGACACACCTGGAATGATTCACAGATTGCACTTCTTATATAAACTTCTTTGGACTATATTATTGCACATTTGCACTTTGGAGTGCCTTTTCTTTTCTGCTAGCACTTCAGGACTTATTGCATCACTTGCACTTTATTTATTCAGAGACTAAGTCTCTGCACTATTGTTGCACTTCATTAGGTGCTCATTTTTTGAATTGCACAATATTTATATTTTATTTATTATATGTTATGTCATCGTATGTTTAGCACTGTTTTAAAATATATATTGAATTATTTTATTTTCTAGCAGTGCTATCACATAGTTTTATCTATTTTATCCTGTAGATGTGGGAACACATTTAGGTGGTAGCATCAGCTTTTATAGATTTATCTCTGTTGGTTTTTTAAGGGTAGCGCACAATTATTTTTGTCTTTCTTTATATTAGAATTGGGTTGGTTTGACTACTAGAAGTATTGAAACTCCTTAGTGATTCCAACTGCAGTAGTGCACCCTACCCTATAGCTTTACTCAGAATAGCTGTTTCAGAGCACTTATGAACAGAGATCAATGATCAGCCATAGTTCAGAATGATATTAAACTGTCTCTTAAGGGTAACTAATTATCCAAAATATTTGAGGAAATTTGTCTGTGAAAAGCTGTTAAACTTTTTGGCATGCTGTCACAAACCATTGTGACACAAAACATTTCTCAGCAAACGTCAGCTAGCCGCCATAAAACACATTTAGCATGCGTTGATCAAAAGACAGTTTCTCACCATGACTGGCATAGGATCAAGCAAAGTATCTTTCATTCACAAGCCGTTTCCAAGTTCTGAGGCTATCTGTAAAAAAAAATATGTTCAGTTGTAACACAAAGCCATGTTAACTCAATGAGATTTATAAAGGGTGGTTTTGGGAAAACTCCCTTGGCATTTGTCCATGTTTCTTCATTGCAATGTTGGAACTACTATCCACCCTTCCATTGGTCACAGCAGTAATTAGTATGGCCTTGGTTAAATTTAAATTTTTGGCTCTTTGCTTTTCCAGCTTCTCCCTCAGGGTCGAGGAAGAGAGCTTTTCAGTGATCCTTATTGCACCAAAATGCCCAAGGAGGTGTGGTACTCAGACATACTCAAGCTCCTGGCAGGTGGTCCGTGTGCTTTTACACATCTTGTGAACTTCCTGTCCTGAAGGTTCCATCCCGTTTTTGGTCTCTGGCTTTAAGGGCATGGCTGTTGAAGCCACAATTCTGCTGGACAGTGGCATTTCTGTCATCCTTTCGGTCTTGAATGCTAGGAAATCAACTCCTAAAGTCTACCATGGTATTTGGAGGGCCTACTTTGCCTTAATTGAGTCCAGGAGCTGTTGCTACTGATTTTGTAGGTCATGTGATAGTTGCGCAAAACAGAACCCTCCATAATTTCAGCTTTGAGATAGATTGAGGGAAGAAATTCCTCAGTCTCCTCCTCTGCAGTGGCAGGTGCACAATTGAATGGACAGGAAGTGCTCTGTGCAAGGGCTTCTTGTTCGTTCATAAGCTGAAAGACATAGTAAACAGTTTACTTCTGTATGAAAGAACACAGGAGTTATCAGGTGAATGGTAAATGTAATCAAAGTTGGTTGTTCCAATTGGCAGCATCTGCAGAACTATTCTGTATGAGATCATGGGCACTGAAGCGAATATGAGCGCATAGCGGGGAGGAATGTAACCTATATGACGTACTGACCTGGCCAGCTAGAATGCCTACTGTATGCCTTAACATCTGTGGCAGCAAAAGGGTTAAAGAAACCTGTGTACTTGGCAACAATGGCTATCACATCCTAGAGCTTCTAAACATTAAAAGAATATAACCTTTAACTGATATAATCTTTTATACCTATGTATCTCAATTAAGATTTTGATTTCGCTCATTTTCCTAACCTTTCTAACAATGTTTCTTGTTTTACAGTTTATTATTTTGGTTATGGCCTGCTTAGTCTGATCCCTTCTGGGGTGAACAGGTTATGACCAAGAAGTACTATTCCAATAACTGTTCCCTTTTATTTTTGTTACTAAATTACTTTCTTGACTACCACTATACATTCTATCTTAAATAATGACTTGATATTCCTCTGTTATGTTACGCATTATAATTTAATAAAAATGTATTTAAAAAGAAAGAAACCTGAGAACCACTAAACTGGAGGATCAGAAAAAGATTTTGTCGTTCCAAGACATTTTTTTTTCCTGGAAAACAGTACAGTACTCAAGACCCTCCCTTCTGTTATGTTCTTGCTTGCTACAAATTGAGACTAGTGTCTGATCACTTAAAGATAGCCCAGTTGTATGGATTTTATGCCTGTATTATGTGCAGTGTCCCAGGAAACAGATTTTACTGGTCAAGCACTAAGTATAGTAACAGGAGCCAAAAAATCTTTTGAGATTAGTGTAAAGGCCTCAAATATTCATGCACTTGCTACCTTGTTTATGGGATTTGTATAGTTGAATTATTTACTTTTTTTTTCCCCTTTTAGAGAGGTCAAACGCAGTCCCCTCCACCCATAAAGCCCCCATCTCCAAGCTTTGAATTGGGACTGTCTAGTTTTCCTCCTCTGCCTGGTGCAGCTGGCAATCTAAAGCCAGATGACTTTTTTGAAAGTAGACTTTCAAGCTTAGTGATAAGCACATCTAAAGAAAAGGTAAGTGCACCATAAAGAATGCCTTGTAGTCTATATAGAACCTTTTTGGTTTTGTCTTGTTAATGAGAATGTTAGTCGATCATGTTAGCATGTAATTTACCCATTTCCACCTGCTTCTAATCTGCAGTTTGAACCAAGAGTTGCTGTGGCATTTATATGCTGCTCCACAACGTTTCCATTACTGAGGTGAACCTGTGCTTTGCCCATGGTGGATGAAGTAACAGTTTGACTTTAATGTTATGCCTCTCAGCTGCTCATACTTTACATGTGCTTCACTTGCCCATGGAAATAAGTAGAACTTGCCCAAGGCTGAGGTCTCCCTCCTCCTTGACGAGGCACATTCTCTGCCATACCCAGAAGAACTAAATAGGTCTCTTCAATTCACTAAAAATTGAGCTGTGGGCCAAGCAAAGGGATGACCAGAAATAAGCAGCCAGGGGGACCGCCATTAAAGTCACATGTGCGATGCCCTACATGGCCAAAGGAAAGGTTGACTTTAAATTACTTTCCATTAGCTCTTAGATGAGAGACCTGTTGGAGTTCTATGGTCACAGTATACACTCATTTTATAATATCCGCATTGTAATAGTAAATGTTTTTTTTTTTTTTTTTGTTTTTTTTGTTTATTTTCTTGTTACAATCCAATATAAGCTTACTTGAAAAATCTTGTATATGTGAGTGCTGGCCATCTTTCCACAACTTCTGGAATCCCTGCATGCTTGTTGCCTAATTTACATGTCAAAGGACTATATATCCCATGGTACCTTGCTGTCTGCAAGCATTGGTTCCTGTGTGGACTGTCTCCTGAATCTCTTCCCCTCATCCCCTCTGTAGTTCAGAAGGCTGGCTCTGCAGATTTTTTCACTTAGCCATGCCTACTCAGACAGTTTACATTTTTACGTCGGATTTTGATTGTTTTACTCAGTCTTTTGACTAAAATGTAATTTTAGTTTGTCGTATTTTAGGAATACAAATTGTTTTAGTTATGTTTTAGTCTACTGAAATCTCCTGTATATCTTACTGGACTAAAATCGACAGTACATTTTACTCGGCTAAAATCGAATAGGTTTAGTTAAGTTGTAATGAATTAAGGCATTAATCTAGTATGTTATTTATGGTATTAAGGTTTGAACATGCACTACAGACACCGATATAGTTGTTGTGATATATAACGTCTTTATAAATCTACGTTTATTAAACAAAAATATTGCTTTTTGACAAACAGAAGTGCAAATATTAAAAAAAAAAAAAAAAAAAAAAAAAAACTAAACTTTTGACTGTAATGCTATTGCACATATTACCTGAATATATTACCAAAATTAACCACTTCCCATCCGTAGTACATCCTATGACGTCCAAGACTTTGGGTGGTGATATTTGCCTGCAGGTACAGGCATCATTCAGATATTTTATTTATTTATTTTCCGCTGGGGATTCCCTGCACCGTAAAAGAAATCATAGCGTCCCGACGCCCTCCGGGTGTTTTTACTGGCTTGCCCGTGCGATCAGCGAGCCAGGGAAGAATTCTGCTGCCGCAAGAAGTCAACCATTATGCAGACGGGAGGATCAGATGGTCCCCAGTCATCTCTAGGACTCTTGGAGGCCGGGCGCGATGTTAGGATGTCATACCTGGCCCCGGCAGTTGTAAATACTGCCGTGTTTTCGGCTGGGAAGCCAAAATCGTGTTGTTTTTGTTTTTTGTTTTGTTTTTTTTGTTTTTTTATCTCAGGCTTTTCAGCCTAGAGGAGAGGTGTGAGGTCTTGTAGATCTCTCTATAAAGAGGACCTGTTATGCCCTTTTCCTGTTACAAGGGATGTTTACATGCCTTGTAATAAGAATAAAAGTGATTAAAAAAAAAAGAAATTGGTGCAAGACCTGCTCTGTAACTCTAAACAGCTAAAATAAATGTGTAAAGTGTAGCGTATGGAGATTTTATGTACCAAAGTTTGGCGCCATTCCACCAGCATGACATGTTGGGTGTCTATTTACTCAACGTAACCTCTTTCACATTATACAAAAAAATCAGGCCAAGTTTATTATACATTTATTATTTTTAATACACGAAACGTGTTTCAAAAATTGCTGCACAAATACCCTGTGACATAAATGGCAATGACTGCCATTTTATTCCCTAGGGTCTCTGCTAAAATAACCTATATATAATGTTTGGGGGTTCTGAGTAATTTTCTAGCAAAAATGTTTTTTACATGTAGGAGAGGAGTGCCAGAATAGGCCCGGCATGAAAGTGATTAAATATCAAGAAAAAAAAAATAGGAAAAATCTTTTCTGAATGTTCTTTCAGCAGCTTAGTAGATGCCCCCTACTTATTCCTATGTGGTAGTGCAGTGTTAATTTTGACGTTAACTTTTGGTTTAGTCAGTCTTTTGACTTAAATGCCGTTTTAGTCCTAGTTTAGTCATCTGAATTGTCGTAATTTAGTAGACTAAAATAGCGTTAATTTAGTCTAAATTAACACTGCTCACAGGGTACAATAAATGTCCTAAAATTTTAGGATTGTTCAGACTGACAGGAGTAGACTAGAAATAAATGAAATTTAATGTGACAATGAATATACAGTGGGGAAAATAACTATTTGATCCCCTGCGGATTTTGTAAGTTTGCCCATTCACAAAGAAATGAAGGGTCTATAATTATCATAGGTGTATATTAAATGATAGAGACAGAATATTAACCAAAAATCTATAAAAAACAAGATACATGTATTTGATCCCCTACCAACCAGCAATAATTCTGGCTCCTACAGACTGGCTACAGCATGTGCTCATGCGGTACACAGATTAGTCCTGTCAATTTAAGAAGGTGCTCCTAACTCGTTATCTGTATAAAGGACACCGGTCCACAAAATCTTTCTTCCATTCAAACCCACCTTCATGGGTGAGACTAAAGAGCAATAAAAGGACATCAGGGACAAGATTGTAGACCTGCACAATGCTGGAATGGATTACAAAACCATCAACAAGAAACTTGGTGAGGAGACAACTGTTGGAGCTATTTTACGCAAATGGAAGAAATACAAAATAACCATCAATCGCCCTCGGTCTGGAGCTCGATGCAAGATTTTGCCTCATGGGGTAAGAATGATCATGAGGAAAGTGAGGAATTAGCCCAGATCTTCACTGGAGGAGCTTGTAAATGATCTCAAGGCAGTTGGGACCGCAGTCACCAAACAAACCATTGATAACACAATATGCCGCTGTCCTGTCAGAATACCGCTACCCATCTGAAAATGTAACGGAACTGACGTTCTGAGAAAAAAAAATGGTTACTGCGCATGCGCCCGGTGTTCCAACATGGCCGCTATGCGTTCCAATTGGTTTCCTTATTGACAGAACACAAAGGCAGCAGCGGACTTCTTTTTACACCCAAGCAACTCTTCGATTTCACTCTTATTTTTATGAGTAAACTCAACTTATGTACTGAAATACAGTATGAAATTTTTCTCAAATCGCCTTTCAAGACAGCACCTGCAGAGAGTGTAGCTCCACCCAAATCCCAGGAAACCATGCAGTCTTTAAATCCCTCCTCTTCCACCATGCCTTCAGTTATTGTATTTTCTCTGCCATGGTGGAAGCGCTGCAGGAACCAGTTAGGGGGATGGCGTGGCGGCTGTGGTTTCCGGCCGCTGGAACACAGGGGTCAGGGGACAGGTCGAGCAGCGGTGCTTCTGCTTACGGTCTCGCAGTGAGGGGACGCCGGAAGCGGGCATTTCAAACAGGCAAGTTTCTGTTCCTTTCTGCTGCATACTTTTCACAACATGGAGGAGAGGGCTGCAGCAGCAGCGGGTGCAGGTGCCATGAGCACCTGCCAGGCCCAGGTAAGAGGGGTACAGTGGTGCCTCTATTTTCACTATTGGCCTTATTTTTTGTGTGTTTTGTGTGTTCCTCCTGTGGGAGTCCTGGCATGTAAGTGCTGTGATTACGGTTCTCACCCTTACAGCTTAGGCTGGGAATTTCTTTCATTTAAATGTTTGCTGGCACAGGTGGTTCTTTTTTAGGTGGTGGTAGTCTGTTCACTGATGGTGGGTTTTTTTTTTTCGCAGCTGTTAGTGGACTGCTGGTTTTTGTTTGATTGTTTGATTTGTTAAGGGGTCTCCCTCCAGTACAAAGGAAGTGTCCTACTTGTAAAAACCCCCTGAGAGATTCTTGGCCAAAACCGCTGTGTAAAATTTGCATAGCAAACCTCGTTAAAGAGGATTCTTCAGACCAATAAGGATTTGCTCTCTTCCATGAAAGAGTTAACGGAAACTTTAAGTTCAGTTCATTCCTTGTTAAAGTACCAGCAACACAGACCGACTCCCAGCAAAGTACTTTATCCAGCTCCTTCGCATCCACCTCAAAGTCAGCAGGAGCCAGTGACTCAGAGGAAGGAGGAGCAAGTACACTTCTTTCCCTCAAGGATGAGGAGAAAGAAAGGGTTTGGTCCAGAGATATGAATTATCTTTAGAAGAAGTAGATGATTTGCTTAAAGCAATCTATACTACCCTGGATATCCAAGAAGAAAAGGTTCAGCTTTCCGTGCATGATAAAATGTATCCGGGACTGGATGAATTCAAACATAGGGTATTCCCAGTGCATAAGGTTCTGTCGGAAACAAAGAATGTAAAGGTCCTGAAAAGACCTATTTTTTCTCCAAAACTCTTAGGAGCAGGTTCCCCTTTGAAGATGGTGAGGTCCATGTGTGGAATAAAAGACCCAAGGTGGACGCAGCCTTTGCTCAAGTCTCTCGTTGCACAGATTTGGCGTTCGAGGATATGGGTGTCTTAAAGGATGCAATGGATAGAAAACATGATTCTCTTCTTAAAAAGGCATGGGATTCCACCTCATCCAGCCTTAAGCCAGCTATGGCGTCCACTGTGGTTGCCAGGAATCTGGAGTGCTGGTTGGAACAGATTAGGACATGTGGAAGCGGGGACTTCCAGAAAAGATTTACTCATCCTTCCCATTACTGCTGAAAGTAGTCAAGTATATGGCCGATGCCTCTGCAGAATCCATTAAAATGTCTGCTCGGTCCTCAGCACTGGTCAGCTCAGCTAGACGCGCTATTTGGCTCAAGACTTGGTCCGGGGACTTGGCTTTCAAGACCAAGTTGTGCACAATTCCTTTCTTAGGAGATTTCCTGTTCGGGCCAGATCTGGAATCCGTCCTAGATAGAATGGCGGATAGGAAGAAAGCCTTCCCTTCTAAAAAGAAACGCCATTCAAAATAAAAATTTTCATCCTTTTCCTCTGTCCCAAAGGGGGGGAGAGCAGGATCAAAAGGCTAGACGTTGGTCCTCTCGCATGGGATAAAGAGACGGCGTGCTCTTTAGACCTCCGGATCAAGCCGCCAAGAGTTGACTGCCTCCTCTCGGTGGGAGGAAGGGTATTGAATTTCTTTCCACAATGGGAGCAAATAACCTCAAGTCCATTCGTCAGAAACCTCGTCACCCAGGGCTACAACCTGGAGTTCTCAGAAACTCCTCCGAGCAGGTTCTTGGTCACCCCTCTCTCAAGAGAGGAAGAGAAAGCTTCCGCAATGATGTCCCTTTTTACAGGAGCTGATGCAGCAGGAAGTTGTATCCCTAGTCCCCAGGGAACAGGAAGGCCAGGGCTTCTATTCTCATATCTTTTTGGTAAAGAAACCCTCTGGCAAATTTTGAATAATTCTAAACCTGAAGAATTTAAACAGGTCAATACGGTACAAACATTTTCGGATTGACGCAATCTACTTGGTGACAAAGCTTCTGTCCCCAGGGTGTTTCATGACGTCATATCTGTGGGATGCTTATTTGCACATCCTAATTGCTCAGTCGTTTCAAAAGTTTCTCCGTCTTGCTGTCAACTTGGGGGACTCGATTTTGGCATTTGCAGTTCAGGGCTTTTCCCTTCGTTCTGTCTTCTTCACCCAGAGTGTTCACAAAAGAAATGGCGGAAGCGCTGGAACCATTCAGTTTGAGTGGTATCTCCCACTGTCCCTTATCTGGACGACCTCTTGCTCTTCGCAGACTCCAGAAGTCGGATGTCTGCAAACCTACAGGAGACCAAATCCCACCTCAAGAGCTTGGGGTGGCTCCTAAATTTAGAAAAGTCCAATTTGATTCCAATGCAGGAGATTCGTTTTTTGGGGTACCCAATAAACTCATTAATTCAGAAGGTTTTTCTCCCCGAAGAAAACAATAGGAAAAGTCCTCAGTGGGTCAGGTTCAGAGCAACCTCAGGGTATTGGTCCAGGTAGGGATGGTAACCTTGGGCTTGCTTACCGCATCCATTCCAGTCATCCAGTGGGCCAGGCTACACTCTTGTCCTCTCCAGATAGATATTCTTCAGAAATGATCGCATTTATAGCCCCTAGAGAAGCCGATCAGGATTGCTACAAGGGTGAAGAGGGCTCTCTGGTGGTGGCGAAACCTGGTCAATATGACAAAGGGCCTGATGTGGTCCTTTCCCTAAATGAACAGCTGATCACGAATGCAAGTGCTGGGCGGCCCATCTAGAGGACCATACTGCACAAGGGTCATGGTCCAAAGCAGAGGCCAGGAAGTTGTCCAACTGGCATGAGTTGAAGGCCATCTTTCTGGGTCTCCTATCCTTTTCAACTAGCTATTGGGGATCAACATGTTCAGGGTCTGTTGGGCAACATGACAGCTGTAGCCTATATATCGAAACGGGGCAACAAGGAGCAGGAGCCTCTCAGAGCTGGCTATGCAGCTTCTTGCATGGGCAGAACAAAATGTGGCTTCTCTTGACAGCAATTCACCTGAAAGGTTCCAGGAAAAAGTAATGGAAGCAGAATGGGAGCCTGAACCAGGAAATCTTCCTCATGGTTGCAGAAGGCTGGGTTCATCCTCAGGTCGATTTATTTGCGAGCCAGCAAAACGCAAAAGCTCCAATCTTCTTTATTCTTCAGAGAGGATCAAGCTTTCAAGTTTAAAGAGGAAGCCACAGATTTGATCTTTGACCTTTTGGCTAAAGAGGCCTTGGTTTGTACCACTTCTAAATCTAGCCACGAAACCCTCCCTGGAAACTTCCTCTCGAGGGGACCGTCTAACGCAGGGAACCTTGAACCATCCGGAGTCGGATCACCTACAATTGACAGCTTGGTTTCTGAGGAAGAACTCTTAAGGGCCAGAGGTCTGTCAGAGAAACTTATTGCCACACTTCTTTCTAGTAGGAAAAAGGTGACTATAGCTATCTAGCTGAAGGTGTGGAAGAAAAATAATTCCTGGTGTTTTCAAGAGACTTCAGGTTAAAAATATAGTTTCAGTTTTGGAATTCCTCCATGAAGGAATGGGGAAGGGGCAGGCAGCCAGCAACCTAAAAACCCAAGTGGTGGCTCTTTCAGGTTTTTTTTGAGAAAACATTATCGCAAGAAGCTCTAATAGGTTTTTCAGGACATTGGCAAGAAATAGCCCAGTAGCCCTTAAGGTTTTCCCTAGATGGGATTTGTCTCTTGTGTTACAGGGATTCACTAAAACACAGTTTGAACCCTTAGAGGAAGCTTCTCTGAAGAATTTAGTTCTTTAAAAAAATTTTCTTGTAGCGATCACATCGACCTGAAGAATCAGTGAAATTCAGGCCTGGTCAGTAGTCGCATATCCTTTTTAGTTCTATTTCCAGACCGAATAATTCTTAAGGAGGGGACTTTCCATACTTTAGATGTGAGAAGATGTCTAGTACAGTATCTAGCAGTGACCAAAGATTTCAGGAAATCAAATGCTCTCTTCGTAATCTTTACGGGATCCTGCAAAGGCGTAAAAGCCCCCAAAAGTCATGTAGGAAGATGGCTTAAGGGGGCAATCAAAGAAGCCTACATAGCTCGGGGGAAGATCCTTGTGAAGGTATTGCTGCTCATTCTACTAGGTCAGTGGCCGCTTCCTGGACCGAAAGAGCCGGTGCTTCGCCTGAACAAATATGCAAGGCAGCTACCCTGGTCTAGCTTTTCTACTTTCCTTCTATCCTCTCCAGGTGCTGTCTTGAAAGGCGATTTGAGAAAACCTTAGACTTACCGAGGAAGGTACTTTCAGGACAGCAGCCTACTTCCCTCCCTAGGTTTTTTCTAAAATATGACTTAACCTGTTATAGTTGGTTGTTTTAGGTGTTCTATTTTCCCAACATGTCTGAGGCTACTCTATAACTGATGGCATGGTGGAAAAGGAGGGATTAAAAGACTGCAGTGTTTCCTGGGATTTGGGTGGAGAAACAGCTCTCTCCAGGTGCTGTCCTGAAAGGCTCTTAGAAATACCATCACCAGTAAGTCTAACTAAGATTTTATTTATTAGTATTATAGTAAATACAGCAACAAGCCTGCAGGCAGAATGTGGCGACGACCATCCTGGTGCACCTAGGACACTGCTCAGCATTAAACTGATTATATTGTGAAATGGACTATTTCACTCGGTCACAGTGAAATATTCTATATTGGTTTATAAGGTACAGTGCCTTGCGAAAGTATTCAGCCCCCTTGAACTTTGCGACCTTTTGCCACTTTTCAGGCTTCAAACATAAAGATATAAAACTGTAATTTTTCGTGAAGAATCAACAAGTGGGACACAATCATGAAGTAGAACGAAATTTAGTGGATATTTCAAACTTTAACAAATAAAAAAACTGAAAAATTGGGCGTGCAAAATTATTCAGCCCCTTTACTTTCAGAGCAGCAAAATCTCCAGAAGTTCAGTGAGGATCTCTGAATGATCCAATGTTGACCTAAATGACTAATGATAACTAGAATCCACCTGTGTGTAATCAAGTCTCCGTATAAATGCACCTGCACTGTGATAGTCTCAGAGGTCCGTTTTTAAAGCGCAGAGAGCATCATAAAGCACAAGGAACACACCAGGCAGGTCCGAGATACTGTTGCGGAGAAGTTTAATGCCGGATTTGGATACAAAAAGATTTACCAAGCTTTAAACATCCCAAGGAGCACTGTACAAGCGATAATATTGAAATGGAAGAAGTATCAGACCACTGCAAATCTAAGACCTGGCCATCCCTCCTAAACTTTCAGCTCATACAAGAAGACTGATCAGAGATGCAGCCCATGATCGCTCTGGATGAACTGCAGAGATCTACAGCTGAGGTGGGAGACTCTGTGCATAGGACAATAATCAGTCGTATACTGCACAAATCTGGCCTTTATGGAAGAGTGGCAAGAAGAAAGCCATTTCTTAAAGATATCCATAAAAAGTGTTGTTTAAAGTTTGCCACAAGCCACCTGGGAGACACACCAAACATGTGGAAGAAGGTGCTCTGGTCAGATGAAACCAAAATCGAACTTTTTGGCAACAATGCAAAACTTTGGCGTAAAAGCAGCACAGCTCATCACTCTGAACACACCATCCCCACTGTCAAACATGGTGGTGGCAGCATCATGGTTTGGGCCTGCTTTTCTTCAGCAGGGACAGGGAAGATGGTTAAAATTGATGGGAATATGGATGGAGCCAAATACAGGACCATTCTGGAAGAAAACCTGATGGAGTCTGCAAAAGACCTGAGACTGGGACAGAGATTTGTCTTGCAACAAGACAATGATCCAAAACATAAAGCAAAATCTACAATGGAATGGTTCACAAACATATCCAGGTGTTAGAATGGAAAAGTCAAAGTCCAGACCTGAATCCAATCGAGAATCTGTGGAAAGAACTGAAAACTGCTGTTCACAAACGCTCTCCATCCAACCTCACTGAGCTCGAGCTGTTTTGCGGAGGAATGGGCAAAAATTTCAGTCTCTCGATGTGCAAAACTGATGGAGACATACCCCAAGCGACTTAAAGCTGTAATCGCAGCAAAAGGTGGCGCTACAAAGTATTAACTTAAGGGGGCTGAATAATTTTGCACGCCCAATTTTTCATTTTTTTATTTGTTAAAGTTTGAAATATCCAATAAATTTCGCTCCACTTCATGATTGTGTCCCACTTGTTGTTTCTTCACAAAAAAATTATAGTTTTATATCTTTGTTTGAAACCTGAAATGTGGCAAAAGGTCGCAAAGTTCAAGGGGGCCGAATACTTTTGCAAGGCACTGTATATAATGTGGTATATAAGGTGAGTTAACTGCTAAAATAAGTGTGCAGTTGAAGAGTTGCCTGGGTGTAGGAGCATGTTCCCTTCCTCCTTTGTGTTCTGTCAGATTAGGAAACCTATTGAAACGCATAGCGGCCATATTGGAATGCATAGCGCATGCGCAGTAAGCAATTTTGTTTGCAGCGTCCCTTCCATTGCATTTTCTGATGGATAGTGGTATTCGGACTCTGAATCCTGCCATGGATTGAAATCCTGCAACGCCTGCAAGGGGGTCCCCCTCCTCAAGACACATGTACAGGCCCATCTGAAGAACATCTAAAGAATTCAGAGAAGGTTTGGGAGAAAGTGCTGTGGTCAGATGAGACCAAAATTGAGCTCTTTGGCATTACCTCAGCTTGCTGTGTTTGGAGGAAGAAAAAGGCTGACTATGACCCTAAAAACACCATTCCAACAGTCAAGCACATAGGTGGAAACATCATGCTTTGGAGATTTTTTTCTACTAAAAATTCATGCTGATTTTGCCGCATTGAGGGGCCAATGGACAGGGCCATGTATTGTAAAATCTTGGCTGAGAACCTTCTTCCCTCAGCCAGGACACTACAGATGGGTCTTCCAATATGACAATGACCCAAAACATACTGCCAAGGCAACAAAGGAGTGACTCAAGAAGAAGCACGTTAAGGTCATGGAGTGGCCTAGCCAGTCTCCAACCTTAACCCTATAGAAAATATATGGAGGGAGCTGAAACTTTGAGTTGCCAAGCAACAGCCAAGAAACCTTAAAGGGATTGTAAAGGCAGAAGGTTTATTTTATCGTAATGCATTCTGTGTAGCAGCCTCCCTAATACTTACCCGACTCAATCTTTATCCAGTGATGTTGCAGGAGTTTCTAAACTCTCCCAAGACTCCCATCCTCATTGGCTGAGACAGCAGCACGGTGCCACTGCTGTCAATCAGTCAGCCAATCAGGAAAGGGGCGTGACCGAACCGCGGCTCCATGTCCGGGAGCTTGGGTGCCCCCACCAGCAAACTGCTTGCTGTTGGAGCACTCAACAGGAGGGAGGGGCCAGGAGCATAGAAGAGGGTCCCGAGAAGAGGAGGATCCGGGCTGCTCTGTGCAAAGCCAACTGCACAGAGCAGGTAAGAATAACGTTTGTTATTTAAAAAAAAAAAAAAAGACTCTACAATCACTTTAAGGATTTTAGAGGAGTTCTGTAAAGAGTGGACCAAAATCCCTCCTGATATGTGTGCAAACCTGGTAACCAACTACAAGAAACGTCTTACCCCTGTGCTTGCCAACAAGGTTTTTTCCACCAAGTACAAAGTCATGTTTTGCTTGGGGATCAAATACCTATTTCTCTTACGTCCTCGGACAGACGCAACTCTGGAAGTTTCTTCACTAATGGGTTATGTGCGCCCTCTTCAGGAGTTGCTAGGCAGTGAAAGCTTTCACTAGGCACGACTTTAGAGGCCGCCCTATACACATGACCCCAGACACACCCGCTCATAGAATCAGTTTCTTGCTGCCTAGCTTAGGAGTAGGACCTAGGTTCCCTGCTGGAATTTGGGTCTCCGTTTTTTTTTTTTTTTTTTGAGAATGTTTATTTTTACTCACTATCGCTAGCTAGTGTCAGGGGGATCCTCCTGGTGAACTACAAGCGACAGCCGGGCTGAGGTTTCGCACTGGATAATCTAGATCCTTATGATCTCCCAGCCTGGCCAACGAGCGTGAGCAGGTTAGTGGTCCGTCCAGGCCTCGCCACGACAGAGCCCTGACGGATGGGGATGAGCCTGCGAACAGATGCTTTAGCCGGGACGCCTCTACCTGGAACGCCCTGTGTTGCAGCATACCCCTCTTGGCTGGCAGCACCCCCACTCAGGGTGGGAGGCGAGCTGTATTGCAGTGGAGCCCACCGGTCCATGGTATGGTGAGTGTAACAAGCCCCCTGTGTCCCTGGGATAGATGCTTGTGGGGGAGCTGTGGGCCCACTCCTGGGGATAAAAGGGCTGAGTTTCCTAAAATATCCCCCTGGTCTGTCAGGACATGTCCTGCCCTCCCTGCTCCTGCTGGGTGTGCTATAGCGGCGACTTCCGCCTGGGGAAAGGGGTGTGGCAATGTTACATTGTTCTGGGGGGTCCCCGTGAATGCCTCATTGCCTGGGCTCCTGACCGCTGGTGCCGTTTTCGGCCGCCATTTTAAGTATGGGCATAGAGCTGCAGATATGTAAGGGCAGCAGCCATTTTCTTGGTTTCCCTGTGTGTTTGGCGCCGTTTTAAGTGTGGGCAACCGTGCTGTATGGGCGGCGGCCATTTTGACTGTTTCCTTTTCTTTTGTATAGTTTTCATTGGCTGCTGACTGACAGAGCGGTTTACTTGTCCAGGTTGGCTAGTAGTAAGGGGTTTTTTTAGTCCTTTTAACATTCCCCGGACACATTTGGCTCCTGTCAGGATACCTGCTAACCTTAAAGAGGGACTCTGGGTATAGCACGGTATAGCAGTGTGGACCGCGAGCGCAACATTTAAAGGGCCAATGTACTCAATTTTGGCATTGCTTAAAACAGAGTCCCAAAGTGTAAAATTTCCCCTCTGAACTTATTTGTGCAGCCGACCATCCGTTTCACCTTCTCTGGGGTCTCTGTCTGTAGCCTTAGAAACTCTGGCGTCCAAAGTGGACCTTTAAAATGAAACAAGTTGCTACTCAAAGGCCTATGCCCTCTCAGTCCTCTGATTCAGAGCCTGATATGGTTGCCACGGACAACACTCCCCCTGTTGGATCCGTCCTCAGTCAGATTATGAGAATGATGAGTCCCCCTCAGCCGCAGCGCGAGAACGCGCTCTGGTAGAAGCACTGATTCGTTCAGTGAGGGAAACATTACAACTGGATGATGAGCCCACACAGTCAGGAAAGCGGGTTGTCTTCGGCTCCCGCAAAGCCCAGAAGTCGGGTCAGGTTTTTCCTTTTCCCGAGAACTTTCACAAATTCGTGAATGAGCAATGGCGACGCATTGAGCACATGTTGGTGCCCAAGCAATTTCTGCGCCGTTATCCTTTTGCGGACTCTGTTTCCACTTGCTGGACAGTGTCACCTAAGGTGGCTCACACGGCTTCCCGGTTGAATAAATCAACTGGGGTACCCATGGAAGCTTCCCCGGTTTTTAAAGACCCGGTGATCCGGGCATACAGAGGCACTTCCCCACCACTTATTGGTGGCAGGTTCGCTGCTCAAACCCCTGTTTGCCTCCGTCTTAGTTGCTCAGACGGTTGCGGAATGGATCAAGGTTCTTAAGAGCAACCTGCAGGCTAAGTCG
Source organism: Pelophylax lessonae (assembly GCF_965119305.1). Taxonomy (NCBI): domain Eukaryota; kingdom Metazoa; phylum Chordata; class Amphibia; order Anura; family Ranidae; genus Pelophylax; species Pelophylax lessonae. The sequence goes on from NC_138772.1 coordinate 97,960,629, forward strand.
GATCCTCCGACTCTAATTGAACTCACGAATCAGAAGGGCCCAGACCATGGTGTATCTTTGTGATGGGGCCCTGGACGAGGCCCCTCTGGTTGCCAGAGTGTCTGCGGTCGGGGTCGCATTACGCCGCATGATGTGGCTGAAGAGCTGGTCAACTGACCTTCCCTTTTTGGGTGAACGCCTCTTTGGCGAATCCTTAGATAAGTTAATCAAGGGCCTAATGGGGAAAGAGTACTCTGCTCCCCCAATCCTCAAAAGGTAAGGCGCCTTGCTGTAAGCGAGGGCCTTCTTTCAAGGCTCACCGGCTTTTTTGTGCCTTGGGGGCGCAGGATAAAGGCAAACCATTCAGAGCCTCAGGAGGAAACAAGTTTTGGTCGGGTAAACCCTAGGCTGGTCAGTCCAATTCCACGGAAAATCCTCCTCTGCATGAAGGGGCGCCCTCACCCGGTTCAGGGGTGGGGAGGGTGGGACGCACGCATCTGCATCATTTTCTGGAACCCTGGACGTCTCCGATTCCAGACAAATGGGTTCACAAATTGATTTGTTGAGGGTACAAGATCGAATTCCGGTCTCGCCCAGAAAACAGGTTCTTCCCATCAAATCTCTTGTCTGTCTCCGGATCGTTTGGCCGATCTCAGGGAGGCAGTGCAGGATCTTTAACAGGGTGCGATCATCCCGGTTCCTCAGCAGGACAGGTTTCTAGGTTTTTACCTAAACCTGTTCATGGTGCCCAGGAAGGAGGGCAAGGTGCGTCCAATTCTGGACCTCAAATCACTGAACCACTTTGTGCGGGTACAGAAGTTTTGGATGGAATCCATCTGGTCGATGGTGGCGTCTTTGCAACAAGGAGACTTTATGGCCTCCATCAATTTAAAAGATGCGTATCTGCACATCCCTATTTACGAGGGCCACCAACGGTATCTCCGTTTCGCGGTGGCGGTGGAGCACTATCAATTTGTGGCATTACCCTTTGGTCTAGCCTACGCTCCCAGAGTCTTCACCAAGGTTTTGGCCCCGGTGTTGGCTTTGCTCCGCAAGAAGGGGATTGCGGTCCTCGATTATCTGGATGATCTCCTGTTAAGGGCAAGCTCTTTTGTCACCCTGTCAGGCGACCTGGCATTCAGAGTTCAGACGCTTCAGGAGTTCGGGTGGACCATCAACTTCCTGAAGTCTGTGCTGACTCCGTCAGTACGACTGAGTTATCTGGGCTCAAGCGAGGGTCTTTCTCTCAGAGGAAAAGCTCCGGACCTTGCAGGGCGAGATCAGGATCCTGAAGGACAAGGATCTCTCCTCTCTGCGGACCTGTATGAGGGCTCTGGGGCTGATGGTGTCGGTCTTCGAGGCGGTCCCATTTGCCCATTTTCATACGAGACCTCTGCAAGCGGAGATTCTTGCCAAGTGGAATAAGGATCCGAAGTCCTTGGACAGGATTTGTCGAAGTCGTCTCACGTGGTCAGAGCTCTCGTGGTGGCTTCTGTCGCCCACTCTGAGCCAGGGAAGGTCCTTTCTGCCACTGTTGTGGATGGTGATCCAAGTGGAACAAGGATCTGAAGTCCTTGGACAGGATTTGTCTAAGCCGTCTCGTGGTCAGAGCTCTCGTGGTGGCTTCTGTCGCCCACTCTGAGCCAGGGAAGGTCCTTTCTGCCGCTGTTGTGGATGGTGATCACCACGGATGCCAGCCTTATGGGCTGGGGTGGAGTACTGGAAACTCTCTGCGTCCAAGGAACATGGTCGACAGTAGAGTCGTCTCTACCGATCAATGTCCTGAAGCTCAGGGCGATCAAGCTCTGCCTGTTCCATTGGACATCTCGGTTACAGGGTCTCCCGGTCCGAGTTAAAACCGACAATGCCACGGCTGTGGCTTACATCAATCACCAGGGGGGCACAAAGAGTGCTCGGGCGGCTAAGGAAGTGGCCAAGATTCAGACCTGGACCAAGGCGCACGTTCCGGCTCTTTCAGCAGTTCACATCCCTGGGGTGGAGAACTGGCAGGCGGATTAGTCAGTCTTCAGACTCTGGGTAAGGGAGAATGGTCCCTGCATCTGGAGGTCTTTCCCCTCCTGTGTGCCTGTTGGGGGAACTCTGGAGGTGGATCTGTTTGCATCTTGTCTAAACAGAAAAGTAGAGCGGTTTATGGCCAGGGCTCGAGATCCTCTAGCCGACACCGCAGACGCACTGGTGGTGCCTTGGAACTGTTATCAGCTGATCTATGCCTTTCCTCCGCTACAACTGTTGTCTCAAGTCCTCCGCAGGTTGGCGGTGGAGTTGGTGCAAGTGATAGTAGCGCCAGACTGGCCTCGCCGGTCTTGGTATGCAGATATGGGGAGGATGGCCGTCAAGCCTCCATGGCTGCTGCCTCTGAGAGAACTCCTGCTGTCAAAAGGACCGATCTTCCATCCTGCTTTACAGTCGCTGGCTTTAACGGCTTGGCGGTTTAAGGCCAGGTCTCTCTGATGCTGTTAATCCTACCTTGTTGAGAGCTAGGTTTTGCAGGCTGCTGTTTGCTGAAGAGATTTACTGTTCTCTTCTCTTTCAGGGGGGAATTTTTTGGGTTTGGGGTAAGCTTCTGTTGAGGTTGAGCTTTCTGTTGCCCTGTTGGCTACGTTTCTTAACCTTGTTGAAACGGTAACAGTTGTTGGTTGCGTTCTCCCCACCCCTCATGCCTACACTGCTATGGGACGTCCCATTAGTAAAGAAACTTCCAGAGCTGCGTCTGTCAGAGGACGTAAGAGAAAATTGAATTTTTGTAAGAACTTACCGTAAAATTGATTTCTCTGAGTACTCTGACAGACGCAGCTCCCACCCTTCTATGTTGGGGTTTGTTGTGTTCTCCTTCACTGCTTTGCTACGAAACTGATTCTATGAGCAGGTGTGTCTGGGGTCATGTGGATAGGACGGCCCCTAAAGGCGTGCCTAGTGAAAGCTTTCACTGCCTAGCTACTCCTGAAGAGAGGGCGCACATAACCCATTAGTGAAGAAACTTCCAGAGCTGCGTCTGTCAGTGGACACAGAGAAAAGAATTTTACAGTAAGTTCTTATAAAAAAAATTTGATTTTTACTCACTGAACTGCAACTTCATTTATAACATTTGTTTTATGTGTGTTTTTTTTTTCCTGGCTCTATCATTTAAAATACACCTACGATAAAAATGACAGACCCTTCATTCCTTTGTAAGTGGGCAAACTTACAAAATCTGCAGGGGATCAAATAATTATTTCTCTTTCGTTCATTGACGGGCACAGCCTGGTATTCATAACCATTGGGTTATTCTGCCCCCTACAGGAGTAGGACACTAGGCAGAAACAAATTCTGGCTACACCCATGGGCAGTCCCAGGGGGTATACTCCCTCTCTGCTAGTCCTGGCAATTTTTTTTTTTCTCTAGATTTTTTTTTTTTTCTCCTGGATTTTTGCTGTGAGAGCTACAATCAACTGCCGGGCTGGATAATCTAGATCAAGTGGTCACCCCAGTCTGGCCAGCAAATGTGCTCAGACCTCAGCTCCGCGTTAGGTCAGCCGCGATGTAGCCCCACTGGACGGGGCTGGCCTGCGAATTAAATGCCTCTCGAGGTCGCATACAACCGGATCTCGGCCTGAGTCGCAGCGTTCCTCCTGACCGACAGCCCCCCATTTCGATGGAGCGGGGTTCTGGATCAGCACTTGCCTGGCTCCTGGTAAGGTGTCCTCCCCCCTATGAGTATTTTGAGGTGGACGTGTGCCCCTCCTTGGGACGGTCCAACTCCCAGTTTCCCCTCCTTCCTGCAGGCACCCCCCTTGCCGAGTCCCTCACCTGCCCTCCTCTTCTCTCCACATATGTTGGGGCGGTCTGGCCACTGTTCCTGAGATTGGGGCAAGGCGCTTACTAGTGATAGGGAGTGGGGGGTGGGTGCGCCGCTGGTGACTGGAAGATCTGCTGTGCGGGGGGTTATAGGTGGTGGGGGCTCCTGCCAGCCCCCCCCCCCCCCCCCAGCCTGCCTGGATCTGTCCCTGAGGCCTTGTCTCCCTCCTGGGTCCCTGTATGCCTCGTGTTGCCGCCATTTTGTTATAGCCTGTGTATTCCTATACACAGCTGCCATGTTTGTATAGTTCAGTGGCCATTTTGCTGTGGTTTACCATTGAAAATAGTGTTGGCCATGACAGTGGAGACCTGTGGGTGGCGATTTCAGGGGTGGGAGCCCCTTCTCATCCCCTGACGCTGACTCCTGGATGATTTTACTTCCTTATCGCCGTATGTGTAATGCATTATCCTTGTGGCTGCAGGCGCTCATTTCTGCAGGTGGTGGGTCTGGTGGGGTCCTCTCCCTCTCTGCTGAGGATCGCTTGGTGCCTTGTGCTTGGCGAACGGGTGGTGCTGCCAGTGTGTTGTGGGTTGTTCATTAGCAGTGTTTTACACCTTTTGTGGGGTCCCCCTGGGGACTCATGGAGTCTTTGGAGCACATTTCCCCTCCTGATCCCCTCTCTGAGGCTGCAGGTCCCTCCAGGTCCCAACTATCCATCCATGCACTGACTGCGGTCCTGGAGTCTCTTGTGTCCTGGGTGGAGGTGGCTTTCCGGCGATGGGATAGCAAAAGGCGAGTTTCGCTCTTGTCCTCCAAGGTCTTTCCCTTCTTTTTTTTTTTTTTTAAATTTGATAATTTTTATTAATTTTTTTACATATACCAGACAGATTAACATACACAAACATCAAATCAATACACAAAAGTACCGACACACATTTCACACCCTCCCAACAAATAAGAAAAATATAAAAAATATACCCCCCCCCAGGGGGAGGGATAAGAGGGCGGCCCGTATCTGGAACATTCATCCTACTCATTAAGTAATCCACCACCAATCACACTAATCACATTCCAATCAATTAAGAATATACCTGTGTTAAAGGAGAGAAAAAAAAAAAAACACTTGTGTATGCGTTTATCCCCCAAATACTCAATATATACATATATATACACTCGTGAAAATAACCAACGTGCAGAAGAAGGGGCGGACGCCCCTACAAACTTGTGAATACATTATCAGTAATGAATCAGTGTGCAAAGTTTTTGACTCATTAACTTCTCACACACAACAAAAAAAAAAAAAAAAGGGAGGGGGAATCCCCCATCCCTTTAGCCCCCTGTAAAAACTAACCCCCACTATCCCCGTGTATCATTAAGGGAGAGTTAGTAACAGTCAGATCCTCCAGTATCCCTTCCCCAAAAAAAAAAAAAATAAATAAATAAAACATAGAGGGGAGAGAGGAGACCACGTGACACTTCTTATATTGTCGCCGCGTCTGCGTCCATAAAATGAACCCATGGTAGCCATCTAGCTCTAATTTCTTCCTCTGTTTTTCAAGGAGGATGTAAGTTCCTCCATCTTATAGATTTCTCTTACTTTAGAGTACCATAATTCCACCGTGGGCGACTGGGTTTGTCTCCACAGAGCAGGTATACACGCCTTTGCAGCATTCAAAAGTCTAATTGTCAGTGATTTTCGATATCTTTTTAAAGAAATTTTTGTAAGATGCAATAAACAAAAAGCTGGGTCCCCCTGTATTTCTACCGCTGTTAATTGTTTAATAACCAAAGCGATTTTTGTCCAGAACTCCTCTATTCGAGGACATGACCAAAAAATATGCATCATGGACCCTACCTCCGATCCACAACGCCAACAGTTTTCCGAGATATTCTCGTCCATTTTGTGTAACACCTCCGGGACCCTATACCACCGCGTTAGTATTTTGTAACCCGTTTCCTGCGTTTTGCACTCCATTGAGGATTTGTGTACTGTAGATAGAATCCGATTTACCTGGCCAGAAGTAAAAGACACTGCCAATTCCCGTTCCCATTGGCGCATAAATGGCAACTGCTGGTTATCTTGTTCTATTAACCATGAATAGAATAAAGATATCATATGTTTAGGTGGTGTATTTGAAATGCATATCTTTTCAAAGGGTGTTAAGTTCCGTGGAACGTACCCCCTTTGATGATATGTCTTGAGAAAGTGTCTCAGTTGCTGTATACTAAGATAGTCAAGACTACTATCTGGCCATGATTTTATTTCTTCCTGGGAAGGAATTTGTTCTCTCTGCCATACGTGTCATGTAAGCGCGTCTTTCCCATCTGTGCCAGGCGTCTGATTTTATCATTCATACAACCTGGGGGGAATTCCGGGTTGCCTATGATGGGTATCAATGGAGAGGGGGCTGGGGCTATTTTCCCATACTGCTGAATATGTCGGGTTTCTCTTAATGTCGTCCCTATAACCGGATGAGAGAAAATCCTATCCGTAGGTGAGTAAATTGACCACAGTGCTGGGGGGGTCAACTGACCCGCCTCAACAACTTCCAACCCGACCCAACGCTTATTGGCCTTTTTACAGTTCCAGTCCACTACCCGAGTTAAGTGGATAGCCCTGTAATACCGGAAAACATCTGGTAGCCCTATCCCGCCCTGTGATTTTGGCAAGGATAGGGTCTGTAGTCGTATTCGAGGTGTCCCAACGGAACAAAACCTTCATCTGACGAAAAAAAGTCGGTGGTAAAGTTATTGGAAGCGTCTGCATTACATACAGAATCCTGGGCAATATATTCATTTTTAATGCGTTACACCTACCGAACCAGGTTAGAGTTAGTTGCTGCCAAGCCCTCAGATCATTTTTGATCTTTCCAAGTAAAGGAATATAATTTTTCCTATATATCTCTAGCGGGTTTGCAGTAATTTGAATCCCCAGATATTTTAACGAGCCCTCGGCCCAGTGGAATGGAAAAGCAGACCGTAATTGTAATTCTTCTTGCAATGGCATAGCAATGCTCATCGCAGCTGACTTCGTCAAATTGATCTTATAGTTAGCAAGCTTTCCATATATTCTGAGTGTCTCCAATATATTTGGAAGTGACACGGTGGGATTTGTGACGAAAAACACTAGGTCGTCTGCAAATGCAGCGACCCTGTGCTGTTCGCCCCCTACCCTTAATCCAGTAATATCTGGTGCCCTTCGTATTATACATAACAGGGGTTCAAGTGTTAAGATAAAAATAAGTGGGGATAATGGACAACCCTGCCTAGTCCCGTTTGATAGCGTAAAAAAGTCTGATCTCCATTCATTAAGGCGTACTGCTGCTGAGGGATTCGCAAGTGATAGAATATATGTCAACATCTGCGGCCCCACTCCAATATGTGACAGGGTGGCCTGGATAAAATGCCAGGACACCCTGTCGAATGCTTTCTCCGCATCCGTGGAAAGCAACACCATCTTATTATGGGATTCGTGTGCCGAATAGATGATATCCACGACCCGCGTCGTGTTGTCCCTTGCTTCACGTGATGGGACAAAGCCCACCTGGTCAAAATGTATCAGATCGGGAATATACGGCAAGAGACGATTAGCCAGTATTTTAGCCATTAGTTTAGTATCACAGTTCAGGAGTGAGATGGGGCGGTAACTACCACACAATAGGGGGTCTTTGCCCTCTTTAGGTATAAGGGAAATGTATGCCCTTAGAGAATCTATAGGTAGTATCGCCCCATTCAAAACTGAATTCATGTGCCTCAGGAAAGGTTGTACCAAAGGTGTTCTAAAATTTTGATAACAAGGCAATGTAAAACCGTCTGGTCCTGTTGCTTTATGTATTTTAGTCTGAGCCATTGCCTCCACTAACTCCTTCTCTGTAATCTCCCCTTCCATTGCTAATGATTGTTCCTTTGATAGGACAGGCAGGCCAGAGTCCTGTAGATAACTCGCTATCTTTTCTAACTTTTTTTTTTTTCCCTGTCCAAATTTCCTCCCTCCACGGGCTGCAAATTGTACAGAGAACGATAAAAAGTGCAGAACTCCTCTGCAATCGCAGATGAGGTATACACTTCTCCCCCACCTGCCTTCTTTATGCGGGGGATATGTGTTTGTTTCCTAGAGCCCCTGAGTGTCCTTGCCAACATCACTCCTGGTTTGTTGGCGTACTCAAAAAAGTATCTTTTTGACCATGTCAGTTTCTTGTTTTTTTTTAAAAAGAGGAGATCATTTAGTTCCTCTCTCAACCGTGTAAGAGGGATCAAATGCTCCATGGCCAACGATCTTTTATGTTGTCTACTAAGATGCTCTACTTGAGATAGCAACTCGTTTACTTTTTTCTCCTGTAATTTTTTCCGTTGGGAGGCCAAACGCATTATCTCTCCCCGCACCACACACTTGTGTGCTTCCCAAATTATTGAAGGAGACAAGGTATCATCTCTGTTATCCAGAAAATAATTCCTTAACACCTCTTCAATTTTCGTCCTAATCTCAGGAAATTGTAATAAAGACTCATTAAGGCGCCACGAAGAAGGTCTAGGGAGCATAGAGTCCCAGTCCATAGATGCATGTACCGGTGCATGATCTGACATGGAGAAATCATCAATATTGGATGACATAACTAACGGAATGTCTGACTGCGGGATCAGAATACGGTCTATTCGAGTGTAGGCGTTGTGGATCAGAGAATAGTACGTAAAATCCCGTTCCTTCGGGTGCATTAATCGCCATGGATCTACCAAATTTAAAATCGCTAATTTGCGCTGAAAACGTCGTATCCGTGTGTATGAAATACAGGAGGACTTCTTTGAAGTATCTGAGTGGTTCTGGGACAAAGTTGAAATCCCCCCCTACTACTAGATGGCCTTCCCTGAATCCCAATATAGCCGGTGTTAATTGCTGCAGGAATGTCAGATGGTCTGAATTGGGTAGATATACATTTACTAGTGTTAGTTCTGTTTGGCCAATACTCCCTTTCACCAGCAAGTATCTTCCCATGGGATCTGCCATTGTGTCCTTTAATGTCCACTTAATCGTCTTAGAGATAAGAATACTAACTCCCTTTGACCTAGCAATAGGGGAAGGGGCATGATATGCCCAAGGGAAATCCCTATTGCCTAATTTGGGCAAAGAGTCTTTCCTAAAATATGTCTCTTGCAAGAATGCTATTTGTGTATGCCACCGTTTCAGATCCTGCAACAGGCGTGTACGTTTCTGTGGGGTGGATAAACCTCTGACATTAAATGTCGATATTCTACAACCAAATTTCGCGTGTCTAAGCTGATTCGTCATTTTAGGTATCCCCTTTGCCTCTTCTCCCTCTCTCCCCATCTTAGACCCGTACAGGGCCCTAAGTGCTGACAGCGCCCACCAGCACACCCCCCCCCCCCCAAATTACATCCAACTAACTGTCTGGCCTTACAAATAACCCCCCACCCACAACCCAACCCAGATAAATGTACAATTGTCCTAAAATCAGGAAAGTTTCGCGCAACCAGGCGCGTCCTATTATGGGGTAGGTGTGCTTGACTGGCACCGTGAGAATGATAATAAATTAGAATTTATGTAGACAATGAGACCCAAGGATTGGTATACGTCAAGCAAAAAATTACAACACAAACACAAATTCTTCCATTAAAGACATGGAGCAATGGAGAGAGCGTGCCCTCCCCGCTTTATATTACCTAGAGAAAGGGGAAAGGGGCACAATACCCCTCCCCCATCCCAGAAACCGATTGGCAGGGGGGTAGGTCTGTGAGGGTGGAGCCGGAGAAACCCCAAAAAGAGGGAGACAACAGGCACAGCCCTTTCCCCAACCCCAAACCCCACCCACTCCCCCCCCCCCACCCTCCCCTTACCCAAAGCCCCATTTTTTTGCAGCTAGGGCTCATCCCGCACAAAAAAGAAAAAACAAATGGGGAAAAAAAAAAAAATAATCTTTCCCTTTCTCCGCCCCTTTATAAATTTAAAGCCCTCCGTCCCCCTCTTTTACTAGGAGGGGGAGGGAGAGGATTTATGAGAAAGGAAAAAAAAGGGAAAAAAACGTCCACAGGTTTATGTAATTGAAGCTATTTTTCACACGTCATAGAAGTTCCCATGACCTAAAGTATGGTAGGTATTTCATCCGTCGTTATCTCTGGAGGGATCCTCTGCCGACGTTGAGACTGTGATGTACTGTATGTAGATAGAGGCCCACCGTTTCCGAACACACTTAACCAGTCCTGAATTGGCACTGGGGCTATTTCAAGGAAGGCAAATAGGTCTAAGAGTTGGTCATGCCACCTTAACACAAACGATTTTTTATTTCTCGTAATCACTAGATGGAACGGATAACCCCAATGATATGTAACTTTTATCCTGTGTAATTCTTCTAGCAAAGGTTTCAGCAGGGTTCTCATCTTAAGGGTATTATAAGAAAGGTCCGGTAAAAAGCGAATTTGATTCCCTTCAAAGTCCCATGGACCCTGAGTCCAAGACCGCCTAACAACCTCTTCTTTAAATAAGTAATAACGGATTCTAATTAGGACGTCCCTTGGGCGATCCAGACCACGGGTATGTGGGGTCTTAACCCTATGAACCCTATCTATTTCGATATGTTCTGTGAGTGGGCGTTCCATTACACCATTCATAATCTTCACCGCACATTCTTTAAGTTCAGGGCCGGTAACTGACTCCGGCAAACCTCTAAGTCTAACATTATTTCTGCGGTTGCGGTTTTCATTGTCACCTTGCTTAAGTTGTAGAATGAGAATCTGTTTTTGTAACATTTATTGAGAGTGCTCTAATTCATTAATTCTAACTTCAATTTGGGACTGCACCTCCTCCATCAGACCCACCCTGTTGTCCACCTTATCCACTTTAACCTTAATCGAATTAATTTCGTCTTTCAAGTTACTCACGATTGTAGTTGCCATGTCGCTTATGTCCTGTTTCGTAGGTATACGGGACACGAATTCTCTCCACTCTGTGACGGGCAAATATTGGTGCTTTGAGGTTGGTGGTATCTGTATTGCTCCCTGGTCTTCTGGGGCAGGGTCATGAAGGGGAAGATCTTGAACATTAAGAAGAGATTCTCCCAACTGTTCCATATTGGTTTTTGAGGTCTTTTTGTGCTGAGGGATGGGGCCCGTGGATCCCGCGGTCGGTGGTCGTGTCGGCGCCATCTTGACCGCCACTGCACAGCTTTGTGTGACTGCAGGTCTTCTTAGAAAGTAAGTAGTGATATCTGTTCATTTGCCAATGGCCTCTACGTCTGTCACACTTTGTTTGGCAGGCATATATGCTGCACCTGCAGGTACACAAAGCGCCAACTGGCTAAATACACCATCGCTCCACATATGGCGCTTGCAGGGACCTGGAGAAACTATCCCCGTCTAGCAGACACACGCCGGCACCTCCCCTCCTCACGGGGCTCCAGGCTGTTGCGCATGAATGGCGCCAAAAGCTCCGATCTCCAAGGGCATACACCGCACGCTAACCTCCGGACGTATCCCGAGCCGTTCCGGGACACCGACAGGTACGTAGCTGTACTGTTCCTTGGAGGGTGCCTGGGAGAGCCACGGGCTTCGACCCTCTGATCCCGCTAACAGGGGCTGGGAACGCTGGCTGGCGAGGACAGGCTCCGCTTCTACTCACAGAGCTCCATGCTGCTGCGTGCTCACGGCGCCATCATCTGGTCACGCCCCCCACAACTCTTTCCCTTCTAAATTGCGCCTGTCCCCGGACCGCTTACAGGGCCTGTTTGGAGCGGTACAAGACCTGTTCCTTTTAGGGGTGATTGTCTTGGTTCCGACTTCTGAACATTTTTAATTTTTTTTACGCAAACCTGTTAACAGTTCTCAGGAAGGAAGGCAAAGTGAGTCCAATCCTGGACTTCAAGGCGCTCAACTGCTTTGTGCGTGTGCAGAAGTTCAGAATGGAATCTATTTGAACAGTGGTGGCATCTCTGCGTCAGGGAGATTTCCTCGCCTCTGATATCAAGAATGCCTATCTTCAAATTCCAATATGTGCCAGTCTACAGTGTTTTCTCCTCTTTGCTGTGGGAGAGGAGCATTATCAGTTTGTGGCATTACCCTTTGGTCTCGCCTCCACTCCTCGGATCTTCACACAAGTGCTAGCTTTGCTACGCCAACTGGGGATCGCGGTACTGGGCTACTTGGACGATCGCCTTCTGTGAGAGAAGTCTCCCTCTGCTCTGGTTGAAAACCGGAAGATCACAGTATAATCTCTCCTGGAGTTCGGCTGGATTCTGAATTTTCTGAAGTCTACTCTGGCTCCATCCACAAAGCTGCACTATCTGGCCTTAACTCTGGACTCAGCCTTAGCCAGAGTGCTCCTTCCTCTGTACAAACTTCAGAAATTGCAGGCTGCAATTCGCCTCCTGCTGTCCAACAGATGGTCGTCCCTCTGCACTTGCATGTGGGTTTTAGGCCTGATGTGTCTACCTTTTGAGGCGGTTCCGTTTGCACAGTTCCATACGAGGTCCCTGCAAAGGGAAATTTTGACTAGATTTACTCAGGGAGCAAGAGAGTCCCTGATATGGTGGCTTTGCTCCCTGGCACTTCGGTGTGGAAAATCCTTCCACCCTTGTTTTGGACAGTGGCCACCACAGATGCCAGCCTTTCTGGCTGGGGAGGTGTCCTCGGCAAGCATTCTGCTCAGGGGATCTGGATGCTGGAAGAGTCCAGACTATCGATCAATGTCTTGGAACTCTGAGCGTTCAGACTGTCTGGATCATTGGACGGATCATCGTCATTGTTGTCCAGTCCACATTCAATCAGACAATGCCACGGCCATAGCTTATGTCAATCACCAAGGGGGCTCAAGAAGTGTCCTGGTGGCTCTGGAGGTAGCTGGCATTCTAAGGTGGGCAGAACGGTTCATTCCAGTCCTCTCCGCCGTACACATTCCCAGGGTGGAAAATTGGCTGGCGGATTACCTCAGTCGGCAGGTGTTGGACCCAAGGAGTGGTCCCATCATCTGAAAGGTGTTTTCATCAGCTGTGTCTCTGGCAGACATCAGACGTTCTGGTAGCCCCGTGGGGTCGGTATCTGCTGATTTACACCTTTTACTCCTCTCAAGCTTTTGCCCAGACTTCTACCCAGGATTGAGGCAGAAGGGAATTCCGGTCATCTTAGTGGCTCCAGAATGGCCTTGTCAGGCTTGGTACGCCCATCTGGTGCAGCTGGTCCCGACATTCCTGGAAGCTTCCTCTCAGGGAGGATCTGCTGTCCCAAAGATCTTCCATCTTGTTTTATAGTCTCTTGCTTTGACAGCTTGGCTGTTGAACACCAGGTGCTGAAGGATAGAGGTTTAGCTGAATCGGTGATTCCTGCACTGTTGAAACCTAGGAAATCTACTTCTAGGAAGATCTACTATCATACGTAGAAGACGTACTTTGCGTGGTGTGAGTCGCTTGGGGTTCATTCTCGCTCCTTCTCGGTGGCTCGGATCTTAACCTTCCTTCAACAGGGGGTTGAACAGAAGTTGGCCTCGAGTCCCATCAATGACCAGGTGTCAGCTTTTGCGGTCTTCTTCCAACGAGCTTTGGCCACACATTCCCTGGTGCGTACCTTTCTTCAGGGTGTCCAACATTTGGTCCCTCCCCTTGTCCCAGAAGGTGGCCTTTTTGCTAGCTATCACCTCTGCACGCAAGGTGACGGATCTGGTGGCGTTTTCCTGTCGTTCACCCTTATCTGGTGATTCACAGGGATAAGGTGCTTCTTCACCCCGGTCCGTCTTTCCTTTCTAAGGTTGTCTGATTTTCATTTGTATGAAGACATTGTGTTGCCTTCCCTGTGTTCCAGGCTTAAACATCAGAAGGAAATTGCCTTGCATGCCTTGGATGTGGCTCTGGAAATTAGGGTGTACCTACGGAGTCTTTCAGGAAGGCAGACTCTCTACTTGTGCTCATGGACGGACCTCGAAAAGGGTTGTCTGTTTTCTCTGCGATCATTCCCAGATGGATCAGAAACAGTGGTTCCAGACCTATTCCATCAAGGGTCAGGTTCCTCCTTTTTCTGTCAATGCGCACTCTACTAGGGTGGTTGGTGCCTCCTGGGCCTTCCGTCATCAGGCAACAGTGACGCAGGTTTGCAAGGTGGCCACCTGGTCGTCGGTGCACACTTTTACAGAGTTTTATAAAGTGAATGTGTTGGCATCTGCAGATGCTTTCTTTGGCCGCAAGGTTGTGCAGGTTTCTGTTTAAGAGGACCTGGTCCTCTTTGAGGGTGTATTGTTTTTTTCAGGTGGGCTCCAGTTGTTTGGTTGAGCTCCTGTTGCCTGGTTGGCTAATGTTTAGCCTTGGGAATTTCTTTTTTTGTTGTTCTTCCCACCCCTCATGTTTAACACTGCTTTGGGATGTCCCAATAGTTATGAATACCAGAAGCTGTGTCTATAAATGAACGAAAGGGAAAATTGGATTTTTGACTTACCGTAAAATCCATTTCTTTGATGTTCATTGATGGACACAGCACCCACTCCTCTGTGGAGTTAATATTTTTCTGACACTGCTTGTAACAAAACTAGGTGGCTATAGCAGTGAGGGAGTATACCCCCAAGGACTGCCCTAAGGTGTTGCCAGAATTATTTTCTGCCTCGTGTCCTCCTGTAGGGGGCAATATAACCCGGTGGTTATAAATACCAGGAGCTGTGTCCATCGAACATCAGAGAATTGAATTTGACGGTAAGTCAAAAATATTTTTCCCCACTGTGTATGATTTAAAATTTTGACCCTCTACACTCTTGATATAAATCCTAAGGGCAGGTTTTAGCACATTTGGACTGTTGCCCCATCTGGACCTGCCTTGCAAGTATCGATTCAGCAGCAATAGAGCATGTTCATTAATGACTCTGCTTCCCAGTGCTGAAACTCTGATCGAAAGGTACTTGGTTTGGGAGTGAATTTTAGTTCATCCTCCGGTTTTTACATTGTTCGGATTTTATTCTTCACTACCCTATTGTGATTTTAGCAGCAGTCAGTGGTAAAGGAGAGCAGAAAAAAGGTGTGCCCTTTCGCAAAGTATATATTAAACAGCTGGCAGGGTTTTTTGGCCATCGGTCTCTCATTGGGGAGATTACCCTTCTCTTCCTGTCCTGTAGACTGAACAGAAAGTGAGATGATATCTTTCCAATGTGAGGGAAATCCACTCTTAGACTGTTGTCACAGGAACAAGTGCCCCTCATTTTGGAAGGTTTCCCTTTTATTCCTGTTCTAATGGCAACCTAAAATGATAAATTACCCCCTCTTTCATTCAGAAGGATATTGGTGATCAGGACTGTGAGAGCGAATTTCCCCAAAGGGGACATGGCAAAGAAATCAGTTTACTTTTAAACAGTCTAACCCTGGCACCGCACTTCTGTGGACAAAACGAAGCAGCTTTACAGTAGCTGCTGCATTGCTAAATTTGCTTGCTATTAGTTGTGTGGTACCCATGCTTGTGTTTCCTAAAGAGTGGCCTTTTCAAAAGGCATTCAAAACCTGGACCACCTTGAGAAGGGAGGGGTGGGTGTTTTCTCAAGGAAGACGTCCTGAGGTTTCTGTGTGATCTAATGGTGCAGCTTTTTTCTACTTTGTTGCAGAATGTTAATGTGGATGCAAGTACAAACACCATCCCTTCTGGGATTCCAAGGGAGCCATTACTGCTGGTTCCCACTGCACTGCCGGTGACCTACCAGAGTCCTCCATCTCCATCACAATCACCAGAGTAAGTCCGCTTTTTTTTGTAACAGAATTAATCATCCTTCACTTTTAAAGGGTTTTTTTAAAGGAAGCTTGTATTATGAGAAATGGTGAGCTTGCAATGTTTATCTTCTGAAAATGTTAGCCTGGTTTGCTGACCTCTGAGCTTTGATACTTTGAACTACAATTGCAGGTTACATCTTTTGAAGCCCTGCGGGAGCAATTCTCTCTTCCCGACCTCATGCAATATAGGTACTTACAGCTTGCACACGCATACAGATCACAATTCCCAGACAGACCACCTAGACTTGAACCACTTACGGTATTGTAAGTTGTTAAATGTACAGAACCCAAACACCTCATGTCCATATTGTATTCCGAGCTCCACACGCCCTCTTCTACCACGATAGCATATGCACTTAAAGCTCGCTGGGAACGGGATGTGGGTGCTATGGAGGACGAAGAATGGGAGGACGCTCTAGAGATGTCAACGAGTCTCACCGAAGTTATCAGACCTACTCACTCAGACCTTTTATACTTCACCAGGCGTACCTTACTCCCCTTAGATTGGCAAGCTATAAACCTGACTTGGCCCCCTCTTGTCCAATGTGTGGAGACCCGGAGGCCTCCTTTTTCCATTTGCTCTGGAGCTGCCCCCAACTGCAGGGTCTGTGGCGACAGGTTGTCACTTTCCTGCATGATAAAATGGGATCCCCTTTACAGCTCTCCCCCAAGGAATGTCTCCTGGGTGTATATCCAGACGCAGACATGGATAAATTCACTACAGCAATTCACTACAGCATTCTTACAGGAAACGTTGTTTCTAGTTCGAAAATTAATAGCTAGAAAATGGATGAGGAATGATCCCCCCACTTTTGGGCTTTGGCTCAAGGAGATAAACAATACCCTTCCTTTCCATAAAATTCTATATAAACATAGAGGCTGTCCTCATAAGTTCAACAAGATTTGGAAGATATGGGTGCAATGTCCTGATTCGTGTCAATAGTGTTCTAAACTCCCACCTCTTAATGGCTATATCTACTACTGTCTGTGTAAACTATTGCATGCTGCATGACTGTTTTCCTTCTATATATACTTGTACAGTTCCTGAATGACTTCTCTCTAATTTTTTTTGTATGCTTGAAGAATTTGCTATATTTTTGTATTGTACCAAAACTTTAATAAAACTCACTGTTTTTCAAAAAAAAAAAAAAAATTTGCAGGTTACAAATTAATAAAGCTTGAGGCCCAGCTTGAAAGGCCAGACATCTAGCAGATTTAGATAAAGGCCAACAATAGTGGCCCCTACATTTCTTTCGACTGGTTTCCTTTGAGAATAACCAGCATGTTATATTCAATTAGTGTCCCCTATGTAGAATGTAGTGATATTTTTTTAGATACTTTAAGATTTTTTTTTTAACCACTTGAGTCCTCAGGGACTGTAGCTGTTCCACAGCTTTTCTAAAACTGCGTCAACCTGAATAAGCTGGAATTCAAGCTGTGGGTGGCCCTGCAAGCACCGCCCATCTTGACAAAAGTATATTTAAGAGTCATTTGGCAAATTATCAGATGCTATGCATGCATCCAATGATGTGACATGCAGATATATGAAAGTGAAGATCATTCATCCTAAGTATCAGAATATTGCACAAACTCTGTTGTCAAAAATAACATTAGCAAGTTACTAAATGTATTTATTTTATGTAAGGAACCTAAACTGTTGTTTCTCACATCAATCCAAGCTAATGCTGTGCTGTCAGATTTTAGTAATAGAAATGTGCTCACTACTATAGTATTGCCAGAGCTTCGCTTTAAAGTCTGTCAGCACAAATGAACATCAGCTGGTTCTGTCTTAAATTATGGCCTATAAAATGGTGTCTTATTACCAAGGTGTCTCACAAGAAACTTATGATGAGAAAAAGCAAAGATCTCTCTCAAGACCTTTACAACCTTATTGTTGCAAAACATACTGATGGCATTGCTTACAGAAAGATTTCTAAACTTCTGAACGTTCCAGTGAGCTCTGTTGGGGCTATAATCTGGAGGTAGAAAGAACATAATTTCCTCATAATTCGGGGAGAGAGAAAATAAAGCTGCTAGAATAGCCCAGCCAATTACCTGCTTTGCATCCAATAGAAAATCTACGGAAAGAACTAAAGAGCAGAGTTCATAGAAGAGGCCCACAGAACATTCAATATTTGAAGTGTGGAGGAATGGTCTAAAATCGCACCTGAGCAATGCATGCAATTACAAAATAATAGTGGTGCGCCAGACTTTAAAAAGACCAGTGTATACCAATACTAATATTCACATATACAGTGCACAATCCTCATATATATATATATACTCTTGAATAAGTGTCCATAAAAAGGTGCAATTATCCAGAGTGTCCATACATAATAAATTCCAAGTGCAGCTTTCTTTCCCAAGTGTTCAAACGAAAGAATGAGCCCGTGTTGTCTTAATATACATCTCTGTGAGTGATACACAATCCCACCACCAGGTGAAGTGATCTCTCACCTTAACTGTAGACCCAATCACGCGTCCGTAACAGCCTATATCTGTACACAAGGATCCACGAGCCAAGGAGGCTAATACCAGCCTCTCACCTCCAGAGCGAATGTGGCATATGCAGGGGAATAAATAAAAAGATCTAGTGTTCTCTGCTTCAAATTGTATGCAGTTGTAAATGACCATACTCACGAGGGCGCTCCGTAGCGCATAGTAGTAAGCTTGTACAACCCCAGGAAGAGGCGGCATGCTGGATACTTTTTTTCCTGGGTCATTCCATTTTATTACACACAACTTAATTTTTTAAATTATTTTGTTTTGGGTTCTTTGTATGGATGCATAGGTTGTTACTGATATGTGGTGAACATTTCAGGTCAATAGCACCTTTTAGAAATATATTTACCTCTGTATATATACACCGATCAGCCATAACATTATGACCACTGACAAAGGGAATATCTCGTTACAATGTCATCTAAAAATTGATAGGATATATTAAGCAAGTGAACATGTTGTCTATGAAGTTAATGTGGTGAAAGCAGAAAAATGGGAGTCGCCATTTTTGTATGGGGCTGTGAAGCCCATGGTGACCCGTGTCCGCAGCTAAAAGCTTACACAATGGTCACATGAACATCAGAACTGGACCACGGAACAAAGGAAGAAGGTGGTGTGGTTTGATGAATTACATTTTCTTTTACATCTTGTGGATGGCTGGGTGCTTGTGCATCACTTTAGAAATATAAATTAACCCGCGCTCAGGAGTAAATTGTGTTTCCACAGTGTGTGATCTCTTTATAGTGAAAATAATTGCTTAACTTCAAAATCAATGTAAATAATATTACAAGTGTGGGCTGCTGCTGATAAAAAAAGGTGATCCCTTGAAAATAGTATACTGTATGTATATCAGCGCTGCTACCCTATATAAACCATGCAAAAAGTGCTCTGTGCTTGCAAATAATAAATGATCTCTGAACCCTGAAGTTGTATTCTTAAATTATTATATGTGCCAACCCTATATATTGTTTCTATATAATCCTCCAGGTTATTAAAACCTTAACTACAATACCGTATAACTGTGTTATTTCTTAATATGCAAAAAGCAATATATAAATAAATTCATATACATAAAGTGCAAGAAAGCAATAAATTAATAAATTCATATATCAAATGCGCAAAGTGCAACCTTGGGTAGACCACTTTCTTCCTCCGAATTTTGATACTATATCTACCAGTGATAATCCTGCTCCCCCCCCCCCCGGAGACCCACCTTCCTACCTCCCCCCCTATACCCTTCCTCTTCCTTCCCCTCCTGTCTAGTTCCCCGACCTCCCTCCTTTCCCCCTTCCTCCCTGTTCTTACCCCTCTTCCTTACAAACATATGCCACCACATGTACAACGCTCTGAATTTTAATCCCCCCTTACAGCGGTTACATCTCCCCACATTCACTGCGCTAACCATTTCTTCTCTCAGCTACTGTTTATATCCCTTTTATCCCACTGTTTAGGTCTTTGACCTTACCATATTTCTTTCAGTACTCTTGGTTATGTTTTGTGACTTCTGGTGACATCACTCTTATGCGTGATATATAGACCACAAACTGCGCCGTCGCACGTGGGCACAACGAGTTCCCTTTTAGGGGTGCCCGGGTGTTGGCTGTGCCTGATGGGTCTCCCGTCTGGGTCACCACCCCCATTGTTCTTGAACCTGTCCATTAACATGGTTTGCATTGTTACTGTAACCAGTTCACCTTTGTTACCGATATTATGAATGTAACCTCTCCTACTTCAGTTCTACATGTTGCGTTATACCTATTTCTGTTTTTCTATAAAATGTTTGAACAAAAGTGCAAAGTGAAGAAAAGTTCTTATAGTCTGCAATGACTATATAATAAAAATACATATACAATTTTCAAAGTGAACAAAAGTCCTTGTAATTAGCAATGATAATATAGTGAGGTAGATTCTTTCAAACATGCTCAAACTGTGCAAAAAACTGTGATCTTTGTGCTTCACTCTGTGCTCCCCTCTTGTGTCCCCACTCACCGGACGAATAGAAGGGATAAGCACAATTAGATCAGCAGTGAAGTATGGGTTCCTATAATTCTTCCTGATTTTTTTATTTTTATTTTTTTGTAAACGTAATACAAACAGTTTTATTTAATAATCCGGGCATAATCCGAATATTCACCATCAATTATGTGTTTGTATATGGCATATTTGTATGATGATTGTGGGGATACGATTAATGCATATATGGGTTAGAGTACCAACATGGCGTCCGAGATATTTCCGGCAGATTAGAGGACCAATATGGTGTCCAAGACTTCCGGCGGACGCAATTGAATGTTCTTAGTAGGATAGTAACATAATGGGTGGAGGAGAAGGAGTTGGCTAGATAAAAGACAGACGTGTAAAGCTGACATTCGTACCTCTGATGTCACATCCGGTTTCTGGTTGTTTGTTGCGATTTAGATTGTAAGTGGATTATTTTACTTATTTTTTTTTTTTTTTTTCATTAAACAAAGGTTTTTTTATTGAAGAAATTAGACATATTTACAGATAACTTGAGTGCTTGTGTCAGAATACATTATAAAGTAATGACATAACTTCTGAATACAGCCACGTGTAAATAGTAACACCAATGTCAGGGAACAGTGCGACTGCAGGTCAACAACATAGTGGTAGGGCATGGGCGGCCCCCACAATATGGCCACGATTCATCGTGGGCTCCGGAGTACCTGCGTGGTGGTGGCAGGAAACATCAAACAAGAACTGCATAACAAGTTGAAGGGGAGGTCTAGATGCACGTCTCCGGGGCCTAGACCCATCTATCCCAGATTTTGTTATACTTGGTGGGACAGCCACGGTGGGCATATATTAGTTTTTTATTGGGTAAAACAGTATTAACTTCCCTTAGCCAATATTGAAGGAAGGGGGGCTGGGTCGCATCCATTGTCGTGCAATACATTTCCTGGTAAGGAATAGAGTCTCGTGTAAGAACTTAGTGGTGGATTTATCGATACTTACATCCGGGAAGATTCCGAGTAAGCAAGGTTTTGGGGCCAGCATTAGGAGAGCCCATGGTGTCATGCAGGAACCCCACGACTTGTTTCCAGAATCCCTGCAACATGGGGCAACTCCAAAGAAGGTGATGGAACGTTCCGGGCACGTTTTCCGCACACGGGGCACAAAGCCAAGGCATCGGCAACTGTGTAATAGGCAACTATTACACAAAAAATAGTTCAGGCGCTGATCCAAAACACGAAGTTCCTATAGTGTCCTTATGCAGAGAGTACACAATTGTGATGGAAATATATCTGATGCACCACTGGTCGCCCAATCCTAAACACAGGATGGTGTATAGGAAAGTAGAAATAAAAAATAGGATGGCGCTCTAGTGTGCATAAATGTAGCAAAATCACCCCAACTGAAGCTCATATGTGCAATTTATGAAAGTTTATTGGGTATATCCATGGTAAATTAAAACAATTGGCATATCATCCTACCGGACCTTGAAGCCTCTGTGTCTCCTGGCTGTAATATAGGGATCCCTGATGTGTGTCGTGGGAACCTAGTACCTTTTGTAACCGATGGAAAGGAGGTAGTATTCTCAGGTTGAAACGCTGGTCCTCAATAGTGGAGGCTCGCACGGTCCAGTGTGCGGCCCCACGTCCTGGGACCAGAGCCGGTGCGCTATGCTCCCGCAGTGCCCACCGTGAGCACCGGGAGCCGCATGCAGATGGCGCCACCAAAGAGGGCCGGAAGTCAGCCGCGGAGACAAACCAAGCCAGATGGAGCGGGGGAAGTGATGTGCTCGCTTCTCTGGAGCCTCCCGTTGCCACAACTACATGTTTCGTTCCGTTGTAGCTTTGTCAAGTTGTGGCTAAAGGCAACCGGAGGCTATAAGAAGCCAAATGGTGGGCGGGATTGGGCTAACCAGCCAATAAAAAACCCTCACAAGCTGAATCAAGAAATTAAAAAATATGTATAAAAAGAAAATCAAAAAAGCGGAAATATAAAAAATCATTGTATTTATGTAAAGTAGCATAAAACAAAAGAAAAAAAACCCAAAGGGGAAAAAAACCAAATGGGGAAAAAAGGAATGGTTCATGAAAATGTATGTGTATATAGGTTGGCCCCAATGTCTAGTACTAGCCATACTGGAGATCCAGAATGCTTCATGGCGGCAATGAAAATAAAAAATTATTTTTATTACAATAAAAATTATTAAATAAATTAACAATCTATCACAATACCATAAATTAAGTATGCGCTTGTGTATAAAAAATACATTAAAATATACACTGATATTAAAAAGAGTATAGATTAATCTTCTAAAACTTACGAACACATCTAAAACCAACTTATTGAGCTTGTATATAAAATATAATATATCTGATATATAAAAACCATAAATGTAAAACCATCAATCCATCAAATTATTCTCAGGCTTGGAGACCAAATCAGGGTAAAATTTAGTAAAACTTAAAATCAGAAAATTTAAAATCAGACAAGACAATTCACCTCCAGCTCTTCGTTAAGACCATTAGGCGCCAGGCAATTAAATTTGTAGATCCAATACGTTTCTCTCTTACATAAGAGAGAGAAACGTTCATTTTCTGTCAAGGTACCTTTGGGGATACTCTCAATTGCCATGACTTCAAGTTTTCTAAAGTCCTTATTGTGCAGCTTTAAAAAGTGATGTGGGACGCTATGCTTGTCGCATCCCTTTTGGATAAGTCGACGGTGTTCCCCTATTCTTTTCCGTAGGGTCCGCATAGTGCGCCCCACGTAGACCAGCTTACATGGAAATCTCAACACATAAATTACATATTCAGTAGAACATGTAGTAAATTGTTTGATAAAAAAGTGTTGTCTCCGTTGTTAATAGAGGTACAAGCCTGTACTATAGACTGGCATGTCAAGCAACCACGTTTCTTGCATTGATAAATACCTGTGCGATTATCAAAATAAAACCTAATATCATAAAGGGCACGAGCCTGAGATTTTAATTTGCTTGGGGCTAAGATATTTTTAATTGTACGTGCCCGTTTGAAGGTAACCTGTGGCACAGGGGGTAGGATAGGAGCCAATCTGTTGTCAAGATGGAGGATGTTAAAATGTCTCTTAATGATACGTGATATTGCCCTATATTGATCATTATAACCAGTTATGAATCTAACTTTGTTCATGTTGTCGGCTTGATTACGTTTTTGAGTTGGTGCGGGCTCCAAGTGCATTTGGAAAGCTTCCTCGACGAGGGGCAATGGAAACCCCTTGTCTAGGAAACACTCCCTCATTCTAGCACCTTTGTCACAGTAATCAGCCTTACTAGAGCTAATACGACATAATTACGTCTCCTATTTGGATTAATTTTATTTACAGACTAAGGGCACTGCCATGGGGGCCAACTTTGCTCCAGTGTATGCTAACCTAACGATGGGCCTATGGGAAGAACACCATATCTGGAACAACAATCCCTTCGCTCGGTATGTCGTCTACTACGGACGATATATTGATGACGTTGTCCTCATTTGGAGTGGTGGTCCAGATACCTTTGAGGCATTTGTGGCCCATTGTAACACCAACTCGTTGGGGCTATCTTTCACATCTGTCATTGATCCCAACGAGCTGGTGTTTCTGGACCTGGTGCTCTCCCATGAAGGCCCTAATATTACCAGTAAGAACCACATAAAACCTACCAGTGGCAATTCGTACTTGCGCTATGCAAGTTCCCACCATCCCGCATGGAAACGGAACATCCCGGGGGGCCAGTTCCACAGACTCCGGCGTAATTGCTCTAGTAAGGCTGATTACTGTGACCAAGGTGCTAGAATGAGGGAGTGTTAGACAAGGACAAGTTTTCCATTGCCCCTCATCGAGGAAGCTTTCCAAATGCACTTGGAGCCCGCACCAACTCAAAAACGTAATCAAGCTGACAACATGAACACAGATTCATAACTGGTTATAATGATCAATATAGGGCAATATCACGTATCATTAAAAGACATTTTAACATCCTCCATCTCGACAACAGATTGGCTCCTATCCTACCCCCCGTGCCACAGGTTACCTTCAAACGGGCACGTACAATTAAAAATATCTTAGCCCCAAGAAAATTAAAATCTCAGGCTCGTTCCCTTTGATATTAGGTTTTATTTTGATAATCGAACAGGTATTTATCCGTGCAAGAAACGTGGTTGCTTGACATGCCAGTCTATAGTACAGGCTTGTACCTCTATTGACAACAGAGACAACACTTTTTTTATCAAACAATTTATTACATGTTCTACTGAATATGTAATTTGTGTTGAGATGTCCATGTAAGCTGGTCTACGTGGGGCGCACTATGCGGACCCTACGGAAAAGAATAGGGGAACACCGTTGACTTATCCAAAAGGGATGCGACAAGCATAGCGTCCCACGTCACTTTTTAAAGCTGCACAATAAGGACTTTAGAAAACTTGAAGTCATGGCAATTGAGAGTATCCCCAAAGGTACCTTGACAGAAAATGAACGTTTCTCTTATGTAAGAGAGAAACGTATTGGATCTACAAATTTAATTGCCTGGCGCCTAATGGTCTTAACGAAGAGCTGGAGGTGAATTGTCTTGTCTGATTTTAAATTTTCTGATTTTAAGTTTTACTAAATTTTACCCTGATTTGGTCTCCAAGCCTGAGAATAATTTGATGGATTGATGGTTTTACATTTATGGTTTTTATATATCAGATATATTATTTTATATACAAGCTCAATAAGTTGGTTTTAGATGTTAGTAAGTTTTAGAAGATTAATCTATACTCTTTTTTAATATCAGTGTATATTTTAATGTGTTTTTTATACACAAGCGCATACTTTATTTATGGTATTGTGATTGTTAAATTATTTATTTAATAATAATTTTTATTGTAATAATAATAATTTTTTATTTTCATTGCCGCCATGAAGCATTCTGGATCTCCAGTATGGCTAGTACTAGACATTGGGGCCAACCTACATACACATATACATTTTCATGAACCATTCCTTTTTCTTTTTTCCCCATTTGGTTTTTTCTTTTGTTTTATGCCACTTTACATAAATACAATGATTTTTTATATTTCCGTTTTTTTGGATTTTCTTTTTATACATATTTAATTTCTTGATTCAGCTTGTGAGGGTTTTTTATTGGCTGGTTAGCCCAATCCCACCCACCATTTGGCTTCTTCTAGCCTCCGGTTGCCTTTAGCCACAACTTGACAAAGCTACATCGTAGCGAAACATGTAGTTGTGGCAACAGGAGGCTCCAGAGAAGTGAGCACATCACTTCCCCCGCTCCATCCGGCTTTCTGTTCGTCTCCGCGGCTGACTCTCGGCTGACTTCCGGCCCTCTTTGGTGACGTCATCTGCATGCGGCTCCCGGCGGGCACTGCGGGAGCATAGCGCATCGGCTCCTGTCCCAGGACGCGGCCGCACACTGGACCGTGCGAGCCTCCACTATTGAGGACCATCGTTTCAAACTGAGAATAATACCTCCCTTCCATCGGTTACAAAGGTACTAGGTTCCCATGACACACTTTAGGGATCCCTATATTACAGCCAGGAGACACAGAGGCTTCAAGGTCCGGTAGGATGATATGCCAATTGTTTTAATTTACCATGGATATACCCAATAAACTTTCATAGATTGCACATATGAGCTTCAGTTGGGGTGATTTTGCTACATTTATGCACACTAGAGCGCCATCCTATTTTTTATTTCCAAAAAAAGGCTGTATATTATCGGGTAGGTTATTTTTAGGGGACTTAGTGACCTGTATCCCAAGATTCTTAACACAGTCTACCGTCTGTAGGGGGAAGCGTCAGGAGCTCAGCAACCAGGGCATAAAGGAGAGGGGAGAGAGGGCAGCCCTGTCGAGTCCCTCGAGTGAGTGGAAATTCTGCCGACGTGCATCCATTGGCCAAAACCCTGGCTACCTGGGCCTGGTAAAGAACTCGGACTCATCGAATAAAATTAGGGCTGACGCTATAACCCTCGAGGCAACGCCAGAGGAATCTCCACCCTACGGAGTCAAATGCCTTAGCTGTATCTAAGGACACCACAATCCTAGAACCAGAATTGTCATGTGGAACCTGCAAATTCATGAACAGGCGTCGTAGATTGAACGAGGTATTTCTACCAGGCATGAAGCCTTACTGATCCGGGTGAATCAGGGAGAGTATCACTTTAAGTCTGAGGGAAAGCACTTTGGCCAAAATCTTGACATCCACCTGTAGGAGGGATATGGGGCGGTAGGAGGACGGGAGATGGGGGTCCTTACCAGGTTAAGGTATGAGTACTATAAGGGCTTCACGCATAGAAGGGGGTAAGGAGGTGTCAAAGGCGGTTTCGAACATGGTCAGAAGATGTGGTACCAGGACATCAGAGTATGTGGAATAGAATTCGATGGGTAAACCATCTAACCTGGGGGATTTAGACCTCGGGAATTTAGCAATCGCTTCTACTATTTCCTCCTGCGTAAGGGGTGCCTCTAGCAGCGTCAATTGTTCCACAGTTAATTGTGGGAGCACGTCCGGAGACAGGTAGGGAAGGAGTCATCGTCCGGAGCGACGGAGGTGTAAAGATCCCGGAAGAAGCTACGGAAGCACTCCGCCACCTTGGCAGGATCCGAAATGGGGGTACCGTCAGTTGGGTGCAGGGTTATTACAACTGGGGGTCTGTCATTACTATGTACTAGATAGGCCAAGAGTTTACCCGCGCGTTCTCCATGTTCATATAGCTTTTGTTTCTGAAAAAAAGAGGGCTCTATGCGCCTTTTCATAGTCTGTTTTCTACCACCCTAGTTAGAAGTTCAAGCTGATCTGCCCCTGGAGAAGTCGGGTCAGCCAGAAAGGCTTCCTCCGCCGAGGCCAGGGCCTGTGAGGCCTGAGTATACGCTCGTGCAGACTCCAACTTAATGGAATTAATAGTGGAGGTCAGGGTTGCCCTGGCATGTAGTTTGAAAGTCTCCCATACCACAAGAGGGGAGGCCGAGTCAACATTATCAGCAACAAAATGTTGCCAGTCGTCGGTCAGATTCCTCTCCTCGGGGATCAGAGAGAGCCAAAAGGGGTTCAGCCGCCAGGCCAGCCTGACCCGTTCACTCCGAAGACTCACCGATATCCAGTAGGGCCTCTGGTCAGAGAGGCCGTGAGCATGGAAACCTGCAGCCAGGGGGAGATTAGAATGAGATCAATACGGGACATAGAGCCATGGGTGGAGGAGTGACAGGACAAGGCCCTTAGAATCGGGTACCTTAACCCTCCAGAAGATTGAACTCCGCCATCAGGCGGGCAAATCTAGTGGTTGTGGGTGGGGCCGGAGGAGCCCCGGAGACGTGCAATCTATCCAGGCTGGGATTCATAGTATTATTAAAATTGCTAAGACATATCACAGGGATATTGGGGTGCATCAACATGAAATCCAGCCCTTCAAGCAGGATGGCTGAAGAGAAAAGGGGGGGGACCGGACATAAAATGCCATGAGCAGGTAAGGGTCACCACACAATAGCACCTCCAGGAACACATACCTGCCCATGGGATCTACTAGGGACCACCGAAGCTCAAAGTGTACAGATTTAGCGATCAATATCGCTACTCCCGAGAGTGAGAGGTAAACCTAGTGGAATGTCCAGCCTATCTACGGGCGCCGCAGGGCCTGCTGCAGAGTGCCATCTAGATGGGTCTCCAACAGGACAATAATGTCTGCCCTATGGCGCTTAAGTACATCAAACACCGCTGAGCGCTTGATCTGGTCTCTCAGACCTCGGACATTCCAGTTTAGAAATTTAGGGCAAGCATTAAAATGTACAGGAGCTCCAGGGGTGCCGTTCGACCCACATTGTCACTATTCACTCCCATGACATAACAATAGACACAGACATATAGAGCAACTGCATTATTAGAAGTAAAGTTGAGCTAAGCACTACAGGCATAAATAGACATTGCATATATCTAAAGCACAAAAAACCCAAAAACCAACTGAGAAATCGCAGCAATTAAGACAGCTCACCCACCCACCCCGCCCTGCACACACCCCAACTCGTGCGGGCCTGAGAATACCCAAACCAACCATACAACCAACAGGGTTGAAAAATGGGTTGAAAAATCCCCAGGAGGGGGAAAAAAGGGTCCATCACAGGAGAAAAATTGTAGAAGGGTAAACACTGAAGAGTTCAGGGGCCATAAAGAAAAACAAGTCCTGTCACCCATCGCGGTGACACAAGGGCAGTTGGCAGGTGCGCCCAGCGTAGGCAGTCTTAGGGAAGCGATACTTCGCTGGGTAGCATGACATGCGAGCAGGACACAACATGGGTAAAAGGAACAATGGGAAGGAAGCAAAAGGGCAGGGGGGGGGGGGTGTTGTAGCACACAAAAGGGAACAAAATAGTGGAGGTGCTCCGTCGGTTTGCCAGGAGGATCAGTCCCCAGCCAGGTGGGGGAAAGGCTTGGTGAAGTATGAGAAGGAGTTGAGTGCATCTGACAAGGTAAATAGAAGGGGTACAGAGGCCTCTCCATGGAGGGGGCCAGGAGTTTGCAGATATCAGATCAAGGAATCCACAGCAGCAGTCCATAGGGATGGGGAGAGAGAGGGCGCGGTGAGACTGGGATGGATCAGTCATAAAGGGGAAATATTCCAGGGATGCAGAGACGAGGTCCTATAAGAGGAGATCATGCAGTTCCAGACGAGGAGGCATGAGGTACAATCAGGCTCGAGCCTCAAGGTGTTCCAGCCAGGTTATTGCCGCCTCAGGGTCATCAAAAAAGTGCACTCTGTCTTCACCTTCCACGCGAAGGCGGGCAGGATACAACATGGCATACTTGATATGCTGTATTCTGAGTCTGCGTTTTGCCTCAAGGAAGGTTTTCCGCTTTTTCTGGACTTCAGCTGAAAAGTCCGGGAAGATTGCAAGTCTCCCATTGCCAAAGGGGATGTTGCCTTTTTCTCTGGTAAGCCTGATTACACTGTCCCTGTCCCTGAAGTTGAACTTTGCAATAAAGGTACGAGAGGGTGCCCCCTGGGGTGGTGGTCTGCCAGAGAGGCGGTGTGCCCTCTCCACCACAAAAGTGGGGGAGCAGGCGTCGCGGCCATAGGTGTCAATCAGCAACTGCTCCAAAAAGTCTGAAAGGTGGGATCCCTCAACCACCTCAGGCAGGCCTATCAGCCTAATGTTACATCTCCATATCATCCTGGTTCGACAATAATTGGTTTACTAGTAGCTGGAGGTTGTCAGAGACATGCTGCAAAGGCGGCAAAGAATCCTCAACCCCACTAATCCTCTGCTCCGCTTCCGTGACTCTCTCCCTCAGTTTTTGGAGGTCCTGGCGGACCAAGGAAATATTGATCCTCACATCCTCTATTTTGGAGGTGAGGGATGCCTGGCACTGCGATATGGCTTCCAGGATCTTTGCCGTCTCAGCCCCTGCCAAGCTTACCTCCGCTCCCACCGCGGCGCCATCTTGGGCCTGGGACTCCTTGTCCAGGCAGCGAAATTTGTCCAGCTTGGCGGTGGTGTCCGCCGATTTCTTGGGCGGCGACATGCTGCAGGAGGTCTACAGGGAGTCCGGAGGTACGGGGGAGGCAATCCAGGATGTTGGGGTGCAGGATATAAGGATGTAAGAGAATCTGACGACGGAGCTCCTCTTACTTGCGTCCTACCGCATGCCGCTCCAGGCCACGCCCCCCCCCCCCCCCCGATTATTTTACTTATTAAATAGTTTTAACTATATTACACTATGGAGCATTCTCTGTTATATGATCACCTTCTTTGGGAGCTATTGGTGTAAAGAGATTCCGGAACCCAGGAGACTCAATTTCCCATCACATCAGGAAGAATTATAGGAACACATACTTCACTGCTGATCTATTAATTGTGCCTATCCCTTCTATTTGTCCAGTGAGTGGGACACGAGGGGAGCACAGAGTGAAGCACAAAGATCTCAATTTTTTGCACAGTTTGAGCATGTTTGAAAGAATCTACCTCACTTTTTCACTTTGCAAATTTGATATGTATTTTTATTATATAGTTATTGCAGAATATAAGGACTTTTCTTCACTTTGCACTATTGTTATATGAATTTATTTATTAAATTATTGCTTTCTGGCACTTTGTGTATATGAATTTATTTATATATTGCTTTTTGCACATTAAGAAATAACACGGTTATTCGGTATTGTTAGTCCCCGTTCACACTGGGGCGACCTGTGAGGCGACCTGGTCGCCTCACAGGTCGCCTTCCATAGAGAAGCTGCGGACCCGTTCTAATAGGAGCGACACAAGTCGCTCCGACTTAGAAAAAGGGTCCGGAGCTTTTTTGGGGCGACCCGGAGCGACCGTCATAGACTTCAATGTTATGAAGTCCGTGCCGGCCGCTCCGAGGTCGCGGCGCGCTGCTCGCACCGTGACCTCGGAGGTCGCCCCAGGAAGTAGCGTCGCTGCTATGTGAACGGGGCCTGGATGTTTTAATAACCTGGAGGATTGATAAATAGAAACAATATATAGGGTTGGCACATATAACAATTTAAGAATACAACTTCAGGGTTCAGAGATCATTTATTATTTGCAAGCACAGAGCACTTTTTGCATGGTTAGCAAGGTAGCAGCGCTTATATACATACAGTATACTTACCTGGGGAAGAGATGGCACCAGAATGCAGTATAAAAAGGCAAGTTGGTAGAGGCAGTGTGAGGCTTTGGCTAATGTTCTGCTGGGAAACCTTGGGTCCTGCCATTCATGTGGATGTTACTTTGATGTCCATGCCTCAATGGGTCAGGGCTGTTTTAGCAAAAGGGGAAAGGGGGCCATACTCCATATTAGGTGGGTGGTCCTAATGTTATGGCTGATCTGGGTGTGTGTGTGTGTGTGTGTGTGTGTGTGTGTATATATATATATATATACACACACACACACACACACACACACACACACACACACACTCCAGTGTCACGGACAGGTAAGACAGGGTCACCCTGTTACTGAGAGGCCGAGGCTATATTTGAATTAGATTCACTACAGTGTAAACTTCAAATTTGGCACTAAAATTCAGCCATTCAGAGCTTACTCTCAGAGGGATGAGGAAGTGATTACATCACACTGTGCACATTTTACCGCTACTTCTGCCTAGATCCCTTATATGGCATTCAGGCGCTTCCTCCCACCATTACACCATGATGATTCCCTACAGGGTGGTCTACCTTATCTTGTATTCTGCACCCTATTCCATGAGTGCCCCACAGAGTAATACCCTCCCATGTAGCTATGTGGTTTGCTTGCGTCTGTCTAGCAAGGTTACTTTGCGGTATAAGCAAGGAAGCTCAGATCTCTGCCGTGTATAAATGTGCTTTTACTATACAAAAATGCTGTACATACAAACCTATTACAATATTAGGAATACTATACAAGACTGACAGATATAACAATGCCTAGAACATGCCAAGTGCTACCTACTTCCTAGCAAATACATTATGGTCTGTAAACAGTGGAAATATGCTTAAAAGTTACTTAACTCTGGTTACAATGTGTGCATGATCTGCAAAGCAACGAGAACTCAAGCTTCTAAGCAGTTGCTGTAGATCAGGCAAAAGCGTCTTGGCTGGTACAGACTTTCCTTTCTTGGTCTTAATGCATTATGGAGCCCTGTCCAGCCTATGCCTGACAACCTTTTATATGTCAGGTTGTTTACTGTAGTTACCGAACAACAGACCATCCCCACATGGGTGAAGTCCCTTTTGGAAAACTGAACCTAATGGGAGAAACATTCTCAAATTCTACCTCAAGATGGCACTTTGGTATCGTACATGCCACAGGTTATTTATATATGTCAGAATAGCGAAGCTATTTTCCAGGTTACAGAGTATTAAAAACATTGAACTGTCAATTAAAATATCCTCTTAAAAAAACATGTCTGTCTCCAAGACAAATTACTAAACTGATCTTCCAGTCTGATAGAAAAATCATTCATATAATATATTTTATACTGATCTTCCAGTCTGGTAGAAAAATCATTCATATAATATATTTTATATCAAACGCTATAATGGCCAGACAAGGGGAGCCATCGCAGAATCACTAGTGCGCATTCGCTCTGCCAAAGGCCCACACAACACCCAATTTTAGTGTGACGATACACCTCTTGCAACGAAGCAGGTGCCGACTCCAGTCTGCATACAATTCTAACTTTATTGCAGGTGTGTAACAAGCGGTCTACATGGCAAGCAGAATTTTCTGCATCAATATTGCAACTCCTCTGGAAAAATAACCACTTTAATGCAACCATCTTTGCCCAGAGCTCAAAAACACTACAGCTCTTCTATTCTTTTTTCTCTTCCCAAGTTGGGTCCCGATATGCCTGCCCTAGAATGAAACCAACCGATGGAAAGAAATAGGAGATTGAAGCCGTAATGGAGAAAGCTGCAGAAGATTTTTCTTCTCCAGATTGCCGCATTATTGAAGGAGGGGAGCTTCATGAAACATGCTTGCTAATGTAGAAAATCTCCCTGTTGCCATATACAAAAGCCTTGGCATTGTGCAGCTTGATTCTCTTGTGCCCCCCAATGCCCCTTTGGGTACAAAGAGACCTATAACATTTTTAACCACTTGCTTACTGGGCACTTATACCACTTACTGACGAGGCCAATTTTCAGCTTTCATCGCTTTCACACAGTGATTGCGTGGTCATGAAAAACTGTACCCATATGAAATTTTTATTCTTTTTTTTTTCACACTTAGAGCTTTCTTTTGGTGGTTTTTAATCACCTCTGGGTTTTTTATTTTTTGCTAAACAAGCAAAAAAAAAACCTGAAAAATTTGGGGGAAAACGTTTTTTTATAGTTTGTTATAAAATTTTGCAAACAGGTCTTTTTTTTTTTTTTCTTCACTGATGTGTGCTGATGAGCAGGCGCCGATGGGCAGGGAGAGGCAGGACTGATGGGTGGCACTGATGAGGCGGGACTGATCAAGAGGCATTAATATCCATCACCTTCCTCTGGGGGTAGCGCGGTGGGACAGTGGTGAACATTGGGTGTGTGCAGCACTACCGGTGGGCGGACCTACTTCCCTGATTGGGTGGGCACTGCCCGTTTTGGTGGACTTGCGGCCCGGGTCCCCCTCCCGCCGTGGAATTGTGGCCTAGGCTCCAGAGATATTTTCCTGGTTCTTGTGTGTGGCGGCCATTTTTCTATAGTCGGCACCACGCTTTTGGGGGCCTGTGATTATTTCTCTCCCAGCAGCCATGTTTGATCCGGCAGCCGTTTTTTATTGCTCCGGCATCCGCAGGCCTTGACAGTGGAGCCTTTAGGGTGGTGGGTGTATATTGTGGCGGGGGCCCCTCCTTCCCCTGGTGTTGACACCTGGGTTTCCTTTTCCCCCGGATGCCGAACGTGGATCCCTGGCGCTATCTTGTGCAGACCAGCGCTCCTTCGGTGGGGTGGGGAGTCCTGGTAGGGTCCCTCCCTCTCTAGGTTGCATTGTGCATTGCCTCTGGGTACCCCTGGTGTAGTGCGATTGCGGTGCCTCAGGGTAGGTGAGTACCCTGGCGGTGCAAGATACGTTTTGCCAGTGGGTTCTCCCTATTTATGTATGGTGTCTCAGGATCATGTTTCCCCCCCTGACCCCCTCTTTGAGTCAGCAGGTTCCTCAGCGTCCCAGCCTTCCATTGATGTACTGATGGTGGTGGTGGTACTGATGGTGGTCCTGGAGTCCTTGTTTCCTGGGTGGAGGTGGCCTTTGAGAGGAGGGCTAGCAGAAAACACCCTCATCTGTTTCATCTGATCCTGAAACTGGCTCTGTCGCCAGGGACATGGTACACCCTGCGGGGTTTGTAGCCACTGCAGCGGTGCATGAGAAGTCGCTGGTTGATTAACTGGCTACATCCATGCGGAAGACTTTGAAGATGAAGGATACAATTGAGGCAGCTGCGGAGGTGGCCATTCCTTTTGGTACTCACAAGCCGTCTTGCACCGCAAAAGTGTTTCGTTATCCCTCCTATTTTGACACGTTTGTCTATAGAGATTGGGAGCGCCCAAAATGTCCCTTTGTGGTTCCTAAATGTTTAGCGTTGGGGTTCCCCTTTGAAGAGTCACTTCTGAAGAAGTTGACTGTCCCACCAGGGGTGGACCCTCTGGTTTCCAGGTTACATAAGGTTATTCTGGTAGAGGAATCCCCGGCCTTTAAAGATTGGCTGACAAAGAGTCTGTGGTCTGCAGCATGTTCACTATTGCTGGTTCAGCGTTACGGCCGATTCTGGCCATGGTCTCACCTCTGCTCCTCGGGTCTTCACGGTTTTGGCATTGTTACGTCTGTGGGAGATTGCTGTGCTGGGCTACTTGGACGACCTCCTCTTGTGAGCAGAGTCCTTATCTGCATTGGCGGACGGTGTGGAGATCACTATCCAGACCTTGGAGTTTGGTTGGCTTCGGAACTACCAGAAGTCTGCCCTGATACTGTCCAGGAAATTGGATTACTTGGGTCTGACTGGATTCAGTTCTGGACAAACTCCAGAAGTTGCATGCTGCAATTCATCTATTGCTGTCTCACAGGAGGTCATCCCTCTGGACTTGCATGTGAGTGCTGGGCCTGATGGTGTCTACCTTTTTGAGGCGGTCCCGTTTGCACAGTATCATGCGAGGTCCCTTCAGAGGGAGATCATGGTAAAATGGGACAAATGTCCAGTATCTCTGGACAATCAGATTCAGCTAAGCCGGGAAACCAGGGGTTCTCTGGTCTGGTGGCTTCTGAATCTTCGCCAGGCAAGTCCTTTCCTCCCTTGTATTGGACAGTGGTCAAGACAGATGGCAGTCTCCGCTCTGGGTTGTTGAACACTGGAAGAATCCAGACTACGGATCAATGTCTTGGAACTTCAGGCAATCAGGCTGTGCCTGGATCACTGGACAGATTGGCCTTGGGGGCTCCCGGTACGGATCCAGTTGGACAATGCCGCGGTGGTGGCTTATTTCAATCACCAGGGTGGAATAAAAAGTGTGTTGGCGGCTCTGGAGGTATCCGGCATTCTCGGGTGGGCAGAATTTTGTTCCGGCCCACTCCGCCGTGCACATTCTAGGTGTGGAAAATTGGCAGGCGGACTATCTAAGTCGGCAGGCGTTGGACTAAGGGGAGTGGTCCCTTCATCCGGACGGGTTTCACCTGAAGTGGACCTTTTTGGCGTCTCAGCTCAACAGAAAGGTACCAAGGTCACGGGATCCTCTGGCGGATGCCACAGACATTCTGGCCCCGTGGTGCCAGTATAATTTATTCTATGGCTTCCCTCCTCTCAAGGCCAAAGGGGGTTCCGGTAATTCTGGTGGCCCCAGACTGGCCTCTCTGGTCTTGGTACGACAACCTGGTGTAATTGGTCACAGACGTCCTTTGGAGGTCCTTTGGAGGCCCTGCTGTCCCAAGGGCCGATCTTCTATCCTGCTTTACAATTGCTGTCTATGACGGCCTGGCTGTTGAAAGCCAGGTGCTGAGCGGTAGAGGTTTCCCTGGGTCAGTGATTCCAACAAGGCTTAAGGCTAGGAAATCCACCTCTAAAAAGATTTACCATTGTACGTGGAAAGCGTACATTTCGTGGTGTGAGTTAATCGGTTTTCACCCTCGTTCGTTGTCGATGGCTCAGATTTTGACCTTCCTTCAACGATGTGTTGAGCAGAAGTTGGCCTTGAGTACCATCAAGGGTCATGTGTTAACCTTGGCGCTCTTGGCCACACATTCTTCGGTGCGTACTTTCATTCAAGGGGTTTGAAACCTCACTCCGCCGGTGCGGCCTCTACCGCTATGGGATTTGAACTTGGTGCTCTCAGTTCTCCAGAAGCCTCCCTTTTAAAATTCTTGTGGGATTTCCCTGCTTACGCGGTCTCAGAAGGTGGCCTTTTTGGTGGCTATCACCTCTGTTTGCAGAGTGTCGGAACTGGCGGCGTTATCTTTTCATACCCTCTGCATGGTGATCCACAAGGATAAGGTGTTTGTCCGCCCATCATTCCTACTTAAGATTGTCTCTGACTTTCATTTGAATGAAGACATTGTGTTGTCTTCCTTGTGTCCCAGGCCTGCTCATTCCAAGGAATTTGTGATGCATGCCCTGGATGTGGTTCGGGCGATTTCAGGTGTATTTATTTGGCAGCCAGAGTCTTTTTGGAGGTCAGACGCACTGTTTGTAATCATTGCGACCGTTTCCAGATGGATCAGACGGTGACTCGGGCCTGTTCTGTCAAGGGTCAGGTTCCTCCTTTCCCTGTAATGGCGCTTTCTGTGTTTCTTGGGCCTTCCATCATCGGGCGTCAGTGGCGCAGGTTTGCAAGGCGGCCACTTTGTTGTCAGTGCACACTTTCACAAAATTCTACAAAGTGGATGCTTTGAAATCTACAGATGCTTCTTTTGGCCGCAAGGTTTAGAGGGTCTGTTTCCTCTTTGTGGGTGTATCATTCAGGATGGGATCTAGTTTTGTGTTGAGCTCCTGTTACCTGGTTGGCTTCTTGTGTTTTTGCCTTAGGTTTTTTGTCCCATCCCTCATGTTTTTGGCACTGCTTAGGAACGTCCCTATGATTATGAATATGGAGCGCTGTGTCCGTCAATGAACGAAAGAGAAAATAGGGTTTTTGTTACCGTAAAATCCATTTCTCTGAGTTTATTGATGAACACAGCACCCACCCCTCTATGGAGTTTTGTTACCTTTTTGATACTGCTTGTTACTAAACTGAATGCCTATAGCAGAGAGGGGGGTGAATGCCAGCTGGGACTGCCCATAAGAATAGCCAAGTGTTTTTTCTGTCTAATGTGCTACTCCTGCTAACACTATGGTTCTGCATATGGAGCGCTGTGTCCATCAGTGAACAAAGAGAAATGGATTTTATAGTAAGTAACAAAAATCCTATTTTTTTCCCCACTTTATAGAGTTTGACAAACCGTATTCTATTCCTTTAGTTGATCCTGCTGTCAGTCTTAAACATGTAACTGTACCTATTGAAGATGTTCCTCCTTTCAAAGATTCTGCAGTTAGAAAGTTTGAGACTCTCCTAAAAGATTTTTATTCTTTCAAGCTCAGCCAGACCCTTTAAACCAGCTCTCGCTGCAATTCTAGTATAGCTAACTAAACTAGGGCAATGGACAACCCACATGACCGTTTTCCATGTTTGTGCTTTAAGAGAGCATTTACCTTCTACTCTGCTGTTTTTGTTTTTTTTTTTGTTTTTTTTTTTTTTTTGTTTTTTTTTTGTGTGGATGCCCTAGAATTTGTCATGAGACAGATTTACAGAATGGCCCTAATCTCCATTCCAGGGATAAAATCTTGTGGCCTAAAGCCTGGGCAGCTAAAGTTGCCATTGGCTGCCGCTGCTGTCAATCAAACTTAGCCAATGAGGAGAGAGGGGGTGGGGCCGAACCCCGGCTCCATGTCTGAATAGACACAGTGAGCTGCAGCTCGGTTCAGGAACCCCTATAGCAAGTTGCTTGCTGTGGGCACACTCGACGGGAGGGAGGAGCCAGGAGAGCCGAAGAGGGGCCCAGAGAAGAAGAGGATCTGGGCTGCTCTGTGCAAAACCACTGCACAGGGCAGGTAAGTATACCATGTTTGTTACTTTAAAAGAAAAAAAAAAGACTTTACAGTCACTTTAAATGGGCATTAGAACGGTGGTGTTGTAACATTTCTTATGGCTAAAATGCATATCTTTATTTTGAATGCAGTGACTCGAAAGTAGCGGATATGCAGCAGCAAGACTCTCCAACTATTGAAAGGATTTCCACTACACTTAACACTTCTAGTAAATCTGTTCAAGTTAATGGAGCTGCTACAGTAAGTATTCATGCACTATCATTTAATGTGAAACTATATCATAAATTTTGGTATGATAGATGTTCAGTCATGTTTTTTTTGTTTAAATAGGAGCTCAGAAAACCTAGTTACGCAGAGATCTGCCAGAGAACAAGCAAGGATGGCCCTAACTTGCAGCCTACTAAAGAACAGAAGAATGTGGCTGTTTGTGTTAAAGCTGAAGGGAAGGTGACTGACCCTTCCCTAGAGAAAGCCAGAGACACCCCTCCGGTGAAGTCCAGCACAGGACGGCCCAAAGACCAGAGGAGACTATCGGGTCGCAGGTCGCCTCCACCTCCTCTGTCTATTGGAAAACGGGGAAATAAAGAACCTGGAAGCCCCCTAAAGTCTCCCCAGTAAGAACATTTGGAAAAGTGAGAACTGAATATCACCCCTTAGTGAGCATACCCCACCTATGATATCACCGAATGAGTCGCTGGATAAGAGTGGGTAGCTTATGAACATCTGTAACAACGTCCAGCTTTTTTTCAGGTTCTCATTTTTTAAGAATGCCAATATAATACCCTGTGGCATTCAGATTAATAGTCAGTTGTATTTTTCTCTTTAAGCCAAGTGGGTTTCATATCAAGACAAGACCTTCAGGACTCCCTCCCCACAAACTCCAATCTTTGTTAATGCAGTAGGGTCCCGTAATTTGGTTGCAGAAATAGTACCATTAATGCAAAAAAGTAATTTATTAATGAAACAAAAATGCATGAATGATAGCATTGCAAAACTGTCAATTTTAGTATTGGGTGTATAAAGTTTTTCAACACTCCTCAAAAGTTTAAATAGATATGGAAACCCCCCCTCCTTCCCAACAGTGAAATTTTGTTGCAGTTTTCTACCTGTTGCTCTTTATTCCGCCTGTGCAAGTCTGAGGCATGTCTTGGCCTTATTTATTGTCAGTAGGCAATCTTCTGTCAAGGCCAGTTACCACAGACAGGGAAGAAAATTGAGGAGAACTTAACATTGACAGTTCCTCACAGCTGTAGGTAAGCTTAACTCAGGACTCCACAAATCTGGACACTAGGGCCCAAGTCCTATTGTTTCTGCGTTTTGGATCTCTTTTCCTCAAACCCTTTTTATTATTGTGGTGTTGGTGGTAAGGTCTGTCCATGTGCTCACCTCTTAACAAGTCTCGCAACTGATTCATGCTTCGTGGCCAGATTCATGCTTCGTGACCAGCACTGGTTCTGTTGCAAGATGCTTTTTGGCCAGCTTGTCTGTACATGCAAGGTTAGCCAACTTGCCTCCATCCAAACCTAAATTATTAGTGTTACCTGGAGTTCTTAAGGTTTTTTCCCCCAAGCATGCTACTAGCAGTTTCCAGTTACACATTTGTGAAAAAACAGTTAATCTAGATAATATCAAAGCACATGATTCCTAATCAACTAACAGAGCGGAGTTCACGCACATAATTGTTTTGCTCTTTCTTTACTGTCTTTTTTTTTTTTTTTTTTGGTATTTTTTCTTAGTATTGCTGCACCAAGGGAAACTATGTAGATGATGTCTCCCAGTCGCCATGACCTTTTTCCGTTTGGTTTGGAAAGGAAGTCTGATGACCTATTCATATATAAATATATATTTATATATTATAGTCATGGAAGGGAGATGTCATTGTAAACGCCTTGGGAATAAAGATTTATTGAAAGTTGTACACACTATTATACTTTTTTGAAGGACAAGGATGCACTAAATTTAGCATGTTTCGCATAAAGAAGAATCTAAATTATTTTTAGTTTGAAATGTGTAAAGTATTCAAAACAGCGAAAGTTTACGCTGTAGGGTACATATTTTTTCCAAGTGTGCATTTTTGGATTTTTTTTTCTTTTGTTTTAATGCGCCGCCTGATGAACCTGCATGATTCGCTGGGTTTAGGCAGCGTGAAGAATAGGCTGGGGGTGGTTTTTGTTTTCTTTGTGTTTTTTTGCTTTTATGATTTTTTTTTTTTTAAGACAAATATTTCCATCCAATATTTAAAAAAAAAAAAAAAAAAAACTTGAATTTTATTTAAACTTGAAAATGACTTTGCCTTAACTTTTGTATAAGACAGCTTAGATTTAATTAAGTCTGACCCCCTTCTATGTGGGTTAGCATGAGTGAAATACAAAATTACTTGGTTTCAGTGTATATCGCTGTTATGACTGACCTGAGTAATACCACTGTTGTACAGGAAATAGCAACAGTTTTTTTGTAATATACCTTTAAGATCTCAACGATCTTTTTTTTTTTCTTCTTTTTTTTTTCCCAGATTGTTGAAATGTAAATGCAAATAGTCAATACTGTATTAAATATGTGCACTTGGAAGTGTGTGCTTTGCTTGTACAGATGTAAATAATCAGAACATATAAAAAGGTACCCTACGAAAAAAATGCTAAAAAATTATTGTTGATATATTATAAATGTTACTGTTAAGCTGGATGTAGATAAACTAAATGTTGTGGTTTGAATCTTTATTTCAGTCATTATTTTTTTAACCTGGTGTGTTGAACTGACTTTGCCTATTCACTGCAAAAAGGGAGATTAAGAGTCTTATCTGAAGATAAAAAAAAAACCCTCATCTATTTCATCAGTCTTCAAGTATACACTATTCACTACCAGGAAGTATTTGATTTATTTTTTACCAGACAAGTATGTACAGCTATTTTTTAACTCCTGGAGTCCCTTTGTAAATCCACCTGACCTCTTTTTCAAGCATTATTCAGAAAAAAAAAAAAAAATGAAACCATGTAAACATTGTTACATGTTCATTTCTCATATATAAATATATATATCTCTATTTATTTTTTTTATATGGCAATTTGAATTTTGTTGGGACATTCTAGAGTACCCCAAGTTTATGAACATTTAAAATTTGGTTCCCAAAGTCCTTTTCCCTGACAAATCATAAGCAATGACTGCTAAAGCTGACCATAAACTGTACTATCTGATTCTATAGTCCCCATGTAGTGCAAGGGTCTGCCAGATTGGAGGATAATTGATTTGATTACGGTTTTGTGCTCTTGTTGCATAGTTTTGGTAAAACTAAAGGATTTTGTGCGGGGATGGTACAATTTGGTTGCAATGTGTATGGTCATCCCTAATACTGACGTTTTCATATTTTACCAGAAACACAGTTGCTCTGTCCTAAATTTGATTTTTTTTTTCAGGTCATGCATGTGTGTTTAACATTTGTCCAGATTCTAATTGTATCGTTTGCACTTAGTTCTGTTTGTTAGATTTACAATATTTTAGTTGCATAACTACGATGCATCCTGTGAACTAGATCTGTTCTGTTTCTGTGTTTTGTAGGCACAGCACCAGCTGCCCCTCCCTATGTAATTAATACAGAACAACCTTTTACATTAATGGCTTTTTACACACTTTGAATGTCTACATTTTCTGCTCTTGGACGAAGTGTGTTGGCACATATTTATGAGATATCAAACTGTAAATTTAAAGTTGGTCAACTATCTATTTAGGGGTTTCGTGAGCAATTTATTTAAACTGTTTATTCAGTTGATTAATTTTGCTGGTCTAACAGTGCACATTTCAGAGCAAATCTGTGTAGTGGCATTAAGGCTTAAGTTAAGTGACTTTTTTTTTTCTTAAATCCGCACCATGGACTGAACTTCTAATGAATGAAAATTGTCTCTTGTACTGTTCAAATCTTCAGCAAACAAAATTCCTATCACACACATGTTCCTGTGGTAGGCTAAGAGGAGACAGATGCTGCAGGAACAGGCAGCTGTGAACCGGTAACATCAT
Source organism: Pelophylax lessonae (assembly GCF_965119305.1). Lineage (NCBI taxonomy): Eukaryota > Metazoa > Chordata > Amphibia > Anura > Ranidae > Pelophylax > Pelophylax lessonae. The sequence continues at coordinate 98,002,159 of NC_138772.1, forward strand.
GGAACATACAGATTGCCAGCACACCATAGATCTTTAATTTTGAATTTTTTTTTCAAGATAATAACATGACCGTGTAAAAGTGCCCTGTTTCGGGGCTGTGCCAGGACCCTTTGTCAAGCATGCCCCACAGACAGTCCTGCAGCTTTGATTTTCCCATGCTGCTGGGTTTAAAATAAGCATTTCACATGTCACAGGCTCTCTTTAAAGATGCCTTTCTACCCCAGCTTCATAATAGCTTTACTATTGGTTCCAAAAATGAAAAGCGCTCTAAAAATGGAGGAGGATGGATGATTGAAAGGTCCCTGGTGCTGATTTAAAATGGGGAAAAAAATTACTAAACTTAAATGCAATATAGTATGTGAGCTGTCAAACATCTGGTCTCTCTGGAAACCATAGAACATTGTGCACAGGAGCTCAGGCCCCTAAGAAAGCATGCTTGCTTTGATTTTTCAATCTGTATTTACTGTATTTCTGCACATGCCATATATATATTCCTCCCAGAAATATCATACATGTTCCTTGTGTCAAATGTACCACTTATGTTTTTTTAACAAGATAATTTTAAAGGTGGCTTCCACTTTCAGTTAAGCTTTTAGATATACTGCAAAATGGCTTTTAGCTTAAAGGGAAAAGAGCACAACACCCGTTTCTGAAATCCTTGAAATTGGAAAAATTTCCAAAACAAATATAATGGCTTTCCTCTCTGCTAAAAGTGACAAATCCACAATTAAGTTCCAGCTAAAGAGATATTGAACTTTTTTTATTTTTTTTATTTTTTTTGGGGTGAAAGTGGAAATTTCCTTTAAATGATTTAAACAGATCAAGCATTTTAAGTTTTTTTTTCTTTTTTTTTTTTTTTTTTTCATATTTTATCAGTATACAAGGTGAAATCAGAATGGCTTTCAGTATTTTATAAGCATGAGGTTGCTGTATATGTGCTAAGAATTCTTTGTTCATACTGTAACAGCTGAGCACAATGGTACATATCTGTCTATCTTCTCTAGTCAAATGGTTACTCCTGTTTATGTATTGTGAATCTTTTACACTAATGGCTGCGGGTGTTCCACATGATGCCATGCAGCTAAAATGACTTGAAATAGAAACATCTGAGGGTTTTCAGTTTGTCCTGTTTCTTCCATTAAGACTGGAATCAAGCATATGTGTAAATACTGGTAATTTAATTTTTTTGTGACATAAAATGTAAAAAGTCTAATTTGAAAAAAAAAAAAAATGTAGGTTATGAATAATAAAGGTTTAGACACTTATGTTTTTTTTTTTTTTTGTTTTTTTTTTTCTTTCCCATACAAAATAAAGGCTCAGTTTCATTTAATCTTCTACTGATAACTGCTTGTATGTTCTGTTAAGACCTCAGTTATGCAAAGTATGAAGAGGATCTCCCTGAATTTCAGTTGCTATGCAATTACACGACACCCACAAAGAAAACTTGCATGGGTACTGATCTGTATTTGTAATATACAGTACTGAAAATTAAAGGCAAATTAATCCCATTTCTCTCCCCTTTGTGTTTGTCTTGCAGTAACTGGAGTTCAGTACTATAAAGGAGATGTACAGTCTTTCCCATGTTATTTTTTAGGTAAACCTAAAGCAGAGTTCCACTTGTTTTTGTGTTTATTAAACGTCAGCAGTTACAAAAAGTGTGTATGCTGACTAGTGATGGGCCGAACACCCCTATGTTAGGTTCGCACCAGAACATCTCGAACAGGGAAAAAGTTCTAGCGAACATCCAAACTCTATTAAAGTCTATGGGACATGAACATGAAAAAAATCATAAGTCCTTATTTTAAAGGCTTACATGCAAGTTATTGCCATAAAAATTGTATGGGGACCCAGGTACTGCCCTGGGGCACATCATTTCAAAAAACATTTTTTAAAAGGATAATTTTTACAGGAGCAGTGATTTTAATAATGCTTAAAGTGAAACAATAAAAATAAAAAAACCCTTTAAATATCGTGTCTGGGGGGGTCCACTTAATGTGCCCGTAAAGTGACGCATCTGTACGATGTATGTAGCCTGTTGCAGTAATGCTTTCATTTCTAAAGGAAAAAATGTAATTTAAACTTGCTCGTGGCTATAATGTATTGTCGGGATATGAGGGGATGACCGAGCGCCGCCCCCCCCCCCCCCCCTCCTGGACCATACCAGGCCACTTGCCCTCAACATGGGGAGGCTGCCCCCCAAAGCACCTTTTCCCCATATTGATGGGGACAAGGGCCTCTTCCCGACAACCCAGGGTTGTGGGGGTCTGCAGGTGGGGGGCTTATCGGAATCTTGAAGCCCCCTTTAACAAGGGGGCCCCCCCTTTCTATGTGAATGGGTATAAGGTACATCGTACCCCTACCCATTCACCAAAAAGTGTACAAAAAAAGAAACCAAAGACAGTTTTTGACAAGTCCTTTATTTAAAAATTAAAAAATTGTGTCCCCCGATGTAAATCCATCGTCAATCACGACACCCGTCGCACCTGAAAAATAGAAAAAAATTGAAAGACACCTTCGACTCTTCAGAAGGGGGCGGTGCATCCGGGTGACGTAATCGGGTTTTCCCCTGCCGCTTGCCTATAAGAGCTGTCAAAACTCAAGAGCGTCATTCGGCGGGACGCCTCTGAAGAGGCGGAAGTGTCTTTCAATTTTTTTCTATATTTGGGGTGCGGCGAGCGCCGTGATTGACAATGGATTTACATCAGGGACACATTTTTATTTTTGAATAAAGGACTTGTCAGAAACTCTCTTGTATTTCTTTTTTTTTTTGTGAATGGATAGGGGTACGGTGTACCCATTTGTTAAAGGGGGCTTGAAGTTTCCGATAAGTCTCCCACCTGCAGACAACCACAGCCCAGGGCACCCTAAAGCACCCTCCCCATATTGAGGGCAAGCGGCCTGGTATGGTTCAGGAGGGGGGGGGGTGCTGGCCGGCCAGGCTGCATGCTACAATAAGGGTCTGGTATGGATTTGGGGGGGGGGCACACCATTTTTTGGGGGGGGGGGTTTTTTCCCCGTGGAGTTCCCCTGAAAATCTGTTTCAGACCCAAAGGACCTGGTATGGATTTTTGAGGGGGACCCAATGACTGTTTTTTTTTTTTTTTTTTTTTTGTTTTGTTTTGTTTTTTAATTTTAGCATGGTGTTCCTCTTAAAATCTATACCAGACCCGAAGGGACTTTTTTTTTTCTGGAATAGGATTCCCCTTAACCACTTAAATACAGGGCACTTTCACTTCCTTCCTGCCTAGACCACTTTTCAGCTTTCAGTGCTCTTTGGCATCTATGGGAAATATTGGTCAGCTTGGCATGGCACTGCTCATGAACTGTAAGTGACAGGGACACACAACTTGGGGAGCACTGAGAGGGGACCCAGGACTAAAACATAACCATACATTATAAAATTGGGGTATAACCTGAACACTACACTGACTGCACTAAACTAACTCAACTCACTGTCCACTAACTACCTGTCTAACTGCTATTATCATACACTATACATGGCTGCAATGCAAGCAGCAGCCTTGTATAGTGTGGGGTGTGAACTTAGCCCCTGAGCCATGATTGGCTAAAGGCATCATGCCTTTGTCCAATCATGGCTCTGACAGGACATTGTGCTCTGATTACAGGTCAGGTGCATGCTTTGGCCAATCATCAGTAATTTATTCACTGCACCAGCGCAGTGCATTATGCAGGGCTCATCAGCGGGCAAACTTGACGTTGAGTGCCCCATTTTTGGCAAACACACGAACAGCGGATGTTCAAGTCCTACTTATTTTCGACTCCCAACATCAAGCCCATCCCTACTGCTGACTTTTAATAAACACACTGACCTGTCCCACGGTCCAGCGATGTGGCCGGCTGGAGCCTCAGTTCTCTCCCTTTTCTCCCTGCGGCGCCGGCATCACTACTGTGGACACCTGGCTGTGACAGCTTGCAGCTTCACAACTGGGTGTGCACTGCGTATGCGCGAGTCGCGCTGTGTGTCCTGCGTGGACGGGCAATACCTGTGGCATGTCCCAGAAGATTGCAGGGAGGAAGGGGTAGAAGAGAACTTCCGCTCGAGCTGCCTAGGCGGCCCAAGCGGAAGTGGGAGCGGGTACCTGTCAAAACTAGGTACCCCCCCCCCAAAAAGAAACAACATGCCAAAATGTGGCATGTTAGGGGGTCAAGAGGCCTTAAAGTGGAAGTTCCTCTTTTGAGTGGAACTCCACTTTGGGCAAGAGGTTCGTTTGGTTTCAATGTTATCTGTGTTTAAATGACCTTTACTCCATGACCAGTTAGACAATTGGTTTTAGGCCAACAGTTCGGTAATGCTTCATATTCACATAGAACCTATGGAGAGACTGGTGGGTAATAAAGTAACCTATTGTCTACAAGGGTGAAACCTAAATCGGAAGTACTGTCTAATACCTTAAATTCTCCACCGCAATCATTAATGTAAGCTGAGTTCAGCCTTATGTGTCAAAATGAAAAATCCCAGTTTTTCTAACTTTATTTTGCAGTTTTCAGTGCTGTTACATGACTTCAATTCTTCCTGATGAGTCCAAGGGCAGCAAGTGGGCGTGGTTACTGAAAGCTAGTGACATCACTTCCAGGGAGGGGCACCGTTCCTGTGTAGCCATTGGACGTATACAGAATAGGAGGGGCTGATCATAGGTTCCCGCCCAGTGTTCTGTCATTAGTAAGGATGCATTGTACATCCTAATTCATGAGAAAATGAAGAAATAAAAAAGAGCCATCCACATTGGAGGAGCACATATACAGTATAGCTGTGCTGGGCTTTGAATGAAGACTTCTATAGGAGAAGGAAAGGAAAATGGACACGGGGTGGAGGGGGACTGTCAGTGTAGCTGGAAGTGCTCTGGGGGTCTCAGCTCAGTCTGCAATGATCATAGTACAGGCAACCACACTAAAGCCCCGTACACACAATCAGATTATCGAAGGATCTGTCGTCCGTTTTTTGTGGCATGCTAGTCTGATGTGGAAAGTGAAAAGGTTATTTTCATACGAATTCTCCCTTACAACAAAATTCTACTTCAGAAGTGATGTCATGTGTTGGATTGTTTTGTATGTGTTCTTTCGTCTCTGAGCATGCCTAGTCTTGCTCTTAAGATTTTTTTTCCGTCAAACTGTACTAATGAGATGAAAATCGGACGTTGTGTTGATGGACGATAAAAATTTTATAGCCTGCACATCAGGATTTTTTCGGCCGAAAAGTCAGAGTCGGCTGTCGAAAGCACCATACTAACAACATGAAAATCGGCAGATCGGTCGTCGGACGAAATTTCCCTTCTGATTGTCTTATCGTGCGTACGGGCCTTAAGTCTACATTTCCACTAGTGTGACTAATCAATTGCACCCGTTCCTATCTATGCGACTTTGAAAACGTACCTGCACTACTTTGATGCGACTGATACAGAGTGGAAAGTTGGATCAAAGTTGCACTCTAAATCGCAATAGTGGAAACAGACTAAAGCTTGGTTTCCACTGTTACTTTGGACACAGTCTCATGACAAGTTACAGACCATTTATTTTAATGGCACCCGTTTCCATCTATGCGACTTTGAAAAGGTACCTGCGCTACTTTGGTGCAACTTTGATCCAGAGACTGTAAAGTTGAATCAAAGCTGCACTCAGTCACTCTCTAGCCTAGTGGCTAAGTTTCCACTAGTGCAACTCTTAAGTTGTGTGATTTAGAGTGAGACTTTGAGTGCAGCTTTGATCCAACTTTACACTCTCTGGATCTAATGTTGCATCCAAGTATGGGAATGGGTGCCATTGAAATGAATGGACTGTTACTTGTCTTGCGACTGTGTCCAAACTCGCATGACAAGTTGCACTAGTGGAAACGGAGCCTAAAACTCATTATTTACATGCAGCGAGCAATAGAAATGGATCTGTATCCTAAACTTTTAAAAGTGTTTTTGTACCTTATTTCATATATTGCGTCGGTCACGTGATACACCCCCCCCCCCCTTTTCCCTCTCTCTTGATAAGCTGCTAGCTTAGACAAGGCTATGAAGACAGGAGGAGATCATGTTCTTTGAATGATAGGAGGGGTAGGGGTGGGGCTGGGCATGTCTAGACATGCCTGTCTAAAGCCCCGTACACACGTACCGATCGTCGGCGAACGATCGGCTGTCTTTTGTCCCCGGGCTGTCGGTGTCTGTTGAAAAGTGCAAAGACGGCACAAGAATTTTGTCTGCCGACTGCAGAAGTGATGTCATGTAATGGTTAACTTTCCCTGTGTTTTTTCTTTTCTGAGCATGCCCAGTCTTGCAAATCTGCGGTCTGTCGGCCGAATTCTGTACTGACTGGCGAACAATCGGCCGCTCTGGTGTCGGCATACAAAAATTTTAATGCTTGCATGACAGATTCTTTTCGGCCGAATGTGCGCTGTCGGAGGCATCATACTAACAAGCCTACAATCGGCAGATCGGTCGTCGGCCGAAGCTTTTCGGCCGACGATCGGTACGTGTGTACGGGCCTTTAGAAAGACTGACAAACTTTTCAGGAAGTGAAAGACAGCTTAGATAGGAAGAAGCGGATTGTCCAGCTTAGATAAGACTTTCTAAGCTACACAAGCATCTAGCCAGAAAATGAATAATATCAAATATAAAGATATTTAACATGCTATTAGAAAAAAGTCATTTTTGACTGGAGTTTTCCTTTAAAGTGGTTCTAAAGTCAAAATATTTTTTAGCTTATGGCTGGGTTCACCTCAATGTTGTGCAACTTTTGTGGTTCAACATAGCATTTAAAGATGCATAAATGGAAAAGAAGTAGCGCACGAAATCACTGTTAGATGACTCAAAATGTTGTAAGCATACTGTCAAAGATACTGCTTGACAAACACTCAAAAAGAATTTTTATAAAAAAAGAAGAAACAATGTCCTTTCAGTCCATGAAATCCAGGGGTGTGTGAAGTTTGTTACTGGATCACCATCCACCACCAGGTGTCACACCACAGAATAGTAAGAATGGCCACTCACCAGAAATCAATGCTCAAGTGTTCTCACACAAGAGCAAACTTAGCAGGAATGTTATATGGATATAAGACCAGAGTCTGTTCACCACTGCTGCATAGCAATCCCTTGCACACACTCCCTCGGTACCACTATATCATAGAGAGAAAGAATGGCTCCAAATAGTGAAGTACCGTTACCACAATCACTTTATTTAAAATATATACATGTTGCACTCACATGTAAAAGCACACAAATAGGCATATCGTCCCATATCGTTGGCAAAAGGAGGAAGCCTAACTCGTCCAGTCCCCAGGGCTAACTCCACGCCAGCCCTGTACCTTCTGGGTAGGTCCTCCGCCGTCACGTGATGTCGGATGTATCGTCTGGTCACGCCCCGACCGGTTTCGTCATGTCCGACTTCAACTGGAGGCGTGACTCAGACGACAACATCCGGCATCTAAATAGCCCTGCTGGAACGCTCTACGTCCAATCGGCAACGAGGTGAGAAAACCGGAAGCTACCCAGCTCACCACGCTGCGGAACTTCCGACATCAACATAAACAATAAAGAATCATCCCTTGCAGGATTATTATACAGGTCCTCTTTGGCACTGGGAACAGTACAAAGAATGAAAGTGATCTTAACTTTATACTTTGAAGAAAAAGATGACTATAATGCAGTGGTTCCCAACTCCGGTCCTCGGGACCCACCAACAGGCCAGGTTTGCAAGATAACTAAATTACATCACAGGTGATCTAATTTGCTGCTCAGTGATTGCAGTATTCTAGTCTGCATCCCCCAAGGTAATACTTAAAATCTGGCCTGTTAGTGGGTCCCGAGGACCGGAATTGAGAACCACTGCTATAATGAATAATATCACCACCCCGTGCCGATATGGATCTGCAGAACATTACCAGTGACAATCTGCACATACACTAGGCAATCTAAGTATATAATGAATAAAATGTAATACACTATCTATATTACAATGCATAGTACCACAATTTAAAGTACATATATAACATTAATAAAATGTCATAAAACGATTAATACAAAACAATGGATAAAAATGCAATTGATAAAATGCAACAATTTTCACAACCTCATATAAAATAAATAATTGAGCCTAATCATTCAGACTACAATATCCATTTTGGGAGTGCCAAGAAAGGGAAAATTAAGAATCGCTAATATAGCAATTCAAGTCCAGTTCAATGTTTAACCCCGTCGGTGCGAGGGCCTGGGTGAGGAAAATCCATTTGGTCTCACATTTGGATAATTCCCTCACCCAATTCGACCCCCGCCACGACGGGGTAACACGCTCAATTCCCCAGAAGTGGAGACTTCTAGGGTCCCTCTGGTGGAACTGGCGAAAATGTGCGGGCACGTTGTGTTCGCACTTTCCCTTTAAGATGTTGGTGATATGCTCACCTACTCTTACTTTTAAGGCCCACTTGGTACGGCCAATATAAACTAATTACAGGGACACATCAGTCCATAGACCACATGTGTGGTGTCACACGTAATTAAGCTTTTAATTTTGAAAGTTTTGTTAATGGCCCGAACTATGAAGGAGTCCCTTCTCCTGAAATTGGTCGGTGTAAATGAACAAGCTCTACATCTCCCACAGGTGAAGAACCCCTTCATGTCCGGGAAGAAGGAGACATTTGGGGGATCTAGTACTTTCTTAACGATTTGATCACCGAAGTTTGGAGCTCGTCTATAAATAAATGATGGCTTAGCTGGTAGGGCTGAGCATAACGTTTTATCCATTTGTAGTATAGACCAATGTTGTCTAAAAATTTCCTCTACCTTCTTGTAATCGTTGGAAAAATCTGACAAAAAGCTCCATTGTTTGGGGTCATCATCCATCCTGACTGGTTTAACTGCAGGTCTCAGTGGTCTAGGGGCATTTCTAATCTTGGTAATTTCTTTATTCAAGTTGGTCTCATCATACCCTTTGGCAACAAACCTATCCCTCAAAACTGCTGCTTGTTCCATGTAATCATCCACAGAGGTACAGTTCCGCCTTACGCGGATAAACTGACCTCTTGGAATATTCCTAAGCCAGTTAGGGTGGTGTCCACTTTGTATCGCCAAATAACTATTCCTGTCTGTCATTTTAAAGAATACTTTCGTAGTTGGTCTGTTATTTTCTCTTTTAATAGTGACATCCAGGAAATTAATTTCATCGGGACTGTGATGAAAATCCAGCTTTATATTATTATTATTGGTATGCAGGTGTTCCATGAAGGCTACCAGATCTTCCTCCGCCCCTTGCCAGATGAAAATAATATCATCAATGAAGCGTTTGTAAAGCCTGAGCTCATGTCGTACCTGGTTGAAGACAAACTTGTCCTCCCACTCTGACATGAACAGGCTGTAGAACTGACTATGATGCCAAAAATAGTTATGGCTCAGACAAAAGTCTAAAGCCCTACCAATAAATACTTTTTTCTCCCGGGGTAAATCATCCCTCTGACTGAGTGCCCAATTTAAGGACAATAGAGCATCATCATGCTGGATGATGGTGTACAGGGACGACACGTCGGCCGTCACAAGAAAGACCGGCGAGTCGTCCCCAAGTACCACATCATCCAGCATGAGAAGAAGATCCGTGGTATCTTTGAGAAAGGCTTTCGTTTGAGCCACACTCTTCTGTAGAAACTAGTCCAGATATTGGCCAAGTCTGGCACTCACTGATCCAATCCCGTTCACAATTGGGCGTGGAGGGGGGTTGGTTGCGTCCTTATGGACTTTCGGCAGCGTATATAAGATCGGGATCCGACACGCACTAGGCGTTAGGTAGTTACGTTCCTTTTTTGTTAGGACACCGTCCCTAAAACCCGATACTACTAATCGTTTCAAATCATTCACAAAATCACCAGTCGGATCTTTAGATAATCTGGTGTAAGTTGCGGTATCACTTAACATAGTTATGATTTGATTATGATAAAACTGCTTGTCCATCACAACCACCCCCCCGCCCTTGTCAGCTGGGCGGATGATAATCTCTTTACGAGATTCCAGCGAATCTAGGCCCTCCTGTATGTGTTTATACTTCTTAATGACCCCAAACCCTGGTTCCAGGGCCTGAAGGTCACGTAGGACTAGACTTTTGAATACTTCCACACAGTGATTGTTAGTCACTGGTGGATTAAAGGTGGATTTATTACGTAAACCACTGTTTATCATCCTTCCATTATTATTGTTGCTGATTGATGTAATGGGATTATTCAGAAAGTGGTTTTTCAAATTCACCTTTCTGATATATTTATGTACATCAATGTATGTGTTAAATTTGTTAATGGGCTTTTTTGGAGCAAAGCGCAAAGATATTTTACTTGACAGTGGGTGTCTAAGTGTATATATAGTTTTTTATAGCATTTAAAGGTACTCACAGTGCACCAAAGTTGCAGAAAAGTATGGAAAGGAACTTTTTTTTTTTTTTTTGTCGCTGTGACTTCTCACATTAAGGCTCCATGTACACGGGACGTTTTAAATGGCCGTTTTAGGAGCATTTTTTTTCAGAAGCCCCTGAACCCACCTACATGTTATCTGTCCATGTACACAGGGTCGTTTACAGTCATTTGCAGGCAGTTGAGTTGAGGGACATTTTTTGGAACGCAATTATTTGCGTTCGAAAATGTGTTTCCCGGCGTTTCAAACGCAAAAAAGGGACCTAACGCGACCGAACGTGATGAAGTACGTTCAGCCACGTTATACGTTTTTTATTCTTCCATTCAAAATCAATGGTTCCCTATTGATTTGAATGGATGATCCGACTGGCGGTGCGACTTGCGCTGTGAGAATCTTGAGGGGGAACTCCACGCCAAAAATGGGGAAAAAAACTGCGTGGGGTCCCTCCCGGTTCCAAACCAGGCCCTTCGGGTCTGGTATGGAATTTGAGGGTAGCCCCACGCCGAAAAAAACGGCATGGGGTCCCCCCCAAAATCCATACCAGACCCTTATCCCAGCATGCAGCCCGGGAGGGCAGGAAGGGGGAGGAGACGAGCGAGCGGCCCCACGCCCCCTGGACCATACCAGGCCACATGCCCTCAACATGGGGGGGTTGGTGCTTTGGGGCAGAGGGAGCTCTGCACCCCCCACCCCAAAGCACCTTGCCCCCCCCCCATGTTGATGAGGACAAGGGCCTCATCCCCACGGCCGGTGGCTGTGGGGGTCTGCGGGCAGGGGGGCTTCTCGGTATCTGGAAGCCCCCTTTAACAAGGGTGGCCCCCCAGATCCCGGACCCCCTCCCTATGGGTATGGGGTACACTGTACCCCTACCCATTCACCCCATAAAAGGCAGTGTATGTAAATAACGACAGGAGACGTTTTGGAAAGTTTATTAAAAATCTTCATCCTGTCTTCTCCCTCTCCGCTTCTCTGCTCTTTTGCTGTCCGCTCTTCTGCTCTTTTGCCCTCGGCTCTTCTTCTTCCTCCGGTCCTCCTCAGACGATGTCTCCGGTGATTATGCCGGTCTCCCGTCTCTGCAGCTTGTTATATAGCCATTGTGGGCGTGGCTGGCAGATGACGTCATCAGGAGACCCCGCCCCCTCATGTCACAGATGACGTCAACAAATGGATTTTACAGGTAAGTCTAAAAAAATCAACTTCTCTTACGTCCTCTGACAGTCGCAACCCTTCCATATGTTCTTCACTATCGGGTAATGGCGCCCTCTGCAGGAGCAGGCTAGGTAGAGAAAACTTGATAAAAAAAGAATTGAACAAAGACACACCTTTAGGGGGCTGTCCCTCTCGACATTACCCTCAGCCATTCAGTGCTGCTAATCAGTTTCTTGCTGCCTAGCTTAGGAGTAGGACTAGGTTCCCTGCTGGGACTCCTTGTCTCAGTTTTTTATTTTTCTTTGGAAAATGTTTTCTCACTCACTATGGCTAGCTAGTCAGGGGATCCTCCTGGAGAACAACAAGTGACGGCTGGGCTGGGCCTCGCACTGGATAATCTCCTTATGATGTCCCAGCTGGGCCTATGAGCGTGCACAGGTTTTGGTCCGCCCAGCCCTCGCCACGGCGGTGCCCCAACGGATCGGCACGAGCCGGCGGCGGGATTTTCTTTGCCGGAGCGCTTTAACCCTGGAACGCCCTGTTGCAGCGTCCTCTTTGAGCTGACGGCACCCTCACTCAGGGTGGGAGGTGACCCGGAGCGGAGCCCGCGGTCCATGGTGTGGTGAGTGATGCTACGCAGCCCCCCCCCCCCCCCGTGTCCCTGGGACAGTCATCTTGGGGGGGTTATGTGAGCCCACTCCATGAGGATGTCAGAGCGTGCGTTCTCTGTGGTGTCCTCCCTGGACCGCAAACTCGCCATTTAAAGGGCCGTTGTCGCGTTTTTTGTAGTACTGCCAAAATGGAGTCCTAGGTTAACTATTTCCCCGCTGATCTGTTTTGTGCTTCTGGAACATGTGGAGCACTTGTCCTCAGCACCTTTACCTGCAGCCATTGCTACTTTGGCGTCCCAAATTATGTCCGTGTACCGTTCAGTACTGGCCGATGCCCTCTCAGTCGTCTGATTCAGATGACTCAATATGGTTGCCACAGACAGCGCCCCCCTAAGGGGGTTCCAGTCCGTGCACTTAGAAGGGGGGTGGAGGAGTCCTCCTCCGCCGCAGCGCGGGACCGCATTTTTAGTTGCAGCACTTATTCGCTCAGTCAGGGAAACTGAATATTGATGATGAGCCCACCCAGTCAGGTCAGCAGGTTTCCTTCGGGACCTGCACAGCCCAGAAGTCAGGACAGGTTTTTCCCTGTCCCGAGGGGTTTCACAACATTGTGAACGAACAGTGGCGCCGCGTTAAGCACACGCTGGCGGTGCCTAAGCGTTTTTCAATGCCGCTATCCTTTTGCGGACCCCGTTATTTGCTGGGCGGTGTGACCTAGGGTAGGCCACACTGTTTCCAGGTTGAATAAATCCAAAGGGTAAATCACCATGCGCGCAGCGGGGTCCCACCTTCAAGGCTCATCGGCGGCCTTTTCGTGCCTCAGGGGTGCAGGCCAAAGGTACAACCTTCAAGGCCTCCGGCGGAAACAAGACGCCTTGGTCTGGTAAGCCCAAGGCCTAGTCTTCCTCCGTCTGAATGGACACCCTCACCCCCGTTTTAAGGGGTGGGGGACGTCTGCGTTGCTTTTCAGGGACCCTAGTTGTCCCATATCTGGGACAAGTGGGGTCACGAACTGATTCGTTCACGGAATAAGATTGAATTTCGATTTCGCCCCACAGACCGGTTCTTTCCATTAAATCTCCATCTGTCTCCCGATCGTTTACGAGATCTCAAGGGGGCTGTCCAAGGTCTTCTTGCTCAAGCAGTTGTTATACCGGTTCCTCAGCAGGACAAGTTTTGCGGGTTCTATTCCAACCTGTTCACGGGGCCCAGAAAAGAGGGCCTTAGTGCGTCCGATTCTGGACCTCAAGCCTCTGAACCGCTTATGCAGGTGCAGAAGTTCAGGATGGAATTCATCTGGTCAGTGGTAGCGTCTTTGAGTCGCAGCGATATCTCTGCTTCGCTGTGGCAGAGGCCCACTTCGTGACATTGCTCTGTGGCAGGGATCCTCAAACTACGGCCCTCCAGCTGTTATGGAACTACACATCCCATGAGGCATTGTAAAACTCTGACATTCACAGACATGACTAGGCATGATGGGAATTGTAGTTCCTGAACAGCTGGAGGGCTGTAGTTTGAAGACCCTTGCTCTGTGGTCTAGCTTCGGCTCCTATCGGTCTTTATCATGGTTTTGGCCCAGATGCTGGTTCTGCCGCGCAAGAGGATTGCAGTCCTCGGTTATCTGGGCGACGACCTGTTGAGGGCGAGCTTGTGTGCCACTCTGACGAGCGATCTGACAGTCACGGTTTTGACGCTCCAGGAGTTCGGGTGGACCATCCATTTCCAGAAGTCGGCTCTGATCCCATCAGTCCTCCTGAGTTGCCTGGGCATGGTCTTGGACTCCAATCAAGCAAAAGTGTTTCTCCCGGAGGTCAAACTTCAGACTTTCCAGGGCGAGATCAGGTCCCTCAGGGTCAACGATCTCTCTTCCCTCCGGGCCTGCATGAGGTCCCTGGGGCTGATGGTTTTGGCTTTTGAAGGGATCCCGTTTGCTCAGTTTCACACAAGAACTCTGCAAAGCAGAAATTCTGGCCAAGTGGAACAAGGATCCTCAGTCTCTGGACAGGAGGATATGTTTACGCCGCCTCCCGAGGTCGGAGCCTTCATGGTGGCTCCTGTCACCAGCTGTGAACCAGCACAAGTCCTTTCTGCCTCTATTGTGGATGGTGATCAGCCTGACAGGCTGGGGTGGAGGGCTGGACACTCTGTGTGCACAGGGCATGTGGTTGGTGGAGGAATCCTCCTTACCGATAAGTGTCCTGGAGCCCAGGGCGATCAAACGCTGCCTGCTCCATTGGATGACTCGGTTGCAAGGTCGCCTGGGTCGTGTTCAAACGGACAATGCCACGGCTGTAGCTTGCATCATTCACCAAGGGGGCACCAAGAGTGCCCGGGCGGCCAAAGCAGTGGCCACTATCCTGTCTATGGTCCCTGCAGCCGGAGGGGTTTCGCCTCCTGTGTGCCCGTTGGGGGATTTCGGACGTGGATCTTTTCGCGTCCCCTCAAAAAGGGTGGAAGGTTCGTGGTCAGGGCCTGAGATGCTCTGGCGGACACCACTGACGTATTGGTGGTGCCCTGGCACCGGTATCGGATGATTTTATGCCTTCCCTCCGATTCCACTGTTGTCCAGGTTCCTCTGCAGGTTGGTGTTGGAACGGGTGCAGGTAATTCTGGTAGCTCCAGACTGGCCTCGTCGGTCTTGGTACGTGGACCTTGTACAGATGGTCATCGAGTCTCCCTGGTGACTGCCTCTGAGAGAAGATCTGCTGTCTCAAGGGCCGATCTTGCATCCTGCTTTATGGTCTATCGCTTTAACGGCGTGACCGTTGAAAGCCAGGTGTTGAGAGACAGAGGTCTCTCTGATGCTGTCATTCCTGCCTTGCTGAGGGCTCGGAAGGCTACCTCCAGGTACGATGGTAAATCTTCCTGGAAGGCGTACATTGACTGGTGTGAGTCGCAAGGGTTTCATTCTCGCTCCTTTTCAGTGGTGAGGGTTTTGACCTTCCTGCAGGAAGGTGTGGAACTGCATTTGGCTCTGGGCACGCTCAAAGGTCAGTTGTCGGCTTTAGCCATTTTCTTTCAGCGTCCCTTGGCGACTAATTCCTTGATTTGCACCTTTATTCAAGGGGTGCGTCCTCTGGCTCCCCCGCGGAGGGCTCTGTTGCCTCCGTGAGACCTGAATTTGGTCTTGTCCGTTTTGCAATGGCTTCCCTTTGAGAACATCAGAGAAATAGTTCTGCCTGTATTGTCCCAGGAAGTGGCCTTTCTGGTGGCTGTCACCTCTGCTCGCAGAGTGTCTGAAATGGCGGCTCTGTCTTGCCATTTGCCTTATCTGGTTGTTCATAGGAATAAAGTGGTCCTGTGACCTAATCAGTCTTTTCTCCCTATGGTGGTGTTGGATTTCCACCTCAACAAAATTGTTGTGTTGCCTTGCATTCCAAGGAGTTTGCCTGGCATTCTTTGGATGTGGTTAGTGCAATCAGGGTTTACCTGTCTGCCACGGAGTCTCTTAGGAAGTCTGATTCCCTGTTTGTCCTTCCCGAGGGACCTCGGAAAGGTTTGGCTGCATCTGCTGCAACCATTTCCAAATGGATCAGACAGACTATTGTTCAGGCCTATTCAATTAAGGGTCAGGTGCCTCCTTTCCCTGCGAGGGCACATTCTACTAGAGCTATGAGTGTTTTTGGGCTTTTTCGCCATTAGGCTTCTGTGGCTCAGGTTTGTAAAGCGGTGACCTGGTCGTCTGTGCACACTTTGACAAAATTCTACCAGCTTGCTGGAATGGCATCCTCGGATGCTAAGTTTTTAGCGTGGCAGTTAGTTGAAGGGACATGTTTTTATATCTTCCTGGGGTGATATTTGTTCTGGGGATGGCTCCTGTTGAGCTTCTATTGCCCTGTTGGCTCGCTTTTCTCTGGCCTTGTTGACACGTTGCTGTGCTGTTTGGCTGCGTCTTTTCCCACCCCTCACACCTGCACTGTTTTGGAACATCCCAATAGTGAAAAACATAAGTAAGGGCTGCGGCTGTCAGAGAACATAAGAGAAAATAGAGTTTTTGTAAGAACTTACTGTAAAATTATTTTCTCTGAGTCCTCTGACAGTTGCAGCCCCTGCCCCTCTATTTTGTACTGCTTGCTAGGAAACTGATTAGCACCACTGAATGGCTGAGGGTAATGTTGAGAGGGACAGCCCCCTAAAGGTGTGTCTTTGTTTAACACTTTTTTTTTTTTTGCCAAGTTTTCCCTACCTGGACTGCTCCGGCAGAGGGCACCATTACCCAATAGTGAAGAACATATGGAAGGGCTGTGACTGTCAGAGGGCTCAGAGAAAATAATTTTACGGTAGGTTCTTACAAAAATTAAATTTTTTCTTTTCGTACGTCGTGGGAAACAGAGCCATAAATCATAACACATGGGATGTCTGAAAGCAATGCATCTGAGGGGGGACACCTAAAAATAACGCCATTCGACCACAAAAAGGACTACACCGCTGCTTGCAGAACACTGCAGCCAAATACAGATTCCTCCTGGCTCCCAACATCCACTCGATAGAAATGAGTGAAAGTAAACCACATGCCTGGGTAATAACCTGGCGAATGCAATGAGAAATCATAGACTTTGTGCTGCCAGAAAGGCCCAGGAAGGGGTTGGCAGCATCTAACAAGCGTCTCTGTCTCACAAATCCAAGCTGATTACTCTTAAATCTTAAGTGCACGCATTACATCAAGAGAATGCAATAATGTTTCCTCCTCTGAGTGAGGATCTGGAAAAAAGGAAGGTATAATGTCCTGATTCAAATTAAAAGAGGACACCACCTTGGGTAAAAAATCGGGTGTGGACGAATAATCACCTTATCCTGATGAAAAATCAAGAATGGCTCTTTACAAGAAAGAGCTGCTAGTTCCGATACTCTTCTAGCTGAAGTTATCACAAACAAAAAGACCAGATTTCTGGTCAAAAGAACCAGGGGAACCTGCCCCAGAGGTTCAAAAGGCTGTTTTTATAAAACTGCCAACACCCAATTTAAGTCCCAAGGACACAATGGTGGCTTCGCAGGCAGAAGCAAACGTAACATTCCCCGGACGAAGGTCTGAACCAACGAATGGGAAGCGATCGGTTCCTGGAAGAAAACCGATGAGGCTGAAATTTGCCCTTTGATAGTACTCCAGGCTAATTTCATATCTACTCCTGCTTGAAGAAAAGCTAGAATTCTCCCAATTATAAATTTGCGGGGATGCCATCTCTTGGCTTCACAGCAGGCAAAGTGGGATTTCCAGACCTTGTAATAAATGTTGCGAGAGACGGGTTTCCTAGCGTTTATCAGCGTATGAACTGCAGGGCTAGATACACCCCACTCCTTTGAGATTAAGGCTTCAATAGCCAAGCTGTCAATTTAGAGACTATAGCAGGGTGGAATACCGGACCTTGAGAGATTAGTTGTCACTGCCATCCTCTGGATTTGTGCATACCAAACCCTCCTTGGCTATGCCGGAGCTACCAGGATTTCTGGTTTCTCCTCTAGCTGGATCTTGCACAACAGATGCAGTATCAGCTGTACCAGAGGAAAGGCATAAATCAGGGAATTCTCCTCCCAAGGAGTCACCAAAGCATCCACTCCGACTGCGAGTAAATCCCTGGTTCTGGACACAAATCTCTTCAACTTGTTGTTGAACCTGGATGCCAACAGATCCACATCTGGGACCCCCCCCCCCCCCCAGTGTAGGCAGATTGATTGAAAAATTCCCCCGGAAACATCTGTTGACAGCTCAAAAAATCTGCCTGCCAGTTCTCTATTCCTGGAATAAAAACTGCTGTCAGGTGTGGCACAAACTTCTCTTCCCAGGACAGGATGATATCCACCTCTTTCTGGGCTGACTGACTCTTTGTGCCTCCTTGATGGTTGGTATAAGCCACAGCCGTGGTATTGTCTGATTCCAGCCTGAAAGGGTGACTCCGAAGTCTGGGCGTCCAATATTTCAAAGCCCGACTTACTGCTCAAATTTCCAGAATGTTGATGGGGAGACTTCTCTCTACCCAAGACCATTTCCCTTGGACATTGGCTTCCTCCAGAACCGCTCCCCAGCCGGAGAGACTGGCATCTGTAGTCATCACTTTCTAAGTCACTAAAAGAAAGGATCTCCCCTTCTCCAGATTTCTGGACAACAACCACCAATTCAGACTCTGACGTACTCTTGGTACCAGAGACATGGACCAGGCAGAGACTGAACCCTTCCGGTCCATGTAGACAGAATGTTGTTCTGTAAGGGTCTGGCATGGAATTGAGCATAGGGAATTGCCACGAATGCGGACACCATGTTCCCCAGTAACATCATGCAAAGACGTATGGAAGGATATCTCAGCCTTACTAAGGACCCAACTAGATCCTTTAGGTATCTTGTTGGCAAGAATAACTTTGCCTGTACCGTGTCCACAAGAACCACCAGATATTCCAGATGCTAGACCAGCTATAATGCTAACTTTGCCAAGTTCAGTATCCAACCCAGACGTTCTAGGAACTGTACTGTCTGGAGGACATTTCAGCTTAGACCTGAAGCCGAAATGGATCTATTAGTAATAGATCATCCAGTTATCCTATTACAGATATCCCTCGGGACCTTAGAACAGCCAATACTGGAGCTAGGATCTTTGTGAACACTCTTGGAGGTGTGGCTAACCTTAAGGGCAGGGCCACAACCTGAAAATGATGGTTCTCTATTGCAAAGTGTAGGAACCTTTTGATGAGCCTGGAATATAGGCACGTGAAGATTTGCATCCTTGATGTCTATGGATGCTAGAAATTCCTCTCCCTGCAGGGAGGCCATGACTGAACAAATTGACTCTATATGGAAAGTATGAACGTTCAGAAACTGGTTTAGAGCTTTGAGATCCAGAATAGTTTCACATCACTGTTTGGTTTGGGGATCATGAGCAGGTTTGAGTAAAAAAACCCCTGAACTTTTCATTCTCTGGAACCTCCCTTATCGCTCTTTGAGCCTTCAGCTGGTCCAATGCCAGAAAGAGACCTTTTTAGGGGATCTGTCGGTATACCTGACCTTATAAACCGAGGATATGGGAACACCCGAAATTCCAGTTTGTACCCCTGCGAAATGGTGGAGATAACCCAGTTGTCTTGGATCGATTCCATCCAAACCTTTTGAGAACTGCAGCAACCTTCCCCCCACCCAAGTGAGTGGGGGGGGGCTTTCACAGAGTAGGCTTAGAGGAAGATTTGGCTGATCTCTGGGCCTGGGGTTTTTCTGACCCTGCCCAGAAGCCTTGGTTCCGGACCCAGATGGTTGCCACCGTCTGGAATTAGAAGCACTGGAAGTACGAGTGCTGGGGACCTTAAAAGAAGGACGCTTGCTCTTCCTTTTCACAGGTACCAATGTACTCGTTCCCTCCCAAGATCCTTTGGATATACTTATCCAGATCATCTCCAAAAAGGTGTTCTCCCTGAAAAGGGAAGCTAACCAGTAACTTTTTACAATTCCCCAAACCAGCTCTTTAACCAAAGGATTCTGCGCATATGCACTGTCATCAGAGCAACTCGTGACATTTGCCTTCTAGAGTTTATAAGAGCAACCACTGTGAAACAAAGTGAGAGGTAGATCTGACAGATCTTCCACAGACTCTCCTTGAGAAGAAACTGTCTTGGACACTCGCTTCATATTCATACGGTCTTTTAAAGACTGACACACTCCTATAGCCGCTACAACTGGTTGTATCACAGATCCTGCAACCGCAAAGGAGGCTTTTAATAAAGATTCCAACTCCTTATCCACTGGATCTTTAAAAACCTGGGCATTATCCACAGGGCAGGTTAAACTCTTGTTAACCGAAGAAATAGCAGCATCCACAGTGGGTATATTCCATTTCTTTAGTAAACTTTTCCTCCATAGGATACAATAGTTAAAATCTTTTAGGAGGATAAAAATCCTATCAAGATGATCCCAATCATTATACATTTCTTGCTCCAAGAGCGAAAGTATGGGAAGAGTCCGAGGACTATGAGGAGGGCACAATGAGCCTAGAGAGGAAAAATACTTCAGCCTTCTCTAAGGGAGGAAATTTGTATCCAGACCATTTCAGTAAGAGACTGAATTGACAATCTCTGGGCTTGAGAGGCTGATGGACTTCTCTGACCCTGACTCCCCAGAAGTGGAAACCTCAGCTTGACCTTCCATAGGGACACCATCAGCTACCTCTTCCACATTCTCTACCCAATCCTGAAGTGATTCAGGGGGTGGCTCAGTTGATTGGGATCTATCACGCTTCCTCCCTCTTTGTGATGCTGCAATCATGCCAGCAATCCTATCCTCAAGGCTGGCTAATGCCGATACCAAATCATCTTTAGTGATGTAGATTGTGGCAGAAGTACTTGGAGTAGCTACTATGCCCGACAACCGTAATGGCTCAGATTGGCTAGTCACCTCTGGCTCTTCAGAAGAAGTAGAAAAAGTGGAAGCATGGCTAGGAACTTCAAGGCCTGACGGTGGCATCCCAGTGCCTTTTCCAACTGCTCCCCCACCCCCCCCCCCAGCTCTTTTTCGGGGAGACATTGCTTTATAGCAAGGCAAACTTGAGGTACTAACTTAAGTTTACTCAAGGCTAGTGCCAAGCTTATACAGCTGATCTCACACAGCACTGATTATTCCAAGATACAGGACCTGTTTGTGCCAGTAACATACACCCACAGTGACTCGCACAACCCAGCTACTGCTGCTCTGTGTCCCCTTAAGCCTCTGACAGAGGCTAGCTTGTTGGAAATAGTTCCTTCTAAATTGCGCCCATCTATGCTGCATAGCGCATGCGCGGCGTGGTATGTAGCATTTACATGCATGCTGATTGCATTCAAACACGCCCTCCATACGGCGTATGTCTGTTTTAAAAAGCAAAGATTCCCGTGCGCGCGAATGGGTCTTCGCCACAGACACGCTATCAAGGCAGGAGACTAACATGCTGGCGCTTATGCGCCAAGGCGAAAATAACATGGGGTGAGAGCAGCTTAAGCCCCGTACACACGTGCAGATTGTCGGCCCAACGATCGGCCGTCTTTTGTCCCCGGGCTGTCGTGTCCGCTGAAAAGTGCAAAAGACTGCACATGAATTTTGTCCGCCAACAACAGCCGACTGCAGAAGTGATGTCATGTGATGGTTAACTTTCCCTGTGTTTTTTCTTTTCTGAGCATGCCCAGTCTTGCAAATCTGCTGTCTGTCGGCCGAAATCTGTACTGACTGGCGAACAATCGGCCGTTCTGGTGTCGGCATACAAAAATTTTAATGCTTGCACGACAGATTCTGTTCGGCCGAAAGTGCGCTGTCGGCTGTCGGAAGCATCATACTAACAAGCCAAATCTTTTCGACCGACAATCTGCACGTGTGTACGGGCCTTTAGGCTGAATTTTGTTTGTCACAACTGATCCCTTTCAGGTGATCAGCCCAGGGTAAGAACACAGTGATAAAAATAGGCAAAGAAATAATGTTTTAAACAAACTTTGCATCAATTCCACAACTGCACAAGCTCATATAATCACAACTGATATAAATGGAACATTTAATCCCTAATGCCCCATACACACGTGCAGATTATCTACAGACTTTTGTCTGCAGACTTACCAAAACCATATAATATGAGGTCAAACCTAAACACTTTCAATTTGTATGCAATCCGGCAGGCCCTTGCACTACATAGAAAAGGTAAGTCTGCAGACAATCTGCACGTGTGTATGGGGCATTAGGAAAAGCCAGAGCTTTCAACAAGATGTATTTTGCATAGCTTTAACATCCACAGTCTCATGCACACATAGGTATCAGCTGTGACAAACCTATCAGGTTTATCAACACAGGATGAAAATTGTGTGTCAGAAAAACAAGCACAGAACTAATGCTTAACAGGATGTATACTGCCTAAGCTTAACATCCATAGTCTCATGCAGAGACTCACATGGCACTTGGTCTCTGGTATCTTAAAGGGAACACGTTTTAATTTAGGAAAAATATCCCTTTATCACTTTAAAGCAGTATTAAACCTCAAAAAAACAAATATATTGCAGCTTACTAATTCTTAGGGGGGTGGCTGCATTTGTTTTGTAAGGCTTTTTCCTTTATTTATCTGGTGATTCAGCCAGTAACACACTTCCCTGTCTTAGGGTGTTTGCATTCCGAATTAAGTAGTTAAGCAGACACCTTTGGACAAGCAGCAGAGTGGGCAGAGGATAGTGTCAGGCTAGCAGGTTTAGATGGACTTGACGCATTGAAGCTAAACTCCAGCTAACACTTTATAAGCAGTTAATGCAGTTTTTGTTTCCTTTTGGGATACAAGTTTTACATGACTAAAAGCTGATCATTCTAACCACCCCTGTCAGTGGAGACTCTTAACTGCTGCTTTATCTGGAAACTTGATCAAGTAAAGGAAATAAAAGAAAAATGGGCTTGGGCTACTTTTGTACTGGTGTCTTGCCCTTGTGTGAATGGCATGGACAGTAAACTGCTGATTACTGCTGCTGTTTTGCCACCTGTGACTGACTAGCTGCGGCAACTGAGACCTGTATGCTTGAATGACAAGTTGCCGGCGGCAGCAGCTATCCTTGGTTGTTTGCATAACCAGCCATTACCTGCAATGATACACTATATTGTCAAAAGTATTGAGACGCCTGCCTTTACATGCACATGAACTTTAATGGCATCCCAGTCTTAGTCCGTAGGGTTCATTATCGAGTTGGCCCATTCTTTGCAGCTTCAACTCTTCTGGGAAAGCTGTCCACAAGGTTTAGGAGAGTGTCTATGGGAATGTTTGACCATTCTTGCAGAAGTGCAATGGGGAGGTCAGGCACTGATGTAGACAAGAAGGCCTGGCTTGCAGTGTCTGCACAAATTCATCCCAAAGTTGTTTTATCAGTTTGAGGTCAGAACTCTGTGCAGGCCAGTCAAGTTCCTCCACCCCAAACTTGCTCATCTATGTCCTTATGGACCTTGGTTGTGCAGTCATGTTGGAACAGGAAGGTGCCATCCCCAAACTGTTCCCACAAAGTTGGGAGAATGAAATAGTCCAAAATGTCTTGGTATGCTGATGTCTTAAGAGTTCCCCTCACTGGAACAAAGCCCAACCCCACGCCATAATCCCCCCTCCACCCAATGATTTGGGCCAGTGCACAAAGCAAGGTCCTTTAACCTCCCTGGCGGTATGATTCTTTTGGATTTTAGGTGCTGAAAGCGGTACCATTATTTTGCATGTAATTCTTGTGAATGAACAGCACAAACCAACTGTATACATATATTTTATATATATATATATATATATAATGTATACAGTTGGTTTAGGCTGCTCATTCACAAGAATTACGTGTATATATATATATATATATGTGTAATGAAGTGGTGCGCTATATCTAGATAACTGTGCAATAATTTGCAACCAATAAATTATACACCTTCAAAAATCAAACAAAGAATATGGTGCAATGTGTACAATATACAATATTGTATAAAGAAAAAAGTCCCAAGACACCAACGTGTCGATATTAGACAATCTTCAGTGATGTGATAAGTGACAGATGGTGTTGAAAACAAATGGTGACTTGAATTCCCTCCACCTGTTGGAATTCCTCCTTACCGGACGGAATAAAGTAAGTGCTCTCCTTAGCAAAATTAAACGATCCCAGTGCTCTAAAATCAAACAATGGTGATCCCCACCGTGCGTTCAAAGTGGCCCGCTGGGCTTCTTACCAGATGGATAGAGATAACATGCGTTGTTATACTCCTCTCAAACGAGTGTGTCTCTATATCCAGTTGGTATTGACGGCCTCTGATGGATATGGATACCAGATACTACTACGCTGCTCTCAGGCGAATCAGACCTTGTATGCAGATGGCACTGACAGCCGCTTGTTCAAAGCGTTAGGAAAGATCGTTGCATTCCGGTATAACATGTAAAAAGAATACTTTTTCGTTGGCTTAGGTCAGTGATGATGAACCTTGGCAAGTCATGCTCGGGAATACCGCTAGGTAGGTTAAGACATGGATGAGCGAGTTTGGGGTGGAGGAACTTGACTGGCCTGCACAGAGTACTAACCTCAACCCAATAGAACACCTGTGCCAGGCCTTCTGATTGTTCCCATCCTGACCTCACAAAAGCGCTTTTGGAAGAATGGTCAAACATTCCCATAGACCCACTCCTAAAACTTGTGCACAGCATTCCTTGAAGCTGTTCTAGCTGCAAAGCGTGGATTAACTCCATATTGAACCCTACGGACTAAGACTGGGATGCCCTTAAAATTCATGTGCATTTAAAGGCAGGTGTCCTAATACTTTTGGTAATATTCAGTGGTGGCCTGTCCATTAGTGCATCCGGCCACCTAATCTATATGCAGGGTGTCGGATGCATGGATTCCAAAAGGGAATTTTATTTATTTTTTGAAGCTCGTGATTACAGCCAGAGGCCCTAATAGTCTTAAACGGATAGGCTTGGGGGGGGTAGAGCACTGTTGTGTGACAATAGCGAATAATATTCACTATTGTCACACTGATTCTCCTCCCAGTCAACCAGGAAGCGGCTCGTGAGACCCATTTCCCAATTGGCCGAAAGGAGCACTTGAAGCACAGAGCGACCGACCAGCCACCACTGTCTCCAGGGATGGCTCACCTGCAGTGGCTCAACCATCCTTGACTCAGACAGGGGAGATAGGAGGAGGGGAGATCAGAGTAATCTGTAGTCAGGACATTTGCCTCCTAAGGTAAGAAGGCCGTCAATCCCCTGTGGGGGGGGGGAGTCGTCGGTTTGCCGTCCCGTCCAGTCCCCCGTCCAAGCACCAGCCGCCACTGGCAATAGTGTAACTGCTGGATGCGCGCACACTGTGCTTCACTTCCTAGGATGCCCATGCAGCTTCTCCCCAGCTGCACCATCTTCAGAATCCACAAACTCCCTCCTGCCTTACAGGGGCAATGTCACAGATAGCATTTTAACAAATTCTGTATAGGCAGTGGTTTGTGAGTATCCATCGTGGGAAATCCTTCACTTGCATGCTTTAGTATGAAAGATCATAAGCACAAGCGCACCAATTTTGCAGCCTTGCCAGCCCACAGTCCAATACCTGCTCCAGAGCAGTTGGCTGTGTACTAAGGGACATGACACCTTTAGCCCAGACCACTGTCCCCCTACGTGAATCGCAATACTCCTCTGAGTCCCCTTTAACTATAGGCATAGCAGACTCCCTCTGTTCCAGATAGGAACATTTTTTCATCTATGTGGGTGGTTGGGTGGGGTAAATTTCAGCCAAGTTAGCTAGCTAAGAACATGGGTTGCAAAGATGATGTTATGCGCTCTCCTCCAAAGTCCATCTCTAATATCTTTGTGGCTGCAGCTGCTTCTGCACAGTCAGCTGAAGGGATGATACCCCAATCCATATTAGATGACTTAGTACATGAGGAGGATTAGTCTTCTGACCTAAACTTTCAGTCTTTAGTGACACAGGCAGCACATGTGTGGACCTAAAGCTGCCTCACCCCAATTTAAAAAATAAAAGGGGGCTAACCCTAACCTAGTGCCGGCCTGGTGTTTGGGAGATCTTTCCTCCTCTTGTTTGGATGCTTTTCATGATGGATTGGGGAGGAGTCTTGGAAACTTTCTCTGTATTAGGCACTTGGTTTTTGTTCCAACTTCAGACAACCCAGATAGTCCAGAGTAAATAGTGACTTCACTTTTAGTGGCCTCCTTTCTTTTTAACTTTTAAACTTATTTATTCTAACTGTAGAATGTCTCCAGTGGAAAGTGGACTAAACATTATTATTATATAGGATTTACATAGCGCCAGCAGTTTGTACACCGCTTTACAATAGTAGCGAAGACAATACAGTTACAATACAATTCATACAGGAGGAATTAGAGGGCCCTGCTCATTAGAGCTTACAATCTAGAAGGGAGGATCAAGTAAAAAAAAAAAGGCAATAACTGTGGGGGGATGAGCTAATGGAAAAAATGGAAGTACAGTTGACATGAACAGCGAGCAATCCAGTGAACTTAGCCAAAGGTCAGGACAGGTAATAAACAACAGAGTAATCCATTAAAATGTCAAGGTCAGAATCCACAAAGAGTACCACAACAGAGGAAAGCATTTCACACAGTTGATTTTTTAGATTTCCAATTTTTGCTTTGTTTTGGTTCAATGGATTGTGTAGAGACAAACCCCTTTACCAATATTTCAGGGTACAGCACCACTGCTTTATCTGACTTGGGCAGCTCCCAGGTCAACCACGTTTAGAGTATTAGTTCATCCTGACCTATGCTGAAATGCCTTCCTTGCCTGCTTCGCTGCATTGAGATGGAGGGCATTCTAATGATTCTGGTTGCACTGAACTTGCCCAGGCGCACCTAGTATTTGAACCTCATCTGAAGCCTGGCAGACCCTCCATGGGCCTTCCCAGATTATCCAGATCTTCTCTCCCAAGGATTGATTTGGCACCCTCAGTTTTGGTCCTAAAAGCCTGTCTGTTGAAGCCCAGGTCCTGAGGGATATGGGGCCTATCTGATTCAGTTATCCCTATGCTCTTGAAGGCGTGGAAATTGACTTCTCATAAAGTCTACTATCACACCTGGAAGCCAGATTTCTTGTGGGGCAAGGCAAATAAAAAACTTTTATCACAGGAATTACTCGTGGGGTGAATCCTGTCTTCTTCTTTTTTTTTTTTCCTTTATTAACTTTTTTTTTTTTTTTACAAGGACAGGGTAGTGAGCACAAACCCACCAGCATAATCCATGAATGCAAACAATAAATCAAGTAGATGTAAATGGCGCAAATAAAACAAACCTATAACCATATTAAAAAAGCTGAAAAGCTATCGCAGCAGCAAAGTGGGTACACTCATACCGAAAGTTGTCCGGTTTAGCAGGAACGATTGGCTTAGTTGAAAGGTCATGCTGGAAAGCCAGCATTCAATCAGCACTTGCAACCAATGGCTGCAAGCGCTAATCAGTGTATGCTGACAGGAAGAGGGAGTCCCCCTGCAAGAATACAATAGCACAGCTGGAGAGATCACTGCTTGTGTTGACGCGAGGATATGTCAGGTTTTTTTTTTTTTTTTTTCTTTCAACCCATTGGTTGAATAAAAAAAAACTGTGTGTGTGCCTAGCTTTAGAGATAGGTCTAATAAAAGTGTGGCTTTCACCCAGTCTTGATGTTTAATATAAGAACTGAGAAATACAAGTAGAAAAAGAATCAAGAGGGCATGGATGAATGTAGCCAACAGAGAGAAAGAAGAAGTGACAAAAGAAACAACTAAGTAAAGCGGATGAAGGGAGAGGAAAAGATGGAGAAAGGGGTCGGGAGGGGGCATCCTCATATGTCACTCATATTGGGATGCCCCCACTCATATGGGGTGCTTCATGATAGGTAGATAGAATAAAAGTCTAGGGGCCTTGCTAGCCATTATAGTTCTGTATTCCCGAGAGCATGTGAAGAGCGTCCAGTAGAACCTTTCTTTGTCCAGTGGTGCGCAGTCATGTTGGAACTGGAATGGGCCATCCTCCAACTTCTTCCCACAAAGTTGGGAGCTTGAAATTGTCCAAAATGTTTTGGTATGCTGACGCCTTAAAAGTTCCCTTCCCTGAAGTGAAGGGGCCAAGCCCAACCCCTGAAAAACAACCACACACCATAATCCCCCTTCCATCAAATGATTTGGACCAGTGCACAAAGCAAGGTCCATAAAGACATGGATGAGCGAGTTTGGTGTGGAGGAACTTGACTGGCCTGCACAGTCCTTACCTCAACCCCATAGAACACCTTTGGGATGAGTTAGAGTGGAGACTGCGAGCCAGACGTTCTCATCCAACATCAGTGCCTGACCTCACAAATGCTGGAAGAATGGTCAAAAATTCCCATAGACACACTCCTAAACCTTGTGGACAGCCTTCGCAGAAGAGTTGAAGCTGTTATATCTGCAAAGGGTGGACCAAATAAATGCTGAACCCTACGGACTAAGAGAGGGATGCCTCTAAAGTTCATGTGCGTGTAAAGGCAGGCGTCCCAATACTTTTAACAATATAGTGTATGTATCTCAGTAATCTTAGAGAGCCACAGTACTGTCGTTGAGGGGAGTTCATGTTTCCAGAGGTCAGGAATGCACACTGAAGCTGCATTTATAAGGTGAATCTGTATTGTTTTCTTAGATCTGTCTGGGGAGATGAGATAGATGCAATAAATATCAAGCGGAGTCGTCTCCCAAGTCACAGTCTGTCAATTGTTTAAGTCCCTCACCTGAGACCAGAAACTTCTGAGTTTGCAGCATGTCCAGAATATATAGAGACGCGTACCTCTTCTTGTCAACAAGGCCAGCAAACATCTGACATACCGGAAAACATTTTGTCCAAGACCATGGCATTTATATTTATATGCTATCCTGGGCAAAATATAGTACATTCTCCCTTTGAGTAGATAAGAACATAGTTCCAACTTGTCTTTCCCATTTAGGCAATAAGGTAGTAAGGGTATCTGACGGCTGGGTCAGGTGTTTGTATGAAGCTGAGATTGTGTGAGAAGATGGACCCAAGGCAAGACAGAGAGATTGAAAGGATGAAGGAATGAATGGCATGCTGGTGGCATCAGTGCTCTTCTATGGATGGACACATGCTCATATTCAATCAATGCAATCGTTGACAGGAAACAACACTGAACAGTGCAATATGGTGTAAGTTTGTTAGCTTGCATAACCGAGGTGGAGGGAAGAGTGGGGGGGGGGGGGGTGCTTTGGGTGCCATGCCATCCTAGACTATGGTTGTGTGAGCTTCTGTTGACACACACAGCGTAGGAAGACATAACTCTAGCCCCTGCATGCAACAGTGGCTCCATAGGATGCTGCAAGAGGAAGGAGCTACCTTTAAACAGGAAATCAGGGGCAGTGACCATGGCCCCAGCTTAAGTTGGAACATTGATTAACCACAGGACGGCCCCTCTGCGCAAAATCACGTACATGTACGTGTGTTTGTGCACTGGTTTTAGGGGCGCATGCGCGCCGCTGGAGCTCCGCTCCTGCTGTGATTGGACACAGCGGGAGCCAATCAGCGAGTCTAATGGCGGCCAAGACTTGCCGATTGTTGTGAAATTACAGAACGGCAGTCTGCCTATGTAAACAAGGCAAACCGCTGTTCTGTCACAGAGGAAGAGAAAGATCTTGAACTAAGCTGAAACACAGATCTCTCTTTTCCTTTACTACATCCAGTCCCAGGACAGTTAGAAAGCACTCCCTATGAGCACACTTAACTCCTTGATCAGCCCTAGTGTTAACCCCTTCCCTGCAAGTGTAATTTATGCAATGACTGTATTGGTGGTCCCCAAAAAGTGTCAGATATGTCCACCGCAATGTCGCAGTCTGGCTAAAAATCGCTGATCGTCATTACCAGTAAAAACAATAAAAAATAAATAAAAAGTCCATACATGTATCCCAGAGTTTGTAGACGCTTTAACTTTTGCGCAAACCAATCAATATACAAATATGTAGCAGAATACATATTGGCCTAAATTTAGATTTTTTACATTTTTTTTATTGGGAATGTTTTATAGCAGAAAGTAAAAAAAAATTTCCTGTCTGTCTCCATGGCAGCCTACTTGTGGGTTGACCCCGCCTCCACTCCAAGGGTATAGGACCCCCCCTCCCATAAATTTCAGCTCTCAGGTACAGCAGGTGTTCATTTTTTGTCCTCCTCCAAGGACCTACACTTCTGATGTCTTTCTACGTCCAGCTTACCTTAGGATACTTTGGATGGTGTCTGCATGTCCAGAGCCCAGCCACGGGCGGGTGAGTGACATTTAATATCCCCTGCTCTCTGCGGTTGACTGAAGCTTAATCTGCATTTTCTGACATGGGTCTGAAGATTCGCATTTGCATCCCTTCATGGCAGCGGTATTTGTTATTTATGTGCACTTTGTCTGTCTCTTTCCTATCGCTGTACAATATGTTTGTTTGGCACAATGGCGCTGGAACGCTTCCTGCGTTCCAGCAAACCCTTCCTCTTCCTCCTCTGCTTCTAGCGTCCAATCGGTAGACGCTTCGTGGTCCCGCACATGCGCAGTGCATCGCGAGCGAAGCCGAGGCTTTGGGAATGTACTGTGGGCGTTGCGGCAGCTTCCCAGTGTCTCTGGATTCCTTGCTACAGGTATGTGCAATGGAGACTTGACTGCAGAGGGGGGGAGGGGGGGGCGGATGGTTATTACCTCACAATGTATCACTGACATGGTGTCTGATGTGTATTACCTTTCCTTATCAGTCTGGTTGTTTGGCCTGAAGTATGGATCCTGCGTCACCGCCCTCCTGTGGCCAGCCCTCTCACAACAGGTGAGTGCTGGCATTTTTCAGAGGGGGGGGGGGGGCGGGGAGGGCTTGCTGGTCCCTAGGTCATGGCTAAATCCAGTGTCTCTCCGATTTTCTCTTTTTCCATCAGCTCCTCCAGGCCTGATTTACCACAAGAAAGAGACCCTGTCAGACCTCGTGGGAGTTCATCCTCCAGATCTAAACGCCGTGAATCTCCATCAGGGAGTAGGCAGCAAGGGAGACGCTCTAATTCCTCCCCCAGACACCATAAACAATACCAGAGTCACCGCACATACCAGAGAGCCTGCTGGGGTTGTGGGGCATATGTCCCGGAGGACAAGTCCCTATGTGAGCCATGTTTTGCTCAAGCAGCCGGTGAGAGGGTGCAGAAGGATCAAGGATTGGAATCTCTAGTGAAGAGAATAGTACAACAGTCCCTGAAAGAATGGGGTACAGTCCCACCACCTGGTCCTACCACATCTAGTTCTCCAGCGGAAGTGCAGGAAGATCAAGGCCCCTCTCAACCGAGCATTACTTCTGCTAAATCATCTGACAGTGATTCGGAAGAAGAAGGGGCAGTAGGCGGCTTTGAGTTCGCCCTAGTTTCACCCCTGATCAGAGCCATTAAAGAAGCTCTCAGATGGGAGGATCCTGTGTCTCCTCAGAAAAAGCAGCGGAAGTTCTTCAAGCACCTTGGTAAGGAGCGTGTTAACTTCCCTTCCCTTTCTGAATTACAAGAGGTGATTACTGAAGAGTGAAGTAAAGGGGATAGTAAGTCTTCCTTATCCTCTAAACTTGGGAAATTATATCCCTTTAAACCTGAAGATGTCGCCCGCCTTGAATCTGCTCCTCTTGTGGATGCGGCAGTTACAAGATTAGCAAAGCATGTCACTTTGCCACTGGATGATGCGGTCTCTTTCAAAGACCCTTTGGATAGGAAGATAGATCTGGACCTAAAAAGGATCTTTGTGACGGCCGGCGCGGCCTGCAAACCTGTGATGGCATTAGCAACGATGTCTAAAGCCATGGAAGTCTGGGTATCCGATATAGAATCCAAACTTGGAAGTCTCTCGGAAGAAGCCGTAGAAAGTTCCCCTATTCACGAACTCAAGCTGGCTTCAGTGTTTTTAGGAGAAGCATCTATCGATGTTCTGCGTCTTCTGTCCAGATCAATGCTATCCTCAGTAACAGCAAAAAGGGCCTTGTGGCTTCGCCCGTGGATTGCGGATCCAGCCTCTAAACAGGCATGGTGTAAGATCCCTTTTGAGGGTACTTCCCTTTTTGGAAATAAACTAGACAGCGCCATTGCCAAGGCTACTGGCGGAAAGTCAGGCTTCCTCCCGCAGGACAGACGACTATTTGGTCAGAAGAAGCCTCAACCTAGGAGGCAATACACGGAGAGATCAAGAGATGCACGCTCTTACAAGCCTAATAGAGATTTCCGAAGAAACTGGAGAGGTGGTCAATCCTCTACTTGGAGGTCATCAAAAAATCCAGCGCCTGCTGGACAAGATTCCACTAAATCTTTTTGAGATTGGGCCCGTCCAGGCATGTCAGGTGGGTGCACGTCTTCTCCATTTTCAGCATGTCTGGGCGGCCTCAATCACGGAATTTTGGACCGTAAGGACGGTCTCTACAGGCCACAGATGGTCATTTCTGGCAGATCCGGTTCCAAGATTCATCTCAACTCATTTACCCTGTCTAGAAGAGAGAAGGAAAGTCTTGCTCGCCTATGTAGACGCTTTGGTGGCTCAAGGAGCGGTAGCTCTAGTTCCAGAACAAGAAAAATTTCAAGGGGTTTACTCACCCCTCTTCTTAGTCCAGAAGAAGAACGGGGCCTGGAGGCCTGTTATAGATCTCACATACCTGAACAAGTTCATAAAGAACGGAAAATTCAAGATGGAAACACTCTCAACTATTCAGAAGGCAGTATTGCCGGGAGATTGGCTCGCCTCAATAGATTTGAAAGATGCGTACTTTCATGTACCTGTGGCAACCGACTTCCACAAATATCTCCGCTTCTGTGTTCAGAATCAGCATCTACAATTCATTTGCCTACCCTTCGGCCTGTCTACCTCGCCCAGAGTATTCACCAAAGTTCTTCTAGCAGTGGTAGCCTTCATAAGATTGAAAGGTATACGTCTACATCATTACTTAGACGATCTTCTGCTACTGTCTCAAGAGAAGGATCAGTTATTGGCACACAGAGATCAGGTCATATCGACCCTCAAAGAGTTTGGCTGGCTGCTAAACCTACAAAAGAGTCAGCTGGAGCCCACTCAGCGCCTAGTCTATCTTGGGGCGCAATTCGACACCGTCGAGAATTCAATCTCTCTCCCATTAGAGAAGATACCGGTAGTGAGGGAGAGAATCCTTCCGGCTCTTTCTTCTCCTCGGCTGAAAGCCTCTCAGTGCACCATGGTGTCCACGGCTCCAATGGTCAAATGGGCTCTCTGGCATATGAGGCCCTTCCAGAAAGGGTTCCTACAACAATGGAACACAGAAGAGAAAGATCAATACATTCATATCTCCTCCAGCATGAGATACAGTCTTCTTTGGTGGCTGCAACACAGGAATCTGCTCAATTGTCACTCTCTGGTTCCAGTCTCATGGACTATAATCACAACAGACGCCAGCAACTCAGGCTGGGGGGCTCATTGTCTGACAGAGATGACACAGGGGAGATGGTCTTTTCAGAGACACACTCCAGTCTCCAATATACTGGAACTCCGAGCAGCCTACCAGGGTCTTCGATCTTTTCAACACCTGCTAGAAGGGAAATCTGTAATGATTCGGATGGACAACACCACGGCAGTGTCTTATGTGAAGAGACAAGGTGGGACACGGAGTCTCTCTCTGCTACGAGAATTAGACCCGATCATGTCCTGGGCCCAGACTCACCTAGTAAACATCTCGGCAGTTTACATTCCAGGTTCACAGAATGTTCAAGCAGATTTTCTGTCCAGGGTCCAGTTGAACCACAACGAATGGTCCCTCCATGTGGAGTTGTTCAAATGGATCCTGTCGTTGGGAGTATCTCCCGAAGTCGATCTGTTCGCCTCCCCTTGCAACCACAAGTTGGAGAAGTATGTCACGAGAGGCAAATGCCCTCAAGCTTACGGGACAGACGCTCTAACCGACAGGTGGGAGTTCAGCAGGGCTTACGCCTTTCCTCCAGTACCCATCATTCTCAAATTTCTGCAGAGACTTCAAGCGGAAGATGTGGAGATAGTGATGGTGGCGCCTTTCTGGCCGTACAGGCCATGGTTTCCGCTGCTCCTACAACTGAGTTACCGGGACCCGGTCCCTCTTCCCCTCAGATCAGACTTGCTTCTTCAGGGAACATCAGTGCACCCCTGTCCTGCAATTCTCCGGTTGACGGTCTGGTTCTTGAGAGGGAAAGGTTGGAATCGCTCGGCTGCCCATCTACAGCCATTTCCACCTTGATGAATGCTAGACGACCAAGTACTAATAGAGTATACTGTAGAATCTGGGCAAGATTCATGAAGTCTGCATATCCTGAATGTATGTCTTCCTCAGTCCCTGGGATTCAAGAAATACTAAGTTTTCTTCAGGCTGGTCTGGATATGCATTTTATTAATATTAAGGTCTTCTATACTGTTGTTGATAATGATGTAATACTATTGATGATACTGATGTGATTGTTTTTATTACTTTGTGAGCTTTGTAATCCGTGAGACAGTGGGTGTGCATTTACGGCTCCATCCTAAACAACAAATTTTTATAGAAGAAATTTCATAGTAATTTTTAAGGATTTTTAATAAGTGTTATAATAATATTTATTGTCCCCTATCGTATTTATTTCCTGGTTTTAAATACATGGGTGTTTAGCACAATAATATTATTGTTTAATTTTACTTTTAAAATATAGTTAATAATGGTGGATAGTCATGCGTTTTTGTCCCTTATTGTGTTTCAAGATAAGAGGGATAACATTGCAGCCCATCATTTTTTTAGCATTTTTTTAGCCTTTGTTCTATATTTATTTAGAAATTTAAAATATAGTTCATAATGGTGGATGGTCATGCGTTTTTGTCCCCAATTGTGTTTCAAGATAAGAGGGATAACATTGCAGCCTATCAGTCCTTTAACCTTTGTTCTATATTTATTTTGAAATGTACTTTTAAAATATAGTTCATAATGGTGAATAGTCATGCGTTTTTGTCCCCAATTGTGTTTCAAGATAAGAGGGATAACATTGCAGCCTATCATTATTATTTTTTTAGTCTTTGTTCTATATTTATTTATCCCATTGTCCATTCTTTATACTCTTTATATCCATTAATTATGGCAGTTTATTTGAGGATGGGTAATGTTGTTGTAGTAAGGCTGCTACGTTCTGGCTGTGTCAACAGGGGGTTAACAAGGGCAGTGCTGGTATGCTCGTTCCCGGCTTCAGATGGGTGTGTTAGTGTGACAATGAAAAAACACACACTGGCGCGGGATGGAAGGAGTGAATACCTGGCTGCCTTGTAATCTTATGGACGAGTTGCAGCTCATTGGCTCTATATATTGCGGGGATGACAGGCTCCTACACAAGCCGCTGAGGAAGTCCCTTCCCTTATGGGACGTCACGCGTGCGGAAGGGAGGAGCCGTGAAATCACCCGCTGTCTCACAGAGTCACTCGAGGAAGTGTATGACTGTTCAGCAAGAGAGGATGTGATGTGCCTGCTGTATGCTGTTATTAAGTAAGAGGCTTTCTTATGTTTTAATCAATAAATGTGTTAGACATACTTCACTATGTGCAATCCCTTGCCTTTCTTTGAGTCACACCACTAAGAGAGCAAGCCTTTGGATTGTCTAATCGATATCCCCTGGAGGTATTTGGAGCAACTGGGATCACCCCATCCATCCATTCTGCCAAAGGTGTTATCGTCAGTGTGCAGTTGCAAGTGGAATCTGTCCTGGTGATTTGACCCTTTGTGGTCAGTGCTTTGAGGTGAGAGGCCATTCTATCTGGTGGTGGATTTGTAGTTTCAAGACCACATCATTTGCTCTGAGTGCATCTTTATCCACACGGGGCCCTTCCTCCTTTGCATTGACTATATTTCCTATTCAATTGATTCATTTTAGCTTTAGCGCTGCACTAATTTCCTATCATTGTTTTTTTGGTCATTTAGATTAACTTTGAGTGTCAGCTGCTTTTTGTCTTTAGTAGAGGTGTATGCGCTGATATATTTTCACTTTTGTATGGTCTGGATATGCCCCTTTCAGTGGCAACTCTTAGAGTTCAAGTTTCGGCCTTGTCGTCCTTCTCCGGAGTCATGCGGGCCCAACACCCATTGATTCAATAATTCTTCAAAGGAGCAGTCAGGCTCAACCCTCAGAGAAGACCTAGGTTCCCGAAATGGGATCTACCTCTTGTCCTAAATACTCTCTCAAAAACGGGCATAGATTCCTCTTCTTCTATCAAGGACCTGACTATCCGAACTGTCTTCCTGGTAGCCATTACTTTGGCTAAAAGGGTCTCTGAATTAAGTTCTCTCGGATGTAAAGAACCATTCTTGACCTTTTTCCCGGATCGGGTAGTACTGATACCCAGGCTGAATTCAAATCCGAAAGTCACCTCGGTGTTTCACCAGAATCAGGAGATCGTCCTGCCTACTTTCCGGTCATCTAATGAGTCCAATCCTCATCCATTGGATGTAGGAGAATCCTTGAAAGCTTATCTTCAAGCAACTGCACCATTCAGGCAGTCTGACAACCTCTTTGTCCTGTTCTGGGGAAAGAACAGAGGTCAACCTGCTTCATCCAGGACTATCGCTTCATGGATAGTGGCAGCTATCCAACAGGCCTATAGAGCTGAGGGGCTGGCTCCTCCGGAGGCGGTGACGGCGCACTCTACAAGGAGTATCTCTACTTCCTGGCCGGCCTCGCGGCACGTGGCTCCAGATGTCATTTGCAGAGCGGCTTCGTGGTCATCAGTCAATACTTTTATGACCCACTATTGTGTAGAGCCTGCTTCTCTGTCCTCAGTTAATTTTTGTTTGACTGTTTTGTCTGCAAATAGCATGAATTAAAATTTTCTTTGCTAAAGCATTCCCACCCGTGTGGAGTGAGCTAGTTATTTCCCACACGTAGGCTGCCATGGAGACAGACAGGAAAACGGAAAATTCCTATCATACTTACCGTAATTTTCCTTTCCTGATAGTCTCCATGGCAGCCGGAGTACCCACCCTCTCGTCTTGGATTCGGCTAAGATTTGGAACACCTGCTGTACCTGAGAGCTGAAATTTATGGGAGGGGGGTCCTATACCCTTGGAGTGGAGGCGGGGTTAACCCACACGTAGGCTGCCATGGAGACTATCAGGAAAGGAAAATTACGGTAAGTATGATAGGAATTTTCCGTTTTTTTTTTTCAAAATTGTGGTTCTTTTTTTGTTTATAGCGCAAAAAATATAAAATGGTGATTAAATACCACCAAAAGAAAGCTCTATATGTGGGGGAAAAAAAGACCTTAATTTAATTGGGTACAGCGTCAGTTAAAGCAACGCAGTGTTGTATCGCAAAAAATAGCCTGGTCATTAAGGGGGTAAAAACCTTCTAGAGTTGAAGTGGTTAAAGGATTAAAAATATAAAAGCTACATACTCAGTAGGTGATTAAATCAAATGCTGAAAGTGCTTAAAAGGTTTTATTATCACTTAGCCTCCCTGCAAGTAAAATCACTGCCCCAAAACTGGTATGCAGACCAGGATTCTAAAAATTTCAGTTTGTCTTTAGAAGCTTTTAGTTTAACCTCTTCAATACCGGGCACTTTCAACCCCTTCCTGCCCAGGCCAATTTTCAGCTTTTAGCGCTGTTGCATTTTGAATGACAATTGCGCGGTCATGTAACACTGTACCTAAACCAAATTTATGTCATTTTTTCCCCACAAATAGAGCTTTCTTTTGGTGGTATTTGATCACCGCAAGGTTCTTTCTTTTTTGCTACACAAATAAAAAAAAACGAAAAGTTAAAAAAAGAAAACATTTTTTTGTTTATGTTATAAAATTTTGTATATAGATACGTTTTTTCCTGCACTGATGAGGCCGCACTGACAGGCACTGATGAGGAGGCACTGATAGGGTGGCACTGATGATGAGGCACTAATATGCAGCACTGGTGGGCACTGATAGGTGGCACTGATAGGCAACACTGATGGGCACTGATAGGTGGCAATAATGAGCACTGGTGGATGGCACTGATAGATGGCACTGGTGGGCGGCACTGATAGATGGCAATCATGGGCAGCTCTGATGAGGAGGGCACTGAAAGGGTCCCTGAGCCCTGATTGGCATCCCTGTTGCCAGTTGCGGCTGGTGTGTTGAGGGCGCAGGGGCGCCGCCCCCCCATCCATGCGTCCGGCCCCCTAATCTACATGCAGGGCGCCAGACGCATGGAGTGCAATGGGTTTTTTTTTTTTCAATCACCTGATTGGAGCCAGAGGCTCTAATAGGGCGATGGAAAGGGTGGTCCCGGGGCGCAGAGCAGTGCGTCCCGAGCCCACCCTTTGTGTGACAATAGCGAATGTAAATTCGCTATTGTCACACTGATCCTCCTCCTGGCCGCATGGCAAACCCCATGCCATTGGCCGAGGAGGAGGCGAGAGGACCAGAGAAGACGCGTCGCCGGAGTGAGAAGAAGCCGTCGCCGGAGTGAGAAGAAGACGTCGCCGAAGTGAGAAGAAGACGCCCGCCGGAGTGAGAAGAAGACGCCCGCCGGAGTGAGAAGAAGCCGCCCGTCGGAGTAAGAAGAAGCCGTCGCCGGAGTGAGAAGAAGCCACCCGCTGGAGTGAGAAGAAGCCATCGCTGGAGTGAGATGAAGCGGTAAGTGCACTGGTCTCGGGGGGTGGCACAGTGCATTGAAGGGGGCACGCACGCTGAACTCTGCATTGATGGGGGCACGGCACAATGTTCATTGCATTGAAGGGGGCACAGCACAGTTGCATTGAAGGGGGCACGCACGCTGAACTCTGCATTGTGGGGGCACAGCACAGTGTTCATTGCATTGAAGGGGCACAGCACAGTGTTCATTGCATTGAAGGGGGCACAGCACAGTGTTCATTGCATTGGAGGGGGCACATCACAGTGTTTATTGCATTGAAGGGGGCACAGCACAGTGTTCATTGCATTGAAGGGGGCACAGCACAGTGTTCATTGCATTGAAGGGGGCACGCACGCTGAACTCTGCATTGAAGGGGGCACAGCACAGTGTTCATTGCATTGAAGGGGGCACGCACACTGAACTCTGCATTGAAGGGGGCACGGCCCAGTGTTCATTGCATTGAAGGGGGCACGCATGCTGATCTCTGCATTGAAGGGGGCATGTACGCTGGTCACTACATTGAAGGGGGCATCTACGCTGGTCTCTGCATTGAAGAGGGCATGTACACTGGTCTCTGCATTGAAAGGGGGCATGTACGCTGGTCACTGCATTGAAAGGGAGCATGTACGCTGGTCTCTGCATTGAAAGGGGACATATACCATCTCCTGTACCATGACCTGTGACATGCCTGTACCATGACCTGTTACATGCCTGTACCATGACCTGTGACATGCCTGTACCATGACCTGTGACATGCCTGTACCATGACCTGTGCCATGCCTATACTATATCTGTGCCATGCCCTTACCATCACCTGTGCCATGCCCTTACCATGACCTGTGCCATGCCTATACCATCTCCTGTGCCATGCCTGTACCATCACCTGTGCCATGCCTATACCATCACCTGTGCCATGCCTGTACCATGACCTCAAAGTCATGCAATTTTTCACCGCGTTTTTTGACGCAAAGCAATACCTATTACATTTTTCTTTTTGCGCCCCCCCCCCCCCCAAAAAAAAATTTTGAGCACCAGCCGCCACTACCTGGTGCCCATGGGTCTGCACTGGTAATCAATGCTCTGATTACCAGCACAGACCCCCCCCCCCCTGTCAGGAGAGCCGCCGATCGGCTCTTTTCTACTTTCAGGCACAAACTTTCAGGCACGAACTGAGGAAAGCCGATCAACGGTACTTCCTATTTACTATGTGACCAGCTGTGTCCAATCACAGCTGGTCACATGGTAAAGACTAGAGCCTACGTCATGAGGCTCTTTACCATGGACCAGAGATGCTATGAGTCAGAGTGACACACCGCACCACCGATCGCCGCTCTGCGTGCCCCCGGGGGTCTATCATGCTGGACGTCATATGATGGCCAGTCAGGATAGAGCAACCACTTCCCGGCCGTCAGTTTGCTGTAAGGCGGACGGGAAGTGGTTACATCTGCTAAATACATTACAGGTGCATCAAAACAAAACATCTTCAAAAACCTATAGATTTTTTTTTTTTGTAGCAACCACATCCTGAGTAGAAAAGCCCATCCTCTAGCAGCATGGTGCATGCTTTACTCTCTGTGTGGAAGCAGTGAGAAATACACCGCTTGCTGAGTAAGGGCTAGCGATCTCCTGTCATCAGGAAGTAAGCCCTTTATTGAGCATTGCTATGGCTCTGTCACAGCAGGGGACAGATCAGACCTC
This sequence comes from Pelophylax lessonae, assembly GCF_965119305.1. Taxonomy (NCBI): domain Eukaryota; kingdom Metazoa; phylum Chordata; class Amphibia; order Anura; family Ranidae; genus Pelophylax; species Pelophylax lessonae. Next base: position 98,042,066 of record NC_138772.1, read on the forward strand.
TGCAGAAGGATCACTGCTTCCACAGAGGGAGCAAGGGACCTTCTCTGTAGCATGCTGGCAAGAGACACATACTGAAACTGTGGTGGTTGTTTGCACACTGTTTATGTACCTAGAATATATATATATAGCTGATTTAAACTGAAAGTTCAATCAGGCTTTAAAAGAGAACCTATCCAGTGAGAAACCTTAGCAGTTGCCTCTGCAAACAGTTGGAAGGGTAACATTGAGAATGGCAGTTAGTGTCATTCTATAGATCCTACAAACCTCATGTTCTAGATGCTGAGTGGTTGGCGTTTCCATTTGTTGTTTAGGAGGTTCTGAATTCTGTTGAGAAGATATGTTTTTTGTTTTTTTTTTAGTGGAGGCACTATCAGAGGGAGATGTGAGTAAACAGAGGGATTCTTTTTATCGATTAATTTTATCCAGTAACCTGACACACACAGACCACGCACTGACGTTAGACTGTTTATCTGCATTTTTCCACTAGCACGAAACATTGACCAGTGATGTGAAAACACTGGAAATAACTTCCCATCACGACGAGCTGAGCTCACCACTTATGGAGATTGTAATAAAATCTATGGCATTCGGTAAACATGTTTATTGGATTTGTAATAAAAGAGCGAGGAATAACAAATATCCTTCGATATGAAAGGTAATTTGACTACACAGTGCTATATATTTTTAGCAGGTAAAATAGTTTGAACTAAAGGGTTTCTAAACCAAAAAAAAAACATGTAATATATTGCAGCTTACTGGTCCCTATATGTGTTCCCTGCAGTAGTTTTTTTATTATTTTCAAGCTTTTTAGCTAGTGATCCTTCAAATAACAAACTTCCTGTCCCTTCTTGGTTGTGCTCATTTCTCCACTTTATGGTTGTCACACAGGCTGGACTGCAACCACGCACACCTTTTTTCATCTCCATTACATGGTGGATTGATGGGACCATATATTTTACAAATATTTGCAAGCCAAAAAAACTGTTTTCTAAACAAATTACCACCACCCCCAACCCAGTGGCGTAGCGTGGGTTGTCAGCACCCGGGGCAGTGCAATTAATTTGCGCCCCCTAACGCGCGGGATTTTACCATTCGAGTCTCTCCCACTAGATTAGTTAAAGAAACCCTTACCCCCTAAGCACATGTATTGTTTGTTATGAAAATACTGATGTAATTAAAGTAAAATGCATCTAAATACAAGTTTGAATGACCAGCGTGCCCCCTTTCAATGCAGTGAGTCCAGCATGCCCCCTTTCAATGCAGAGAGACCAGCGTGCCCCCGTTCAATGCAGAGAGACCAGCATGCCCCCTTTCAATGCAGAGAGACCAGCGTGCCCCCTTTCAATGCAGAGAGACCAGCGTGCCCCCATTCAATGCAGAGAGACCAGCGTGCCCCCTTTCAATGCAGAGAGACCAGCGTGCCCCCTTTCAATGCAGAGTGACCAGAGTGCCCCTTTCAATGCAGAGTGACCAGCGTGCCCCCTTTCAATGCAGAGAAACCAGCGTGCCCCCTTTCAATGCAGAGAGACCAGCATGCCCCCTTTCAATGCAGAATGACCAGCGTGCTTCCTTTCAATGCAAACAGACCAGCATGCCCCCATTCAATGCAGAGAGACCAGCGTGCCCCCTTTCAATGCAGAATGACCAGCGTGCTCCCTTTCAATGCAGACAGACCAGCGTGCCCCCCATTCAATGCAGACCGACCAGCGTGCCCCCCCCCCATTCAATGCAGAGAGACCAGCGTGCCCCCTTTCAATGCAGAATGACCAGCGTGCTTCCTTTCAATGCAGACAGACCAGCGTGCCCCCATTCAATGCAGAGAGACCAGCGTGCCCCCTTTCAATGCAGAATGACCAGCGTGCCCCCTTTCAATGCAGAGAGACCAGCGTGCCCCCTTTCAATGCAGAATGACAAGCATGCCCCCTTTCAATGCAGAATGACAAGCGTGCCCCCTTTCAATGCAGAATGACCAGCGTGCCCCCTTTCAATGCAGACAGACCAGCATGCCCCCATTCAATGCAGACAGACCAGCGTGCCCCCATTTAATACAGAGAGACAAGCGTGCCCCCTTTCAATGCAGACAGACCAGCTTGCCCCCATTCAATGCAGAGAGACCAGTTTACCCACTTTCAATGCAGAATGACCAGTGTGCCCCCTTTCAATGCAGACAGACCAGCGTGCCCCCATTCAATGCAGAGAGATCAGCATGCCCCCTTTCAATGCAGAATGACAAGCGTGCCCCCTTTCAATGCAGAATGACCAGCGTGCCCCCCTTCAATGCAGAGAGATCATTGTGCCCCCTTTCAATGCAGAGTGACCAGCGTGCCCCCCTTCAATGCAGAGAGATCATCGTGCCCCCTTTCAATGCAGAGAAACCAGCGTGCCCCCTTTCAATGCAGAGAGACCAGCATGCCCCCTTTCAATGCAGAATGACCAGCGTGCCCCCTTTCAATGCAAACAGACCAGCATGCCCCCTTTCAATGCAAACAGACCAGCATGCCACCATTCAATGCAGAGAGACCAGCGTGCCCCCTTTCAATGCAGAATGACCAGCGTGCTCCCTTTCAATGCAGACAGACCAGCGTGCCCCCCATTCAATGCAGACAGACCAGCGTGCCCCCCTCATTCAATGCAGAGAGACCAGCGTGCCCCCTTTCAATGCAGAATGACCAGCGTGCTTCCTTTCAATGCAGACAGACCAGCGTGCCCCCATTCAATGCAGAGAGACCAGCGTGCCCCCTTTCAATGCAGAATGACCAGCGTGCCCCCTTTCAATGCAGAGAGACCAGCGTGCCCCCTTTCAATGCAGAATGACAAGCGTGCCCCCTTTCAATGCAGAATGACAAGCGTGCCCCCTTTCAATGCAGAATGACCAGCGTGCTCCCTTTCAATGCAGACAGACCAGCATGCCCCCATTCAATGCAGACAGACCAGCGTGCCCTCATTCAATGCAGAGAGACAAGCGTTCCCCCTTTCAATGCAGACAGACCAGCGTGCCCCCATTCAATGCAGAGAGATCAGTTTACCCACTTTCAATGCAGAATGACCAGTGTGCCCCCTTTCAATGCAGACCGACCAGCGTGCCCCCATTCAATGCAGAGAGATCATCGTGCCCCCTTTCAATGCAGAGTGACCAGCGTGCCCCCTTTCAATGCAGAATGACCAGCGTGCCCCCTTTCAATGCAGAGAGACCAGCGTGCCCCCAATTCAATGCAGAATGACCAGCGTGCCCCCTTTCAATGCAGAGAGACCAGCGTGCCCCCTTTCAATGCAAAATGACCAGCATGCCCCCTTTCAATGCAGAGTGACCAGCGTGCCCCCTTTCAATGCAGAATGACCAGCGTGCCTCCTTTCAATGCATAATGACCAGCGTGCCCCCTTTCAAAGCAGAATGACCAGCGTGCCCCCTTTCAAAGCAGAGAGACCAGCTCTGCGCCCCAGGTCCACCCTTTTTTGAAGCCTATTAGAGCCTCTGGCTCTAATCAGGTGATTAAAAAAAAACCCCACTCTGTGACAGCGCCAGGCTGCTGACTCACTCGCTGCTAAAATGACTGAACAGTGAGGAGGGGCGGCATAGTCGGGACTTGGATTGCAATGCCACCCCACCCTACACCAATAGACAGGTGAGGCACAGTCCAGCCCCGACCCGCCATTTTCAGCCATAGGGCGGCCACGCTGGACATCTCCCAGCCTAAAGATGGAGTCAGCCGCAGACAGTGTGTGAACTGCGTATGTCAGAGTCAGACAGACAGAGTGACACTGCGGATGCGCCCCCCCAGATGTTGCGCCCGGTGCGGCTGCCCCCCCCTGCACCCCGCACGCTACGCCACTGCCCCAACCCTCCTTACATAAGAATGCCACTTAGAGTCCCCCATCAACATCAGGTTCCTCATCATTGTGCCCCCTGTCAGCGGGTCTGTGACAGTGAACCCTTGTAGATCCCCAGGTCAGGATTTCCCAGGGTGCGGAGTCTAAGACCAAGCCTGCTTCTACCCCAGGGCCCCTGATGGTGGGGATGGATTTGCAGAAAGCTGGAACCAGGTCGTGGCCCCCAGGTAGGCCCAGCTGAAGATGTGGAAACCGCTGGCATGTGCAGAGTAACTAGCAGACTAAAGGATATCCAAGAGACAAGCCAAGGTCAGGACATGCAGCAAATGAACACAGGCGGAAAAACGAAGCTGGGGTCGGTACACAGTAGATCAGATACAATAGCCTAGGCGCATACGGATGGGAGTTAAAGAACAGTGAAGTTGCTCAGGCAAGGAGCACTGCACTGAGCACGTGTATATACAGGGAAGCAAACAGGGAGGTGACCCAGGAAGTAATAGAAAAGAAAAGGATATAACCCACAGTAGAGCGGGGAGGCCAATAGATGAACAAACAGAGAAGCCAAACACCACATGTGAAAAGAAGCAAGATTGAAGCACTGCAAGCAAGGAGGTAAGAGTATACAAACAAAACTACAGGCTAACTTGTGACACCCCCCCCCTCCCTTTTCTCTCAGGTTCCCCATCAGAGTGCTCCCATACATAAGGATTGCCAACAGAGTCCCCCTTACATTAGTGTACCACACTGTCCTTAACAGGGGCTACTGTCTATATTTAGTTTTGTTAGGTGGTAGTCAGCCTAGACTGATTTATAGTTTACATGTTCATTTGGTTTTACTCTGTTTAGTTGTGTTTACTCACAGTTTCTCTATGCTGCTAGTAGGTGTCACTGGTACCTCTGACAATAATGTAAAAAGCCACAGTTATGAACATTTATGTTTCCTCTAGCCAACCAGTAGGAGGTTTATTACCAATGGTGCAAGCTGGGGGAGGATATAAAAACGTGGGGTAGAACATGTGAGTTCTTCCCCCTGAAATGTGGCCTGGGGAGGGTGTATGAGGAGCAGCTGAGTGACTGTGCCAGGGGTCTTGGAGGCCTTTATCTGTGCTTGAAGCAAAGGTGAAAAGCCTGCCTGTCTGGTCCTCCTTGAGGCCCTGGTCTCAGGGAGTCTCACAGAGGACAAGGGAAGGAGAAGTGATGTCCTGGGATGAAGTACCAGAGGTGCCTCTGCTTCTGAAGGTGCTATGGGGGAACTTTCAAAGAGCCCAGGAAAGCATCGGGAGAATTATTAAAGAATATGATGCTAAAGAAGATACTGTTGCTGTTGGAGACTGCTGCTAACTCTAAAAAGGTACAGGTTGCTGGTTTCAGCTTAAAGTGGTTGTAAACCCCAGGCATGAAATTTGAACAAAGCACATGTACAGTAGCTGTAGTGTTTACTTGTCTCTCTCTCCAAAGCTCAAAGTGTCGTTTGTCTCTGGTGCTTCACACATGAGATACAATTGGTGACGGAGAGGGAGATAAGCACACTGATTGTCTATTCAGAATACAGCAAGTCACCTACTAACGAATGAGTTCTGTTCAGGGAGCTTGTTCGTAAGTTCATATTGTTTGTAAGTCCAACACAGATCAGTGCTTGCAGACAAAGGCTGCGAGTGCTGATCAGTGTGTTCTGGTGGGGGGTAGTCCCCCTGTCAGAACACAAGAGCACAGCTGCGGAGATTGCTGCACCAACATTGCTTGTGTTGGTATGGCGATCTGTCAGTTTTTTTTTTTTTTAAATGAAAAAAAAACCCCTGCAAACACATGTTCGCATCTTTGAAAAGTTTGCAATTAACGCGTAATGGCGGCGATCTGCGATTGTTTTTTCGGTACTGCGACATTGCGGCAGACAGATCGGACCCTTGACTGACATTTTTGACACTTTTGGGGTTACCAGTGACATTACTGCAGTAATCAGTGCTATACATATGCACTGTTACTGCAAAAATGACACTGGCAGGGAAGGGGTTAACTGTATTGGAGAGGGAGGGGTTAAGTGTGTCCTAGGGGCGTGATTCTAACTGTATAGGGACATGACTATTGGTGTAAAAACAAAGATCAACGGTCCTACATAGTAGAACCGGCTGATCTTCATTTTTACACCAGGGAGAATGACGGGCGGCTTGTTTACATAAGCCGCTCCGCCTTTCTCCCTTCACCGGAGCGATCGTAGTCTGAAGCCCATAAACACATCCATGCATCGGCAACTGTCCCTCCTTGTCCGGCCTTCGTGCTGTGTGGGGAGGTTCTGAGGGAGCTGCCTGGGGAAGCGAGCATAGAAGCCAGACTTCTGTGTTTACAAGTGACAGAAGAGCGGTAACAGTGAATATGGCCAACCCGGGGCCTATATTAAGGTAGGGGCCTGGAGTTGCAGCTCCAATAGCCCCTATGTTAATCTGGCCCTGGACGTACCCATACGTCACTCTGCCTGGCCGGGGCTGACCGCCGCAGTATATAGTCGTGCGGCGGTCGGCAACCGGTTAACACAATAAGGCTTGCAGCGTATCTGTAGCAGCAGGGCAGGAGCTGGAAGGCAGAGCAGGTCTGAATGGAGGTCGTTCCTAGCAGTCCTATCATTTATTAATGGGGAATAAGACAAAGCAGCAGGAGGTACCCTGTGCTGGAGACTGAATGGTGTGGGCACTGAGGCCATAAGCAGCCTCTCCTTAGTCTGTGCACCACTAACCCCTTTAACTAGCCACTAACCCTAGCTTTGGGCCAAATTAAATTTTTTAGCTGTCCGGATGTGGCCCATGGGCCATAGTTTGGAGACCTCTGCTTTAGGCAATAGAAAATTAGGCCTTTATGAAAGTGAAACTTCGGGCAGCTTACAAGAAATTGGTGTAATCACGGTCGCCACCCTCAAAGATAGAAGTCAATGCTAGATGAAGAAATTTTGCATGGAGATGAGCTTTTTGGAAACAGATATTACAAAATGTACTTACTGTATTTTAAGTAGAAAAGGTCAAGCTGACAGTAAGGATCTTTTGAAAGTCTTTTTCTAAAAGCCCATCTCCAAACAAATTTCTTTCTTTGTCTAGCATTGGATTCTACCTTTGAGGGTCAAAAATGGAAATGTTCCTCGACACACAGACCCCTTAAATTAGGTGGGAAAAAAGCATTGTCATGCCCTCACAGGGAAAAAAGCCTTCCACATCTTTGAGAGTGCTCTGTAAGAGCAATTTGATGTCATCCTTCTATCCTCACAAGGCCTCCTGTGTATAAGGTAATATCCTCACAACCAGCAAGTGTTCCTTCATCACAGCTGCTAACACCAATAACACTGCCAGTACAACCACAGTCCCACTGGTCGTCTTTGATTATCAAAGATCCAGCAAAAGAAAAGACACCATACATACTTATTCATTAAATGTGTATGACAATATGTAAAAGAAGACAACTAAAACATTTTTTCAGATTGGATGCTTAATCTTTACTAATGTTGAGTGAACAGTTCCCAGACAATGCACACTAAAGCGTTTACCTCTTCTGAACAAGCAGTAAAAACACTTTCAAACAAGCCCCCAGTCACTTTTGTAGTTATGGGCAGTGTGCAGAAATTGATTTTCCGAGTTCACAACAGTGGCACAGAAATCTCAGTAATATTCCAGAAGCTTGTTAGCCTTCTAATATAAACACACTGGAGGTATTTCTAAGCTGTTGTGAAATGGATAAAATAGACTTTAGAGGCTTTGTCCTGATCTTCAAGGATTTTTAGGAATTAACTTTTCTATTATATATTTTCAGCCTATCTTAAAGAAGAACTTCATTAAATAGTGAATTCTTAGCAATTAATAACTATTGAGACAATAACAGTTTTGGTCAGAAGTATTGGTGGTTAGTAGTGTAAGGTTGTCCCTATATTCCCTGGTAGTCTAGTGCGCTAAAGAAAAAAAACACAACCCACAGTACTGTGCAAAAGGTTTAGGCAGGTGTGAAGAAATGCTGTAAATTAGAATATTTTAAAAATATATATTTTAGATGTTTATTTTTATCAATTAAAAAAATGCAAAGTAAATGTTTGTAGCATCGTTATTCCTTATTGTTCATGGCATACCTTTAAATAAAGAATTAAAAAAAAAAAAAAAAAATGCAAAGTGAGCAAACAGAAGAAGAATCTAAATCAAATCAATATTTGGTGTGACTACCCTTTGGCTTCAAACCAGCATTATTTCTGACACTTGTACACTTGCACGAAGTCATGGATTTTGTAGGATTGAAGTCAGGTGTATGATTAAGCAATTATACCTTTCGGGTGCTTATGATCATCTATTTTATATGTAGGTTGAAAAACACAGTAACTGAAAAAGCCATACCTCCGATGTGAAAACAAGGCTAAGCAACTCAACTATGTACGAAAACATAGGAACTGGGGTGCAGAAAAATGGCAGCAGGTACTCTGAACTGATAAGTCAAAATTTGAAATATTTGGCTGCAGCAGGAGGCACTTAGTTTTCCGAAGGGCTAGAGAGCGTTCCAATAATGAGTGTCTGCAGGCAACAATGACGCATGCTTAGAGGTTCCTTACAATTTTGGGGCTGCATTTCTGAACATAAAGTTGGAGATTTGGGCAGGATCAGTGATGTTCTGGAAGCGATGGTTTGGCCCCCACAGAGCCCTAATCTCAACATCATCAAATCTGTCTGGGATTACTTAAAGAGACAAAAGGATTTGAGGCAGCCTACATCCACAGAAGATCTCCAAGATGCTTGAAAAAACCTACCTGCTGAGTTTCTCCAAAAACAATGTGCAAGTGTACCATGAAGAATTGATGCTGTTTTCGAAGGCAAAGGGTGGTCACACCAAATATTGATTTGATTTTGATTTCTCTTCTGTTCATTTACTTTCCATTGTGTTATTTGATAAAAATAAACTATTAAAGCGGAGTTCTGGCCACAAAAAAAAAAATTCAATGAACATACCCCTGGGACAGTCAGGGCTAGTGCATTCCACAATGGCTAGCCTCTGATCTGTCCCGGTTCGCACTTACCTTTTAGAAGAAATACTTACTTTTAAAATTTCCTCTCCAGAGCTGCCATCTCAGGTGTGGGCAGCTTGAAGCCAGTGCGATCCTCTTCTGTGTCCTCTTCCGTCTTCTTCGGTCCCACGATGCACTGCGCCGGCCCCGCCGTCACTTCCGGGTCTGCAGCGTCATCCCTGCACAGCTTCTGGGCATGCCCAGAAGCTGTTTAGCAAGGTATGACGCGCCTGCTCCGGAACTGACGTTGGGGCCGGTGCAGGCACATTGATTCCTGGGAGCGATGACGTTCAGCTCCCAGGAATCATTGCAAAGTGGAAGTGACAGCGCGGGCCGTGCGGCCGAGGGAGGAAGTGGAAGAGAGGTGAGTATTTTCTTTCTGCAATTACAAGGTAAGTAAAAAAAAATACTAACTACCCATTTCTTTTTCAGGTGAGCTAGAGCAAGTGGATGGCCCAAAATCGACTATGTCGATTTTGTGGACAGAACTCCGCTTTAACAATTCTATTTCTGAAAGCATTGCTAATTTACAGCTTTTTTATCACACCTGTCTAAAACTTTTACACAGTAGCATACCTGGGCTGCAGTCCCACACAACTCAGTTTTTAAACAGTGCCTCAGAACACTGTGGAATTGGCAGTCCTCTCCCACTGATACTAAGAATTCTCTTTCCGGTAACAGAAGGATGCTGCGGCAGCTCTAATAATTAAGCTGAAAAATTATAAAGAATCCCACGCCACTGTGTTTACTAAAAAGCTGCCAACCCAATGCGATATGCAAGCACTAAGTATTCTATGAATGTGATAATAAAAAATATATAAATATGAAAACATCCAAGCCAAACTGTGCAATCATCAAAAAACCATTACAATTACTTATCTAAAAAAACATCAAAATGTGATAAAAGTGCATAGAATAATATCAATATGTTTGTCTTTCCATGTAAATCTTCTTTGTGCGTCTATATTCCCCCACAAGACATACATATCGCATTGGGGAACCCTGTAAGTGGTGGTACCTAGTGTGCACCCATCCCTCTTAGGCCTGTGTGCATTGCACACATAATAGATACACTACTCATTCCAATACAAGAGAGTTATACTACTGCCTACAGGAAACTGGACACTAGCAACCACATCTGTTATTCAGCCTAATATAGCCCCTTCCATTCTCATCAAGTTCCATTTTTTTTTGCTACTTGGGCATCCTCTCTCTGCATGAAGCAAAATCCTTTTGTATAAGATGACTTCTACTTCTATCAAGATATGTTTGTTCTGCAATCAAGATACTTTATTTACTGCAGAGCCAAAGGGCTCATTTATGCAATATCTCAATAGATTGACCCTTGGCATAGCCTTGGAGGTTGTGCTCAGACCCTGTCATGCTGAAAATGCAGGTCTGGCATGTAATGTAACCCTAAGGCACTGGGCTCTGTTGTTGGTGTTCTACAAGACATCTCATGTATTGTATGAGTGAGCTACAGAGCACTAATATATCCAGGGCTATGGTACGCCTGAGGTATACCTGCTGGTTGAGCCCCGTCTCTGAAGACTCCTTAGGGAGTTAAACAAAAGAAAAAATATTCCACAATTATAATTATTCTACTGACATTAGTGTGGCTGTAAATTGCCTCCAGCATTGCTCCTGTTTCTTTCTTGCTGGAGGCTGCCATTTTGTTGAGGGCCAGAGTAGTAGTTTTCTTATTGGAAACTCTTCCCCTCTCTTTGGTCTCAAAAACTATATGTCATGTTCTTCAATTAAAATATGTACATTTCCAGCCTTGATTGTATGTCTTGGCTCATATAGAGAGGCTGTTCAAGAGGAAGAAAGGAGAGAATATCCGGTTGATAGAATTAGACACTATCCTTGTAAGTTTAACTCGTTTGCATCTCCCTGGCAGCAGAGTTTGTCCTGTCACCTCTCCTGCTTTTCTTTTCTCCGCCCCTAATCTGTGTGCCCTCAGCACAATCTGTGTCATTCCTATTGCTTTCTTCCCTATTCAGCAAGAATACATCTTACAGCTGTCTGCTGATTTACCTCTAGTTACTCTGATTTTAGGCACAGTGCTGAGAATAGAAAGCAACTGAGCATGTGCAGAGCGGGTTGAGACAGTGCATTGTTGGATTCTAAACAGTATAGGCACTTTATTTTTTAATGATTTTCATAGCTATACCTGCAAAGAAGCCAGACTGAAGTGATTAGGATTTGCATTTATGACTAAAGTTCCAATGTAATTCTGTCCTCAAAACTTTTACAGTCTCAGGCTGGCAGGGGAACAGGACCTGCACCATTTTTTTTTTAAAATCTGGCTCCTGTTGCCAACTCTTCTAAATAATTTTGAAATTAGAGAGAGAAAGCTTTCCCTGCTCTTGCAGTTGGTCTATATACATTGCAAAGCTTGCACATTTGCACTTGGCATTATATGATGTATCATAGATTTGGAACTAAGGGGTGCTTCTGTACATTCTCCTTCAAAGTCTGTCTCTGATTTTCATGCAGCTGTCCCTACACTCAGCTAAGGACAAGGAGGATTGTAACCTGTCCTTTTTAAATGAGTTTGTGCCTGGAGAGTCTCAGTCTGCTTACATTACCCCTAGGCCTCAAATCCTTATTGATGCAGTGCATTCCTCGACAGGAGCTTCTTTCAGTACCGGATTTTGGAACAGAGAGAGTGTTCCAGAAATTGGCACACTGCTTCCACTCTGCAAATTACGATGTAAGTGATGGTACCCAAGGGTGACAGCACAGTGAACCCCTTCCCCTTTGGGGCCTGCGTGTGCTGTGTGCACTGCACACATATAGAAATGCTAGTGAATTTTTATATAGGAGACTTACAGGGCCTTGAAAAAGTATTCATAGCTCTTTAAATTTTCCACACTTTGTCATGTTACAACCAAAAATGTAAATGTATTTTATTGGGATTTGTTGGTGGTAGACCAACACAAAGTGGCACATAATTGTGAAGTGAAAGGAAAATTATAAATGGTTTTTAAAGTGTGGTGTGCATTTGTATTCAGCCTCCTTTACTTTGATACCCCCAACTAAAATTTGCCTTCAGAAGTCACCTAATGAGAAAATGGACCAGGAGAGGTTGCTGAGCAGGTAGCAGGCTGCAATTAAAAAAAATGCAGAAGAGATTCAATAAATCAGGGTGTCTTTAATCTGAGTAAAGCCACCCTGACCCCAAAGAACTGCATATACTTGATCCAGGCTTAAAATGTGCCCCAAGGAGAGCTATGAATACGTTTTAATCTTATATTGACACTCACAAGTTTATCAGGAAAATAATTTGAAAAAGTAAATAATTAATAATCCTTTAAATTCAATCAGTAGGAATACAATAAATAATGTTGGAATTGATGGTGGATTCAGCAATAAATATGCGTTAAACCCTCCAGTGCCAAGTAACTACTATGTGGAAGTCTTTCAAAACATGGTATTGAGGGATTTGAAACAAATTACATCCAGAAGAGGGGTGAATCAAAGACATATTAGAGAAGGAATTGAATTCCTAGAAACAAGAAAGGAGATTATAGTGAGACCTGCTGACAAAGGAGGAGGGACAAAGACTTTTATCATCAATAGATGACTAAAATGCTATCTGATGAATGTACATATATAAAAAACTGTTAAAAGATCCAACATTGGCCTATAAAAATCAGTTAAAGCACCTGATAGATTATGGTTATAGAAAACATGTATTATACAAAAAAGAAATAAAATATTTGGTCCCTAGTGTATGTAGAATTCCTATTATATATACTCTTACCAAAGTGCATAAAAATACTTCTTGTCCCCCGGTCAGATAGGGTCAGTTACAGCGAGATTAGGGGAATATCTTGACAAGTTTCTACAACTTAGTGTTCTAACAACTCGGGCGTATTTAAAAGAAAAAAAAAGAAAAAAGAGAGCTGCGCTAAAATGAAGTGTTTGATAGCAAATTAAACAGTAAACTTAAATGAACCAATTAAGGTGAATACATTAATTAAAGCCAATAACATATGTGCAATATGTCTCAAAATAACGTGACATGTATATGAATAATTAAATGAGTAAAGTCCATAAAAAAGTCCATAAAAGAAAAGCAGCAAACAGGTAAAGAGTGCTGTGTGTAGAAAGGAGTCCACCACCAATTTACTGTGTCTTCATCCACGCCCAGTGCTGCATGCTATGAGCTCACAAAAGGCTTACCAGAACTCAGATCAGTATAGGCATTTAAACCATAGGTAAGGACATCAGTGGATCCATACAGGAAAATGGCGTCTCACACAGGGTAGTCTCGTGGTCACTGTATCCAGCAAAGAACCGTAATGCACACCAACACCATACGAGCTCGATACCATCCACTACCCAATGCTCCCAGAGGGATATGCAAGAGAAAGGGGGCCACAATGGTATTTAAAAGACACTAAGGATTTACACTGCTCAACAAAATTTAAAGGAACACTTTTTAATCAGAGTATAGCATCAAGTCAATTAAACTCCTGGGATATTGATCTGGTCAATTAAGTAGCAGATAGGGTTGTTATTCAGTTTCAGCTACTTGGGTGTTAATGAAATTAAAAACAGGTGCATTAGATGGGCAACAATGAGACAACCTCCAAAACAGGAATGGTTTTACAGGTGGAGGCTTATTACATTGTTTTCCCTACTCATCTTTTCTAACTGTTTTCACTAGCTTTGCATTTTTCTAGGGTCAGTGTCACTACTGGTAGTATGAGATGATAGGTGGACCCTATAGAGGTTGCACAGGCAGTCCAACTCCTCCAGGATGGTCAATATGTGCCATTGCCAGAAAGTATTCTGTGTCACACAGCACCATCTCAAGAGCATGGAGGGGATACTAGGAGACAGGCAGTTACTCTAGGAGAGCTGGACAGGGCCATAGAAGGTCCTTAATCCATCAGCAGGGCTGGTATCTGCTCCTTTGTGCAAGGAAGAACAGGATGAGGACTGCCAGAGCCTTACCTCCAGAGCCTTACCTCCAGAAGGCCACTTGTGTAAATGTCTCTGACCAAACAATCAGTTATGCTGCCTGTAACATCGTTCAGCATGATTGGTTTGGTGGTGGGTCAGGGATGGTCTGGGGAGGGATATCCATGGAGGGAAGCACAGACCTCTACAGGCTAGGCAATGGCACCCTAACTGCCATTAGGTATCAGGATGGAATCCTTGGACCCATTGTCAGATCCTACGTTGGTGCAGTGGATCCTGGGTTCCTCCTGGTGCATGACAATGACCGGCCTCATGTGGCGTGAGTATGCAGCCAGTTCTTGGAGGATGAAGGAATTGATACTATTGAATGGCCTCCACACTCGCCTGACCTAAATCCAATAGAACACCTCTGGGACATTATGTTTCGGTCCACCCGATGCCGCCAGGATGCACCTCAGTCTGTTCAGGAACTCAGTGATGCCCTGGTCCAGATCTGGGATGAAATACCCCAGGACACCATCTGTCTTCTCATTAGGAGCATGCTCCGATGTCAGCCATGCATACAAGCACGTGGGGGGCCATACAAACTACTTTGATTTTTGGGGTGTCTTTGAATTCAGCCCTCTCCAGGTTGATCATTTTCATTCATTTCCATCAAACAATGTGGCATCCTTTTGTTCCTAATACATTACCCAGTCCATATCAGTATAGATATCCAGCATGGTATTTTTCCCTATTGAGATCTGATGTGTTTTCAAAGTGTTTCTTTTTTTGAGCAGTGTATTGATAGCCATAAAATATATTAAATTACATAAGACAAATTCTACATACCTAGTAACAGCAGACTTTTCGTCGCTATATACAATCATACAGCATGATGACATCCTACTGGCAATAAATTGGGCGCTTAGTCAAAGGGAGGAATTACCCCAGGGGTCTTCAAACTATGGCCCTCTAGTTGTGCAGGAACTACAATTCCCATCACGCCTAGTCATGCCTGTGAATGTCAGAGTTTTACAATGCCTCATGGGATGTGTAGTTCCACAACAGCTGGAGCGCCGTCGTTTGAGGATCCCTGAATTACCCCTTATACAAATGGTATTTTTACAAAAATTAGATTTTTCTTTTTCACAAAACTATTTCTGGTACCAAAGCGTTTTTTAATAGCCAAAAAAGTGGCCATGGTAACCAAACTTGCTCCCAGCCTTGCCAATATTTTTATGGCAGAGTGGCAGCAAATCTAGACCCGAGTTAGGTTTTAAGGGAGGTTTTTTGCCTATATATTTGGGAAGGATCTAAACAATCACTCCACCAATTCATGTATTACCTTAATAATAATAATATTAAACTTGACTATCAGTTCAGTGCTAGCACCATCAGTTTTTTGGACTTAACTATTTTAGGGAAGAAGATTTTTTGACCACAAAGGTTTATTTTAAACCCACGGATAGAAATAGTTATTTATTGATAAGTCATCAACCCAATTGGCTGTGCAATATTCTGCGAGGCCAACTAATGCGCATCAGAAGGAACTGCACTTTCAATTAAAGACCTCATTGAACAGTCTGAATATATTAAAAAAAATTGTGCAAAAGAGGACCAGATAGATTGTTAGATTCAGAATGTTGACTATCCCAAGAGACTAGTGTTTTCGGAGTAAGGTCTGAGGTGATGGTGGAGATGATAAACAATGGAGCTTCATCTCAGATTTCAACTGCCAATACAAAGAGACTGAAAACATATTCTCTAGGCATTGGCATGTCTTGATGATGGATAGAATATTAAAGCCGATATTACCTAATAAACTTTCCTTTATTTATAGGAAAGCCCCCAGTTTTGGGGATAAATTTATCCAAAAAATTTTTGATCCCCCATCTAGACCATCGTTTTGGCCCGGCCGTAAGGGTTTTGTGGCTTGTAGAAAGTGTAAAGCTTGTCATCATGCAAAGAACAATGTTAAAAGACAGTCTTCATTTCATTCTGACCAAACTGGTTGAGATTATGAGATCTGTGATACCACTCATGTCGTATATACAGTATATTAGTCTACCCATGCAGACTGATATATATATAGGAAGTATAAAAAGAACCCTCAAAATAGGGATTGGGGAACATGTGATAAATATTATCAAGGGGTATAGATATCACAGTGCATCTGAACATCATAGGCAATGTCATGCGAGAGACCCATCCACACTTCAATTTTGAGGTGTGGAGAATGTACTCCCATCATGGAGGGGTTCTAAAAGAGTAAGGGACCTCTCAAAAAAATAATCAAAATGGATACCATTTGTACATGTTACATATGATGAGTCCTGAAGGGTTAAATATAGAATTGGGCATCAACTGTTTTATTAGTAATTATTAGGAATTAAGAGTAAATAATAGGTTCATACTGAGGATTCTGTGGATACATTTTATAGATATTTTATATATGTTTTGTATTATCTGATATACAATATAAAGATGTAGTGTTGTAGATGATTAATGTTATAATATATCTTTTTAATATATGTGATAATATTTGGTCTCTAATTGATCATTGGACTTGTGTCCAACGATCAAGTTCACTTAGGAGGTATAGGTGGACAATCTTGCCTAAGGTTTGTTAAATTTTGCTGAATCCAAATTATATCCAGCAGACATGGAGTATATTCAACAGGTGGAAGATACTGCAAGGTTTACATGCACCATGTGCAATGTCAGGCGAGTAAGAGCATTAATGGTTACAGCAAGGAGGAGCAGGATATTTAAGCTCTGTTGCCATGCTGTGTAGCCACCCCCTGTGACGCAGACGGAAGTGACAAAATGGGTCGGAGCGTGGCTATACGGCAACTTGATTTGACGCCGAGATAGTGACCCATGAAGTTGGGTAAAGGGGATGGTGAGATCACAGCACTGAGGCACCCAACATGCTATTGATTTTGTTACTATTGTGATTTTTTTTTACATTATTGGAGGCTCTGTCTTGACTTTTGTCCTTACATGTGGAAATTGGTGTTGTAATCTGGATGGAGTTTGGCGATCTTTAGCAGCTCTTGAGTACTAAAAATTGAGACTTGCCAGACACAAGAGTGAATGGCAACAGCATCTGGTGAGCTTTATTCGTAAGGGAGTGGAATTAGCACAGATTGCCCTGGTGGAGGATATATGGTGTACTGTGATTTTTTTTTTTCAGTAACACCTGTTTCATCACACTTTGTTGGACTTGAGTTTTCACTTTCTACTATATATATTTTTATTAAAAAAGAATAGCGCAACCTTGCAAAAGAAATGACTATCAAATATGGAGACCATCCATAAATAAAAATGGGGATTTAGTTCCACCATATGGCCATATCGTGCTCAAGCCCACCACTGCGTCAAAGTACCCCATTATCGGTGGGTCCTACACTATCCATAAAAAAGGGGTGAATCCAGCCTCTCTTACCCTTGGAGACAACGCTCCTTGCTGGGAAGGTGTGCTAATGCACTGCAGGGGACTCCTCCTATATCTACTTGATAGAGGGCACCAATAGAGTACAGGTGTGTGTGGGGGATGGGATGCTCAACCTCATAAGTCTGGTCAGACCGAATACATAATAAACAAGCAAAAAATTGGGGGAGCAAACCCTGAACATGTATATCTAAAGCCGGTGCAGCTCTGGACCAAGCAACATGTATATTAAAAAAAAATAGCGCAACCATGCAAAAGAAATGACTATCAAATATGGAGACCATCCATAAATAAAAATGGGGATTTAGTTCCACCATATGGCCATATCGTGCTCAAGCCCACCACTGTGTCAAAGTACCCCATTATCGGTGGGTCCTACACTATCCATAAAAAAGGGGTGAATCCAGCCTCTCTTACCCTTGGAGACAACGCTCCTTGCTGGGAAGGTGTGCTAATGCACTGCAGGGAACTCCTTCTATATCTACTTGATAGAGGGCACCAATAGAGTACAGGTGTGTGTGGGGGATGGGATGCTCAACCTCGACCTTGCGCTATTCTTTTTTAATATACATGTTGCTTGGTCCATAGCTGCACCGGCTTTAGATATACATGTTCAGGGTTTGCTCCCCCAATTTTTTGCTTGTTTATTATATATATTTTTGTATGGACACTTTTTTATAGTTTTACAAGAGTTTTTTTTCCACAAGATTTGGATTTGATTTATTCCCATTAGCTACTGTGAAATGTGTGTTTTTGAAGATATTCTATTTCAACAATTTTGTTTAGTAAATAAAGTCCACCTGTGTATGATTTATTCTATGTAAAAAAAAAAAAAAAGATGTTCTGTGAAGTCCTCAGAGGTTTGTTAGAGAGCCTTAGTGAACAAACAGCATCAAGAAGACCAAGGAACATGCCAGACGGGTCAGGGATAAAGTTGTGGAGAAGGTTAAAGCAGGGTTAGGTTATAAAAAAAAATCCTCTCACGGAGCATTGTTCAAAAAAACTGCAAACCTACGAAGACATGACTGTCCACAAGAAGGCACAGTTATTGGACAATCATATACACCTGATGCCCAGGACCATGCTATCCCTGGCTTTATGGTTTACAAATTAAGATGTGCAGTTGGGAAAATCCTTCTAGAATATTCTTATGATGGATGCCAGCATGAAAGACTGGAGAGGAGTCCTGGACACCCTTTTTATGCAGGGGACTTAGTCAATAAGTAGGAAGCTTACTTCCCAGTCAACATACTGAAACTCAGAGTGACTTGGTTAGCCCTTCACCGCTGCACCTCTTGCCTGCATTGATCATCTAACCAGGATCCAATCAGTCAACCCCACTACTGTGACCTATGTCAACCATCAGTAAACAACCAAAATCTCAAAGAGGACCAAGAAGCTCAAAGATAAGCTGAACATATCCTGCCTGGGGAGAACTTTACAATGTGCCCTGTCCATTGTACATGCTAGTTGTGGAAAAATTGGCTAGAAGACTTCCCCAGTCATTAATATCTGGACTCCAAAGAGTGGTTTATTCACCTGGAGGTGTTTCAAGACCTCTTTTACAAATGAGGAATGCCAGACACGGATCTCCAGATTGAACACTAAACTCAGCAGGTTTGTTTCCAGTTACAGGGACCTTCTAGCCATAGCAGTGGATGTCCTGGTGACTTTTGAAGCTCCCTTCTCATTTGCTTATCAGAATCAAAACAAAGGGCATTCTGGTGATTCTCATCGCATTGAACTAACCCAGGCAGAAGTGGTACTTAGACCTCATCAGACGCCTGGCAGACTTCATACAGGGTCTCCCAAATCACCCAGGTCTTCTGCTCCAAGGACTGGTTTGCCATCCTGCTTCATGGTTGTGGGCTTTATTGGCATGGCTGTTAAAGCCCAGGTCATAAAAAATAGGGGCTCCTTTGATTCCCTTTTTCTTGCAATCCCAATAACTAGGAAATGTTCTTCTTGCAAGTTTTACCTTCGCACCTGGGATGTATACTGTGAAAATTTTAACGCAAATCATTTCTATTGCAAGAGGCATTACGTGGGATGTATCTTGAGTACCATCAAAGGTCAGATATCCACTCTCGCAATTCTTTTCCAAAGGCCACTTGCCTCTCTTTCTCTGGTGAAAGCCTTTGCACAGGGTCGTGTATTGTACAGCACTCATTCTAGTGCTACAGAGGATCAGGGTTGTCTTCAGGCCTAAGACCTTACTTCTCTCTAAGGTGGTTTCTCTTTTTCATCTTAACCAGGATATTGTGCTTCCATCTCTCTGTTCTATTGACAGTACAGCCCAAGGACAGAACTCTCTATTGCTTGCTGAATGTGGTGTGAGCTGTTCTAGTTGTTCTGTCAGCTGTGGCTTCCCTCTGAGAGTCTGACTCCTTTCTTTTCTTCTCTGAGGGTCCCTGGAAGGGCAACCTGGCTCCTGCTCCCCTCTTGCTAGGTGGCAACTCCTTAGTCAAGCCTTTAGGCTTAAGGACAAAGTTCCACCTTTTCCTTTCAAGGCGCACTCCACTAGGCCAGTGAGCGTCTCCTGGGTTTTTCAACATCAGGCATCTGTTTCTAAGATTGCTAAGCTGCCATTTGGTCTTCTGTTCACATGTTTGCTAACCAGGGTGGATATTTAGGCCTCTTCTAATATCAGCTTCAGATGTAAGGTTCTTCTGTCAGCTCTTTGAACTGCAAGCTACTCCACTTGTTTTGCAGGGCTTGTTAACATTCAAGTTGCTGTGTTGCCCTCCCTTCAGTTGGACAACAGCCAGAATCACAAGCTAATAAATAGTAGGGGAGTCAGCGCTTCACTATCCATGGGGAACAAAATGCAGGGAGATGGTAATCTTGATAGAAGGAGGGACACACACAATCACCAGTCACTATTTAGTGGGTTTGGGATCCCCTCATAGGCATGTGAAACAAAAGAAGCCAGATCAGTATGAGTAAATATAAAATGCAATTTATTAAGTATCACTTACATATGAAAATGAAGAGAACTGTATATAAGGCTGGTATGGTGTGCTCAGCTGAGAGGCAGCAATCTCAATGGACTAGAGAGCAGCCGCAGACACAAGCTGGGACCCGCCGAGAGAAAACAAGTGACGTCCACGGCTCTCACATATGCCACTGGTGATGGATCAACAGGCAAGCAATATGAGAGAGGGGTGGGCCACAATGTGTTTCCAAAGCCCTACCTTCTTTGTCAGGCTAGCCCACCCTACTTATGTGGAAGGATATTTATACGATCATAGGGATGGAAAATTAGCCAATCAAGGATGAGCAAAGCCGATTCTGCCAGTGGCCATTCAGGGACAGAGATAGACCGAACCAGCTGTCATGTCATGTCGAATACTAATGGGCAGTGCAAGACTTGAGAGGGCAGAATCGGTCCCGAAGATAAGCCAATCATAGATATGTAAAGACGTAGCTGGCTGTACGATCTCCAGACTTAGCCAAGTCTGATTGTACACAGTACAGAATACAGACTGCGATCCAACAAGCGTGATCGACAACAGCAGGATGGAGGACACAAAAACGCTATAGGACAGGGGATGTCCTCTCCAGTCCAACGAGAAGGCTTAATTAAAACAACAAACTATAACAGCATTAATAAAATATTTAGCAGCATCAAAAAAGATATAGTATAAAATGATTTTGTCACATATACATCAAGCGTACATTAATGCACAGAACAATATATTACATAGTTACATAGTAGTTGAGGTTGAATAAAGACAATAGTCCATCCAGTTCAACCCGTGTAGGCGCGCATGGCCATAATCATCTCTATTACCCCTAAATGTTCTGATCCTTGAGATGTACATCCAAGAGTCTTTTGAAAGTAGCTATACTTCCCGCAGAAACTACCTCTTGTGGTAGAGAATTCCACAATCTTGTAGCCCTAACAGTAAAGAACCCCCTGCATTGCCTGAGGTCAAAACGCTTCTCCTCTAATCGCATTTTATGTCCACGAGTCCTCATGCAATCCTTGCGACTGAATAGCATTTTTTTTATGCTGAGATTACCATTGAGGTATTTATAAATTGTTATCGTGTCCCCTATCAGGCGTCTCTTCTCCAGGGAGAATAAATTAAGTGATTGCAGACGCTCTTCATAATTAAGTTCCTCCAATACCCTAATTAGTTTATTTGCCCTTCTCTGGACTCTCTCCAGCTCCAACACATCCCTCCTGAGGACTGGCGACCAGAACTGGAAAGAATACTCCAGATGTGGTCGGACCAGAGTTTTATAAAGTGGAAGGATTATAGTCTTATCTCTGGAATACATCCATTTCTTTATGCATGCTAATATTCTGCCGGCTTTGGCAGCTGCCGCTTGACATTGCATGCTTTTGCTTAGTCTATCCTCTACCAAGACTCCCAGATCTTTCTCCATTTTTGATTCCCCCAAAGGTTCCCCCCCTAAAGTGTATTGTGCTTTTATGTTTTTAGTCCCCAAGTGCAAAACCTTACACTTCTCCACATTAAACCTCATTTGCCATGTTGTTGCCCACTCTGTTATTTTGTTCAGGTCATTCTGTAGGATATCTGCCTCATGCTGTGCAGTTATTGCCCTGCCCAATTTTGTGTCATCTGCAAAAACTGATTTCGAACTCCTGATCCCGACCTCAATGCTGTTTATGAATAAATTGAACAGGGTTGGTCCCAGGACTGAACCTTGGGGGACCCCACTTACCACCCATAACATCATTTATTGCTAAAAACTTAATTAAAAAATGAATGTGTAAACCTGAATTTCAAAACCTATATATGCGTATGTATATATAAATATGTGTATAAAGACACATAAAAACAATATTTAAAACTATTGATATACTGTATGTGTATAAAAATAGAAATGGATGCAAGAATGCACGTAGAACAGACATGCATTCTTACAGACTGTAAACACTTGAAACGAACAATAGCGACTGATACTAAATATATACAAAAAAAGGAGGGTATGCCCTCAATAGACCATAAAATAGTGTTTGTTTCTAACACCTCATTTAACCCCCCAGGTACTAATGTATTTGAGGTGAAAATCTAGTAAGTTTCCCTATGGCAGAGTCTCTGGAATCTCTCAGCTTGGGAATCACAGGGAGGAATACTCTCTATAACCCAAACTCCTAATCCTTCCGTAGATTTATTGTGGTGTGTGAGGATATGTCTGGGGACATTGTGATCTTCCCCTCAGTTGGACTGCTTTTGGACATCCGTCTTGTATCAGAATTAATCCTTTGTCCCCATTGACCAAATGTCCTACCCTTCTGTCTTTAAGATCCACTCCTACAACTGTTTTCCCACAAAAATGGAGATTAATGGGAGTGAGTGGGGTTGTATCTGGCTGACTAACTGCTTTGTTTGCTAATGTCTAATCTCCTTTAGGCAGCAGCAGTGCTGTATTTTGGCCTAGGCCAACAAAGCCCAGGCCTAGGGCGGCACTTTGCAGGGGGGCAGCAAAAAAACCACCCCCTCCTCCTGAGACTCTATTGGCCACTGGTTGCTAGAACCGCCTCTCTCTCTCCCTTCTCTCTCTCTCCCCCTTCTCTCTCTCTCTGAGGGGCAAATTTACATAGGGGGGGGCAATTTTAGTCTTGCCTAGGGCAGCACAAAACCAGAATACACCACTGGGCAGCAGTGCAACCCTTTTTTATTATATTTAATTCTGTATCCTCAAAAAAAACCTTCAAGAAACAGATTTTACGGTAAGAATAACAATTCTGTTTTAGTGTTTGTCAATGATAGATAAATAGCCTAATGTCCTTAGTGTTGCCACAGGTTTCCAATACTTACCACCACTCCAACAGTCTGATGTCTTCGAGGTCCCTTGCCAGCACCAGCATCCTATCCCCAGCTTTTACCAGGTTTCGTTCTTTGAGTGCCGGTTCACACTTATGCGATGCGGGAAGGCTGCGAATTCGCAGCCTGTTCCCGCATCGCAAACGCACCCCTGGCAGTTCACACTGCCATATGCGATATACTGGGGGTGTCAATGAAATGTTAACGACACCCCCAGTTTGATCGCATATCGCAGTGCGATCTGACAGTTCGCACAGGATCGGATCGCACAAGTGTGAACCACTGTGCGATCCGATCCTGATGCGGCTGCAATAAAGGGTCCTGTGCGTCTTTGCTGCAGGTGCAGTGCGAATTTAGCCATACAAAGTGTATGGCTGAACTCGCACCGCACAGCCGATCGCATGTAATGAAGGAGCAGTGCGCTCCGATATTACATGCGATCGCCGCAGCCGCACATATGTGAACCGGCACTGACAGTCTTGATTGGCTGGTGCAGAATCACTCCCATGTATGCTGGGAAGTTCAGTCATCCCAGGAGACCGACACCATGCTAGAAATGTAAACTGAGCCCTACATTCTACAGAACACTGCTAACAGGGAGGTTTGTTTATTTTATTTCAGTAGAGACATTGCAGATCTCTTCTGCAATAAATAGCCAGCCTGCCCAAATGGTTTTCACATTTACCTTTAGTTCTGCTTTAATACTAATCTTAAAATGTTGATTATTTTTTTATAGTTGTCCTATAAGGCCCCATGCACACGGGGCGTTCAAAAAAACGTGCGTCAAAGCTAGTTATGACGCCGGGAAAAACCGGCGTTAAAATGCGAGTTAAACAGCGTTTGTCAAATTATGTTAATGAGCGTTAAGCCACGTTAAGGTGCGTCAGCGCTAAACAGCGTTTTTTTTAAAAAATAGTCCGCCTCCATTTTCCACAACCAAAATAACCACAATGCAATGTGTCGATGCCATTTTGGTGGGAGAGAGAGAGAGGAGAGAGCATTTTCAGATCAGCTGAGAGTGTTTCTTGTATTTTCGGAGTATTTTTTCATTTCTGAGTCATGGATCCTGTTATGCAGAAGGTTGATGAGGCGATCCTGCTCATCATCTTGAGAAGGATGCGTAGAAGGAGACAGTTGGAGGAGGAGAATGAGAGGAGCAGACGGCGAAGGTTCTGGGTGCATCCTGTCATGTCGCAGCGTCTGTCCGTGGGGTACTTTACCACCATGTACACCCAACTCCGCATGTATCCGGACAAGTGGTACAACTTCTCACGTATGTCCGTTCCGCTTTTCGATGACCTGCTGGAGAAGCTCAGGCCAAGGCTATCCAGGATGGACACGAACATGCGAAGCAGTGTGTCACCGGAGGAAAGGCTGCTTGTGACACTTCGGTAAGTGAAATAATTTTTGGGTGTTTTGTCTAGGGTTAGTACTTGGGTCAGGGCTAAAAGGGTTAGGGGGTGAGGTCCTAGTTAAAACATATTTTCAATGTATTTTTGAAAGATATATATATATATATATATATATATATATATATATATATATATATATAGATAGATAGATAGATAGATAGATAGATAGATAGATAGATAGATAGATAGATAGATAGATAGATAGATAGATAGATAGATAGATAGATAGATAGATTCTTTTATGTAATATGTAATAATTTTTTCTTTAAATTTTTATTTTAGGTTTCTTGCTACTGGCCAAAGCTTTGTCTCCTTACACCACTATTTTCTGCTAGGTGTCTCCACGGTGGCAAAAATTGTTAAGGAAACATGTGCAGCAATATGGGAGGAGTTGAAGGAGGTGGTCATGCCGGAGCCGACTGAAGAGGTGTGGGAAGCAGTTGTCGACGAGTTTTGGGAGAAAACTCAGTTCCCCAACTGTATCGGTGCCCTTGATGGAAAACACATCAGGGTGAAGAAGCCCCCCCATTCCGGCTCTGCATACTATAACTACAAGAAATATTTTTCTGTGGTACTCCTGGCATTGTCTGATGCCCATCTTCAATTCCTTGCTGTTGATGTAGGAGCATATGGCAGCCAGGGTGATGCCCGCATCTTCCGAGAATCGGCCTTTGGACGACGGCTACACGAAGGACGACTCAACATACCAACAAGCAGGCCGCTACCGTGTACAGAGGAACCAAGCTTGCCATTGGTCATGGTGGCCGACGAAGCATTTGGACTGGCAGAAAATCTGATGAGGTCATACAATGGACTGAGTCATACCAAACGTATATTCAATTATCGGCTGAGCCGTGCTCGTCGTGTTGTGGAGTGTGCGCTTGGTGTGTGCTCAGCAAAATGGAGGGTTTTGCTGTCATGTATTCAACTGGATGTTGACAATGCCATCAAGGTTGTCCTGGCCTGCTGTGTTTTGCACAATTTCCTAAGGAGAAGCGTCAGGAGCACCGTTGAACCAGAGCCACGTAACCCCATGCACCGCGTGCAGTTTATGGACTTTCGAACAACAGCACGAGTCATGACCATCAGAGATAAGTTTGCGGATTTCTTTGTCTCGCTTGATGGGGAAGTGGCATAGCAGGATAATTTTGTCTAAAATCATTCATCTTGTAAACTTTGTGATATCTTCACATACAGCTTTTATTAAACATTTATGTCAGTTCTTTTGATGTCTATCATTCTTCCATTGTTCCAGTTCAATGTTGCATGAGGCAAGTGTGTGCCAGCCCTTTTCTGTGCATACACTTGCCCCATGCAGAAGAAGGCGGGGGGGTTTCCTTCTGCATGAGGCAAGTGTGTGCCAGCCCTGGTGTGTGCATACACTTGCCCCATGCAGAAGAAGGCGGGGGGTTTCCTTCTGCATGAGGCAAGTGTGTGCCAGCCCTGGTCTGTGCATACACTTGCCCCATGCAGAAGAAGGAGGGGGGATTCCTTCTGCATGTGGCAAGTGTGTGCCAGCCATGGTCTGTGCATACACTTGCCCCATGCAGAAGAAGGCGGGGGGTTTCCTTCTGCATGAGGCAAGTGTGTGCCAGCCCTGGTCTGTGCATACACTTGCCCTATGCAGAAGAAGGCGGGGGTTTCCTTCTGTATGAGGCAAGTGTGTGCCAGCCCTGGTCTGTGCATACACTTGACCCATGCAGAAGAAGGCGGGGGGTTTCCTTCTGCATGTGGCAAGTGTGTGCCAGCCCTGGTCTGTGCAAACACTTGCCCCATGCAGAATAAGGAGGGGGGTTTCCTTCTGCATGTGGCAAGTGTGTGCCAGCCCTGGTCTGTGCATACACTTGCCCCATGCAGAAGAAGGCGGGGGGTTTCCTTCTGCATGAGGCAAGTGTGTGCCAGCCCTTACCGGCCTGTGCAGATGTACTTCTTTTACAACATACAACTAAAATAAAAAAAAGGCAAAATATCATTTCAACAAAAGGCTTTTATTCAATAAACGCTTTACAAAAAAAAAAAATCAAAGATGCTGATACGTGTATCCTGACTGATCATCATGACTTGACCGCGGTGATTTGGCACGTGGGTAGCTAATATCAGGATGCGAGTGGGTGGCTTGGGGCTGTCGTTCATGCGCAACCTCATGGTGGTAAGGGGGTCCAGGTAAGGTTTGCTGTGGGTAATGGGTAGGTGTTTGGGAAAAATCAATGGAGGAGTGGGGTGGGAAATAGGAGGACGGGGACAAGACAGGTGTTGGGTGGCGTTGCGGAGGGGACAAGGTAGGTAGGTGGCGTTGCGGAGAGGGGCGGTATTGGAAGTGGGGTGTTAGCGTTGCTGAGGTCCCAGAGGGCATTGGGGGATCAAGAAAAGTGTTGTATGGATCGTTTGGTGGTGGCGGGCCACCACTTAGTTTAGCATGCCGAAATTGGGTTAGAATAGCGAGCACGCGATCCATACAAAGCTTTTCTTCCGCTCCCCCAATGTCCTCCAGGATGTGGTATACAGTGCGGCAGAAGGAGGCACGTGCGTTGCCAGGATCCAGGAAGACATCCACACTGCGCCTCTCCTGCCGCACTTCCTGCAGCAACGCTAACACCCCATCCTCGTTTTGAAGGACAATACCGCCACCCCTCTGACGCTGATTGCGGCCACGGCCACGCGCAGCGCCACGGCCATGCACACACACCTCGTTGCCACGGACAGGCACCTCGCCACGGCCACGCGCCACACCACTATCAGGAATGTCTTCCAGTGATAATTCCAGGTCCCTGGATTCCTGTTAAGGAAAAAAAAAAGGTTCAGTTTGTCACATACAATGAAGAACAGAATGGCAGACAGACTAGACGGACACTAACCTGTATTGTGGATTAATCTAAGACATGAGATCCACTGGATTGGATTGACATGGTCATGTCACTATTTTCCGTGGCAGCACTGGGGGGTCTGTCTTCAGACGGTACTTCCACCACCTCCTGTCTAGTATCCTGTGTCATGTCAGCAATATTAGATGTTGTCCTGAAAAATATATAAAAAAAATGGCTGCAGAATAGCAATATATTCACAGAAAACGATGCTCTGAGCACCCCTATGTGTAAGTCAAAAATACAGTATGTGCAACTTATGCCCCTTACACACTTACCGATCGTCGGCCGACCGATCGGCCGTCAAATGTCCACGGCTGTCGTGTTTGTCTGTTGAAAAGTGCTCAAAACTTGCCCAGGACTTTTGTCTGCCGACAGAAAATGACGTCAGTACGTTCCACGCACGTTCGCCGCTACAAAAGAGGAAGTGAGTGTTTGGCCGTGACCCTTCTGGGCATCTCGCGCTGATTTCGGTAGCATTTGTTTGGTTGACGACATTTCGCTATTTTCCGAGACATCGTTCGAGAATTTATTATGGAGCCTGTGGATTCGACCATTGCTGTACTTAGCGTCGGAGTTTTGGCTCTGAAGCGACGTACGAGCAAGAGGAAGAAGAACCGGACCTCCTGGACGAAAAATTGGTTGCTTAACCGTGATCAATTTTCCCAGATGTCCTTGCTGAGGGAGCTCCAGGAAAATAATCCTGATGATTTCAGGAATTATTTGAGGATGACGGATCCCATCTTTTACCGTCTTCTTGCCCTGGTGTCCCCCTATATTATCAAGCAGGATACTTGTATGCGGGTTGCAATTACTCTTGAGCAAAGGTTAATTGCGACTTTGAGGTATCTTGCAACAGGGAGAAGCCTGCAGGATCTGAAGTTCACCACAGGCATCTCCCCCCAAGCACTTGGAGTCATCATCCCTGAGATCTGCTCTGCCATCATCAAGGTCTTGCAGAAGGACTATATCAAGGTATGTTTTTTTTTTTACATTACATTACATGTATTAGTCGTTTCACCCGAATTATGATGTTTTTGGATGTACAGCAATTGACACAGGCCATTATTTTGTAACTACCCTCTGTCCGCATGCACATAGTAGTAAAGATGTAGATTATCTTAACCATTTGTAAAATTACCCACTAACCACCCAACCATTCTCTACTATGTGTCCTTAAACGCATTGCATGTTAACAGTATTTTGAATCTGTGTCATTTTATTACTTTCCCTCAAACAATTATTCCTTGGCCAATGTTTTAGTACCTAGTTTATGATTTATCTTAAATACATCAGTCCATCCATTCCCACCTATGATTGTGTATGTTTATGTAATGATGTTAAAACCTTCACTGACCACAAGCCCTTATTGATGTATAAATGCCCAGTTTTACTTACCCATCCCCCCACCCACATGCTAAATCTAAAAGTCAGCATATACCAAAGCTCTAGCTCAGAGGTCTTCAAACTATGGCCCTCCAGTTGTTCAGGAACTACAATTTCCATCATGCCTAGTCATGTCTGTGAATGTCAGAGAATTACAAGGCCTCATGGGATGTGTAGTTCTGCACCAGCTGGAGGGCCGTAGTTTGTAAATCTCAGCTCTAGCTGGTGAGTATAATGGTCCATACACACTATAAGATTTTCAGAACAATTTTTCCTTACGATTTACCAAAACCAGATAATATGAGGTCAAACAAACACTTTCAAATCCTATGCAATCTGGCAGGCCCTTGCACTACATAGAAAAGGTAAATCTGAAGGAAAAAGTCTTCAGAGAATCTTATAGTGTGTATGGCCCTTTACAATATAAGAACAATAGGAGGTATAAAATAAATGTATGTAGATGTTACATCCCCAAATCCAAACGATTGCCTTCCTGTTGTTTATATTTTTAAAAAGTTGCATAAGCATTTAACAGACAACTGTGTGTGTAATTAATAATGTGATGTGCTCAAGCACTAAATCTTGTTTTTTTTTGTTTTTCCCCCACAGTTTCCTTCAAACGCAGAGCAATGGCTGGAGATTTCTGCTCAATTTCTGGAGAAGTGGAATTTTCCCAATTGTGGGGGTGCTATAGATGGGAAGCACGTCCGCATTGTCCCCCCTCCGAATTCCGGCACATTTTATTATAATTATAAAGGATTTTTTAGTATAGTCATGCTAGCCATAGTTAATGCAAACTATGAGTTTATTTATTTGGATATTGGCAAAAATGGCCGCAATTCGGATGGGGGAGTTATTGAGCAGACGGAGTTCGCTCGTCGTCTTCATAATGGCACTCTGAACCTGCCATCCAGGGAGCAAACCGTTGAGGGTATGAGCTTTGTTTTTATCGCAGATGATGCATTTGCGCTTGGGGAGCATCTCATGAAGCCCTACCCTCAGAGGAACCTCACCCCCGACCAAAGGATCTACAACTACCGGTTGTCCAGAGCTCGCAGAGTTGTGGAGAATGCCTTCGGGATAATGGCCAACCGGTTCCGGATATTCCTGACGTCCATACACCTGGCACTGTACAAAGTTGATAACGTGGTCCTGTGTTGCTGCACTTTGCACAACTTCCTACGCAGGAATGCAGAAAATTATGTTATGCAGCAACTGGATACTGACCCTGCTATGCCAGGTACAAGTGGAGAGGCCCAACCTCGTGACCAAATGGAGTCCATGACCTCAATGCAAGTTGGACGCTCAGGATTGGCATCACAGAGGGCCCGTCAGATCCGCCAGGAATATCTGGAATATTTCGTGGGGAGAGGAGCTGTGTCCTGGCAGCAATCAATGTCACACACACATTAATGTTGTTAAAGATTTGACACACAAGATAAATGTCAGAGATATCTTATTTTTCAACACATTAAACCAAAATTGCAATGATTCTGTATTGTGGATTCTAATCATTTGGGCACATATGCCAAACATAATTTATTGGGTTAATCATGTGTTATATATGTGTGACTTTGGAAGGGTTAATACATTCATCAGTGTGTTTCTTTACTGTAGTCTCTCACCAGCTGATCCAAAGTGATAATGGCCATGTGTTATTTTTTAGCCAGTGGTGTAAATACAAGGGCCTTCTGCACCCCATAAAATATCCACAAACCCTCTCACATTGAGAACTAAATCACACCCAAGGTTCATCTAATGTCACCTTACATTGGTGGTCATTGTCCAGAAGGTGCCCATACTATATATTTCATATAATACATTAGGGTATTAACAACGTACCTACACCTGTTATGTTGTGTTCATTTATGACATCCTTCTCACTGCCCACCAATGTAAGGATATGTCAGTGTTATGTGAAACTTGATCATTGTTCATCTCAAAGTGTTATATATAGGTAATGGAAAGTGAACTAGAGCAACGAACAAGCAATACACTATAGATTACACTGATCTCCCTACACTGATTGCTACTGGCAATATCAATGCCATATTGAATCCTAGGACTGCTAGTACCTTGAGTGTTGAGTCACACTTATGCGATGCGGGAAGTCTGCGACTTTGCAGCCTTCCTGCATCGCATAAGGGTGACCCGCCACTTACTTTTTGCACAGGATTGTATTCCACAAGTGTGAAGCACTGTGCGATCCAACCCAGATACATCAGAAATAAAGGGTCATGTGCGACTTGTGTGCGTATTCAGTGCGAATGTAGCCATACAAAGTGTATGTCTCAATTCACACTGCACATCTGATGGCATGTAATATCGTAGCGCACTGCTCCTTTATTACATGCGATCAGATGTTCAGGCCAAAATCATCTATACAGTTTGTATGGCTCAATTCGCACTGCACTCGCACAAAAGTCGCACATGATGCATTTATTCAGCCGCATCAGGATAGGATCGCACAGTCGTTCACACTTGTGTGATCCGATCCTGTGTGAAATGTCAGATCGCACTGTGATATGCGTTAAAACTGGGGGGATCTTTAACATTTCATTGACACCTCCAGCAACTCGCATATGGCAGTGTCCAAAATGCTTTCATTAACATGTAAATATGTGAATAGGACAGCCATCATACATTTAGTGCTTCTTTACACAGCTTTAGACCTGGACCCCCCAACGAAAGTCAAATAAAGAATTGAAAACACATTGTTGAATGTAAAAATGTTTTAGTAAGAAACATTCACAGGGTTAGGGTTAGGGTGTTCTAAAGTGCTTTTCCCAAACTTGGGTACACTCTTAACATCTGAGTGTCATAAAAATTGCATAAAAGATTCCAAAAAATTTGTAACATCAGGAACCAATACAAACATTAAAAACGTATAAAATTTTTTGTTTAAAATTTGGCAAGCATGTCCACAAAATCGTGCATTTTGGTTTGGAATGCCGTTGCAGTTTCCTTTATTTGCTCTAGGTCTGAGCAGCATTGTAGAGCCTCACGGGTTAATTTGGCCAAAGTGCAACTATGTAAAACATGATCTGTAAAATAAAATACAACTGAGTCAATGTGAATCACCTACATGAGTTCATAATAGAGAAACATTTGGTGTCCAGGTTATCTTAAATTACTCTCGAGTTAATACCTACCCTGTTCTTATGCTCTTTTGCCCTAGGCTCTTCTTCTTCCTCCTGTCCTCATCTGATGCTGTTGCTGATGATTCTGCCGGTCTCCTGAGCTTACTATATTTTCATTAGGGGTGTGAACGCATGATGACGTCATTGTGAGGGCATGGTCATAATGTATATATATTAAGCTGCAGAGACCAGAGACGGGCAGAATGCATGGCAACAGCATCAGAGGAGGACAGGAGGAAGAAGAAGAGCCTAGGGCAAAAGAGCAGACAACATAAGAGCAGAAGATTGGACAGCAGAAGAGTGGAGAGGAGAAGATCCAAAGAGCAGAGTGGAGAAGACCGGATGAAGATATTTAAGAACATTTCATAAACGTCTCCTGTCGTTATTCACATACACTTCCATTTATGTGGTTAATGTGTAGGGGTACTATGTACCCCATACCCATTCACATAGGGATTGGGGTCTGGGATCTGGGGGCCACCCTTTGTTAAAGGTTGCTTCCAAAGTCCTAGGAACCCCCTGGCCGCATGACCCCCCCCAAAACCACCAGACAGGGTTGTGGGGATGAGGCCCTTGTCCTCCTCAACATGGGAGCAAGGTGCTTTTGGGTGTGGGGTGCAGAGCCCCCCCTGGCCCAAAGCAACAAAACCCCCCCATGTTGAGGGCATGTGTCCTGCTGTGGTCTGGGGGGGTTTGGTCCGCTTGTTCGTCCCCTTTCCTGGCCTGACAAGCTGCATGCTTGGATAAGGGTCTGGTATGGGTTTTGGGGGTAACCCACGCTGTCTTTTTGTTGTGGGCCTACCCTCAAACTCAATACCACACACAAAAGGCCTGCTTGGGAACTTGGGGGGGACACCCACGGTGGGTTATTAAATTTTTCTGTGTAGTTCCCCCTCAATAATCTTCACAGCGCAAGTGGCCCCGCAAGTCAGAGCATCCTGATCCAACTTATGGTGCGACTTCCATTCAAATAAAGAGGCTCCCATAGGGAACTAGTGTTGACAATTGGAGGCTAAAAATAACACTGATAAAAATCATTATGAAAAAACCTACGTGGGCACACAATTGGCTCTCCGACACTTGGTCCAGGATCCTCCACATTTTCAGATGTGGCCGCAACGCTGCTTGGCAAGTTGCCAGGAGATGTTGTTTCTGACCTGGCTGGAGATGCCACATCCTCGCATGAGGGAACATCTGCAATGTAAATTTGTAAGGGAATACAAGAATATAAGGTTAAACAATCATTGCAAATACACATATTTCTATGATCCCACTACCCAAAAATCTGTGCCTACCAACCTTCATGTTGCTCTGGTGTCTGGTCACTTGTTGGCTTCACCAGGATTATTTCCGGAATAATGTCTTCATCTACATAATACAAAAAATTTGCCATATCATAAAAGTCACAAGAGGTACATTTGTTAGGACATGGTGCCCTGCTTGATAGCTATTTTAGGAACAAATATTAAGACATGTACATGGTTATCTACTAAAAATATGGTACATTAATGTTTGACTGTGCATTGGAACCAATTACCTTTTGGAGAATCTGTGCCACCATCTGGGCCCATGTCCTCATCTTCTTCCTCCACTGCAGATGGAGCTGCCAAACCTCTCCTCCTCCTTTCCCATTGTTTGGCTCTTAGTTTTCTTTTTTTTTCTTTTTTCAAGGTTTGAATAATAGAATAATAATCTGTGATTAATATTAATGTTTGCAGAGAAAATTTGTGCAGGAAAGAACGTTCGTTGCAACACAATACATATATTTTTAACTATGGCTTCCTGTCTTTTAATGTAATATACTAAAAAAACACCAATAGATCGATCTAATCACGACATTACCAATAAAATGAGTAATAGTAATTTTTATATAGACATTAAAATCTAGACATGTTAATACAACATACACAAAATTAAAAAAAAACATATTGCATGATAAAAATAAAATAACTTACTTTTTTTCAGAATACGATGGATTTGGCCCAGCTGATCCTGCTCACGGTGTTTGAGGTCGGACCATCGTTTCCTAATCTGATCTTTGGATCGCTCCACACCGTATTTTTTATTCAAACAGGCCACCACCTTGTCCATGATGCGATCTTTCCTGGCATTGGGCCGATCATAATTTGCCAACTTCCCTTTATAATCCATCCTTTCTAGGATTCCTACCATCTCCACCATTTCCCCCTTGCTCATGGATGTAGCCCTGGTTTTTCTGGTGGCCCAACCACTTCTGCCCACACTACTAGAGCTCTCAGATCGTTGAGACATGGTTCTTGCCAACGATTATTCCACTGCCTCAGGTGTGTGTGTGTGTCGCATGTAGGCCTGATCTTCGGCACGTACACACCCCTGCACAAGCTCACCACTGGAGGAGGAGTTGACGCATGCGCTGTATTTAAAGGATGCCAGATCTTTCGGCCGACGATTTGCTAGCGGACATATCGTTGGTTGGAGCACGATCGATCGGCGAATCATGACTCTTCCCCACAAACAAAGGTACGACTATTTGATTAGAAAGTGTGTGTTTTGGGCCCTATACAGCTTTTATTAGGAATATCTTTATTATGTCCCAAAATACATGCTATTTTAATATGTTTTGTGTTGTGTTGAGTCTTGCAGGCATATACTGTCCTGCAAAATGGTGGACTGTTACACCAGCCATGACTTCCTGATCAACTTCATTGATGAATTCAGGCAACTGCCCTGTTTGTGGCAAGTAAAATCTGCAGAGTACAAAAATAAGCATCTTAAAAAACAGGCCTATGAACACCTAGTGGCCTTCTACAAGCCCGCCTATCCAGCGGCAAATCTAGATTATATAAGAAAGAAAATTAACAGCATTCGCACTGCATACAGGTGAGAGGTAAAAAAAATTGAAGAGGCCACCAAGTCTGGAGCAGCTGCAGAGAATATACCTGTACCACGGCTGTGGTACTTTGACAACCTGCGGTTCCTGGCAGACACGTTGGAATCCAGGCCATCCATTTCAACACTGCCTTCTACTTCGGCAGAGGGCTCAGTCTCTGTCGATCCCAGCCAGGAGGAAGATATCCTAGAGGGCAATTTGACTCAGGTATGGCATTTCACAATATATTGTCTGCTAAAAATGTAATCATGTAACAAAATTATAAGCTAAACCATAATTGACCCTTTATGTAAACGGGCATAGCAAGGGGTTGGCATGACAGGCAACCGCCAGGGGCGCAGGCCAAGGGGGGGGGGGCGCAAAAACATTGGCATTGTTTTAGTTATTTTTTAACAATCCACTCAGCCTGCACACCCCAGAACCCCCAGTTTGCAGGCGGATTCATGCAGGTGTAAAACATTGAGAGCTGCTTCATGCAGGTGTAAAACATTGAGAGCTGCTTCATGCAAGTGTAAAACATTGAGAGCTGCTTCATGCAGGTGTAAAACATTGAGAGCAGCTGAGCCAACAGGCCAGGAGACTGAGACTGCCTCTCACTGCATCCCCAGCACACCTCCGGTCTTACAAAGACTGCTGCATCCCCAGCACACCTCTGGTCTTACAAACACTGCTGCATCCCCAGCACACCTCCAGTCCTAACAAACACTGCTGTAGCCTCAGCATTCCTCAGGCTCAACCTTTTTTAAACAAAACTAACAAACTAACAGCTCCTGCAAATGATACATCCATCCTTGCTTCCATGTCTATAGTCTCTCACTCCAGGTCAGCAAGGCAGGTGGCTTCCTTATTCCTGTTTACCTGCACCGCTTCACCCTCAATGCCCTACATCAAGCCCTCTGCAAGTTCAGGCCCCTCTCTCTCTGCAACCCCCCTCCTCTCTCTCTCACACCCCCTCTTTCTCTCCCTCTCTCTATCTCTCACCACTCTCTTTCTTGTTTTTCACACCTGAGACAATGATTGCCCACTAGAGAGCTCTACACTGGGCAAACAAGGGACAAATGAGAAACATTTAATGCCCTTTTTTTATGGGGGGGGGGGTTACATTTTTACATTGATCTTGGGGGGGGGGGGGTTGTTGCCAAATACAGCTCCTCAACAAGGGCACTGGAGACCCTAGATACGCCACTATATGTAAAGTCTGCTATTTGTTCACAATAATATAACAAACATGCATTTTTATATACACTATAACATTCTAATCAATTGTTCATTTCATCAACAGGGAAGTATCACTGAGGAGGAGCCAGGTTGCAGCCAGGAGCCTGGGGAGCCCTTGGAACTCTTTCCAGCACCACCTCCTGCAAAACGGAGGCAAAAAAGAAAAAATACAGATGACATCACAGACCAATTTATCACTGAGGCCACCATAGCCCTACGTCGCAAACGGGAGGCAAATGAGTCCTTCGGGAACATGAAGGGCAAAATTTTAGGGCAGGTGGACCTCCTGCAGCGGCACTATGCCAGAAAAATTATTTTGGATGTGCTGCAAATGGCGGAAAGGGGCTTCCTTACCGAGCACAGCCACGCATGTGAGGAGCACCCGTGCCCTCCACCTCCACAACAACCACCACCTCGCCAAATGCCACATGGCCAGTGGCAATATGGGCAGCATGATCCAAACATGCCCTCATGGCAGCCGGATTATGCTTATCAGCAATTATGATTTTTGTAACCTCCTATTATTTAGTTTACCCATGTTTGTCATTTTCTAATTTAATTTAGTCCAAATGGACCTTTTTTATGTTTAGGTTTTAAATACGGAAAGTATTAATGTTTTCTTTTTGTTTTTTCTGAGTTCCAAAAATAAAGAAAATTGGAAATAAAAAATGGATTATCTTAATTTGTTAACATGTTTAATATTGTGCATAACCAGCAAAATATGTTTTATACATTAATTCCTAAAAGAATAAAGGGTCATATCAATAGTTAGATCTTTGCTGTCAAAATACAAAGATAATGGTGAAGAGTTCAAATTATTTAATTCAAAATTTTGATAGAACAGATAGAATAGACAAACATTATCTTCATCATAACAGAACACATGTATTTTTATTTGGAAAGTATTGCATTATGAGCAGCATCTTCCTTCTTCTCACATTTATCAAGATGAGCATGTGCTCCGCATTTCACATATTTTTTGGCCTGCCGCGAGCCGAAAGTTCTTTCTGGATAAAATGTTGAGTTTACTTGAGAAAATTCTTCCGGGACCTTATTTTGTTCTGATCATGCGTGTTGAGATTTGTAGATGTGTGTCGGCCGAATTCTGTACTGACTGGCGAACAATCGGCCGTTCTGGTGTCGGCCTACAAAAATTTTCATGCTTGCAAGACAGATTCTGTTCGGCCGAAAGTGCGCTGTCGGCTGTCGGAAGCATCATACTAACAAGCCTACAATCGGCAGATCGGTCGTCGGCCGAAGCTTTTCGGCTGACAATCTGCACGTGTATACGGGCCTTTACTCTCTACTGCTGTCTATCATAGCTTGACGCAGGAATGCCAGATGATTGTGGTAGATGTGTGGTCTTTTGTGGGAGGCAGCTGCACCACTAGTGTTCGCCTTTTCCTCCTCAGTCAGATCCCTCCTGACCCGATCACGGAGGGACTTCCATCTCTTTTGGAATATTTTGCCTAAGAAAAGTGAAGTAAGATTAATATGCATTCTTTGTAATTATACAGCACACAAGTCATGCATTTCAGAAAAACTTACTTCTTTCCTTCTTCTCTGCGGTGCTTAATCGGTCCCAGCCTGGTGTTAGTGCTTCTGAGATATCCATCCATGTTTTGGTTTTCTTTTTTTTTTTTTGGTTTTCTTTATTCTGTTGCTGTAAAAAGGATGGGAGACATCCCACAGCTCTGGATGAGCCTCAACGGCAGAGATCAGCTCTGTCTGACCTATGTCTGCAGCCATTGTCCCTCTCTCCTGTATGACCACAGAGACACACCCACCCACACGGCTGAGCAAAGGACACTTGGGAAATGTAAAAATGCAATTCCTGTGTTTTTACTCCATTACAGTGACCAATCACATTTCTAAAAATTTCTACAGCTTAATAACGCCGGACGCGGTAAAACGCCGATAAAAACGCTTTTAACGCTCTAACGCTGGGCCTCAGAACGCGCAGGCCGTGGGTTCTTGTTGCAGCTGAAAAACGCTTAGGCCACTTACAGCTTAAAAACGTCTGTGTGTGCATGAGGCCATAGAATAACATGGAAGTGCGTTTTTAGGCTGCAAGAAGAAAACGCCTGACGCTACTTACAGCGGCGTTAAAAACGCCCCGTGTGCATGGGGCCTAAAACTTTAGTCCTTGTTTCCTTTATACTGTTTACCTGTTATCATAATAGAGCTAATAAATTATCTGTTACCTTTATAAGAAATTAGTCTGTCAAAGAGTTTGGGGAGACCACTCATCTTAGAACACACCTGTCAATTTTATACAAAGTTCATGGGTGTCAGAAACCTAAGGCCAAAGTTGATGGGTGTCAGGAACATTAGGCCTGCTGTGCTCATTTTCATGTGAATCTCCATACTCGTGAGCATAGATGTGCTTGTCATGTGCAGGCAATGACACAACAGCAAACATATGCACACACAGGCGTGCCCACAGATTCTGGTGCCCAGCTTCCTATTTAAAGCAGAGGCCTGCCTAGTATCATTGCTGAATGGTCTTCAGCTTTACATTGTGACTTTTTTTCCTCCTGAATGCCTGCTTGATTCTGTTACTAACCCGGTTGCGTCTGACTCATTGGATTCCCCTTGCCTGCTTATGTTTGCTACTGATTCATGTTACCAACATCTGCTTGACTTTTGACTAAGATTCTGATGATTTTGTACCTCGCTGCCAGCACGTTGCTGACCTCTGCTTGTCTCTGAACTGGACTCTGATTGTGATTATTTACCTATGTGCGTGGTTGTTGCTGAACTCGCCTTGTGATCTGACTCCTTGCTTCTGCTCATTCCACTTCATCCTCTCCAAGTCCAAGTTCACTGCACCGACTTCCTGGCACCTGCACCCTTTAGATGCCCTAGCAGTCTCTGTCTCCACCACCAGGGGGGGCTTGGATGGGAATTGTGCAAGAGGCCACGCTTGTCATCTCAAGCTCCATTAACAGGTACCCAGATAGCAAGCAATTGTGCTGCAAGTTTGAAAATGAATTGCACAGCTATTTCTAGACTTGCCAGACTTCACAAGTTTGTTGCACAATTGCAGCAAGTCCGCATTACACGACTCCAGATCAACTTTCTTTGCCAAAATTCTGCAAGTCCGTTGCAAGTTCTGGTTCAGTTATGTTGTGCAATATTCATCCCACCACAGGAGTCACTTTGGCTAAATTTTCATGCTGTAGACTTGCAGAGCTCTTGTTGTGGGCTCACTCCTGCTAGAGACCTTCCATGCAAATTTGCTACAAAATTGGAAAAGTGTCAACTAGAACTTGTGCTTCAAGTGCTCTGCAAGTGTACAACTTGCCAGTGAAAATATGCAGCAAGTTAACAGACTTACAATTCAACAATGCTATCAGAGTGTGGCAAGTTATCCTTGCTATCTGGGTACGTGAACGTGACAATGTGACTTAATTTAGTATTGGAGGAGGTACTTAACTGGAACAGATTGCTGGTTTCTGTGTAACCTTGGTAGATAAAACAAGGGCAAAGCCTACTTTTTTAGTTCTCTTCTTTTGCAGGATTATTGCAGGTGTACTTTATTGAGTTACTAAACGTAGATGACAGGTTCTCCTTACATGAATGAACCATTGTTGACCGGTACTCTGTGCCATCGCATTGCATGTTCTGTTTGTCTGTGTCTTTCCTTAGGTTTGTACAAGTGAGTCAGTGTTTGTGAAGGTCCCTCATGATGACTTCCTGACATAGTTAATGAACTGCAACAAGAGTGATGTGAATCATTCTCTCTTTGCGTCACACATGGGGACATTATTCATATTCCTTTTCTGAGAAAGCGACAGACTAAATTTATTTTTAGAAAAGCATGGCCCCTGCATCTTGAATACAGCTTTGAGTTAGTGAAATGATGTGCATGGGGATTATGGGGATTTGTGTAAGCTTGTGCACATTAATAACATAATAAATATAACAGCTTGTAATGGCCACAGCTGGACACTCCTCTGTCCCAGGGAAAACATGTTATATGAGCCATACCTCTTAGGTCAGAACACTTGTTTTTTGGGAGCACTGAGCAGATGTTACATGTAAAGATGTATCATATTTGTTAGACAGATAGGCTTATCTACAGACATGAAAATGCTGTGGTGGTCACTTTAAAATATAAGCATACCCAGGGCAAAGACCACCTAATAGGGACCTACAGACTTTTACAAAACAAAATTTAGGCTAATATTAAATTTGCCAGTGTTCCAAAATGTGCTAGCGTGGCTCACACCATCCTTAGCAGAGGCGGCTCTAGACTTTGAGGCCTTAGGCGAAAATCAAATAGGAGGCCCCCCCCCGCGCGATAAAATAAATAAGCAAGCGATATTAAAATGAACTGCATATTGTGGCAGCGGTGGTGATGGGGGGGGGTGGGATGAGTGGCAGCCGTGGTGATGGGGGGTGAGATTAGTGGCAGCCGTGGTGATGGGGGGGTGAGATTAGTGGCAGCCGTGGTGATGGGGGGGTGGGATGAGTGGCAGCGGTGGTGATGCGGGGGTTGGGATGAGTGGCAGCAGTGGTGATGCGGGGGTTGGGATGAGTGGCAGCGGTGGTGATGCGGGGGCTGGGATGAGTGGCAGCGGTGGTGATGCGGGGGGTTGGGATGAGTGGCAGCGGTGGTGATGCGGGGGTTGGGATGAGTGGCAGCAGGGGTGATATCAGTGGCAGCGGTGGTGATGGGGGGGTGGGATGACTACATGGCTTAGGCAGCCGCGATGCCCCTCTCAGCGCCAGGCCTTAGGCGACCGCCTAAATCGCCTAATTAGAGAGCCACCTCTGATCCTTAGATGCGTTGTGAGGTCCTCTTTCTAATTCTTTTTGAAATGCTTTTAAGGGCCATCATTCTTATGTGGAGCTAAACTCTGTATAAATCCAGCGATGCGATGTCTGCCAGCTACCTCGATGCCCGTGATCTTTTTCTGGGTTCAGCTTCTGTGGTGATCTTGATGGGCTGGTTTGAAATAAAGTTACTCCTGTGCGTACACACTAGAGGAATACCAATAATATGCACTGTGCTGTGCATGTGAAGTTTAGTGTATGTTCCAGAGAAGCTTGAAAACAGGAAGGTAATACACTCACCGGCCACTTTATTAGGTTCACCTTGTTAGTACCAGGTTGTACTTCCTTTGCCTTCAGAACTGCCTTCGTTCTTCATGGCATAGATTCAACAAGGTGTTGGAAACATTCTTCAGAGATTTTGCTCCATATTGACATGATAGCATCACGCAGTAGCTGCAGATTTGTTGGCTGCACATCCATGATGCAAATTTCCCATTCCAACACATCCCAAAGGTGCTCTATTGGATTGAGATCTGGTGACTGTGGAGGCCATTGGAGAACAGTGACCTCATTGTCATGTTCAAGAAACCAGTGGTGAGAGAATTTGAGCTTTGTGACATGGTGCATCATCCTGCTGGAAGGAGCCATCAGAAGATGAGTACACTGTAGTCACAAAGGGATGTAAATGGTCTACGACAATGCTCAGGTTGGCCATGGTGTTTAACCACTTACTACCTGACCACCATCAAATGACGGCAGAGCGGTGTAGCGATTATCCTGGGACGCCGTCATATGATGGCAAACCAGAACAGCCCCCGGGGGCGCGCGGATCGGCGATCGTGTTCGCATCGTGTTGCTAGGATACGATCCCGATCTCGGTAAAGAGTCAATGACATGACTGTTTACCCATGTGATCGGCTGTGTCCAATCACAGCTGGTCACATGTAAATGAGGAAGTGCCAT
This sequence comes from Pelophylax lessonae, assembly GCF_965119305.1. Lineage (NCBI taxonomy): Eukaryota > Metazoa > Chordata > Amphibia > Anura > Ranidae > Pelophylax > Pelophylax lessonae. The sequence goes on from NC_138772.1 coordinate 98,083,717, forward strand.
TATTTGGCTCTCCTCGCCTCACACTGTCAGTGTGTGAGTTGAGGAGAGCCGATCAGCCGCTCTTCCTCACAGGGGAGACAAAAACAAGTAATCAGGGCACTGATCATCAGTGCCCTGATTACACAAAATGTAAATAAAGTGCCAGTTACTGTCCAGCATCAGTGCCCACAGTGCCCGCCATCAGTGCCAACAATCAGTGCCCATAGTGCTGCCAGTCAGTGCTCATCAGTGCCTGCTCATCTAGGCACTGATGGGCACTGACTGGCAGCACTATGGGCACTGATTGTGGGCAGTGATGGTGCTGTCCATCAGTGCCACCCGTCAGTGCCCATCAGTGCCACCCCTCAGTGTCCATCAGTGATGCCTATCAGTGCCTATCTGTGCCGCCCGTCAGTGCTGCCTCTCAGTGCCCATCAGTGCCACCTATCAGTGCTCATCAGTGCCGCCTATCAGTGCGGCATATTAGTATCTCCTCATCAGTGCCACCTCATCAGTGCCCATAAGTGCCACCTCATCAGTGCCCATAAGTGCCACCTCATCAGTGCAGCCTATCAATGCCTATCAGTGCTGCCTCATCAGCACACATCAGTGAAGGATAAAAATGTATTTATTTTCAAAATTTACTCAGAAAATAAGAAAAACTTTTTTTTTTCAAAATTCTCTGTATTTTTCTTTTTTTTGTAAGAAATAAAAAACCCAGAGGTGATTAAATAGCGCTGAAAGCTGAAAATTGGCCTGGGCAGGAATGGGGTGAAAGTGCACTGTAGGCAAGTGGTTAAACAATGCTCAGCTGGAACTAAGGGTCCCAAAGTGTGCCAAGAAAATATCTCCCCCACACCATTACACCACCACCACCAACCTAAACCATTAATAAAAGGCAGGATGGACCTACCATCTGAATGTTGCAGCTGAAATCGAGACTCATCAGACCAGGCAACATTTTTCTAATTTTCTATTGTCCAATTTTGGTGAGCCTGTTCGAATTGTAGCCTCAATTTCCTGTTCTTAGCTGACAGGAGTGGAACCCAGTGGGATCCTCTGCTGCTGCAGCCCATCTACTTCAAGGTTCGATGTGTTGTGAGTTCAGAGATGGTATTCTGCAAACCTTGGTTGTAAGGAGTGATTCTTTGAGTTACTATTGCCTTTCTATCACCTGGAGCCAGTCTGCCCTTTCTCCTCTAAACTATGACATCAGCAAGGTATTTTCATTCACACAACTGCCACTTGGTTTGAACTTCAGCAAGTTGTCTTCACCACGTCTATGTTGCAGAGTGCGATCACTGGGTGCAGTGGAGTCCATTCAGATCAGACAGTGTGGAGTAAACAGGAACTGGCTTCTTTTATTGGAACATAATCACAGATTACCTTCTCATGGTGAGAAAACACAGACAGGAAGAGATAACCAACAAGTACAGTACAGTGAACAGGAAATGACAACACATCAGAGAATGCATAGCATATCACTTAGCATTAGCGACATCTACTGTCCTATTTATGAACTGCAATAGACTAAGCTTAACCACTTTAGGACCGCGCGTGGTAATACTACTGCGGCAGTGCGGCACGATACCGCTCAGCCACGTAGTATTAACGTGATGCGCGATCGCGGCTCCAGAGCGCGCTCCCGCGCGCCGCGGGTCCCGATCCCGATGGCATTCGGTAGGGAACCGATCAATCATCAGATACTGACCAATGATTTTTGGTCAGTGTCTGTAGATCGGTCCCCACCAATGGCAATCTGTCCCCTGTCTGTGTAATGTAAACACAGACAGGGGAAGTGATGTCACTGTCCCTCCTGAAGTCCTTTCGGTTCCAGGAGAGAGACAGAGACACACCAAAAACGTGAGTTTCCACCAACACTACACTGACACACCTCACATAGGCACATTTAACCCCTTCATCACCTCTGATCACCCCCTGATCACCCCCAAACCCCTCACAGTGAACACTATATACAGTGGTATACAGATATTTTACTGATCACTGTATAAGTGTCACTTGTGAGCGTAGTTTGCGCCTGCGTTAGGCCCAAATAGGGTTAGGGTACCCGCCACCTATCCCCTAATAAAGTTTTTACCCCTTGATCAGCCCCAGTTAACCCCTTCACTACCTATTACTCTGTGCACTAAATACAGTATATAGGTAAATACTGATCACTGTATTTAGTGTGACTAGTGACCCTAATTTGCGCTTGCGCTAAGCCCATATAGGGTTAGGGCACCCGCCACCTATTCCCTAATAAACTTTTAACCGCTTGATCTTCCCCAGTTAACCCCTTCACTCCATATAAAACAGTGCACTAATATATACAGTATATCAGATAACTACTGATCACTGTATTTAGTGTCACTGGTGACCCTAATTTGCGCTTGTGCTAGGCCCGAATAGGTTTAGGCCACCCGCTATCTATCCTCTATAAAGGTTTAACCCCTTGATCTCCCCCAGTTTAACCCCTTCACTTCCCTGTCACAGTGTTCACTATATACAGTGATTACCGATCACTGTATTAGCGTCACGGGTGACACAACTTAGGCTAGCTAGTTAGCGTCAGGGTCCCACTACACCACCGTTACTTAGCCTCAGTTAGAGTCAAGTACACTAACACACACACACCACCGTTACTAGTATAGTGTTTGAACAGATCAATATCTGATCTGATCAGAACTATACTAGCGTCCTCATAATTTAGTGTTCCCCAAACGCAGTGTTTGCACAATCAGCACTGATTCCTGCTAGCACCTGCGTTTAGCCCCCCTGCCCAGCCCACCTTACCCAGGCAAGTGTAGTAATCAATAGATTACTGACACTTCCAAAAAACACATCACACAAAACCGCTGCGTTAGCAGAGTCAGGCCTGATCTCTGTTAGCACTAGCAGTTTTTCTTTGTAGCGACCAAATAGTCCTCGACAACCAGGTGCTTTTATTACCTAGTAGTCGCACTACTGTACCGGTAAATTTAGTTACTAAAATGACAAAACGTTGGTACAGTGGTGAAGAGGTCTACGAAATGCTGACCGCGGCACGTGAGAGCGATGGGGAAGCCTCACTGTCAGAATCAGGGTCAGTATACGAACCAGATGACGGCAGCGGCTCCCTGACAGATAGCTCCGACAGAGGGGTCCCTGCTAGGGTCAGGCGTACCCGACCCCATTCTGGAGTTGTTGACTTGCAAGAACTGGAGGTTTCTGGTATGCAGCAGAGTGCCAGTACTAGTGCCGCTCACACTTCTCGTGAACTGGCAAGCACGGACGGCCTAGTACACCCTGGACCTTCAACCAGCACTGCAGTATCACCTGGTGACGTGGCGAGTCACCTGAGTGCAGTTGAAGCTGGTGCGGTGGCTAGCACGAGTAGTGGCCCGCAGCCACCGCGTATCCGAAGACAGGCCCGTAGAGCCCATAGTGTCCTCCCTGAAGCGCTGGCATATCCTAATTGGCAGCCCACAGATTCCACAGCGCCAGTACTTCCCCCATTCACCGCCCAACCCGGAATCCAAGTGGAAACAGCTGGTTTTAATCCCATAAACTTTTTTGAGCTGTTTTTCACTGAAGATCTTTTCAGATCTATTGTGGACCAATCAAATTTGTACGCTCAACAATTCATCGCCGCCAACCCAAATTCACCCCTTGCCAGACCATTCGCCTGGAATCCTATTACGATTCAGGAGTTTAAAACCTATCTTGGCCTTTCCTTCAACACGGGCATTACAAGAAAGAATGAATTGCGGTTATATTGGTCCACTGACCCAATTCATCAAATGTACGTGTTCTCTGCTGTTATGTCCAGGGCTCGATACCAACAAATATTTCGGTTCATGCATTTCAACGACAATGAACTCTGTCGTCCTCGGGGAGACCCTGAATATGATCGGCTCCACAAAATTCGGCCCCTCATAGACCACTTCAATCAGCGGTTCGCAGCCTTGTTTACCCCCCAACAAGATGTCTGCGTTGACGAGTCCCTGATTAAGTTTACTGGTCGCCTTGCTATCAAACAGTACCTCCCCAGCAAGCGTGCCAGATACGGGGTCAAGTTGTATAAGCTTTGTGACAGGGCCACAGGCTATACAGTTAATTTCCGTGTCTATGAGGGAAAAGATAGCACTGTGGAGCCCCCCGACTGCCCAGGCTACATAGGGAGCAGCGGCAAGATAGTTTGGGATTTGGTGTCACCCTTATTCGGAAAGGGGTACCACTTGTACGTGGACAATTTCTATTCAAGCGTGCCACTTTTTAGACACCTCTATCAATTGCAAATTGGCGCTTGTGGCACCGTGCGATCTAATCGCCGGGGCTTCCCCCAACGGCTAGTGAATGCCCCACTGAGCTCGGGGGAGAGAGCCTGCTTGAGGTGCGATGAATTGCTTGCAGTGAAGTGGAGGGACAAACGAAACGTTTACGTGCTGTCCTCCATTCACCCAGACACGGCAGTCCAAATTACTACGGTCACCGGTGTTGTTGTTGAGAAACCCCTCTGTGTCCACGACTATAACCGTAAAATGGGAGGGGTGGACTTCAACGACCAGATGATGGGACCGTACTTAATTGCCCGTAAGGCCAGACGCTGGTACAAAAAAGTGTCTGTATACCTATTTCAATTGGCTGTTTACAACGCTTTTGTCTTATACAAAGCGTCTGTTGGAACATTATCCTTCTTTCAATTCCAAGAAGAGATAATCAGAGCCCTTCTGTATTCAGCTGGTGCTCCTGCCCAACTTCCCCAACCAGATGCAGTGAGCCGGCTGCATGAGAGGCATTTTCCGCAATACCTCCCGAGTACCCCTACCCAACAATACCCCCAAAAAAGATGCCGTGTCTGCAGCAAGCGCGAATTTAGGCGTGACACCCGGAATTATTGTCCCGACTGTCCTGACCGACCTGGTCTTTGCCACGGTGACTGTTTCCGTCGCTACCACACACTAGTGGATTATTAGCATAGGGTACAGCACGGCACAGTTTAGGGCACATTTACACAGGGTCTCAAAAGATGTTCGATGGCTATCGTCATTTTGAGAGACCCGAACCTGGAACCTGGAACTCGACGTTTGAAGAAAAAAAAAAAAAAATACATAAAAGCCAAAAATAGTTGTCGTCTCAGTCATTTTTTATGTTCTTCTACACTTCCTATGTACTTTTAATGTACTTTGTTTGTTTTTCATTCTTTTGTGACCTGTTTCTCTTGCAGGTACTCGTCGGCTACCACGCATTGATTTCATATATTCTGACACAAACAGTGTTTGCTCTCAGCATACATGGATACCTTTGCTGATAGCAGCTGTGGTGATTTTCTGATTTCAGCACTGCAGTTAAAATCCTATTTTGGTATACGTGGATAGTGCTGTGTATACCCATCATTAAATTCAGTGGGTGGTTGTTTGGGCGGTTAATGATGAGAATCCAAAAACTTTTGTTGTGTCAGTCATTTTATATGTCCTACTCTTCCTAATGTACTTTTTTTTAATGTACTTTGTTTGTTTTTTCATTCTTTTGTGACCTGTTTCTCTTGCAGGTACTCGTCGGCTACCATGCATTGATTTTATATATTCTGACACAAACAGCGTTTGCGCTCAGCATATATGGATACCTTTGCTGATAGCAGCTGTGGTGATTTTCTGATTTCAGCACTGCAGTTAAAATCCTATTTTGGTATACGTGGATAGTGTCATGTATACCCATCATTAAATTCAGTGGGTGGTTGTTTGGGCGGTTAATGATGAGTAATACTACGCATTATTCCTGTGCTGATTTCTGATAGGTTCTCTTTTTTTTCGTTCAGCCCACAGGCTGCATGAAAAAAAAAAAACCTATATGCCAAACAAAGACCAGCAATGTACTGGTACGTTGCTGGACTTTGAGTGGTTATACCAGGATGATGCCTGCAGATTTAGGCATCATCTTGGTATCGTTTTTTACAGCAAGCGGTCGGCTTACATGTAAAAGCAATCCTAGCAGATAATTGGCCGCTAGACTGCTTTTACATGCAGTGGGAGGGGACTCCCCCCCCCCCCTCCTGCCGACTTCCGCTGCCTTCCACGTTTTTTCTCGGGCTCTCCTGTCCCACCGGTTAACCCGAGAGTGCAGCCGGTGGTTCAATTATCTAACCATAGAGCTGATTGGAGGTGAGAATGGCTCCAATCATCTCTATGGCCTAAGATGCCGGAGGCTACGAGCATTTCATGACTTCTGTTTCGCCAGAAATAAACAGCGCCATTGGGAAATTGGGAAAGTATTTTATCACACCAATTTTGGTATGGTCAGATGCGTTAAGGTCAGAGGAAAGATCTAGAGTCTAAAAGACCCCAATTTTTTTTAAAAAGAGTACCTGTCACTACAGATTGCTATCATAGAGGAAATTTAAATTCACCGTGATAACAATAAAAATGATTAAAGAAAAAAAAAATGAAAGAAAAGGTGTCAAAATAACATAAGAAAGCAAATTAAAAAAAAAAAAAAAATCAACCCATCCTGTCCCCCCGTGCTTGCGCGCAAATGCGCGCACAAGCGTTGGTCTAGTGTCATATGTAAACCGCAATTTCAGCATGCATGTGAGGTATCGCCGTGAACGCCAGGTCGAGGGCAGTAATTGTTGTGGTAGACCTCCTCTGTAAGTCCAAAGTGGTAACCTGTAAAGACTTTTAAAGGCTTTTAAAACCGTACGTAGTTTGTTGCCGCGGCACGGGCGTGCGCAATTTTTAAAGCATGTCATGTTAGGTGTCTATGAACTCGGCATAAGATCATCTTTTAAATTTTACCAAACAATTTGGAATTATATAGTGTATTTCTGCATTAAAAATAAAAAAAGTGTTTTTTTTATGCAAAAATTGCGTTTGGAAAATGTGTGCGCAAATACCGTGTAACAAAAAAAATTGCAACATCCACCATTTTGTTCTGTAGGGCCTCTGCTTTAAAAAAATATATAATTTTTGGGGGTTCAAAGTAATTTTCTTGTGAAAAAAAAAATATTTTTTCATGTAAACAAAAACTCACAGAAAAGGCTTGGTTTTCAAGTGGTTAGAAGAGTGGGTGATGTGTTGCTAAAATTGAGCATAAAATGCCAGGACTGTTCAAACACCCCCCAAATTACCCCTTTTTGGAAAGTAGACACCCAAAGCTATTTGCTGAGAGGCATATTGAGTCCATGGAGTATTTTATATTTTGCCCTAAGTTTCAGGAATATGACAATTTTTTTTTTTTTTACACAAAGTTGTCACTAAATAATATATTGCTCACGCATGCCATGGGTATATGTGAAATGACACCCCAAAATACATTCTGCTGCTTCTCCGGAGTACAGGGATACCCCATGTGTGAGACTTTTTGTCAGTCTAGCCGCATACAGGACCCGGAAAACCAATCCGCACCTTCTGGCTTTCTAAGGGCGTAAATTGTTGATCTCACTCCTTACTACCTATCACACTTTTGAAGGCCATGAAATGCCAAAATGGCACAAAACCCCCCCAAATGACCCCATTTTGCAAAGTAGACACTCCAAGCTATTAGATGAGAGGCATGATGAGTCCATGGAATATGTTATATTTTGCCACAAGTTTCAGGAAAATTATTATTTTTTTTTTTTTTTTTTTACACAAAGTTGTCAGTAAATGATATAATGCTCACACATGCCATGGGTATATGTGAAATGACACCCCAAAATACATTCTGCTGCTTCTCCTGAGTACAAGGATACCCCATGTGTGAGACTTTTTTGCAGTCTAGCCGCGTACAGGACCCGGAAAACCACTCCCCACCTTCAGGCTTTCTAAGGGCGTAAATTGTTGATCTCGCTCCTTACTACCTATCACACTTTTGAAGGCCATGAAATGCCAAAATGGCACAAAACCCCCCCAAATGACCCCATTTTGCAAAGTAGACACTCCAAGCTATTAGATGAGAGGCATGATGAGTCCATGGAATATTTTATATTTTGCCACAAGTTTCAGGAAAATTATTATTATTTTTTTTTTTTTTTTTTTTTACACAAAGTTGTCAGTAAATGATATAATGCTCACACATGCCATGGGTATATGTGAAATGACACCCCAAAATACATTCTGCTGCTTCTCCTGAGTACAAGGATACCCCATGTGTGAGACTTTTTTGCAGTCTAGCCGCGTACAGGACCCGGAAAACCACTCCCCACCTTCAGGCTTTCTAAGGGCGTAAATTGTTGATCTCACTCCTTACTACCTATCAAACTTTTGAAGGCCATGAAACGCCAAGATGGCACAAACCCCCCCCCAAATGACCCCATTTTGCAAAGTAGACACTTCAATCTATTTGCCGAGAGGCATGGTGAGTATTTTGCATCTCTCATTTTTTTTTGGAAAATTAAGAAAAAACAGGAAAATGCATTTTTTTTCCTCTTTTTTCAATTTCCAAAACTTTGTGACAAAAAGTGAGATCTGCAAAACACCCAACATGCCTCTCTGCAAATAGCTTAGGGTGTCTACTTTCCGAAAAGGGGTCATTTGGGGGGGGGGTTTGTGCCATCTTGGCGTTTCATGGCCTTCAAAAGTGTGATAGGTAGTAAGGAGTGAGATCAACTATCATCAATTGTAATTTTCCCAAAACTTGTGGCAAAATATAAAATATTCCATGGACTCCCCATGCCTCTCAGCAAATAGCTTGGGGTGTCTACTTTGCAAAATGGGGTCATTTGGGGGGTTTTGTGCTATGTTGAAATTTCAGGGCCTCCGAAACTGTGATGGGTAGTCAGGAGTGAAATCAACAATTTACGCCATTAGAAAACCTAAAGATGGAGATTGATTTTCGGGGTCCCGTACACAGCTAGGCTCCCAAAAAGTCTCACATATGTGGTATCCCTGTACTCAGGAGAAGCAGCAGAATATATTTTGGGGTGTAATTACACATATACCCATGGCATGTGTGAGAAATTTATCTTTTAGTGACAACTTTGTGTTAAAAAAAAAAAAATTTTTTTTTTTTATTCATTTTTCAAACACCTGTGACAAAAAAATTAAATATTCAATGAGCTCAACATGCCTCTCAGAACATTCCTTAGGATGTCTACTTTCCAAAAAGTGGTAATTTGGGGGGGTCTTGTACTGCCCTGCCATTTTAGCACTTCATGAATTGAGATAGGCAGTCAGAAATTAAAGCTGCGTAAAATTTCAGTATTTACACCATAGTTTGTAGACGCTATAACTTTTGCGCAAACCAAAAAAAATACGCTCATTGAATTTTTTTTTGTCAAAGACATGTAGCTAAATATATTTTGGCCAAAAAAAATGACATAAATTGAGTATATTGGATATTTTTTAAAAGACAAAGTTGAAAATGTCATTTTTTTGCAAAATTTTCGCTCTTTTTTTATTAATATCGCAAAAAATAAAAAGCGCAGAGGTGATCAAATACCACCAAAAGAAAGCTCTGTTTGTGGGAAAAAAAGGACGTAAATTTCGTTTGGGTACCACATTGCATGACCGCATAATTGTCAGTTAAAGTCGCACAGTGCCGAAGCACAAAAAGTGGTCTGGACGGAAGACAGCAAAATCCTCCGGTTGTAAAGTGGTTAAAGTTGTTGTATCTCCAACAGTCTATGTGCCTAATTGCATTGAGTTGCTGCCATGTGATTGGCTGATTAGAAATTTGTGTTACCAAGCAATTGAACAGGTGTATCTAATAAAGTGGCTGGTGAGTATAAGTTTTTATTGCAGAAGAGACACAGTATATCTCTTTTGCTTTAAAAAAAAAAAAAAAAAACTTCTGCTTTAATGCAGTTCACCAGCTTCTTTGCACCTGTAGCTAGAGGGAACCTGACCTTTACATCAAAATACACTGCCATTTCTGGTGAAATGCAGACCCCTTGTGCCTTTAATTTAGGGTGACGAGACGTTCCCTTTTTCCGGGGACAGTCCCTAGAATGAGGAAACTGTCCCGGACCAAGTCTGTCCCCGGTTTTGTCCCTTGATTCATGGCCGGATTAATGTAGAGAGGGCACCCCTTGCTGGCTGAGAAACAGCCTGGTGGCTCGGATGCGGACGCCCTCTGCTGGATGTTCTCACTGCCGCTCCTACTGCTGTTCAGTGGAGGAGAGGCAGAGCTAAAAAAAATGACTGTGTGGAGGGCTGAGACTGAGAGGTGAGCAGATGGGGGGGGGGGTCTGTTTGTACACAGGTGAGGGCAGTGGGGGAGCTGGGGTCTGAGCTGATGCAGCTGCATGGAGAGATGTAGAGTTTAGCTGTTGTGGGGGAAGGGCTAAGAGAAGGGTGCAGAGTTTATCTATGGGTGGGAGGACAGAAGTGTCCTCTATGCATAGCAAACCTCTGAACCCTGCACTCAATGCCTAACACCCTCCTATGTATTATGTAGTCCTGTGCCCAGCACTCTGTGTATTATGCAGTCCTGAACACAGCACATTGTATATTATGCAGTCCTGAACCCAGCGCTCTATGTATTATGTAGTCCTGTGCCAGTGCTCTGTATTATGCAGTCTTGTGTCCAGCGCTCTGTGTATTATGTAGTCCTGTGCCCAGTGCTCTGTATTATGCAGTACTGTATCCAGCGCTCTGTGTATTATGCAGTCCTGTATCCAGCGCTCTGTGTATTATGTAGTCCTGTGCCCAGTGCTCTGTATTATGCAGTCCTGTATCCAGCGCTCTGTGTATTATGTAGTCCTGTGCCCAGTGCTCTGTATTATGCAGTCCTGTACCCAGCGCTCTGTGTATTATGCAGTCCTGTGCCCAGCACTCTGTGTATTATGCAATCCTGTACCCAGCGCTCTGTGAATTATGCAGTCCTGTGCCATTTGCCAATAAAAAAAAAATATGTCCGGGATTTAATTTGAAAAATCTGGTCACCCTACTTTAAATACCTCTACTTTTTTCCTGTGTTTGAGTTTGATAAAGATCGTTGGGCTATATTACATACTGTACAAGGGCTCTCCAAGTTGAGGTTAAGCCCTGCCTATGCCTGTTATTAAAAGGGAGCTTCAGTCTCCCTCCAAAAATGTAAAAGTCAGCAATTACAAATACTGTAGGTGCTGACTTTTAATATAAGGACATTTACCTGTCCAGGGGTCCAGTGCCGTCCTTACCCGAGCTGATTCTTTAATGGGCTTCAGGTCCGGGCGTCAGCATCCTAACTAAGGGAAACTGGGAGTGAAGCTTTGTGGCTTCACAACTGGCTTCCCACTGCGTATGTGTGAGCCACACTGCACTTCAAAAATGTTCCTGCAGTTTTCCTGGGACCTGTGATGTGTCCTAGCAGGCTGCAGGCGAAGGAAGGTGAACTTACGCTTGGATCGATACAGCAATCCAGGCGGAAGTGGGACCAGGTACCTGTCAAAACCAGGTGCAAGCTCCCCCTCCCAAAAGTGCTAAATGTGGCAAAGAAGGGTGGGAGGAGAAAAACAAGCGAAATTTCCCCTTTGGGGTTAGATTCTGCTTTAATAGGTTGAGGGCTCTTTAGAGAACCCAGGCTAGTCACTATAGATATAGCTGACACTTCTAAATCTAGGCATGTGCGGACTGCATTAATACGTTAATAAAGGCTTAAATTGTATTCTTCAGTTTTCAAATAACATCTGCAGAATGTGACTCCTCTTGTAACAAATCCTGAAATAAGGATAAGGTACAATCCTCAACCTCAACTTACTGTATAAAGCAATTGAGCCACAGGGAAATCAGATATGGACTCTAAAGTAGAGGGTGTGGATGCATGTTTGTGGCCCCTGAGTTCTGAGTCAACTATCATGGCTGCAAGTTTTCCCAAAAATTCATACATAGTAGCTGTGAATTCTTCCCTAGACAATACCGAGAAAGAGTTAACCCCTGAAGAGGTTAAGGAATACTCAGAGGAGTGGCGTACTTCAGGCAGAGAAAGTGATCTGGGTCATCGGTGTCAGTTCCTTTGGAAGGGAAACTGCAAGAACTCGCAGGCACTGTTAGCAGATCTCAAGCTGGCCAGGGCCCCAGGAATAATGCCCTTGTGCTTATGGCACCATATTAATAAAGAGTGAGTTGCACAAGGGTATTCACGAAGTTGCCGCTAGAGCAGGAAGGTTTAATACTGTGTGACCAGGTCAATTGTAGGGCAGCAGGGAGCCCAGGTACCTACCAGAGAATCGAAGAAATATTGTAGCTGCAGAGGAGCTAGTGGGAAGGCAACAAGGTCCACTTACGAATGCGCAGTATAGTCTTCATAGAGGGAACTATCTCAGGAGCAGAAAGTCCCTGAGCCTGTACAGCTGTGAAAAAATTGGTGCAAATCCCCCTTCCTTGCACCGGTTGCAAGAGGGAATGTGTCATGATCAGAACTCAGTGGATTAATGCAAAATCTATACTCATTGCCTCTAAGATCAAACAAGGGCCATGCGGCACCCTACCAGGCACATCAGGGATAGAGAGGCAGGATCCAAAAGCATGATGCTTCTGCTAGCCTTCAACCCACCAGCAGGAATACCCCCTAAGTGTTCTTCACGGATAGGATTCAACCAGATGTGTGCACTGCCACCCTGAATCTGTAAAGCACTCTATGGCTGGCTCAAAAGGATAGCTGCCTGGTCAAACGCATAACGCGTCACAAGTCTCTTAGTGGCAAAAGACACATTACAGGCCTGCTTCGTTTCTTCTCATTGGGGGCTCGATACAGCTTCCGTGGCAATGCAAAGCAACACCTGGTCCAGAAAGCTGCAAAATGAGCCCCTTCTGACTCTGAAAATGAAGAAACTTGTTAGATGAAATAGAAGAAAAATAAATCTTGATTAAAATTGAAGAAAAGGATTTTCATCTTTCAGAGGAGAAAAGATGTCCATCCTCAAAGGTGTTGTAGAAATGAATGGGGTTTGGAGCATAGAAATTCACTCTGTGTGCTGAAAACTTTGCTGTGCTGAAAAGCGCATTTGCAGATAGTAATAGATGCCAAGCGCCATTAATCCCTTGTACTGAAAAGTATATATACTATATCGGCCCCCTTATTCCAAGATCCGTGACACTACCAGAGAGTATATATGTGGATCCCTGTAAGGAGGAATATTAAAGCGGTTGTAAACTCTATAAAAAAAAAAAACCTGCAAGACAAAGGCATAATGAGCTAATATGCATCGCATACTAGCCCATTATGTGTAACTTACCTTAAAACGAAGCCCCGACATGAACCCCCGGACATCGCTGCGGGAGCTGCCATGGTCCCTCGTGATTGGCGCCGGAGCCGTCTGGTTTCATTAAGGGCTTCACCAGCAAGCCCTGATTATTTCCAATTTTTATCTCCTTGGTGGCTTTCTTATTGGCACTATTTTTGGGTCTATTCATTTGAGTATATGTATTCAATATTGTTGACAATTTTGTTCCTGAGATGGCTTTCTCAGTATATCCTATTTTTATAGTATATATATATTTATTGAATGTTTTTTACACATACCTACAGACCCCGTTTCTTGGCTTACAATGTGCCTTTACCATCATATTCTCAAGCAATACACCTGGAGTCCTTTGAGTTGGTTTGGCTATTGTCCTCTCATTCCCCCCTGTTGTCCCCCTGCTGGACATATTCCGCGCCTCAGCCCCGGGTCAGGCTCTCTCCGGATCCCCTGTGGTCCCTCATTCCCAGACTGGATAGCTCATGAATTCTGATACTGCTTAAGGTAGTGTCTTTTTCTTATATACCTTCCAAATCATTTCATTACTTAAATCAATATACTAATACAATCCATATTCTCAATTTAGAGACATATATCTAAGCTCCTGATGAATGGACGGAGGTCCATGAAACGCGTTGAGCCTACGATCACTCAGATATTTTAGCGTATTATGACATATTTTAGATTGTGAGCACACAGAGATTACGAGGTCTTATTGTACTTATTTACTTCAGAGAGATCCGCATGTGATCCGAGAAATATTGTATTATATTGTATCTGCATTTGTCTGTACTAATATTGTACCATGCTATTTACTATATCTCTGTGTGTGTCTATGCAATAATATCTTCATATGTTTTTGTATTTTTGCAATAAACTTCCTTGTCTAGTCAACCTCATTTAAAGTCCCACACTCTTGCTTTTATTTTATTTTATGTATAAATTACAGGGATGGAGGCCATTAGACATGATATGTGGCAGGTCATAGACGAATTCTCTCCTTCGCATACCTCTCAACTTTTTGAGATGGGAACGAGGGAGACCTGTTAGCAAAGGTACTGTATGTAGGCATAGGACTCAAAAAAATAATGTGTTAAACCCACAAATGCTATTTTTTTTTACCACTACCATTCCTTCATACTGTCTAATGAAATCTACAAATGCAGCCATTTAGAAATTGGATGAAAGGTTTAGCACTGTAAAACCCTATTTGAAAGATAAAAAGTGCATTTTATGTATAACTACGGTATATACAGTAGATCAGACCAAAATGAGGGATAAATAAGGAAGAAAGAAGGACTTTGTTCCAAATCAGGGACAGTCCCTCAAAATCAGGAACAGTTGGAAGCTGCTTGTACGGTATGTAAATACAATACTTAAAAGGATTATAATGGTTTTCTTTTTTTTAAATCAGGCAAAGGTGTATTGAAATGTCACAAATTTGTACAACCGGACATTTAAAGTACTTGTAGTTCACATCAGATATCAGTTCAGCATACCAGTATTGTAGTTCACATCATGGGATTGCTTTAAGCGCCCTTTAGAGCCATAACTAGGGCCATGCACAACCGGGACACTAGGGACACCATAACAGAGCAGGTAGACAAGCATTTAACATTTGGAAAGCAAGGGCATGCAAATATAACGTTACCAGCTAAATGAAACATTTTTATTTTTATGCTATCATATTTCACAACAATAACCTATCCATTACTAAATCAGCTGGGGCCAAACCAGGAGAAGCCAACCAACTACCCCATACCTTCTCAAATTTGGAAAAGCTGCCCCTATGCTGATACATCATCTTTTCTAATCTAATGTTATGCCCATCTGTGCAAGCCACATTTGAGGCAAAGGGGGTGTACTGAAAGTCCAAAAAGTAAAATGAGCCTGGGAGCCTGAAACAATCCTCTGGATGCGGCCTCTTTAACAAACCTATCTAGTATGACAGCATCATGCAAACGTAGTATACAGTGTTTAGGATCCATGTCTATGGAGATCTGAAATGCAGAGTTCACCATAGTAACCATAGCATTCCAGTAGCGAGGAAGCTTCGGGCACCTCCATAGCAAGTGTATTAGGTCTCCTACATCCTTGTTACATCTAGCACTTATGGGGGCAGGGCATTCGCCGCGGTCCTACAGGAAGATCTGGGACAAATCCAATTAATGATGACCTTGAGTTCCCCTTGGAGACAACGGCTTTCTGGTTAAGCATTTCTATATGGCTTTCTTGGAAGAAGGAGTTCTCTTGGATTTTCTCCCCCTGTGGTCAGTGGTGGCATAGCATCCCTATATGTATATACTGTAACCCTACGTGCTCTTATGTAGATGCATGATTCATGTAACTATTGTCATCTTTCCATTGTAGAGTTGGGAACAGTCCCTGAAGAAGAATAGAACTACAAGTTCAGATTACATTTTGAAATGCGTTGGATCTTCCCTCTACTCAGGGGTCATTACACTATGACATGTGTTGTTATTATTGTCAATGTTAGGAGCCTTCCTGCTCCGTTATTTTTTAACACTGTTTTTTGTGAAATTGTTTAATAAAAATTTGATGGATTTTATACAAATTTTCTTGTTTATTGCCCACAAAATCCCACTTAGAGGAGAAATCTTTTTATTATTATGCCTATGCAATGTAGCCTTAGTGGGGTAGGGTGGATTCTCAATAGAATGTATAATTGTGACAGTCTCTGTGAGACTTTAAGAGAGCACCCCCGCACTGCCTCCAGAGCCTCCTCCCATTGGTCTCCCGGGATATCATCTAGGCCCCCCCCCCACCTTTTACATGCAGAGCTAGGGAATTTCTCCAGATTTACCCCCAGGAGCATAGAATAGCAGTTGGAGATAAAGCCCTTTGTAGAATGGGATCGCTGCATAATTCCAAAGATTGGGGTCGGTGACATCTCAGAGGTCCCCAGAGACTGCTGCGCGTTCACTGCGTGTTGCAATTGTAAATAATAAAATAACATATTAGAGGGAATGCCATATCTAGAGTGCAAATGTGGAAAGGAAATTAAATACCCATTAGTCATGATTTGTTTGATATGTGTCACCCCATACCCTTGCCATCTAGCCGCATGCTGTAACTTGGCCAATTTGGGTTAGGTTTAGTTATCCCAAATATCCCTGTGTAACCGGTAACCTTTTTTAGTTGTTTACTGTAGCTTTCTCCCATATTTTGTGTATAAGTTTGTAAGTCGGAAACCTTTTTTTTTTTGGTTTGGAAAAAAGCTGCTCCTCTAAACCCTCAGCTAAGGTATTCGCTCCACTAAACTGCAACATTACAGAGAGCGTGGAGCCATGAGTTCCATCCTCAGAGGCTGTCGTCCTCGCTGGCTCCCTTTTTTTACCTAAAAAAAAAAAAAGGTTTATACTTACCTGCTCTGTGCACTGGTATTGCATACAACAGGCCTTACCCCTCTTCTAGGGTCCCCCACTGGTGCCCTCTTTTCCTTCTCTTCTCTGTGTGGTCCTCTAGCAAGCCTTCTGCTAGGGGAGCACTCATGCAGGTTCGCTCCCAAGCTGGGCTATATGCATCCATAATCACGCACAGCACAACTCAGTCCTGCTCCAGCTTCCTCCTCATTGGATTTGGTTGACAGTAGCAAGAGCCAATAGCTCCCGCTGCTATCAATCTGTGCTGTGAGATCAGGAATAGAGAGCAGCACTGCTGCAGACAGGCACAGCACTAGTTTGATACAGGG
This sequence comes from Pelophylax lessonae, assembly GCF_965119305.1. Lineage (NCBI taxonomy): Eukaryota > Metazoa > Chordata > Amphibia > Anura > Ranidae > Pelophylax > Pelophylax lessonae. Next base: position 98,100,528 of record NC_138772.1, read on the forward strand.
CTCAGGTAAGTATTTAGAAAAGGTGGGGGAGCAAACAACTAGTAAAGGATTTATTTTGACCTTAATGCTGGTAATGCATTAAAGTAAAAACCATTGTGATTGTAAAACCACTTTAATTACCAAAAGGGCAACGCTACCCTAATGTTTTCACACAAACATTTTTATTATCACATTATTGTGATATATATAATGAAGAAAAAAGCACTTGTGGGTTTAGCTAATGATTTTTTAAATATTAATTCTTTATGGACCACATAATTGGGGATGTGGCAGGGGGTGTTTCTTTTGCCTACACGCCTTGTACTAAAGGGCATCCATTTCAGAAAGTTGCCAGGTATGTATTGGGCTGTTCGTTATAGTTTTGTGTTACCAGTGTCCAGTTTCTTGAAGGCAGCAGTATAATCCTATGTACAGTACCCGAATACTTATCTTGTGTCCTGTAATGTACAATTAAGAAATTAAATGCATCTATTTAAAAAAAGGCTGACATTTTGTTAGATTAGACAAATTTTTATTGAAATTATATGCACGGGTAGAAATATTCAGGAACAGGTTTTATTCTGCCACAGTGCTACTTTAGAGCAGTAGCGGAAGGAATGAATGTATCCAGCTACAATCTTACAGTTCAGGAGGAGCAAATCAAACTGGAGTTTGGTTCGTCAACAGTTTCATGATTTTTGCACAAAGTGCAAATTTGAATTTTTGAACTCTGAGGTGAACACTATTGAAGTCTATGAATTAACATTAAGTTACCAGTGTGAATACAGGCGGATCTACAAGATGGGGTAAGTAAGCTCGCTTCCACTATCCTAATGGAGTGACTTTTTGTGCTACCACTGGGAATGCTTGTCTACTCATTTACCAAAACTTTCAAGGGATATATTCCCTCTATACAAACTAATTATAAGTATACTTATGAGTACTCGAGTTTCAAGTGTTGGAAGATGGATCAATTGTCCTATGAGCCCCGGGGTTTATATATTCCGTGACACATAGCGCTTGTCGCTTGGGTCTATCACAGCCTTGTGTATGTTCACAGCAATTATAGGCTTTATTGGGTCCAGACGTTCAACAGTGACATGTATTTTATGGGTGGGAAGGGGATACCTTTTTAAATGTATGTGGCATTTTTTGATACTAATAAAAATATATGGATGATTACCAGTAAGTTCATATCTGCTTTAATAACCACTTGGTTTTCTGGGGGCGGATTCTTCTTCCCTCAGTTTAACTGACTCTTGTCCTAGCTGTCCGTATACTACCCTAGCCTGTCCATATACTACCATGGCCTGTCCGTATACTACCCTAGCCTGTCAAAATATAACCCTGGCCTGTCCTTATACTACCCTAGCCTGTCCATATACTACCCAAACCTGTCCATGTACCTGCGGATCACGGCTATTGTGAGGAACCGAGCTGGTACTGCCACTATTTATCTTCAGGACAGGTCCAGAGGCGCAGGTGCGTTCCTGCGGACTGCAGCTAGAGAAATAAGTGGAGAGGCGCTGCACAAAAATAAATGTCAGGGGCCCGGAGACGAGGAGGGGGGGGGGGGTGGCAAAATGAGGTTCTGGCTAGGGTGTCAAAAATCTTTGCACCAGCCCTGCTTGTATATTAAATATAGGTTAATAATAAAGACAGTTTCTTTAGGAACTGGTAATAGACAATATAGCAGTTGGTATAGGGCACTATTGCAGGTTGCAATCATACAGTGTCACCAGGCTTGGTCCTGTTTTACCGGAGAACAGCTTCACCCCAAGGGGTGGTAGTTTGTGGTGAATTGGGACAACACTCTTATGCTGCTGATGAGAGCCCTAGTTCACTGGTCAGGATACTGAAATGTTCCCTGTGCAAAGGCAATATCCTTGAGTTGACTATACTCGCCAGGTACCTCTCCCTGCGCAATGCACTCTTCCTAACAAGCGGGTCTCTGTTCTGGTCCTTACCTACCACTCACTCCAGGTGCATCTGAAGATGCAGGTACCCTAATTTGTAAGGTCCCACACCAAGATTGCTGTCAGAGGTCACCAGAAGTTGCAGCATCCAATCAAACAACTGAAACATCTGTGACAGCTACAGTCCCTGAGGGAGCACTTACTTCTAAAGACTCCATTCCATCTGTATTTAGCGCTACCCTTACAGGAGCTGCTTGGTGTATTGGATCCTCTGCTCTTTGCTTCGACTCTGTGAATATCCTAAGCCCCTCTGGCACACCTGGTAGAAAAAAAACTGCTGCCAACACCTATAGGAACAAAAGAGTGGATACTTTTAACTTGACTGTGAATTGACATCAAGAAATAGGCACAAGACCATTTAGTGGTATATCAACTCAATAGGGTTGATTTACTAAAACTGGAGAGTGCAAAATCTGGTGCAGCTGTGCATGGTAGCCAATCAGCATCTAATTAAGCTTGGAAACTTGAAGCTTATTTGTTTTTATATGCAAAGCAAACCAGATTTTGAACTCTGGTACGCGTTAGAATAAATGATGGTATGAACATACAGAATGTAGGTTCAGACATGGTCTGCCAGACAGTAAAATCACTATGCAAATGTAACTCAGATTAGAGTTTTGTACCACTAAACTGGAGTAAACGCCTAAATCAGCAAAGTCAGCAATAAAACTGTACATATAAGCATTAACTGCAATGTGAATGATAATGCTACACCTAGTCTAGAGTGCACACTAGGAGATTGGCTAGCATATGGTGCAATGCCCTTTGAGAGGTACCTCTTATAACCAATAGGCAAAGGTCTCTGTGTAGCAGCTATAAAAGGACAGTCTGTAGTCATAACTCTGCAGCAGACAGTCCCAGTCATACCTGCATATCTGCAGGCAGCAATAAGGCTACTGGATGGTTGCATGGTCAGTTCCTAAAGGGCTTAGTCTCTTTAGAAGCAGATAGTAAATCTCTACAGCTGCAGCTTTTCACCCTGGTGACTCTGTCTGTTGGCACCCCTGAACTTAGCACTCCGGATCCTGCTCAGTCTGCCGATATGCAGCAGTGGTGGTGCACACTGGACAGCGATGTGTAGTCTCAGGGTCTCCCTCATGGCAAGAGGAAGTTACATCCTGCAAACCCAGGAAAATGCCGCTCTTTCTCCACCTCCTGGCAATCTCCCCTTTGGGGATTGTAGTTCAAAAGCTTTTGATCACCACAGCATATTTTCTCTCCTGGACTACAGTTCCCACAGTGCTTTGCTGTCTGACTCAGTCTATTGAACTCTTCCTGCTCAGCAGCTCCCTCCTCTTGCTGAAACAGCTTTTAACCAGTTCCACCCTGCAAGGTAGCAGCTACAGAGAGCAGCTGCAGCCAGTATGTCTCTCACTCTCATTCTTAGCCAAGCACCTTGCTACATGTAAAATGGCACAGTAAAATGGCTCAATGCCACCTACTGGATGGAGGAAACTGGCCCCTGCCTACAAATATCTCTCCCTATTTACAGTAGAATTCTCAGGTCTTCCTAACAGAGACTAATAGACACTGACAATATGGCTACTGTGCGGTCACCATTTTGTAAAAAGAGGGCTGGATTATACATTCAATCAAATTGTAGGCTAATATGACTCAACCAACCAGGGAAAAGGCTATGCACTGCATTGTAAGTTGTTCCTTATTTCTGGTGGTGAACCTGTGAAATTTTTAGCTATAAATTCACCGTTCACAAACATTGCAAATCCCAGGAGTTCACTGTGCATCCATAACAAGTCGAATGTGAATGTGAATGGGGGCTAATAGTAGATCTGTCTCTTATTCTCTCTCATGGCTTCTTTTATGTATTTCTTTGCTGTGTGACCTAACTGTTAAATCATCACAAAGGATTCTCATCAACAACGAGCTACATATACGACACAAACACGTGAACTATTATTGTCAGAAATACAAAAGCAAAACCTGCCAGGCCCTCACCAGAAAGAGTTCTCATCGCTTAGCTTTTATTAACATGTGAACACATCTCATCCCCCAGTATCATCACTTGTGCAATTTTAAATCTGCTGAATAATTGTCAATTACAAGCTGATATGCCTTAACAATCCACAAGATGGCGTAGTCAACACATGACAAGTCTGCGACATTACAAGACCCAACAGGCAGTACCGTAGTAGAGTGTTGTACTGTGTTACCTAACATTGATTAACGCAGAAAGTTTGGAATTATTATAAATATTTATAAATCAAAGGCTTTTTTACCTTAATACATTCTTTGCATTACGTAAAATAAAATAAAAAAATTAAAGAGCTGTTCTCCCTCTTTAAACACTTACCTGCTTGGTAGGGTGAACTTATCGGTGTGCTACTGGGACACTAATGCCTCGTACACACGTACCGATCGTCGGCCGAACGATCGGCCGTCTTTTGTCCAGGGCTGTCGTAACTGTTGAAAACTGCAAAAGACTGCACACGAATTTTGTCGGCCAACAACAGCCGACTGCAGAAGTGATGTCATGTGATGGTTAACTTTCCGTGTGTTTTTTCTTTTCTGAGCATGCCCAGTCTTGCAAATCTGCTGATTGTCGGCCGAATTCTGTACTGACTGGCGAACAATCGGCCGTTCTGGTGTTGGCCAACAAAAATTTTAATGCCTACACGACAGATTCTTTTCGGCCGAAAGTGCGCTGTCGGCTGTCGGAAGCATCATACTAACAAGCCTACAATCGGCAGATCGGTCGTCGGCCGAATATTTACGGCCGACAATTGGTACGTGTGTACGGGGCTTTAGAGATGAGGAGGAATGGAGAGCACTGGCGGGGCACTCCAGAAGAGGAAGTAAGGATCCAGTCTGTGCAAAAACCATTGCACAGAGCGGGTACGTTTAACATGTTTATTACTTTAGGAAAACAAATTGAAGCTTTACAACACTTTAAGGGCTTGTTAATGCATGTTTTGCCCTCTAAAGAGTGATCCACCAGCAGATCACTTTTCAGAGGGTATTTGACAAAGTCAATAGTTTGTTATTACTGCCCTACCCAAACTGCAAGTGTAAACAAGGCCTAAGTAATACCCTTTAGGTTAATACAGATTCAAGCTTTAAGGATAACTTTGATCCTATCTTCAGGCTTTATAAAGCTTGAGGAAGGGTTCTATGTTATCCAGGGAGTTTGCCATAATAACCTATAGCAACTGGACAGAAGTCTTACTTTGGACTACAAACCTAAATTTTAAACATTCGTCATGGGTCGCTGGGTCAGACTGGGAAAATAAAGGCAGGACAACTAAAAGATGGAAAAAAATATCCTATATTTCCTGAAAATGTACCTAAAGTGGTAATAGTTTTAGCTTGTACCTCTTACAATAAGGCTTACCTGTAGGCACAGTAAAAAATTTGTGCTGTTTAGTAGATAGTCACAGCTTCTGCAGCCAGTGCATACGCAGTGCATCTGCATTCAGGGCACACCGAGTGTGCCATCAATGCAGAGAGTAGACATGTGCTATTCATTTAGTTGCAAATCAAAATTCAGACAACATTTTTGTTACTCTGAGATTTGGATGTATACGAACTTCTGAATCACATTTGTAATGAATCTCAACAAATCAGAAATAAATTATAAGGAAATGAATTTGAATTTGAAAATTAATTTGAATATGAATTCAAGTTTGAAAATAAATTAAAATTTGTAATGGAAACATATTGCATTATACATTAAGGTAAATAAGTGAAATAACATGATGATAACTACGTAGGCTGCTTTATAGTATAGAATAAACATAAAATAGATTAGAATAAAATAGAAAGAATATAGCCGTCTTCCGAAATTCAAATTTCAATAAGAATAGAATAAAACAGAATAGACTAGAATATAAAAGAATAGAATATAATAAAAAGGAATGGAATCGATTAGAAAATAATAGAATGGAAAAAAAAAATAGAATAGATGACAATAGAAAATAATAAAATAAAATAGAAAGAATTTTAGCTGTCTCTAATAATTCCAATTTCGAAATTTGAATTTTCGAATAGAAAAGCATAACGTAGAAAGAATATAGCTGTCTTCCAAAAGTCAAATTTCCATTTCAAATAAAATAGAATAAAACAATATAGAAAGAATATAGCCGTCTTCTGAATTTTGAAATTCAAAATTAGAATTTTGAATAGACTAGAATAAAATAGAAAGAAGAATAAAGCCGTCTTCAGAACTTTGAATTTAAACATCTGAATTTCGAATAGAATAACATGGATATAGCTGTCTTCCAAAATGTGTATTTTGAAATCAATTCAAAAAAAACAAATCTGAATTTACTAAACAAATTCTGAAAAAGTAATTATTCTATCATAACGAATATGACAAATCAAAATTATTAACTTAACAAACTAATCCAAATGAAACAAATTTTTCCATTGTGCACATCTCTAGCAGACAGCGCTGTCTTAAGATCGTAATCCCATGTGCAGGCATGGGAGTGACGTCATCGGTGCCCAGCTTTTGAAGTGGCCAGAGAGCGCAAACTCAGAAGAATGACCAGATGAACATGGAAGTGCCTGCAGACAGCGCTCCACTGGTGGGCTCAGTTTAAAAGGTAGGTCTGTCATAATGTGCTAGTGTGTGGTGCATACTAGCACATTATACCATTAACCTGCAGGGGGAATAGCTATTTTGTTTTTTGAATGAGTCAACTACTGCTTTAATGGAACAAAAAAGTCTGCTTTATCACCTGGTACTGGTTTTCCCTGGGCACAGTTACACATGCCACCAAGGAACAAGGAATGGCGTTCCTCCCTAAGTGACAATAGACCATTGGTTAGATGGATAGTAGGAATACTGCCATTGATCACTTTCTTTTTTTTTTTTTTCAGAGATTGTTATTGTATTGGCATCACTAGGCCTCCCTAATAGAACCTTTGTTGTATTATACCAGAGTTTCTCAACAAGATATCTGTAACCTAGGAGAGCATCTATGTAATATATTATTTAAAGACATGTCACCATGCCCTTGCAAAGGGAACCCCAAACCCCTTATATAGTAATCTTGCCTGCACTCCATTGCTGCTCCTTCCTCCATCACAACTAGTGACACTACCCAGTGCTTCTGGGTATGGGGAAGCATGTGGCCTGCTGGCAGTGAGGCATAGCAGGCCATCTCCGGACTCGATCATTGCCATATGACAGAGGAATTCCAGTTTCTGATGCAGTTGGAAAATCTTTTTTGTAATCACTGACTCTTACATCATGGCAAGTGCTTTTTATTTACCCTAGGGCAGTGATGGCGAACCTCGGCACTCCAGATGTTCCGGAACCACACTTCCCATGATGCTCAACTACACTGCAGAGGGCATGATCATGGAAAATGTAGCTCCAAAACATCCGGGGTGCCAAGGTCTGACATCACCGCCCCAGGGCAACACTAAATGGTGCAATTCTTATCTGAGCACTCCAGTGATGAATTGGCCCATTTATACAATCCCCGGCTGTTGGGAGTGCATATGGAGGTAACATGCATTACACAGTAAAAGTAAACTCCACTATACAGTACTAAGTTATATATATATTTATATGTAGCTGCAGCATGTAGGCCTATTTCCCAGTACGAACAGGCAGATAAAATGCAAAATGCAGCGGTTTCTATTGGAGGAGCCATTGATCACTTTCTTCTGAAAATACTAATTGGCTGGCTGCCGGCTGCTTATGCAAGGATATAGATTTTTGTTTAACTGAAAGTATTTTCTTAAAGTAAATATAAAGATTCCTTGAACAGTCGGGACACACGAACAGCTTGAATTTTTGCATTCTCCTCAGTGCTGCACTGTGAGGTTTATACACTGCAAACATTTATACAGTAGTTCCAAACTTCAGATGTAAGAACTGTTATTCTTTCAACCAAAAAAGGCCTTCTGAACAGTGGAGGACTGGGAACATTTGACCTGGGGGTAAACACAACTATATTACATGGTAGAGGTGGATTTTTGTGGACCGATGAGAGTGTACCACGCATAGCGTGCCAATGAGCCTCATTTATTAGGGAGTAAAGTGAAATTGGGGTTGCCTAAGGAACTTGAACTATTGTGACAACCCCTATCACATCTTCCAGCATCGACTTCAACTGTAGCTGTCAACATTCATTGACTTTACATCTCAGAGTTGCAGGAAGTTGGTCTTGGAAGACTTCCTTCTGCCTGATGCTATGATCTGTGAGCAGAAATCAGGTGACCATATACCCAAAATATGTCACTGACTGCAGGTCCCTTTCTGATTGATGTAATTAAACTCATATATCTACACAGGAGCACTGGTCCATATCTTATGAGTAATGTCCTGGAGATCAGATGCTCTCCTGGGCCCTAGTCCAGTCCTCCCTTGCTTCAAATGTAAATCCATAGCAGTGTTCAATTGCTCAAACACCATCCTGTTTTAGCAGGTTTTCTATGTGTAATAGGGATAGGAAGTAAGTAGATCTATTGAGCTCACATTACACTGCTTCCTTCCCATCTTAGGATAACCTCAGGGAGAACTCATTATCCCTTGGGAGTCATTTCAGAATTCCCTCGGCACTACAATTTACCATATCAAAGAACAACACACCCCTGCGCTAGAGCCAGCTGACTGTGTAGAGTCACAGGTGCCTGGTCAAACCTTGGATAATCTCAAAGATGCCTTGCTGCCCTCTAGGACTGGGGTCCTACTGACAGTGCTTTGAGAATAGAAAAAGAAAAGAGGGCGCACTGGCCTAGTGCATTATCCAACAGATTTATTTAATTATATGAATAAAATCATAAAGATGTCTACACACAAACATAAGTTAAAAACACGCTCATCAGGCCACATGTGTGGCTATCTCTCATGTGCTCTTCAGAGAAGACGTGGCCTGACGAGCGTGTAGACATCTTTATGATTTTATTCATATTTTTTTCTAAATCTGTTGGATAATGCACTAGGCCAATGTGCCCTCTTTTCTTTTTCTATTCTTACAATTTACCATATACCTGGCCTCTCCCTACCCATCTCCAATATCCTCTGGTAACTCAACTTAGAGAGATTGTAAACCTCAGACATGAAATATGAAAAATTCACTTCACAATTCATTCACAATCTTTCTATACTGTGTACTTGTTTCTCTCCAAAGCTCTGAGTGTCATATCATATCTCTCTGCTGCCTTGTTCTTCTGTTATCAGTGTAGCACCCTCCTAGATAGGCTGCTAGTTGGGTTAGGAAAATGTAGTTCTTGTGGTTCTTCTGTAATCAGTTGAGCAGCCTGTGATTGCTTTGGGCGAGTCAGGCCCAAAGTAACAGGGGTCATCTGTTGGACGGCTTGGAGGGGAACTCAGGAGTACTGGATGTACTGGAGTGAAGTCTGCAGACAGGTGGTGCCCGTGAGACATAGCAGGTCTTTGGTAACACAGGGACTGAAGAGAAGTTGGTTCAAAGCTAAGGCCAGGTAGAATTCAGGGCAGACATGGTTAGGTGGATAGTGGGGGTCAAACACAGGAAAGCGGGAAGAGAAGATCTGATAATCAAGCCAAGGTCAGGAGGTGGGCAGGAGAAAGGTTCAGGACAAGCCAAGTCAGTACAGGAAATTTACAGGAATAAGGGAATCCCAGAAACAATGCACTGGAGGAGCTGAAGCTCAACCAGCAACTGCAGATACTGACAGGCTTCCTTATAATGGCCGTTTGGTGCCAAATTAAGCAGGGGACGTGCATAACTGTGCGCGAGTGCACCTGCGTGGTCTGGCATGCATCCGTATATGCACCTGTTTGCCAGCGCGCATTAGTGCACGCACCTGTTCGTCAGTTTGAATGCGTGTGCCAATGCGCCTCCGTGCACACTCCTGCGCATTTGTTATGTACCAGTGCAAGTTTCTGCAGCCATGTAAGGTATTGGCAGGGATGCAAGGTCTTCGATCACCTCTGTTGAGGATGGGGCCCTGAAACCTGCCCTGTTCTTTTCCAGGAGGAAACCTCTAGCCTCCTTTGGAGAACCCTAATTGAGAAAGAATGCTTTAGGCAATGGGAGATCACCTACTTGTAAAAATGAAATTTTTAGACAACAACTATAGAAAATACTGCTCCCAGTGGCCATGTATCAATAATGGTTTTCACTTGCTGGCTGAGTTTTAGGTTGGCTGAGATTGGTTAAGTATCAGGGCACCCTTGTCTACAAATCAGCAGAAAATACTGCCAAAGGAACATTCAAAATCCTCAATGCTTTAAAGGAAGATTCCCAGAACAGTCTTAAAGTGGTTGTAAACCCGAAAATAAAATGAAAAAAAAACCTGCAAGACAAAGGCATAATGAGCTAGTATGCATCGCATACTAGCTCATTATGTATTACTTACCTTAGAACGAAGCCCCAACACGGACCCCCGGACATCGATGCGGGCGCTGCCATGATCCCTCGGCGTCTCTTCCGGGTTCGGCGGCTCCGGCACTGTGATTGGCCGGAGCCGCGACGATGTCACTCCCGCGCATGCGCGCGGGAGTGATTTTCCGGCAAGGTCCCGGCAAGGAAAACTGAAGGTCCCCCCGGACCTTCAGAGCACATGCGCCGCTCCCGTGAGCAGCTGCATACACTGCAAATATCTCTTAAACCGTGCCGGTTTAGGAGATATTAATTGTACCTACAGGTAAGCCTTATTATAGGCTTACCTGTAGGTAAAAGTGTCAAAAAGCGGGATACTACTGCTTTAAAATTTTTTGGCTTCACCAAACTGATGTCAGGCCTGTGACATAAATATCGAGAGCTTGTTCAAAATCCGTGTTTATGCATTGTACTTGCATTTGAAATCTGTTTGAGACTCAGAGTTTTTTTATGGGTGCGTTTGACCTCCTTCTTACCTGCAATTCTAAGGTGCATAAAGATGCTTTCTTATTTATACTGATTTGTATGGGGAGAGAAGCAGTTCTGACACAAACAAAAGTCTATTGAAAGGCCGCTCCGGCCAAGGCCATCGTGGCGTCTGGAGCTAGAAATGAATTAATTTGTCCAATATCAGTTCTCCCAGAGCCCAGAAACCCCAAAAGAAATGATGCAACTACATTGTATTTGGAGAATGCAATTGGTCTGTATTTGGATTGATACTTATAGTAGAATACTCCTTTTACTGCTTTTTTTTGCACTAAGAGGACACTACCAAATAAAGATCACTAGCAGTTTTATAAATACAGTTTTGTCTTTGTAATTGAAACACAAGACGGTTATCGATGAAAGTGTCCACTGCAATCAATTCTCAAAGATATCCGGCACTGTTTGACTCCAGAGTTGAGTACAGACCTTTAGCACTGACCGGACAACATAATTATTGGATTTGCTTGTCTATGATTACATTAATAAGCAGCCGCTGTCAGACTGCAGTCCAGTGCAGGTGATCCACAATATTGTTTTATTATAACACAGCAGCCAGTTTATCGATCTTCCCTTTCATAACGTCTGCAAGTTAATTTTTCCACTTGTTTTCTTCTTAAATATCAATTCTGAATTACGTCCATGGCTAGAGCTGTGATTAATGTATATGCTTGCTTTCTGACCAACAATAATACCAAAATTATCACTCTATATTAAACTTCTTCCATGAAGTGCCTGTGGCACCTCTCTAAATTATACCCGTGTAAACAGGACATGTGACATTAGGAGTAAGGGAATGCTGTTCATATGGGCGCTAATTTATCAAGCTGCAATGTAGTTGTAAAGGCTTTTTTATGGCCAATTTTGAGTATTATTCGTTTTTTACTGTTTGCTGTTTTACGTGCAGTTGTAAAGCTTGTTATTTTTGATATCTATTTTCGCAATACTGTCTTATTTTTTACATTTTGCAAAAGAATAGTGAATTATTATACTTAAATATAACCTTTTGACACAAATAAATTGCCAATTCAATATTTTTATTCTACAGGTTCTCTGTTTTCAGAAAATATATTTTGTTTTGGGGTTTTAAGTGATTTTGCCACTTGTGCTAAAAAAAAAAAAAAAAGTGATAGTTTTTCCAGGGGAAAACATAACACTAAAGGAAATGCTAATATGACACCATTGGTTAAGTGGCCACTTCAATATACCTTAAAGGATCAGTTCACCTTTTGGAACATGTTAGATGTTCCACCAATATTAAGGGTGGAACGTGTAACACGTTCCAGCAGCTGCAGCCCTTCCCCCCCCCCCCCCCGTGACAGGCGGCAGGCTTTTTCTCTGGGGACCCGCTGTCACTGTTTGAAAATAATGTGGCCATGATGGGCTCCACCCACCCCGCCACGTCATTCATTCACAGTCCTCTGCGAATGGGAAACTACAAGTCCCGACAATCTTTTCAGCTGTCGGCTTGTAGCTTCAATGAATTACCATGGTGCTGTTGAGCGCTCTGGTAGTTCATTCATTCTTCCTGTCAGTGTGTATCTATTTGCCCATATGAGGTACGAGCAGACAGATACACTGAGAAATCTGCAGAAGTCCTGCATGGCACCCGTCATCTGCTGACCGCGGGTGCAATGCTTTCCAAGCTCCAAGTGGAAAAAAATAAATAAATGCACATATTTGTATCTGCATTTTTTTTTTTTTTTATAAAAGGTGAACTTTTCCTTTAAGAATACTTGAAGGTGTATTAAATCCAAAACCAAAAATGTAATATATTGAAGCTTAGCAATCCTTAGATGTATTAGCCGCATTCGTTTTATTTTTTAGGCTTTTTCTCCTGTGTTTCGGCTAGTAACACACTTAAAGTATTAGAGTGCCTTTACTCTGTGGTCTCCAAACTGCGGCCCAGGGGCCACATGTGGCCCTTTGATTGCCTTTGGCACTATTCCATCCACTGACACCAACAATGGGGCATAATTCCTGTCGGTGACACAAAAATGGGGCACTATTCCTCCCACTGACACCGTCAAAAGGGTGTGAATCCTCCCACTGACACCAAGGATGGGGCACAATTCCTTCCATTGTCACCACTGCTGGGGCACAATTCCTTCCTTTGACACCAATGATGAGGCATTATTCCTTTCATTGATACCAACGATGGGCCGCTATTCCTCCCACTGACACAAACAATGGGGCACAATTCCTTCCATTGACACCGACGATGAGGCACAATTCCTTCTATTGACACCAATGATGAGGCCCAATTCCTTCCATTAACACCAACGATGAGGCACAATTCCTTCTATTGACAGCAATGATGAGGCACACTTTCTTCTATTGACACCAACGATGAGGCACAATTCCTTCCATTGACACCAACGATGAGGCACGATTCCTTCCATTAACACCTACGATGAGGCCCAATTCCTTCTATTGACACCAACAATGAGGCACAATTCCTTCCATTGACACCAACGATGGGGCATTGTTTACCACTGGAAGCCAGGACATTTTCTAGTTTCCCTAGTCCTTGCCCTCCCCTAGAGTCTGAAGGACATTTTACTGGCACTTTGTTTAGAAAGTTTGGAGACCCCTGCTCTAGATGAAGAGGAATCTTTGGGCAGCAGTATTGTCAGTCTGTGGGGAGGGGAGTGTTAGATGTGCCAGCAGATTTAGATACACTAATAAATTGAAATCAAATTCCAGCTCACACTGCAGTAACACAAGCATTTACAGCAACAGTTATTTTTTCTTTTGGGATAAAGGTTTTACATAGATAAATGAAAGTGATCATTGTAAGCACTTGGTGGTAAATGGTTTTTCTCAACCCTCTAACTGCTACATTTGCAGAAGAGCTTGTTCTGCTGAAAAACAACATGTGTCATGGCATGTAAGCATACAGAAGGTGTGCACAGCCTATTGCATTAGGATGTGCACCTCAAAGCTCAAACACATATGTGTGTGCATGTGTATATATACTGACGGTGTCAGTAGAGCAGTGCAGTGCATTATTATTATTTCATTTTTTTAAATATTACAAATATTTTTAGGGGCCCCGTTAGGGGGCTTTGGTGAAATATCAGGGGTTTGAACTGTGCGCACATCTATGCCTGCAAGTCAAAGAGTTCCCATAAGTACAAGTTTACAAATGTAGAAAATTATAAATTTATAAAAAATATTAAAAACATGACAAATACATAATTTTATACACTCACAGACATCCTGCTAAGGGAATCAGGTTCCTCCTAGAGGTGCAAGTAAGGATATCTACAGTATTTAGGAGGATGTGCATATAAAAGTATATAAATGAAAGGTAAAATTGTATCCATGTACAGCCAAGTCTCTTCTACATTGGTATGCTAACTGGGACTCCCAGTAACTCCTGCCATGAGCAAGCCTTTAGAAGGCTATTTACAGAAGTAACAGACTTGACGGGTGACAGGTATGCACAATAGTGTTCATATGGTCAATTACCTTCCGATGCTATTATGGAAGCATGGCTCCAGGAAGCAAAAATATGTTGACGTTCAAAAGAATTCTGTAAAAGCTCACAATCCAGGGATTGCAAGTATTATGGTTATGCATAGTCTCTCTGAGTCATTACTGACTTGCAAAGCATCTATGTAAGGCATGAGCTGGTGTATTCACTAAGCACTGCCTTACTACTGAAAGTACAGAATGTGTTATTCCCGCATAGGGAAACCCACTTACTGCTAAAACTAATGGTGGGAATATTTTTTGAAAAAGAATGCCATCCCTCTCAAAGCCACAGCAGTCCATTAACACCATTTTAACACTCTATGATATTTTATTGAATTTGGCTTATAATGGCCACTTATGCTTTGTATTGGTTACACAGTAAAGCAATCCACTTTGTGCCTAGAATCAAACAAGGACTGCACACATGCACAAAAGGCCAGGCAGTGCTGTGTATAATGCTATTCTTCTGCTTTCATGCACATGATCTTCTGTCTATAATGTCAGCGCAGTATGGATGTTTCTCCAGCAATCCCTTTGTACTTCCTGCTCTCCCTCAGAGGCCTGTCTAGCATCATTCTTTATTTGTTGTTTGTTTTTCCACAGTATTTTTTCTTTGTCTAACCTAAGGGACATAGCTCTTATTTTCTTATTCTTTCCTCAATCAATCAGCAATATTCTTCTTCTAGTTCTTTATCTCTTCAAATCAGATTTTTGTCTGGATTTCTTGTGTTTTTGCTACCCTACAACTGCAGAATATTCTGTGAATACTAATGAAATCTGCCCTTAGGTTACAGAATTTGTTCTTGATATTGGTGCAAATTAGCATAACAAATGATTCTATATATTAACGCGGAGTTCCAGTCATTTTTTTGTTTATTAAAAGTCAGCAGCTACAAAAAAGTGTAGCTGCTGTCTTTTAATAAACAGCCACTCACCTGTCCCAGGATCCAGTGGTGTCCTCATCCCAGCCGTGTTCTCCCTGTGTCTGCCCTCATCGGCGTTGGCATCCCTACTATGGGCACTCGGTTGTGACAGCTTGCTGCTTCACAGCCGGGTTCCCACTGCGCACGTGCAAGCAGCACTGCGCTCTGTGACTGGTCCAGATGTCTTCTAGGACCTGTCATGTGTGCCAGAAGAATTTGGGAAGGCCTTACGGCAACCGGAATGGAAGTGGGAGCAGGTACCTGTCAAAATCGGGTACCTGCTCCCCCCCTCCTCTCCAAAAGCTCAGTTTCCCAAACAGGAGACGGGGAGGAGGCCTTAAAGCGGAAGTTTTACTTTTGGGTGGAACTCCATTTTCATCTTTCAGCAAGCCATGCCATTAAGGGGAGCCTGCTTTCCTTCCTTCCTTGCTTCCTTCCTTCCTCTTTTCTTTCCTTTTTTTCTTTTTTTTTTCTTTTCTTCCCTCATCCCTCCCTTCCTTCCTTCCTTCCTTCCTTCCTTCCTTCCTTCCTTCCTATCTTCCTTCTATTTCTAAAAGAAAACATAAGATTCAGCTAATGCAGAACTACAACCTGAAATATTTTCAGGCCTCCTGAAAAAGATGTTGCCTGTATGGAAACATATGCCGTATTAAAATCAGGATATATCTTTCAGCATTGATGGTACCTTTCCAGATGTACAAGCTGCCCATTCCATACACAATAATGCACCCCCATACCATCAGAGATGCAGACTTTTGAACTGAGTGCTGATAAGCCAGAATGTTCCTTTCTTATTTTAGTCAGAAGGATACAATGCCCATGGTTGCCAAAAAGAATGTCACATTTTGATTCGCCTGACCACAGAATAGTTTTCCACTTTGCAACAGACCATTTTAAATAAGCTTTTGCATGATAGAGCTTTAACTTGCATTTTTGGATGCCACAAGGGGAACTGTGTTCACAGACAGTGATTTTTGGAAGTATTCCTGAGCACATGCAGTGATGTCCATTACAGAATCATGTCTGTTTTTAATGCAGTGCTGCCTTAGGGACAGAAGTTCACAGGCATCCAATATTTACTTTTGACCTTGTTCCTTGCGCACAGACATTTCTACAGATTCTTGGAATCTTTTGATGATATTATGTACTATAGATGATGATCTATTTAAAGTTTTTGCAATTTTATGTTGAGGAACATTATTCTGAAATTATTAACAAAATACTGTGAATAGAATGGCCAACATCCCAGTAATGAACAACAACCACAAAAAGAGAAAAGCAGCGGGATTTTCAGGGCCAATAAAGGAGGGATGATCACAAATAGAGCAGAAATTTATATAAAACCATATTTTATCAAATCATTAAGTTAAAAAAGAAATGCGTATGAATACATATAAAATCTGTTCCCTAAGGAATCATGGATACAAAATACCAAATTGGCAACAATAATGTCTCCATTGGGTATACTCTGTAGGTCCTCAAAGAGGCGACACATTTCGCCAAAGGCTTCTTAAGGGCCAGAGAGACCTTCAAGACAATTGTTCCCATAAAATCATAGGGCATAGCATCTCCCTGGGCATTAGTCGGGACTCGGGACCATACAAAGCGGGAGCAACAACACTAATATATTGCAGGCCATATATAAATCAATATGGATGATTAACCTCATTTAACAGCCGTGATGAAGTGTAAGTATCCGAAAGTTAATTGGTCTTGCAGTGAAATTGCCAGGACCACTTGTCCAACCAGTAGATCCGGGATCTACAGGGGAAGACTCCCTCCACACAGATACTAGGCGTATGTGTAAGACCTAGTAATTGTAATGTAATGGGTCAGGTCCTTCCACAGGACCTAATCAGCCTCGCAGCATGGACCAGCAGTACCCGGTCCCAGAGCACCCTAGTTCAAGATGTTCCCTTGATCCGCCATGCCTCCATGAGCAGCCACTCACGGAGGCATGGCGGAACAAGGGCACATCTTGAGCTAGTGTGCTCTGGGACCGGGTACTGCTGGTCCCGGCTGGGAGGCTGATTGGGTCCTTGGAAGGACCTGACCCTGTAGATGCCGGAAAATTTATATTTTCTATTGTGAAAAAAATATGGGTTTATGAGATTTAAAAATCATTGCATTCTGTTTTTATGTGGATTTCACATAGCGTTCCAACTTCTTTTGGAATTGGGTTTGTAATACCAAATACACTGTTCTAAAAAGAAATCAAAACAGATCACTATCAATTCCAATTTACTTGATATAGTTACTACTTTTTTATGTTGAATGATGTTTTAGGATATATGATTTATAATCGATATCTAAAATATAAATAAAAAGTCCCTCAGGCTGGGGGAAACTGTTGAAAATCTCCCATAAAAGCTATAAAAGTAATGATTGTAAAGTATAACTTTTGTGTCTTTACCAACACATTGGCCACGCTGGGAAGAATCTGACTCCTTCAAATTAAAAGATCAGATCCAAAGCTGAAACTCTCTTTACCCCATGTGTTTGCAATGTCAGGAAATCTCCTCATAACTGTGTACATGGTTGAAATGAAGAGTCTTTGGTTATTTTTATTCATCTTTATAAATATAAATTATAAGTACATTCTAGTATATTCTAACCCATCTGATCACCAGCACTTTCCGCAGTCCATTGACTGTCTGCACTATACACACATATTAGAATAAATGTCTGTATGTTGCTAAGATCCTATGAAAATATGGAGGGCTTCACTGATAAATTACAGTTTTTTTTAACAGATTGTTTGTGAAGGTTCTTAGGGGTTAGCATTTTTTGGTATTATTTCTAGACCTAAATTTACCTCTAAACATTAGCTGGTCACTGGGAAATTATACAGATAGAAATAGTTCTGTTTCTTAGATGCACATTTTAGTATGGATATTCATATCCTTCAAACACAGAGCGGCGGTGGACTGCAGCGCTGCCATAGTTCTGCTCTAATACTGGGAAGCAAATAGCCAACAACAAAATTCACCTTTGTAGAGTGAAGAAAAAGGGCATTGCTCCAATCCCCCAAGCATTACCCTCATATCCTGAAATCAGATGCTTGCTGACCTGGAATCTGTCACTCCTTCACACATGGCTTGGTGAAACCCAAAAGAAAAGCCTCAGACCGATGATGTCTTCACAGGCAAAACTTTAATAAGCCAGCACATGGTCCCACCTTCAGGACCCCCCCTTCTGACACGTTTAACTTTTAAGGGCACAATCATAGATGATAAGGACCATGTGTTGATTAACATTTTTACTGTATAGATTTAATTGATCTGTGGGTTTTGAATATGATGGATCATATTTAAACTAAGGCTGATTTTAAACAGATACGTTTAAGAAATAAGAAACAGAAATCAGAATCAAAAAGCCAGAAAAAGAATTGTCAAGGACCAAGCAACAGGCAAATTTGGCACAATCATTTTTCAGCTTGTTGGAAAATTATGGTCTGTTTGATTTTTGGAAATTGGTATCTGTAATGTGTCATCGAGAAAATTTGCTATGATCATTTAGATATCAGTATCTCAATGAATTGGATATAGTATATCAGTTCCTTTATTTATTTTTCGGATTTGCCCAAGTTCTTTTCTGTGTGCCTGCCTGGCTCTGCACTGAATAGAAAATAGTTCACTCACTCTGGCTCAGTAAACAGTCTAGTAGATGTCTTTTTTAGGATTATTGCTGTAGGATTTGAACAGAAGGAGAACACTGGGGAATGGACTTCTCCAAAATGCTTGAGTGCCAGTTTAAGCTGAGGACCCTTCTCTCTATAGCAGCAGTACAGTCACTATGTCCACAGCTGAAGATCATGAACAAAAGAGTTTTAGTCCCGTTTAAAGTAGAACAGAGCAGCCTAAATCCCTCGCAGCTGAGAAGCACAATCAATATTGAACAAGTTCAGGGCTAACTTGAACAGTTGTTATCCAAAGCTAGGGACCATTGAGACTACAGCTCTGTAATAAAGCTCTTCTCACAGACCTTAGGGTGAGATCCAGATTTTGAGGGTTTTGTCCGTAGCACCAAGTAGTCCTGCAGCCAGTCCTGGATGGCTACAAACACAAGAAAACAAAGAAGGGCGCACCGACCTAGCACATTATCCTCAATAGTATGGCTTTATTAATAAATCATAAAAATGGCTACTCACAAACAGAAGTTAAAAATGATCATATCAGACTCAATCGCTTGAGGGGGCTCTGAGGAAGAGGCTAAGCCTTGAAACGCGTCAGCCGTCATCTCAACAGGACTATGGACATGGACAATTCCTGACACTCAAGCGATTGAGTCTGATATGATCATTTTTAACTTCTGTTTGTGATTAGCCATTTTAATGATTTATTAATAAAGCCATACTATTGAGGATAATGCGCTAGGTCGGTGCGCTCTTCTTTGTTTTCTTGTGTTTGTAGTACTGTTGGACTACCCCAGTCCTTTTGGGCAGCAAGACTCTAGCCATCCGAGACGCCATATGTGAGTCCCGTGGGAAGTGTGGTTGGGGAGCTTGGATTCTAAGCGCAGGAGAAAGGTGGCATCATCATATTGTTTTGGAGCAGTCCTGGATGGCTCCAGGGGCAAGCAGCCCCCTGAAGCGACAGTAGTCCATCCTCAGCTAGAAATATCAGATGGGAGAGCTTGTAGGCAGAAACAATCCCCAAACAATCAATAGAGAATGTAGAGTGTTCCCAGGTCTCCCAGTAGGGAAGACTTCGGTGTGTGGGGGATTTTTTTGTGTTCCAGAAAAAATGCTTACATAGAAAAAACAATATAAACACTATTAAAATCTTAAATTTCAATCAAAATCAGATAATAGATGCTGCCAGGTCTCTTATGCAACCAACATAGCAGGCGGTAATGATAGGATCGACCTGTTTAGCCTAGATTTAGCCTCTTCAGGATCCACTTTACGATTTACAGCATAATAACAAAAAAACTGATGGATAAGACGGGGAATGGATGGCAGAAGCTATGCCTGTTAGATATAACCTTTTGGGGCTAAACAAAGTACAGGCAGACAGTCTGTTGTTTCACTGAATGCTGCTTTTTGTTCGGAGCAGGAACTCTTCTTTTATTACCTTTTTTTTTTTTTAGGCATAGACAAAACATGAACTCACAATTGTAACACTGCCATCTAGTGATCATACAATGTAATAGGCACACAGCAATGACATGCAGTGGTTGTTGCTGATTAAATACAAACCTTGTATGCTAACACCCCCACTCAACAACTACTATCTATGTCAATCCCATTTCTGATCTAAGATCCACAAATCTGGTTCTAGCTAGTGGCTTTGTCAAAGCATCAGCAATCATTTTTTCCAACTCACAATACACAAGTACAATCACTTTCTGATCAACTAAGTCATGAATGTAATGATGTCTGACATCGATGTGCTTGTTTCTTCCATTAATTTTCTCACTTGTTGCAAGCTTAATGCAAGCCTGATTGTCCTCAAATAAGTCGGTAGGTTCTGATGTTGCTTCTCCAAGATCCTTGAGTAATTGCTGTAACCACACAACTTCTTGACTGGCATAAGCTGCAGATATGTATTCAGCTTCTGTAGAGGACAATGCCACTGACATCTGTTTCTTGCTGGACCGTGATATAGGACTGTCTCCCAATTTTAATAAGTAACCACTTGTGGATTTGCGTGTGCTGTGATCACCTGCCCAATCGGAGTCCACATATCCCACGAGGTTTAAACCACCACTTGCTGATAGTTTCAAATTTAAGTCTTTTGTCTGTTTCAGATATCTCATAACTCTTTTGATCGCATTCCAGTCTCTTTGACGTGGTTTATCAACTCGCCTGCAAAGAAGAGACATGCTGGCTGCAATGTCTGGACGTGTAGTGGTTGCAATGTAGAGAAGTGCCCCCACTGCTTGTCTGTATTGGTTATTGGATGTGAGAAGATCATCTTCTCCTTCTAACTTTGGATAGACTGTATCCATAGGTGTGCTTGCTCCTTTCGCCTCTGTCATGTTGAATTGCTGAAGAATAGATTCAATTTTTGCACTCTGATTCAACAGGAAACTTCCATCTTTCTCACGCTGGATGTCAATTCCAAGATAATATGTCACTTCACCTAGGTCTTTAGTTTCAAAGTGCTTGTTGAGTACTCCTGTTAACTTTGCAATTTCATTGTCGTTTTTGTGAGCAATGATCAGGTCATCTACATAAATTAGCAGATACATCCACTCAGTGTCTACTTGTTTAGCATATAGGCACGGATCAGCTTTGCTTCTTGTAAATCCTTCATTTAGTAGAACTTGATTAATCTTCAGGTTCCATGCTCGAGCTGATTGTTTAAGGCCATAAAGAGATTTATTCAACTTGCAGACAAGATGCTCTTGTCCCTTTTTCAAATATCCTTCTGGCTGTGACATGTAAATTTCTTCTTCAATATCACCATTAAGAAAAGCTGTCTTAATATCGTGATGTTTCACAATCATTGTACGCATGGCAGCCACTGTCATTAGTGTTCTGAAAGTACTTTGTTTAGCAACTGGAGCAAAAGTAGCATCATAGTCCTCACCGAACTTCTGTGAGTAACCTTTAGCAACCAGCCTTGCCTTGTACCGACAGACTTTCCCTTCAGAGTTACATTTGGTTTTAAAAACCCATTTACATCCTATGGCATGTTTACCTTGAGGTAGCTCTGAAAGTGTCCATGTCTGGAGATCTTTGAGTGATGTCATTTCTTCATGCTTTATACCCTACTTGTTTCTCATGCATTGGCAGTTTCTGCATCTCTTTTCATGAACCTGGTTCAGTTTGAACAGCTCTGCGAGCTATGTAAGATAAACGTTCAGCTGGAACACCTTTATTGATTCTGGTTGATTTTCTGACTGAAGGTATTTCTGGTTCAGTTTCAGGTTTTGATTCTTCTGCAGTTATTTCTATTTCTGTATCACTTTCCTTATTTTCTTGAGTGACTGA
This sequence comes from Pelophylax lessonae, assembly GCF_965119305.1. Taxonomy (NCBI): domain Eukaryota; kingdom Metazoa; phylum Chordata; class Amphibia; order Anura; family Ranidae; genus Pelophylax; species Pelophylax lessonae. The sequence goes on from NC_138772.1 coordinate 98,122,648, forward strand.
TGTTGATTCTTTCTCAGTTTGAAAAGTTTGAGTCTGTTGTTAAAACTTTGAGCACACAGAACTTTCATCAATAATCACACTTCTGCTGACTGTTACTTTGTTCGTGTCTTGATGTAAAATCCTGTATCCTTTTTGAGATTCACTGTACCCCACAAGCACACCTTCTTTTGCACATGCATCCCATTTTGTACGTTTTTCTTTTGGAATGTGTACATAGGCTTTACTTCCAAAAATTCTGATGTGTCTTAAATCTGGTTTCCTTTTGTTCCACAGTTCATATGGAGTTTTTGTTGTTGCTTTTCCCGGCAAACGATTTTGAAGATAACATGCAGTTGTGATAGCTTCTCCCCAGTATGTAGTTGGCATATCAGCATCAAATAGCATGCTCCTCCCACTTTCACACAGTGTGCGGTTCATTCTCTCTGCAACTCCATTTTGCTCTGGGTTATATGGAACTGTTGTCTGGAACATAATTCCATGCTTCCTGAGAATGGCTTGTGTTTTACCACTTGTATATTCTGAGCCATTATCTGTTCGTAGTACTCTGGGCATTCCGCCAAAAATATTATTTACTTGAGCGAGATACTCTTCTAATTTCTCTGGCACTTCATCTTTATTGTGAAGTAGAAATACTGTGGTATACCTGGAGTAATCATCAATGAAGGTGAGGAAGTATTTTTTCTTTCCTGGAGTCATAGTTTTCATTGGACCACCAATTTTTTGGGATTTGCTGTTGGTCTGCTTGGGAAAAGGTGTCCTTGCCATTTTTCCTTTAATACAGCTGGTACAAATCATTATGTGATCACATGGATTAATCTTAATACCACTTGCATAGTTATTCTCAACTATTTTCTTTATTGTATCAGAATTTCTGTGCCCCAATCGTCTGTGCCAAGTGTGGATGCAGTTTGAATGTTTATCCTCTTTGGCTATTTTAACCATTTCACTGCAGTTCAGCTGATACAGTTCATCTATGATTTTAGCCTTTGCAAGCAAGCAATCCCCTTTTGTTATGATACAACTGTCACCCTGAAATGTGACTACATTGCCTTGGTTAGTGAGTTTCTTTACTGACAAAAGGTTGCTTTCAAAATCTGGCACATACAGAACATTCCTCATATGGATCTTTTTAGTGATATCTGGAGAGATAGGACAGTATAGAAAGCCATCTCCTATTCCCACTGATTTCATAAATTGTCCATTAGCTGTAGTTATCCCTTCTGTTTTGCTTTCATCAAGCTGAGTGAAGAAACTTCGGTCATTTGTCATGTGACTTGTAGCACCTGAGTCCACACACCATGCTTGCACAGAGGTGACACCATTTTTGGATCCGAATGCATGCTCCTTTGTTTCTATGACATTCTTAGCTTGTTGCAATGCACTTTGTTTTTGCATTCTAGCTTTCCAGATTCTACAATCTGCTTTTAGGTGTCCTGGTTTCTTGCACACAAAGCATTCCCGCTTTTCTAGCTGCACGTTACTGTGTTTATTTTTGAATTTTGTCTTTAAAGCTGTCTCTGAACACACACTCACATTACTCATGCTTTCAGTTTTACGCTTGTATTCATCCACAAGCTTGCCTTTAACATATTCCAGTGTCAGATCATCATCTGGACGTGCATCTAGTGCTGTGACAAGTGTCTCATAACTTTCAGGAAGTCCACTTAATAACAGCGCTGCAACATGGAAATCTTTTATCTCTTCTCCAATCCCTCTCAGTCTCTCCACCATCTCTAAGGTCTGTCTTATATAGTCCTGCATGTCCTGGTCTTTCTGTAGCTTAGTTTGATAGAGCTTTCTGATTAAATACAGTTTATTGCTGAGATTAACTCTTTCATGTGCTTTCTGTAACTCTTCCCACATGTCTTTAGCAGTCTGACAGTTACATATATGTATGATTTGATCATCATCTATGCACAGGGAGATTGTGC